>NC_136061.1:1123261637-1124469288 GCF_964261635.1 Lissotriton helveticus | reverse complement strand
CCGGTATGCTGGATTGGGAAAACGCCTAAAATATCAAGAGTTATCTCTATGCACCAAGACATAGATGGCCAGTTCTCTCCTGGAAAGGCTTTCTAGGCTGTGTCATCTAAGGGGGAGGATTATGGCAGTACCCCTGGGTTACTTTTATAAATCGGGTTTGCCGGTTTCCTCAATGCTTTGTCCCATTTATGGAGGTGCTCCTGAGGTATTTGCCATTTCTACTCATAATCGTTTTTCCCCACTGGAGCAAATTGACGGCAATCCCAGAGGTTATCTGTTGCTCTGGAGTTGTCAGGTGAGGACTTGATGATAGTCACTCAGGAAAGTGTGATTACGTCTTCTGCATGTGCTAATATGGAATCAGTACAAGGGAACCTGGGAAAGAAAGAGAGGCAGGTGTTATGCATGTAAATATTGCCCCTGACTCCGATATTTACCATAGAAGTAATGGTTGTGCAGGTGGTATGGGTCTGGCTTTACAAAATGATGAAACTGAAATTAGGTGCTTATTTTGGAATGTGGCAGGTCTTGCAAATAAGGTGAGAAATGATGGTTCGATTTCATATAGGGCTACAACGGTGTTTACCTGCAAGAATATTGGGCCCGAGACATAGTATATATTGATGAGTTTGTATCCATCCACACCCCAGCCCGTCACTTGCTGGGGAGTCATCACCAGGGTGGTTTGTTTACTTTAATGGCAACCACTCGGGAAAAAAAGATCTGTTGCTCTTATCTGGACTCGCCGCATTTTCAATGTATTAATATCATGTACAAACCCACATTTTTATCATACTATCTTTATCTTTGCCAACACTGATATGGCTCTGGACCTTAATACTGATTATATTGTGTTATTGGGTGGAGATTTTAATTGCGGATTATGTCCATTATCAAACATGTCTGCTTGTAGAAAGATTGGAGAGAATTTTGAGGACCAATGTCATTTTGAGCATATGTCCTGTGTGGATGTCTGTAATTCTTTACTAACCAAATTCTCTCTTTTTCTAACAATAGATCTCTTCATACAGTCGCGACAGGTTTAAGTCACATACACAGGCATACGCCAAGGCACTCTGATTGATTTTATAGCCCTTTCAGAGCATTATAAACCAAAGTCAGTGTCTCAGAGGAACATCACTCTTGGACATTGAAGTGTTCCTCCTTCAATTACTCTCATCTGCCTCATACGAGCATCGACAACTCTTCTGATGCCTCTGTGAACACTTTTGTTGTGGCCACCACATGCGTCATCTGCATATTCCCACAATGTTATATTGCCCAAGAAGTTCCCGATCAGTGAGACATTTTGGGTCTGTTTTTCATCTACTTGTTCCACTGTTTCTGGAACATCGATCTGTTCCTTGAGGGGGTTGGCTGGTGAGTGGGCAACTGTCATAGAAATGAAGATGAAAGTGGAGGGTGCTGAGAGTGGCAGTGGTCGATGATGGCTAACCCCTTCTCAGGTAGGGGAGGTCGGGCTGAAATGCAGGGGCTAGAAACCCCAGCTAACTTCTTTGGGCTAGAGGGCATGGATAGTGCTGGCATGTATATTTGGCTATAAGGGAGCTTAATATGAGTAAAGGTAATGATGAGGGACAAGGTGGGATTTGTCAGGAAGGGTTTGTTGAATAAATAAATAATCGATGTGGCCCTGCAGATTGCAGTTGGGAGACATGTGGAAGCTGTAAATATGTTGCTGATTGATGTCTCATCTCAGTATGGTATCTTGGATATTATCCTTGGGCCCCAGTGCTAACACCTTTGCTGCATCATTTAAAACTAGGCCTCAAAAACCCGGCCAGAATACAATATTCTTCAGACTGCCTTAGCATTGAAAATGCTTTCAAGTTCCAAAACGAGGAAAGAAGGTCTTTCACAAAGCTATATTGTGTAGTTGAGATGAGTATCACCATCATTTATCCAGGTCACTCTAAGGAGGTGTATTGCTGGGAATCACCTCAGGGTAACGAAAAGCTGGGGAATATATAATTTGCAAAAGCTCCAATACTTTTTAGGTGGACAGATCCACACGAGCTGAAAAAGAAATAAGATGTCCACGTAGAGAAACCACAATGGGTTTGAAAAGCTTTTACCTCAGGTTTAATTACATTTTCACTAGGACACGAGGAGAGAAGGCAACATTGGTTGCTGTGAAAGGGTTAAGAACAGTTGTCGATGACAGCAATTTTTGTAAATTTTAAATAACCACCCATGTAATTTCATGTTGTGATGCCTTCTTGGAAGTAAATCTGAGTGTGATAGGGACCATCTCAGGAATCAAAATGTGAACAAACCGCATTCATAGAAAATGTTCAACTGTGAAGAAATAGTGGAAGCATGGACAGTCTCAGATACAGAAGGGCATGGACACATGGCAAATGGTTAGTACCTACAAGCCCGTCGCTGGAACCCCTTATGCTTGGTTATAAACTTTGTGGGAGGCAAGAAATCAGAAGGAAATTAAATATCTGTGTTATTTGGTTTAGGATCTTTCTAGATGTTTGTAGCCAATTTCTGAGCATTATATTCTATTCACTTGTTGCTTTGTGGCCCAGCACATTCTCTCCTGTTCACATAGTGTAGGAACACATGTGGACTATTTCTACCAGCCCAGTTGGGCTCTCCAATGATGCCCTAGTCAGAAAGGAAAGGCATACTTTGTTGGTGGAGATGTTGTGCATTAATTTGCTTTGCTAAGTCCAGAGTTCCTTCTGAGTGTTCAGTTGCCTAACAAGGGTACTTCCTTCTGTAGGGTTGCACCAAACTACATTGCAACAGATGCATACAAGAATAGTATTTATAATACAATTTTGTTTGAGGATGTAAATATTTTAGCATGTCCCTAAGGTTTTCTGATAGGTGTATGTTGTGGGCACATAGTACAGTGAAAAATGGTAGCCCTTGGGACATGTTACTTTATTCCAGGGCTGTTAAACTGTACCCTAGCAAAAGATAGATGGAGCTTCTGTTTCAGTTTACAAATGTAAGCTGCTCTTGCTTGCAGTAAGTATATATGCATCACTTATCATACCACTCTAATCACAGTGTCTCACCCATGTTACTAGTCAAGCTGCACTTCTTGTAGTGAGCATTTGTATTGGATGTCAGAAAATGCCCCTTTCTGCATGGTCCCCACCATTTTCTACTGAATTGTACTGCTGTTTTTTGGACTGGGGTGCTGCTATCTGAAGCACAGTGTATGTGCTCTGATTCCTTAAACATGTACAAAATTGATAATCCTGGATTGGCATATTTAACTTTACAATGAGGCTATAGCACATTTTGTAGAAACAACACCCATAGCATGGAAAGTTAATTACTACCTGTTAACTGCAGCACTTGTTGTGCCATCCACTATTGTGACCAGGAAAATATGGCTTCGCTCTTACCAATGTAGCCTGACTGCTGCAATTTAAACCTGCAATCCACCATCATAAAATAACCATTTTGACAATAGAAATCCCTCCCATTTCAATATTAACAAATAGCTCCTACAATGGCCTTGCAGCCCACACAGAAGGGGTTCATGTATGTTAAAACTGGGATATGCAGGTAGTTAATATTACCATAGCTATACAGTGAAAAGCCCTCAAAAGTTATTCTCACTGTCTAAGGATCCTGCTGTCATTTGAGGAAAACTAAAAGTGCAGGTTAATGTATCAATTTAGCTTTTGTAGGTTGATAACAAGCTAGAGAAGTTGCCCAATCTTACAGAAGCTATTAAAACTATAATTCAGTGAAGAAGTTAGATTGTCAATAAATATTTAGGAAACATAACTTTTAGGAAGTTAAAGATTGCCCTGCCTGAAACTCCTGGAGGCTAACTTGCATTAGCTTACCAACAGCTGCGCTGTCAACGCTTGACGTAATGAGGTGTGAAAACCGCAGAGCAGAACAATCACTTAGGTGTGGTGACAGGAAGGGCTGAGTGTAGCATATATGATCCCTATAAGCTCAGGAAGGGTAACTAGGGATCTTCCAAGAACTTCATAACCTTGAACAGGTGAAGGTGAGGTCTGCTCATTCATAGTTTAATGTAAAAAATGGCAGCATGAGGAAGGGAAGCATTTGATCCTTATGCCCTCTGTAACTGACTGGGCATCAGCCCTGTATGAAGCAGAGCTGGTCCCAGACCCAGTGTGGTGTAGCTTATGAGTAGGGGAGTGCTCATGGCCCTGAACTCACTCCTTTACTACACATTTCTTTATACAGTGGGCTACCTTTGCCACAAATCTATTGCACTGCATGAGACTTTACAATGCTGGAGAAGGTAAGTATGTAGTAATTAGTTAACATACATTTCTAAGGGTTCAGGGGTGGGTAGAGGTACAGGGAGGTAAGGGTATTTTGGGGTTCAGGAATGGGCAGAGGAAAAGGGAAGTAAGAGTTTTTTAGATTTCAGTGTGGGTAGAGGTAATCAGCGATAAGGGTTTTTTAGAGTTCAGGGATGGGAAGATGTAAAGGGAGACAAGGTGCGCTTATGGTTCAAGACTGGGTAGAGGTCCAAAATTTATAAAACATAGATATATATGTGTAAATAAATATATGGGTGAAAAGTATCCAATCAACACTCAGAGGCATACAAAACAGTGGCTTCAGGTGGACCGCATCCAATAGCTATGTGGCTATGAGAAGATCCCATCGGATACAGTCTGCACCGCTGGATGACATCTCCGGGGCATAAATAGTCCAGTGAGGGGGCCACATGGCCTCCCTCACTTGTTTTTTTTTAAATTAAAATCTAAAAAGCTACACCCCTGGGGATGGGGTCCCTGGGGCTGAAATTGACCAGGGAGGGGGCAGTGCGGCCCTCTCCCTTTATTTATTTTTTACATTTAAAACATAGAAAGACTGGGCCCCAGGGGATGAGCTCCTCAGGGCTAAATATGCCAGGGCTCCCCTCCCCATTAAGAAAAGGACTGGCCATGGTGGAAGGGGTTCCCAGGGCCCAAATAGGCCCATGGAGGGAAGGGGGGACACAAAAAACAGTAGGACTACCAAGTTGATGGAGGCCCTGACCACTCGCACCTCCTAGCAGACTACTGGCTGGAAGATAAAGTTCTCTTGGATGCAAGGTTTTTTAAATGCTAATTCCTAACTATAACGCCTGTAAAACCTATGGTTTTTTCAGTGAATTTCAAAAGTTTTCTACATGTTAATTTTATATTTTAATATTTATAAAACCTATATTTTTTCTAATTATTTTTTATATTTTACAACTCTATTATCCTTTTTTTTACTTTAAAAATTATGTAATGTTGTATATCTTCCCCAAAAATATGTGTATCATTTTTTTATTTTTTTTAGAAAACTACAGTCCTGTACCGGTAGTCTACCCTGTTCGATCAGCACACGAATCCTATCCACCACATTTAAATGATGCGCATTTCGTATCCGATGGATTTGTGGCACCGCGTCCCGTGCAACAACATCTACATATGAGGTCCTACCAGCTGCTACTTTGGTATGCGACGGGTACGCACTACAAAGCCACTGGTTACGTCATATACGTATGGGGTCACGCCCGCTGCATGTTGCATAGGCGACGAGTACACGCTGCCACGCCCTGTGTTACGTCATTGACGTATGGTGTCGCGCGGCGTACGCCATTCCCTAATTTTTTTTTACTCAAAACTATATCTAAATAACTTTAAAGTGTATATGAGAGCAAGCAATAATGAAAAATATTTTAAACATTTATATGTTTCTAAATGTAATAAATTTAAATTATAGTAAATATTTTTTCTCAAAATCACGTAGGGTGCGGTCTCCTTGTGCGCTGGATGCTCGATTGCCATCTGACCATAAAAAAAAGCATTTCATTATCTCATAACTTTTCCCATTGTAACAGTTGGAAAACGCCACCCATTTTAGACAATCTCTGTACTGCATTCGATGAGACACACCTCTTCTGCTTAGAGAGCTTTTTTCTAAACTTTGTGCAATGTACACATATCTTACACTACACACAAAATGCCACCATCATCTTCATCAATATTCATACTTTGTAAAGTAGCCTTCCACCTGTGATAGCCATACACCTAAAAGTTTCATAACAGAAGTTTTCTCCATTACCAGAGGTGACATGGTTGCATACACTGTTCACAGCACAATGTAATGTAGTATGGCCCAGAGGCAGAATCAGCCATAGATAATGAACACACCGACACAGATAGAAGTGGGTAAGGGCACGTGCGTTCGACTCCTTTTTATTACCAGCGTCACATATGCAGTGACGTCTGTGCTGCATGCGTGTGGGGTGAGTTTAAAGCAACCCTAAGGGAATGGTTGCTGCTAGCATCAACTACAACAGTAATCATTGGATCACACACAGAGATTCAATATTAAAAGAATCGATAATTTGTGCTGCAATAAGGTAGGGACAGTAGATGTGAAATAATACACAAAAAATTATATCGTAAAAGAACCACAACTCGTGGTGTACTGAGACACAATCAACAGATCTCAAATAATACACAAAAAGATTATATCGTAAACGCTCCATCAGTTCAAGTGCACTCACATAGCCACATCAAAAGGATTCAGCATGTGCACAGCTATCGATGATGTGTGCTGCTGGGGGGCCGTCCTAGGAGCAACATCTGTTCCCATCAACACTGCATCATTTGCAATAGCGACTCGATCTAAATTCTGAACACTGCTGTCTGCAGTGTAAGCCAGACAGAGTGGTCACCAAAGGCCCACAGCCACGTGGCATTGACTTGAGCTCCACAGTTTGCAATACTCAAAACAACACAAAAGCATGTGCGGAGTCCGGACCCAGCCATGATGCGTTTTAGTGGTGCAGACGGAGCGCACTGCAGCAATGTCTTTTCCTACAGGACTGCGTCATCTACAATACCGACTCAATTTCAAACGTGAACACTGATGTCTGCAGAGTAGGCCAGAGAGAGCGTTCAGCAAGGGCTCACAGCCACATAGCATTGACTTGAGCTGCCCAGTTTCTCATACGCAAAGCGGAAAAAAAGTGTGTGCGGAGACTGTAATGATACTTATGCATGGTGCAGACAGCGTGCATTGGAGCAATGTCTTTTCCTACAGGACTGCGTCACCTTCAATACTGATTCGACCTGAATTGTCAACACTGCTGTCTGCAGTGTTAACTGAAGGCAGTACTCACACAAACATCCATGAATACTTTTTCTTACTTCCTCTTCACAAAATATAACAACATAAATTACAGAAAACTCTGCAATAAATAAATCAAAAGAATGCGAATTCCGATTTCTGCTGTCCACAATGTAGACAATGCAGTGTTCCTTTCCACTTGCATGATAAATTTGGTCATTGTACTAAACCTATAAGTCATCTAAAAAAAGTCTTCAAGAAAGTATACTAAAAGGATAATGTGTATATTTCAATAGACATTGTAGTCACTTGACTACTGGATTCTGTAATTAAACAATCACCACTCGATCTGAATTGTGAACACTTCTGTCTGCAGTATAGGCCAGAGAGAGCGGTCAGCAAGAACCCACAGCTATGTAACGTGGACTTGAGCTCCCCAGTTTGTCATGAGCAAAGCAACAAAAAGCGTGTGCGGAGCCTGTAATGATACGTATGCATGGTGCAGACAGAGCGCCCTGGAGCAATGTATTTTCCTACAGGACTGCGTCATCTACAATAGCGACTCGATCTGAATTGTGAACACTGCTGTCTGCAGTGTTAATTGAAGGTTGTACTCACACAGACAACCATGAATACTTTTTCTCACTTCCTCTTCACAAAATACAACAACATAAATTACAGAAAACTCTACAATAAATAAATTGAAACAATTCGAATAGCGATTTGTGCTGTCCACAGTGTAGACTAGTCAGTGTTCCTTTGGACTTGCAAGATTAATTTGGTCATTGTAGTAAAACTACAAGTCATCTAACAAAAATTCTTCAAGCAAGAATTTTAAAAGGATATTATGCATAGTTCAATATTCAATGATTCTGCAATTAAACAATCACCAATCGATCTAAATTGTGAGCCCTGCTGACCGCAGTGTAGGCCAGAGGCACTATTCATTAACGCCTCACAGCCACGTACTGTTAAATTCAAAAGCATGGAGTTGCTTGCACTAGATCAGAGGGGGTACACAGAAATAATCACAGACTTTAACTTCTGACATCCTCAATCATAGAGTCAAGACCCTGTTTCACTGTTCGGACCTGCTCTACCGCAGTATACTCCACAGACTGGTGTCAAGCAAGCACAATAATCATGTGCAACAGTTAGCTACGGAAGCACTGAGTCTGATGCACCTCTACGGAGGGAGTTCTATGAAAACCAAGCAGCAGGTAGTATCGGACATCTTCCATTGTGGAATCAAAACCGTTCCACTGTTGGGACCTAGATTTGGTTGCACATGATCGGAGGTGGTACACAGAAATAATGACAGGCTTTAACTTCTGACATCCTCAATCATAGAATCAAGACCCCGTTTCACTGTTCTGATTTGCTGTACCGCGGTGTACTCCATCGACTGGTGTCAACCAAGCACAATAATCATGTGCAACAGTTAGCTACGGAGGCACAGAGTGTGATGCACCTCAACAGAAGGAGTTCTATGAAAACCAAGCAACATGTTATATCGGACATCTTCCATTGTGGGCTCTTACCGTTCCACTGTTGGGACCTAGAGTTGCTTGCACCTGGTCAGAGGTGGTACACAGAAATAATCACAGACTTTGACTTCTGACATCCTCAATCATAGAATCAAGACGCGTTTCAGTGCTCAAACCTGCTGTACTGCGGTGTAGTCCAGCGATTACAGTCAACCAAGCCCAATAATCCTGTAAGCAGTTAGCTACGGAAGCAAAGAGTGTGATGCACCTCAACAGAAGGAGATCTATGAAAACCAAGCAACATGTAATATCGGACATCTTCCATTGTGGGATCAAGACACTGTTACACTGTTGGGACCTAGAGTTGCTTGCACCTGGGCAGAGGTGGTACACAGAATTAATCACAGACTTTAACTTCTGACATCCTCAATCATAGAATCAAGACCCGTTTCAGTGTTCGGACCTGCTGTACCACGGTTTAGTCCACCGACTACAGTCAACTAAGCCCAATAATCCTGTACAGCAGTATACTACGTAAGCACAGACTGCGATACACCTCAACTGAGAGAGTTCTGTGAAAAGCAAGCGGCAGGTATTATCAGACATCATTCATTGTGGGATCAGGACACCGTTCCACTGTTGGGACCTACAGTAGCTTGCACCTGGTTGAAGGAGTACCTTCATCTCCACTCTCAGATGCAGTTCTAACATCGTCCATTGTGGGATAAAGACACCGTTCCACTGTTGGGACCTATAGTTGGTTGCACCTGGACAAAGGGGGTACACAGAAATTATCACAGACTTTTACTTCTGACATCCTCAACCATAGAATCAAGAACCTGTTTTATTGTTCGGACCTTGTGTACCACGGTGTAGTCCGACAACTGCAGTCAATCAAGCCCATTAATCATGTGCAGGAGTTAACTACGGAAGCACAGAGTCTGATGCACCTCAAAGGAGGGAGTTCAACGAAAAGCAAGCAGCAGGAAATTTAGGACAATGTCCATTGTGGGATCAAGACACCGTTCAACTATTGGAACATAGCGTTGGTTGCACCCGGTCAAAGGGAGTACCTTCATTTCCACTCTCAGATTCAGTTCTAACATCCTCCATTGTGGGATCAAGACGCCGTTCCACTGTTGGGACCTAAAGTTGGTCGCAACTGATCAGAGAGGGTACACAGAAATTATCACAGACTTTAACTTCTGACATCCTCAATCATAGAACCGCATTGCAATTTCAACTTCATACATTGCAATCGCAGCTTCATTTTCCAGTATTGGTTGTCCAAGAGGATCTTTACATGGACCACTACTTTGACTATCTTGAGAACTTTCATGAGCTATTTCAGCTGTAAAAGTCTTTGCCTGTTCAACTTCATCATTCAATATTTTTAAATATATATGAAAAATTGTACATGCAATGCTATCTTTACAAGCATTAAAAGAATCTTCATAGCAGTCAAAGTCTCCAAGTAATTCACTTTCACTAAGCCATGGTTTAACCAGTTGCAGAAGTGCTAAATAGTAAAATTCTCAATTATCTGAAGTTTCACAACTACGTTTCTTGTGGTTTATGACATTACCCTTTGCATGTGTTACTAAACAACAATGACATCCAAATACTGCATTTTTTCCTTCATTTAAAATCTGTTTACATTTCTTTTGAAGCTGTAATGTTGAAGTACTTCATACAGACATAGCTGTTCCAGCTCTCGCCTCCTTTTCTGATAATATGTGTCCAACATATTCGTTTTATGAATGCTTGTACTGTCTGGTTCATTTTCTGCTGATTCTTCAATTTCTTCAAATGATTTTAACACTTTATTGTGTTTGTAGGCAAGACCTAAACTTAGCCAAAAGATTCCTTGTGACTTTGAATATAAACTTGAGGAGCACTAGTGGTCTGAACATTCATACAATCCAATTTCTCGGTGGGAAAGCATTTTCAAAGTAAAGCTGTTCAATTTTTTACTAAGGCTTTTCTCTTGTGCAATTTATTCCCACATTTGTTGCATCTCTGTTTTTTCTGATTTTGTTATGTACGAAGTAACATAACGTGCAACAGGAATTGAGTTATCTGCAACATACTGAATGTCCATGTTCGCATTCCACATTTTTAAAATGACTGGATTGTAATCATTGATATACTTTCACTTTTCTGTTCTTTTTAAGTTGTAGGTATTCTTTGGAGATTTCCGAGTTATTGTGTACCTTACAGAAGAAAAAAAAATATTTACTCTTAAATTACAAATGACTGGATGCGAAAAACCAAACCGACATTTGCTGTAAAATTTTCCTTTAGACTTGTAGTTTCTTCTGCAATACTTTCCACAACGCTGACTTTGGAAACGTAAAACTTGCTGTCTCAATCTTCTATCTCCTTCTTCTCTTGGAATCTCACATGTCACATACTGTTCGATGAAAGAAAATACTGTTTCATCAGAATCATTTCCAAATTTAAGTGCATCCTTGATCCATAGTAGCATATGTATATGAGGTGCACCTCTTGCTCCATACTCCTTTCTCCAAAAGAAATCAGTAACTTTTCCAAGAGGTGGATTCTTTTTATTGCAGATAAAAGACATCATAGCTTGAAACCTATGATTAAAATATTTGCACACATTTACAATGATCCAATGAACACAGTTCACCAGGAGTCTTTATTACAACATTTTTTATATTGGAATTTGCTTCTCTTAGAAACTCAAGCAAATCTTCCCATGCATACTCTGCATAGCTAAGTGTGACAAACCATGCTGGTGTACCTACGTTCGGTAACATACAATTGAGTTCTCCCTGATGATGATACCAATACTCATTTGTTCCACGTTGACATGCCATCAAATTGATTAACTGTGCTTCTAAATTTTCATCTGTTTCTTGAACTTTCTCCACAAATTCTTTTGCAGAAACAAGAGATTGATGAACTCCAGGATTAAGTATGTGGTTCACTGCATACGACAGAGAAAACATATCACTTTCAAACAAAAGGTGAAATATGTATGGCATGCACTGTCGAAATCTAGGATCTTCAGAATATAATCTTGTTGACCAATATTTTGAAGCTGCAATCCGCACAGGTCGATCATCATACCGTCCACCTTCTCCAGTGGGAAACAGCTGTGGAAAACTACGACCTTCCAAGCTTTTCTCCCATACACTCATTGGAGTTCCCTGTACTTTTTTCATTTCAAATAAGTCAATGCTGCTTCCTAGTACTTCTTTTAAATGCAAAGGACATATTGTGTAATGTTCATAAATCTCTTCAGTCATTGACTTGTCTACTTTCTCTATTTGACCACTTGACACTTCAGATTCATCTTCTAAACGTATTACCTGTTCATCCACATTTACAGTTTTGTACTAAATATTGTTCTCTATAACATATAACGTAGCCTTTTCAACTTCATTAACATCCACAAATTCTTGCCATATTTTCCGACTTTCCGACGACTTTGTTGGTACACCATTTACTAGAATGACTACTGCCTCATTTTCCTCTTTCTCTCCAGCAATAGTTTCAAAATCTTTCTTAAAATCCAAAGGTAAGTACACCACTCTGCTTTTCAGCCCTCTTTGCAAGTCTGTTAGTGGCACTTTACCTCTTTTAGGCTCCATCCAAATTTTAGTTTGAAAAGGACGAACAGATTGAATTAGAACAGACTCATATGTATTCAATTCTGCCAGTTCCACCAGAATAGCTACTAATTCTAACTTATTATGTAGTGATCTAGCAGGCATTTTGTTCTCTTCTAATTTGTTGTAACAATATTTAAATATATACGTGATCACTACCTAACTCAAAACGACCCTCCACCAACAAGTAAGTTGCAAATTCTACCCACTTACCATTGTTCTCCTTTTCACTTTTCAAATACACATCAACATTCATAGTTTGACTTTTATAATGAGTACGTCAACAACAAATGCAAACATAGTTTGGTATTTCAGAGCACACTACACTGAACTTTCCAGTTTCTTCTTCAAACGGATCAGTACTGATCACTTTCCCATCTCCTCCAACATCTATAATTGTCCAACTTTCACTTTCTATGGACTGCTCTTCTGAACCAAAATATCGCATTTCAATAACATTACACTTTTTTTGAACATCTGATAAAGAACCATGTAAAAGACATGTATTAAGTTCACTTAAACATAATGCAGGACTTTTTACAAACTACAGTTTCTTTACAAACTTCTGCATTTCTGAATGGTGTACTGCTAACATCTTCAAGTGATGAAAAACACTTTTACGAACTTTTCTTGAAAGACAAGCCAGCGAATGGGCATACTTCTCAGTATATTTTCTTACATTATATGGATCGAGTCCTTGTAACAACTTAATCTTCTGTTTAATACTTTTCTGTGCATATTCTCATAGCAAATTTGGCATTATATCAATAGATTCTTGTCGAATACTACAAATACTACAACAACCCCACTGATACACAGGAGCTTGTGGAAGTTTCCCTTGTACTTCTTCAGCTATTAACTCTTCTGCACTTTTACCAACTAGTTCCTCCTTTGGAAGAGTACAACCATCCTGAACTTTGCAGCAACGACCTCCAGTATCAACTGCAAATGGTAAACTATTATCCTGGAAGTAACTTTCCTCATTAAAAAAGACTCACTAGTTTCAATTGTCCACTAAAGATATTGAAAAAGTTGGTTCTGATCACAAGTCTCTTTTTGTCTTTCGACACTTTGACTACTTTATCCAATAGTTTCATTCTCTTCAAAATCAGATTGAATAAATTCTGTTTTAAATTGAAAGCAGTATCCACTATACTTTCAATACGCTGCTTTTCTTTGAATTGCAACACTTTCCTTTTATATTTGCAGCATGCTTTCATTAAATTCTGAATCACTCTAGATCGAAAAAGTCTCTGACGAATTTCTTGAAATTGCCTTTGTCTCCGAGTAACAGATACTGTTTCTTTATGATGTTTTCTGTTCCTGGTGTTTGAAATTGAAGTCTGCTTCACCTTACTTGAAAAGTTCTTCTTTTTTCTTTGTGTGATTTTTTTTCATTTAATGTTCATACATTTTTTTCTCCAAATTTTCTAGTATTTTTATTAGAACAAACTGTTTCTGTACTACTCACATTTTGTTTCTAATTCAAGATCTTTCCTTTTGGTCAAATATATATTTTTCTTCTCTTTTCTTTTTTTTCACTTCTTCCAGGCATTTGCAAATTTTAATCCAAACGAAACAAGTTTCTGAAAAACAAAGAAATAGATTCAATTATTTTTTACAACTGTTCACTATGTTAAAATAATAACATACAATTTCAAAACTTCTACTAACGACTTCCAGACCCAGTGCTGCAACATGATAGAGCACAACAGGGGAGCAATAGGATGACAAGTAGTGCCATAGAACATTCAGCAAGTATTTATTTAATTATTTACATACACCTTTACAATTTATATGTAACTGCACTACCTCGTACTTTTCCCCTCTCCACCGCACCGCACCACCCCACAGCACTCTCTCTGCAACCCACCGCAGACAACTTTATAGATAGTATTTTTAAAAATTATAATCTATGTACTTAGTTTGATATTATCAACCAAACGGCACACACAAAAATTACCATTATTAGCATAACAATTGTATCTACAAGCTCTATTGCCGGGCCTCGCAAAAGGAGTCTGTTTTTTTTATTGCACTACAGTGAGACTGTGAGAGCATGTACATTGCCCACTACTGAGAAGTGTAGACATCATGCCAGATAAGTCGCATTGTAGGAGAAGGGAAATCTTTTAAAGAGAGCCATTTTCTCTCAGGATTTCCCTTCTCTTTTTGCAACCCAGGAGCAACATCATCGTAGGGTGTTTTGAAGCACACACACACTTATATAATCAAATTGCAATTGTAAAACACATCATCCAATCCCTTATGCCACCGCGTTTTGCTGTGGTAGGGATAAACCTACGACTTCCTCAGGGCTTAAGGCTTTTCAAATGTGCTCCTCATTAAAGTTATATCTCCATGTTATATCCTTTTTCTTTCTTCAGCGATGTCAAAGAATCCCAAATCTTTCAAATGTAAAGTTGTCATGTAACTTGATCCCAAGTCAGCTATATCAGTGTATCATTATCCAAATTCCTAATGTATTCTCAAATGCAGCTGGTATGTAGCATTTATATCCGGTTGTTCCCAACTCCATGTTTATCCAAATGATAAAGCAAGGCGCACAACACCCATTGCCCCAGACTCTCTGAGACAGCTTCCCAGGGGCACACACAGAACTGCACCCGAGTACTTCACAGGTCTTCAAAAGACAATTTATTTTGTAAATGAGATTCTGTTCTTTTTCACCCCTTTTTACAGCCCCTACATCCCCACTCTGCCGATTGCTGAAAAAATTAGGCTCCCTCAAAATTTCGCTCTGGTTGCACCTCTGCAAACGACCACAAGCAGGCAGCTCCAGCAAGACCCTACTCTAACCATACACACTGCCTTGTTTTAGTGCTACGAAAACACACGCTTTGCCTGACTCACTAAGTTCTCACAACCCCTCTTTAATATGAAGATAAAAGCTTTGCAGTTCCTTTTATATTCCTATACTGTGTTTCACATGGAAATATAGAACTGCAGGTTCTCACCACCCCAAATTAGCTCTCTGGTATACTCTCTCAAATGTAAGAAGTACAGGTATTCAGTATCTGTGAGTCACGGCTACTTTAAAACAGTGTTCCTATAGACAACTGGACAAAACGTTATGTTTCTAAATTAACGTCTTACACTAAAAAGCTCCTTTCCATTTTTTGGGCTAAATTGACCTTTGTTTAAAACACCACCAGAGAAGAGTGGTGAACTATGCTCCATAAAGAGCAACTCAAAGCTTTGTTGTTCTTTATAAGAAGTATCTGCCATACAATGCTTATCGACAGACGTTTCGACCCTTTAAGAGGCTGGGTGGATGAGTATAACATGCCGTATTTAGGATCGGGGCAGAGGGTGCACGGATATAAGATCGTATAGTTGAATAAAGGCCGAGTGGATGCATGGTCAGATGGATGAATGGATAGGTAAATGGATGGATGTATCATTGTATGGATGGAAGGATAAATGAATGCATGGACCAGTTCTCAGGATAGATGGGAGGGCTGATAGATGCTTAGGATTGGTTCTGGGACCGATGTATCTAAGGATATATAGGCTTATGGCTGCATGGATGGCACAGTGCTTACCATAGGATGCTTAAGATATGTGCAGGAACAGATGTATGTATGTATGTATATAAGTAGGAATGTATGCATCAATTAAAATATGATTGGATAGCGCAGTGCTTAGGATGGATGGATGCAGGTCTTTAATTAGCCCGGGTCTGAATACCGGCACTTATTTTCGGGGAGCCTCCAAACGGGTCTCTATCGGGCTCTATTTTCAGCCCTCGCAAAGATAGTCAATTCTGTTTCATTTTTTTATTACACTGCAGTGAGAGCATGCACATCGATGTACGCATGCCCATTTTGTTTTTTCCGAATGTAGGATAATTGGAGGGGATTTTCTAAAACACACAATGCTACTTATCTTGATTTAGACGACCCCCTACTTGCATACCCCACACCCCTTTAAGAGGTCTGCCCCCCTCTTTTAGAACACCCATACTTTTTCCCACTTAAAACCCTGACTGCACCATTGTAACAAAGAAATAGTCTAAGCTTCCATTGAAATCTACAATGGCACCAAGGTTCATAATTTACTATCAACGCTGGCAGCCTTCTACTACAGTGCAAGAGTGCCTATCAGCACGAAGATTTGTTATCCACAGAAATGTGTAATTTGTGTAGCTGTCTGCTGGAACACTCATCACCAAAAGGTATAAAAACATGGGAATTTGCCAGAAAAACATATACCATACCATAAGCGATTCATAAATGGGCACGCTGCCACTACACCACCCTCTTCCCCATTCTTCCTTAACCTTTCAAAATCAAAGAAAGAGCCCCAGCAAACCTAGTAGAGCCACTCTAGCAATACAGGAACTTAATTTCAACAACTGTCTGCAGGAACGCTCATCAGCAAAGCGTATTAAAACATGCAAATTTGCGGGTAAAACATATACTATGCCATAGGACGCTTTTGTAAGTGCTCCCAGTGCTACTACGTCACCTTTAGTAGCTCGACATCTTCACGTTACTAAATTTTGTGTTTTAATGACCAACATACCCACCTCCCCCACACCCACCCCCGCCCTTGCTTAACCGTATGAAATCAAACAGAAACCCCCACCATTCCTATTAGCGCCAGTATACCAATACACAGGGTTAATTTTAACAGGTGTGTGCTGGAACAAAAAGTATTCAAACATGCAAATTGGTGGGTAAAACATAAACCATTCCATAGCACGGTTTATAAACGGGTCAAGTGGCACTAGATTACCTTTACTACCTACACATGTCCACATTACAAATATCCATGTTATAATCAACAACATACCCACCTCCCCACCCCCACCCCTGCCCTTGCCTAACCTTACGAAATCAAACAACGAGCCACAGCACCCCTGCTAGCACCACTATAGCCATACATAGACTTAATGTCAATAGGTGTCTGCTGGAACGCTCATCAGCAAATGCTATTAAAACCTGCAATTTTGCAACTAAAACATACACCATACCATAACGCGGTTTATAAATAGTCGCAGTACAACTACAGCACCTCCACACTCGCCCTTGCTTAACTTTATGCAATAAAAGAAAGAGCCCCAGCAAACATTTCTCCTGAAACGCTCATCAGCAAAACGTTTAAAACATGCAAATTTGCTGGTAAAACATATACCGTACCATAGGGTGCTTTATAAGTGCTCCCAGTGGTACTACATCAAATTTAGTAGCTTGACATCTGCACGTTACTAAATTCTGTGTTTTAATCACCAACATACCGACCTCCCCCACACCCACCCCCACCCTTGAATAATTGTACAAAATCAAACAGAACCCCCCACCATTCCTAGTAGCGCCACTATGCCCATACACAGGGTTAATTTTAACAGGTGTCTGCCGGAACACTTATCAGCAAAAAGTATTCAAACATGCAAACTGGCGGGTAAAACCTAAACCATCCCATAGCACGGTTTATAAATGGGTACAGTGGAACTACATTACTTTTACTAACTTCACATGTCCATATTACAAATGTCCGTGTTATAATCAGCAACATACCCACCTCACCCACCCCCACCCATTCCCTTGCTTAACCTTACGAAATCAAACGAGTTCCAGCACTCCCGTTACCATCAATATAGCCATACATAGACTTAATGTCAACAGGTGTCTACGGAACTCTCATCAGCAAAATCTATTAAAACCTGCAATTTCGCAACTAAAACATACACCATACCATAAGACGGTTTATAAATAGTCGCATTACCACTATACCACCTCCACACCAACCCTTCCTTAACTTTACGCAATCAAAGAAAGAGCCCCAGCAATCATAGAAGCGCCACTATATCCATACAGAGGCTTAATTTCAACATGTGTCTCCCGAAACGCTCATCAGCAAAACTTATTAAAACATGCAAATTTGCATGTAAAACATATACCATGCCATAGGACGCTTTATACGTGCTCCCAGTGGTACTATATCACCTTTAGTAGCTCAACATCTGCACGTTACTAAATTCTGTGTTTTAATTACCAACGTACCCACCTCCCCCACCCCCGCCTTTGCTTAACAGTATGAAATCAAACAGAAACCCCCACCATTCCCAGTAGTGCCACTATACCGATATGCAATGTTAATTTTAACAGGTGTGTGCTGGAACACTTATCAGCAAAAATTATTCAAACATGCAAGTTGGCGGGTAAAACATAAACCATCCCATAGCACGGTTTATAAATGGGCCCAGAGGAACTACACCACCTTTTCTAGCTAGACATCTATATGTTACTAAAGTTGTTTAAACACTCTGTAGAGTGCCAAGCAGGGGATGGGTAGAGTAAACAAAGTTCTAATTCCCAAACTTTTAATATACCGTCCCTTTACTGTATCTATTTTAAAGACATTACATGGAATGAAATCATTGACGAGTGTCTCAAAGGGGATAGTGAAGCTGAGCACTGGTAAAAGCTGGACTACTTCAACACCTACATATATCCACCACAGGTACACAGCCTAACAAATAGTATCACTTATAATCACATGTAGTCTCTAATGTCAACAAAGTCATACAGAAAATATACGCACATTTTCATTTCTTTTTTATCTGTCACACATTTATAAAACATCTCTTCTAAAGAAGCACTCCCCAGCCACTTCTATTCCATAAGAACAGACAATCATTAAAAACATTTACTACCATATATTTTAATATATCTACCTTTTTATTATTCACTAGTCGGAAACTACTAAAACTATTAACTATACCCAAATGCAAACCAGAAACCATGTTCATATTATATCTCAACCTATCATCAAATGATTCAAACTATGCATACATATAAAAGGAATGTATCACTTTCACTATCTCCATCTCCTCTCCATATAATCTCCATACACTCCATACAATCTCCATGGCCTCACAGTACTACATCCTACCTCGACTTACATTAAAATCTACCTCTCAGTGTCAAAAATGAGAGCACAACCTGCCCATATAACATTTCTGGGTTTCATTTTAATGCCTTTAAATTAATAACACATACATCTCCTACCACCACATCCCCACCCCACTATTTTTACAAAAAGTATAATTGCAAACGTTGGACATTTTGTTTATCTCGCCCGAATACATTACAAACCCAAATTAACGCTGTACCTCATTTTCAAAACCATACAGTCCTTTAAAGATAACAAACTACACTTCTTTGTGAAAAATGTCTAAATATATATATAGTACTTATTTAACAACAGGTCAAATTTTATGCATATTTTATAACCAATATCAAACACCACACTTTACTAACACTATATTAATTTGAAATAAAAAATACTATCAAACTTAAAAACATCACCTCAAATACTTAATCACTACTACAGAATACATAACACACCTTGTTAATTTCTAACTCACGTTTGTAGTTCGTGTGCAGATTTCAAATGTCACACACGCATACAATTCTTTCTTTGTCACATAGTACATGTAAAGCACCGATTTCATCAAAAATGGAACCAGTAATGGCACAATTTCCCCGTCACCTCACACATAAATACATGTAAAAAACAAATAAAAATACTTAATTCCTTCAACGGCATTCCAAAACTTATCTCCATTGGTTTATTTAGAATTTTCCATATGAAAAGCTACTTAATATTCCACGCCACATACAGGTCACAAGTTCAATCTATTTTGCTGTTGAGCAGTATGGTGGTTCAGCGGGTCCCAAAGGTTTTGAGAAAAGTCCAAAATGTTTCCACTGATATCCGCCAACCTACTTGGGGTTCGGGGGTTTTAAGATACTTGTGGCCACCCTATACATAAAGTCCAACAACCTTTTACTTTGTGAAAAGATCAAAGACCACACAGATTTACAAGAAACCTTTCTTTATTCCAGCATGTGCAGTTGTGGCATGACATGTTTCGGAATGAATTCCCTTTATCAAATGCAACTGCCGTCTTTGTTCTATACATATATATATATTCACTGATAAAACCATAGATTTCAGGCACATTATAGTTAGAAATTAGCATTTAAAAAACCTTAGAAATTCACTGAAAAAAACATAGGTTTCAGGGACGTTATAGTTAGTTGGACATTCTTCACATACAAAAACATAGAAATTCCCCCATTATAGTTAGTTCAGCTAACTATAACTTGCGCAACCGCAATGCACTGCTGATGATGTCACATGTTACACAATTCATGACATGCCCAGTGACATCACTGATGGCATCATTGATGACATCTCAAATGACATCACTGATTACATCATCCAGTGACTGTGTTTTTCTTTAAAGTGTAAATATGTATTATATATATGCCAAGGTGTATTGAAGAATGAGTGGGTGTATAAGTGTCTGGATGGAGGATTTAGTAGGTGCGTGACTGACTGTTTAAGTGAGCGATTACATATGTCATACTGAATGCATGGGTTAGTGACTAAACTGTGTGAATGTCTGCATCAGTAGGTCTGTTGTTGTATAAGCTGCTGCATGGGTTGGTCAGTAGCTACATGAGTGTCTATATGGGTTATTGATTGGTCGCCTGAGTATTTGTGTGGGTGCCTGAGTGTGTGTGTGGGTGGGAGGTGTGTGACTCTGTGCATAGATGTTTGAGTGGTTGATTCACTGTGTGTATGGGCTCAAGAGTTCATCTGGAAACAGCTGTATGGGTGGGTGAGTGTGTGTATGGGTGTGTTGGTGAGTGAATGTATGTCTCAATGGTACATATTCAAGGAACTACATATGTAAAAGGCAGTGTATGTGAGAGTTAAAGTATATTAATGACTATACGTGAGAGTCAGTGATTATGAGAGTGGCTGTATGGATGAGTGTGTACTTGTATCAGTGCTTGTGTAAAAGTGTAAGTATGCGTTTGTTTCTGTTTGAAAAAGTGATGTGGTTTGTGTATGTATAACTGTTTAGGTCAGCAAATGGAAGTGTGATTGATTTTTTGCATGACAGACCACGTGTGTGAGTAACTCTGGATGAGTGGTGGTGTTTGAGTGCATGTATAGGTGTATGAGTGCTTATGATAGTGTTATATTGATAAGTGGCTGCATGTATGTGTGATTGTATGGGTGAATCAGTGGATGTGTGTGTAGATCTAGGAATCAGTGAGTAAGTATATAGTAACTGGTATTAGTGTGTCAATTGTTTACAAAATGGTAGTCTGTAGTTTACAATGGGTGTATCAAAGTTTATATTAGAGTGTGAGGAGGTGCATCAGATTTTCACTTGGATGATGTCATCAGTGATGTCATTTGAGATGTCATCAGTGATGTCACTGACTATGTCATGAATGATGTAATATGTGACGTCATCAGCAGTGCGTTGTGGGTGTGCGAGTTATAGTTATCTGAACTAACTATAACTGGGGAATTTCTATGGTTTTGTACGAAAAGAATGTCCAACTAACTATAACATCCCTGAAACCTATGATTTTTTCAGTGAATTGCTAAGGTTTTTTAATGCTACTTTCTAACTGTACCGTGCCTGAAACCTATCATTTTCTCATTGAATTTCAAAGGTTTTTTAAATGCTAATTTCGAATTTTAATGTTCATTAAACCTATGGTCTTTTCTGAGATTTCAAATTATCATCCCATTCTCAACCTGGTGAAAACTGCCGATATCGCCATTTTTCCAGCGAGAGCTTCAGCAAAAACAAATCGCCACAAATGAGAGCGACAATTAATGCTAATGATTTGCAGAGTAGGCGTTCTCGTGCAAAAATAACACTAAAACACCACTTCCCGATATTTCCAACGACTGGCAAATCTGCAATGCGATCTAAAAAAAGGCGAAAAGCTGTGTTAGCATTAAGAATTTAACATCTGCCTGGTGTAAGGCAGGATGACTACCTACAGTATGAATGGGAGCCCAGCCCAGAGCCACATCTGAAGACCAACACATGTCATAGAGCTACTGATCATTCAGCTCCAATATCCAAGAAGGCCACAACACCCATCGCGACCACCCCATGACCTCCCCCGGGACCCACTCCTACTACCACCGAGGCAGAGCAGAACAGGACAGCGAACCTTCCCAAAACGGCATGGCCCCTCTGCCACACAATAGCTGAATGTTGGGAGATGTGGCAACCAAGTATGTGTGAAGGACGCAAGTCACCCATCAATAACAATGCACACAATGCCAAGTGTAGCGCTAATGTACTGGACAGACCTCACTATGCAGAGCACAGACCTCTCCATGTGTACATGTACTACTGGTGCTTGTAGTGTTATGGACAGTGGACGCAACCATGTTACCACAGGCAGTGGAGAAGATCTCAGTCATGTAGCTGTGTCATTCCACCTGTAAGCGGTAGCGGAAGCTGAGAGGGCTGGTCCAACATACGCCACTCCAGCGTAGAAGTGTGAATAAATAGGCCAGGGCTCTGGGTATGGTTCACTTCTTGGAAGGCCAAAGCGTCTGCTAAAGTTGCGGCCCTCACCCTGCCACGAAGCTGCCGCCTTGACCACTGGCCTCCTTGTCACAGGCCCCCTGCGAACCCAGGGGCACAGGCACCGCAAAGTCATGTCTGTGCTGACTACTGCCTTCAATGTAGACTGCAGACAGCTGGGCTCACAATTCCGATCGAGTTGTGATGCAGTCCAGTAGGCAACAGACATTGCTCCCAGTGCGGCCCGCCCGGACCACGCATCATCGCTGGCTGCGCACACGCTGAGTGGTTCAGGTGCCATTAACTGTGCAGCTCAAGTGAACGCCACGTGACTATTGGCCCTTGCTGACCTCTGCCTCTGGCCTACACTGCAGTCAGCAGGGCTGACAGTTCAGATAGAGTCGCGATTACAAATGATGCAGTCCAGTAGGCAACAGACATTGCTACCAATGCAGCCCACCCGGACCACGCATCATCGCTAGCTGCGCACACGCTGAGTGCTTCAGGTGCCACTAACTCTGTGCAGCTCAAATCACTGCCACATGGCTGTGGCCCCTTCAAGCCCGCTGCCTCTGACCTACACTGTGGTCAGCAGGGCTCACAATTCAAGATTAGTATTGATGCAAATTGTGTAAGAGACTAGAATCGGTTAAGAAGACCAAATGCCTGCAATCTGTGCAGCTCAAGTCAATGCCCCGTGGCGGTGGGCCTTTGCTGACCATTGCCTCTGGCGTACACTGTGGTCAACAGGGCTCACAATTCAAATTCAGTCTTGATTCATTAATTCCAGAGTCCAGTAGGCAACTAACTATAACGTCCCTGAAACCTACATATTTCGACAATGTAGTCCATACATATTTCATCTTTTGTTCCATACACCTACACTGCAGTCAGCAGTGCTCACAATTTGAATTCAGTCTTGATTTATCAATTATAGACAGAATTGTACTCTATGTCCTTGGATTTTGTCAAGACGAAGTGACAAAAAGCCTGACTACTGCCTTCGATCTACATTGCGGACAGCAGGGCTCACAATTCAGATTGAGTTGCGATTGCAGATGACGCAGTCCAGTAGGCAACAGACAGCTGCAACACTCCACTGAATGTGCAATAAACATTCATATCCACACAGATGTCATGTGCACAATCTTTTATGTGTGGAAGTATGGATGAATGTAGTGTCAGAAATTCCCCCTACCTTCTATGTTGGCCATGTTGTAGGACTAGGGTCACAGGGTGACACATTGGCACTTGCGGCCCACATGGCGGCAACACTGCAACAGAGACACCCGCATCAGTTCAACCCTCATACAGCCCAGGACAGAACCACACCCATAGCTCCAGAGCCATTGTTCACAGCCTCACCCAGGACTGGCATACGCCAGGCCAGCCCACTCCACTTATGCTTACAGGGAGGAACAACAAAGCTACATGCCCATGGTCTTCCCTGTAGTGATCTGCTGAGCACAGGTTTAGTTGTCAGCATGTCACAGCCACTCCCTCACAGCTGGTTTACACCCACACCACACCCATGCAGCACAGGCATCACAGTACATGTGACGAAGCCAATAAAAAGGTTGGGGCGCACATGCTGGATGCTATTTCAATTCTATACCATGACTTCAAGTATACAGAGTTGGTGGCAGCTGAGGCACTTTGCCCGACATGAGCCTTCCGCCACGTGACGATGACTTGAGTTCCACTGACTTAGTGCCACCAGAGCTGAGCGGGTGTGCAGCCCGCGATGATGCGTGGCCTTGATACACCATCCTGGCAATCAAGACCTAATGTGAATTTGTGAGCTCGGCTGGACCACGTGTAGGCCATGGCTGTGGAGGTTGCTTCGGCACATGGTGCATGGTGGGCCCTCTTGGACACACGCCGGTGGTGGAAGGTGAACAGAGAGGCTTGTTTGTGCAGTGGCTGGCAGTCACCTCTAGGCGTTGGGAGTGGATGGTGTGCAGCAGCATGGGTGTGCAGGGGTGGGCAAACACCTCTGGGCGGTGGGAGTGGATGGTGTGCTCTCTCTCTCACACTGTTTCTCTCTTTCTCTCTCTCTCTTCCTCTCTCTCACTCTTTCTCTCTTTCTCTCACACTGTTTCTCTCTTTCTTTCTCTCTTCCTCTCTCATGCTTTTTTTCTTTCTCTCGCTCTTCCTTTCTCTCACTCTTTCTCTCTCCTTTGATGGGCACACGTGCACAATCTTATCTTGCTTTTTGTCTTGCAGACTGTCGACCCCCCCGACACGGGCCTCCCGCCACGTGACGATGACTTGAGTCCCACTGAGTTAGTGCTGCAAGAGCTCATCCGGTGTGCAGCTTGCAATGATGCATGGCCTCAATACACCATCCTGGCAATCAAGACCAAATTTAAATTGTGAGAAGGTTGCTTTGGCACGTGGTGAGCCCTTTTCGACACACGCTGGTGTCAGAAGGTGAGCAGAGAGACTTATTTTGTTTGCGCAGCGGCGGCAGTCACCGATGGATGGTGTGCAGCTGCCTGGGTGTGAAGGGTGGGCAGACACATCTGGGTGGCGGGAGTGGATGGGGTGCAGAAGCCTGAGTGCACAGCGGCGGCACAGTGATTTAGGCATGTGCAGTTGTATGTACTCTACCATTGCTGATTCTATACTATGTTTCAGATGAGTAAGCTTGTCAGCTGTATTATGTCCTGGCACATGGTTGGAGACACACCGGTGGTGGAAAGGTGGCCTGGGAGGGGGGCCGCGTGGTGCCCCTCCTGGGCCCAGAGACCCCATCCCCCAGGGCCTCGCCTCTCTGTTAGGGACCATGGGGGGAGCCCAAATGCCCCCACAGTCCCGCCGGCTCCCTGCCTCCCGCGGGAGTAAGCATTCCTTTTGGGCAACGGGACCTGCTAACATGCAGCTTCCCTTGCCCAAAAGCAATTCTCCTTTCCTTTATTGAAGCGAGAGGAAGTTTCCCTCCTCTCGCTTCAACAAAGCAAACCAGGGTTTTCTATCACAATGTTGGAAGCAATGCTCCCACCCTGTCATAGCACACGGCAATGTCCTGGGGGTGGAGACACTGGCACATTGCAGGACCCAGACCTGTGCGGTGACGGCCCCCAGGGCCATCAAGCACTCCAGGAGGTGGCCGTGTGCCCCTTCCTCCATTTTCAAAGCCCCAGGGTGATGGTGGTACCCGGGGCTGCGGGAGGGCCATATACGATTGCCCCCGGGACCTGGCCCACCTGGGGGCTCATTTAAATGAAGTTGGTGGACCCCCACTTATTTTTTTTTTAATGTTTGTCTGGATTCATGAACCCAGCGCACATTCGGACGTTTAAAAAATAAAATAATTGGTGGGCGTCCTAGTAGAACCCTGAGCAGGCCTAGGGGGTCAGGATGTTTCTGCCCTGCCCCCTTTTGTCATTTTTCACTTTCTTTTACTGTTTTCTTGTGACTCGGTTCTACAGAGTCACAAGATGGCTGCCAACACTTCCTGGTTTGGAGTGATGATAGCCAATTAAAATGAAGCACGGGGTCTGGAAGGTTCGTGAACCCACTAGATATCAATATTATTTATTTTTTTCCTCAGCAACTACTGAACGGATTTGCACCATTTTACAAAAGGTCACTTTTTGAACAAAAAACTACATTGTTGCCAATTTTGATGTAATTCCGTTCAGCAGTTCGGGTTATAGCCTTGGCTAAAGTTTCCTATGGTAAATTGATTTTTTTACTTTTATTTTTCAAATTTCTCAGCAGCTACTGAACGGATTCACACCATTTTAAAAAAAAAAGGTCACTTTCTGACCCAACCTCTACCTTTTTGCCAAATTTGGTGTTATTCCGTTCAGCAGGTCGGGCTGTAGCCTTGGCTAAAATTTCCTATGGAAACTAACATGGAAAAAACACTTTTTGGAACCCCCCCTTTTTTCTCAGCCCCCTCTTAATGAATCACCCACAAACTTTCAGGATAGGAGCTGACCTGGATAGACCTTTTTTTGGAAGAATTTACAAAGATTTGTCAAACGACGCCAAAATTATTAGCAAATCAAAAAATGTTTTTCCTACAGAAACTAGGTTCTAAATATAACTACCTACTGGCGACCGCCAGTAGGTAATATATATATCACTGCTATTTTAGTAATTCCACCCAAAAAGGAATCGGCACTCAGGGGGTACATTCATTATTTGTAATGAATGGTGTGCAAACAAAGCGTTTCAGCGGATGCCTTCTTCAGTGTTCACAAGCGTGCCAGAAACGGTCAAATTTTCACATCATTACGTGTGTTAATTTCATCAACATTAACGACGGCATGAAGGATACGCTTGTCATTTAATCATTGCTATCTTGGAGTGGCTAACCTACTTTTATGTAGTATTGCACACACAGTAAAATCTGCCATATGTTTATGCATAGACAGGAGAAATGTTGCCCTGTATGGACTAATGTGATAATAATTATGAAATAATCACTTAGTTAAATCTTCTTACATTTATTTAAGTTGTTATATTTTCTGAAATCAGTGTCATTACCTATTAAAAATCAAAAATCATTGCTGGCTTTGGTCGCATCGGTTCTAGACAATTGTGCCAGACATGGTGAATGCAAGTGAAACATGTGCAAAATGCAGTATTTAAATTTAGAAAGTAACTCACATCCTGGGATAACAGTATAAACCTTTCAACCTTTATATTGCCCTAGATGGGCACTTCTTTCCAAACTGCATCCCCTTTATCTTATCAGTGCAAACACCCATATATTTCATTACAGAAAGTGCAAAGTGATCAGTGCTAAGCTATGCACAGCCTAAGCTATGGTGAATTAATCTTGCCCAAAATGGGCTTCTTACTAGTTTCATAAAACATCTACAATTCTTTGATGATCAAAGTTCTAATACATATCAAGCTTCTTCATGCTCAAAAACATCATACATAAGGCCTAACAGACATTGTCTGTATTCTAATAGTTTATATTTAATGCATGCAGTCTCATGATTACAAATGTATGGATAATACTTCCCCACTAATTATACCCGACGGGGGCTTCATGTGTAAATCAATGATGTATCGCGATTCCAACTTCCTAAGTTTCATATGACTATGTCTCCTCCCCTTGCTTCTGAGGGTATATGATCTATGCAGAAATAGCATAGGAGTTCTTGCTTTTGTGGCCAATTCAAAATGCCTTCTACTGGGTACGATGCATCTTTATTTACTATGTCCCTTAGGTGTTCCATGATGAGTATTTTGGTGAGATGAATAGTACTCCCAATGTATTTCAACCCACAGGGATATAACAGGCAAAAAACTGTATCCAGTGTATTACAGTTCATGATTTTTGTTATTAGTTTAGGTATGCTTAATCCTGGAATGCTATTGGATGAAAATTCCCTACTGTTAGCACAGGCCTTGCATTGCCCACAAGGGAAAAAGCCTTGCAGTTCCTTGAAGGTTGAGCTTCTACCTTCCTTAGTGTAGTGGCTGTGCACTAGTTAGTCCTTTAAAGATCTTGTCTTCCTAAAGGGAATCAGAGGAGCAAGCGGAATGTCACATCTTATTACTGGATCTGTATTCAAAGTTTGTCAATTTAATTATCCATAAAGGATGCTGTTAATGAGAATATGTGGATGGCTGCGTGTTGCATAAAGCAGGGAGTTGCCTGCTGTAGGTTTCCTGTGTAATGAGGTACATAGTTTCCCTTCCGATACAATACCTCTGAGGTCTAGGAAATTTGCCGATGTTGGACTCACTGCTCCAGTAAATTTCAAATTGATGTTGTTATTGTTTAAAACGTCAATATAAGCCATAGCTGATTCAGAATACCCTCCATATCACAAAAAGGTCATCTTTGTACCTTTGCAAACTTATATTATTAGCCACCCAGTGATAGTTGGCATCCGACCGGGCCACTTGCTTCTCTAATCAGCCTACAAATAAATGTGCATAGCTGGGGCTGAAGCAGGTGCCCATCGCAGTGCGGATGATGTGTCTGTAATGTTGGTCCTGAAATAAAAAGATCTTATTGTACAGACAAAATTCAATGAACCTCATCACCATTTTGTTATGTTCCGTGAATTTCAAAGAGCGGCCCTTTAGAAAGAACCATGTTGCTTCTAGACCATCCTTGTGTGTAATGCTAGTGTACAGACTAGATATGTCTAAGACCATCATTTGGAAGTCATGTTCCCATACTACATTTTCAATATGTCACAAGAAATCTTTGGTATCTCTGGTATATGAAGCTAGATCAGTCACAAACTTGAATGGTAAGTGATCTATGTATATAGGCAGATGTTCTGTTAATCTACCCTGAGATGACACAATAGGACGTCCAGGTGGATGTTTTTTGTCTTTATGAATCTTTGGTAGGTGATAAAATGTTGGTGTAATGGGTTTGGAGAGCAGAGGGATTCATATTCATCCATATCAAGCATGAGTTTCTCTTACCAACACCAGATTAGTGTTCAGTTACACTTTGATTATATTGTTCCTTGGTTACTTTATGATAACAGTTCTCATCGTCCAATTAACCCTAGGCTTCATCGCAGTATTGTTCCATAGTTTGTAGCACAATGTTTCCCCCTTTGTCAGATGGTTTATATATTATTGCTTTATCTTCTTTCAAATTCTTTAATGCCAATTGTTGCTCCCTAGTGATGTGCCTTTTTGATTTTGGTGTATCTCCTTTTATGCGCAGGCATACAAAATCTTTGTTTACAGTTTCTCCAAAAAAATTGATGGTGTCAGATGGCATTTCAAGTAGGAATTGTGATTTAGGTTTGAAGGGCCTAGGTACACTGCTTTGTTCAATTCCTAGAAGCTCCATTCTTTGTACAATGTCCAGGGTGATGTTTGACCCAGTGTTTTCCTCTTTTTGCAAATTCTCCAAGGTTTCCAATGTCTCTATGTCATTGCCTGTCAGGATGTCAGTTTCCACAAATTTACTGCCCGGCCTTTTTGACCTTACCATATGTACTTTCAATTTAAAAAATGTATGCAATTTAAGTGTTCTCATATATTTGAAAAAGTCGATTCTTGTTTGAGTATATTATAGTTTGTTCTGGGGGCAGAAAGATAAGCCAAATTTGAACACTGACTCTTCTGCTTTGGATAGTTACTTGGGAGTCAGACTAATTATTGTTAGATTATTTTCTTCTACCTCCATTTGATTTCCCTGTTTGCTCCTCATAACTTGAGGTAATGCGTTGCTTTAGTCTCCACCACCTGCCTTTTCTTGTTTCTTAGCGCTTCTTGGTTCTGGTTGTTTGCTCTTTCCTCCTCAGAGCCACATTTTACGTATTAACCGAAATTCCTCACTAAAATGGGTTTCATTTGTGTGAGTTGCTAGGGAGTTAATTCCGTCTTCACTGGATTGCTCATTGTCTGTCACATCAGATGCTGATGTTTCCCTATTCTCCAGTGCTGATTGAGTCTTCTTTGTTTATAGCTCTCTCCTCTGTGCATCAACTTTTTTAGCAAAAGTTAACCCTTTCCCTTGTACATAGTATGGCATCTCTTTTAAACCTGTCTTGTTGTCTTTATCTAATCTTCTGTTCATAATTTATTAGACTTTTTTCATGTGTACCTTTAATTCTTCTTGCTTGGCTTTATCCTCATCCTTGCCTATTTCAATTTCCAACTCTTGGATTTCTTTCAGGGCTCGTTCTCTTTTGCTCCAAGCGAATTTGACTAAAATAGTCAACATGTCCCTACAGGAGTTGGCGGTATGCTCTGCCCACTCCTCTAGCAAGTGGATCTGGGTTTTCAAAAGGCGGTAATGTGTATATTAGTAGTCCCCTCGGAACTCGGTTAACATCAATATAGTTCTGCAAGGAGGTAGCTTCCCACCATTTCCTGGTCTCACGTTCATATAATCTCTCTAAGGCTGCATATTTCAAAATTAAGTTGTATTTCCTTGTACCCGACTGCTGCTTGCTATTTGATCCGTAGTTGACCTTGCTTTAAAAATGTCTGATGCCTCTTCCCGGCGTGCTGCTTCACTAAAAATTGTGTTGGTTCCAATTGCTTGATGCACATACATGTATATATTTAAAAAAACAAAGGTTAGAGGGACATTATTGTTAGGTTCTGAATGTGCACGCTCAAAACCATACAAATTGAGCTGTTATAGTTAGAGTTATTTCAAGTAACTATAACTAACGTCCCCGCCATGCACAGTTTTCGAATGAAGCAGTTTATTGTTAATGGTGCAGTGATAATATCAATGGTGTTCTAGAAGTTCAATCATGTATTATGTTGGGTAATTAGCTGTGTATGGCAACATTGCGAGTTATTGCTAGCCTGATCACTGCCATTTGGTGGATTATGCTGAAACCAGGATCTCAAGAAATGACTAAATTTAGAACTGTCTCCATCCTCCTCCCTCGAGTGTCTGGATCCCCATCCTTCCATTACAGAATTGCTAGCAACACATTTCCACTGTCTGGAAGGGCAGTCTTTAATCCTCCATATTGTTGTGCTACACCACGCCCATGTAATTCAAAATAGATTGTATTGGCCTCCATTAATCAGCCCCCCACTTATATGTAACTGATCACCCCATGTGTTACACACTAGACATATACATGTACAGGGCACATTTACAGGATGTAGTTAAATGTTATGGGCATACAGATAATGTCTGAACTTTACATAAGTGTGCCAGCAGACCTCACTATCAGTGACACAATTACAAACACATCTATCCACACCTCTGATCTTGATTAAAAAATACAACATGCTGCCACCCACCCACCTCCATTGATGGCATATTGGAACATCTTGCTCTTGTCTTTATCTGCCAATGGGCAAGAGAATTGCGGTCATCTCTGTCTTCAGAACTGCTAATTTATATTTTAATAAAATGATCGGAGGAACAAAATTTAGACTAAACCTGACAGGTCAGGGGACTATATCCAGACAGCACCTATTACTGCCTGCAAATGTGTGAAAATAGAAAATGTACAAAAGTGCAAGTAAACAATAAACATTCCAACAAGTAAATTCAAATGTCTCCCAAGTACCATAACCAAAGCTATTTCATTTCAGCCATGCATCTGTGTCATTCTAGGTGACTTATAGGCCGGTTTTGCAGATGATACGTAATAGAAAATCTGAAAAAGGCCCTCCAAAATGGCTTTCAATTTAGCCTGCTAAGCAATCATGGCATGTGTGCAAAAATTCCTGAATTGAAGGAACATTTGTTGTATTTCCCAAAAGGCACTTAAATATATTCAGACTGCAACCAGATTTTTTTCAATTTAAATTCATTGAGAAATTGGAATATTCTTGATTCAACAACCTAGGATGCTATTCTCTCCTTAGCAAGAATGTTGGCACAGTTCACGACCACTGTGCGGGTGCGGGGTCTAAGCTGGGTTTCATCGTTTAACCATTTTATTGGCTTAATTAATCATGCCATTGGTCGTCTGTAGTTATTCCGGATTCCTACAAGCCCAAATTAGACCCACCCACCTCAGTTTTCCATGACCAAAAAAGCACCAACATGTTCATCTATGGCCTTTTTCATTGTGATTCAGTCTGTTGACTGATTTTAATATCATATAGATCATTCTAGCTCTGCTTTCGTCAAACACCTCACTCTTTTCGAATGTGGAAAAAGACACTTTCCAAGATGTCCATTTCTTGAGGTTCGTGCGATAATTTGGCTGTCCATGACTGTATAAGTATTATGATTAGGGGTGAGTAATTCCGTATAAACTCACCATTTGTGGTTGTTGACCAGTAGTTCCCTCATAAATATTTCAGCTTTTTTCTTTGTTGAGGAATTTTATGAGTACGGGTAGATGAGGCCTTTGGAGTGCACTTTGGCCATTGAACATGTGGTTGTATTGTATTCCTGCTTCCTTGGAAATCATCCCATGTATTTCTTTAATGGACAACATTTCTTCCCTCTGCTCCTTAACTAAGCATGGGCGGATCTAGCGGATCTCGCGTACGCGAAATTGCGGATTTACGGATTCGCAATCCGCGAAGATACGCGAACTCTTGCGGATTTGCGGATTTTCCCGTTTTTTGTGTTGGCGAGCGTTCGCGCCGATTTTGGGACAATTTCGCAATTGCGAACTTACTTTTCTGCACGCAACGGCCGCGACTATGTTGTTTCTACGTCTGGTTTATCTCACAGGTTCACAGCACCCTCTGTTTCACCACTGCCACCCTCTGGGACACCCATGCCACCCTCTGGTAAATCCTCACTGCCACCCATTAGGTTTGTTTATCACTGTAGTTTATGGGGGTGAAAAAAGCAAGCACACCTCCCCTACTTCAACTGCCATGAATTAATTTGGGGTTGATTAATGTGTCAGTTATTTAGCAAGTTCCAGTCTGGCTGGCACCTGCTTCCTTCCTTATCTCTAAATTGCTTTCTGTTGCAGTGAATTTTTTTTTCACAGGACCTTTATGGTCTACTTGTAGCTATTCTATGAGCCTGCTGTTTGGGTCATAGCAGGGTCATAGAATAGTTGCAAACTCTGGAGGGGCCCCTCAGGAAGCACTACAGTGAATGTTACAAATGTTAAGTTTGAACTTTTGCACCAGCTCATTGCTTTCAGTTTAGCAAAAATCGTTTTTTCTGCAATTTCGCGCGTTTTTTGGGGCGCGAATCCGTGCGAGATCGATTTCGGAAGCCGCGAATGCTTGCGAATACACAAATTTTTTTTTGCGACGTGTATGTTCGCGTGCTTTTGCGCGTGTTCGCGAGGCGCTTGTAGCTATACATTTGCCAAGTTACCCTAGCGGTCGTACACGGGCGCGGCCATCTTGTTTGCGTGACGTAATTCCGTTTCCGGCCGCTATGTGTAATCTCGCAAACTGTGCTGCTCGCTAGTACAATTTTGCGCGTGCTCGCGAGGAAAATCTCGCGCGAACTCACCCACGCGGTCGTGAACGGGCGCGGCCATCTTGTTTCTCATTCATTGCTATGGTTCTGGGCATGCTTTCTGTATCCTCTCTGAATCTCTGCCATCCTTTGCTTGTTTGAAGTTTATTTAATCTATTTTACTTATTATCTATCCCTCTATTTTTCTAGCTGTATATTTTTGTGTTTTCTGCTACTTTTAGTTACTTTTAAACTACTTTTTTAAACTCTTTTCTTTTCTTCTTCACTATTCTATTTCTTCTTTATCATTTAAGTTTATTTCTGCCCAGACCATGGTAAAGGGAGCCGGGAAGCACCCTGGGAAGGGGAAGGGTCCCGCACCCCGTGCCCGGCTCCCGTGCGGGCGTTTGAGGGGGGAGCAAGTGGTGCCACGGGAGATCTTCAGCGCGGAGGAGGTGGCCGCGCTCATCTTCCACGTCCAGCGCCGCCTCCCCAAGACGATCCTGGGAGGCGGCAAGATCGCAACTGGCTATGGCATCCGGGAGCGCCGGAAGCGGTGGGAGAAGGTGTGCCGGGCCATGTATAAGCTCTCTGGGGTCCGGCGCACATATAACCAGGCCACCCACCGCTGGACCGATGTCATGGACCGGGAACGGGACTTGCTGGACGCGCTCGGTGTAGAGGTCCCCGGGCTTGGTGAGTAGTAGTAGCTATTCATCACTACTCTGTTTTATCCGGCTCTGTTATTTGCAAATCTTTGTTCTTTACCAAGAGCAATAATGCTGCCGATTACATTGTAGGTAAATTATATTTCAAAATCTTCTATGCATTTCAGGTGCACTGCTCTCCTTCTCAGTAGCCTTGCTTGCTACTATGCTTATTTGTTTTGTAAATTGTGTTCATTTCATTGGCCTGAGAAATTATGTATGAGTGTAGTGTAAAGATAAGAACTGCGTAATGCTAGACACTAAGGGTCATATTTTCAATTACCGGCGCATCCCTGCAAAGTAGCAGGGATGCGGCAGTAATTGTGTGCCATTCCACCACCACCCATTGGCCCAAAACGTCACAGAAGCCTTACGCATCTGTGCCGTAAAGGCGGCGCATTGCTGGAGTTGCGTGCCAACGATGGCGCAGCTCCAGCAATGCTCTGGGGTACCCTATCTCCCCAATGCTGCATCAAGCCGTACGTCGGCTTCAAGCGCGCAGGGTTTGACTCATGCATCATTGTCTTAAAAGTGACTGATTGACATCTTGTAGATTTCCCTCAGCCACTTTTAGGATTCGTCCCTGCGCAGGTACGCCCTCCCTTGCGCCGGAACGCCCCCTGATGGCGCAGGGCTTTACAACGTGATGCATCGCCCATATTTTTTTTTTTAATATATACGCCGCACCAACACCATGGCGAGTCTTTTGTTCTGCCGCTGCGTCACAAAAGTCACGCAACAATGGAGGAAAATGAGCCGCAAGGGACTTCTAAATCAGCCCCAACAGACTGAAGTCCAGTCCTTCCTTTAGACACATGGCTATAAGAAGAAATAGTGGTGGTGGTGGGTGGATTGATAGTTTGAGTATTCACTGATCTGCAAGCAGGATGGACTTTGTCTGTCACTTCGCGTGCTGCGGACTGCTGCCTGCAGTGCCAGGCCTAGGCAAACCTCTTTAGTAGTCTGTTTATTGAGTTACATAGGAACTTTCTAAGTCAACGGTCCGCAAATCAGGCAATACGAATAACGTAGTATACCACATGAGAAAGATCCCGTGGAATAGTTGTCTATCTATTTGCTATTTCTCCAAAAAATGTTGTTATTGTTCTTTTGAAATGGTTGATTTGGTTGACAAATCTCATCCATGTTTTCTGGTCTTTCTTTCTTTCATGTTGTACATCAGCTCCCCCCAAGGGCAAGAGGACACAGGAGGAGGAGGGTGCTGTTCAGGATGCAGGCCAGGATCGGGCAGGCGAGGGCTCCTTTGCTGGCCCCAGTAAGTTTTAATTGTAATAAAGAGTACCTATTTTTTCCTAGCGTTCCTCATTCGATTTTTTCTAAATCGTCTTTGATCTTCTTGTAGACTGGATATAACTTCTTATCCTGGCTCGAATATGACTCCCTGTGGTATTAGTAGATTATTCTTATTAGTCTGTCTGTGTAGCTAACTAAGATTGGACATTTGGCAATTCCATTGGACTCCCATTCTATTCAGCAATAGCTCTATGCACTGTCTCCTTACTGACTAGATAGTGTGGCAGAGTCATTCAGCTCCCGAGTCCCGAAGTCACCGATGATTGATCCCCAATGATCTCTAGATTATCGTACGCAGGACAAGAGAGTACGGAGTCACAGCACAGTCAAGAAGTGTCAGAGGCACTCATGCTTGCAAAAATTCCAAAACCTTTAGCTCATCCACTCTAGTCTGGAGGACCAAAAACCACAGAGTCTATTTAAGTTTAAAAGCTTTATTAAAAGTAAACACATTTATTAAAATCTACTTTGTCATAAAACTATTTAACTGAAAACGGAAAAGTGCTTAGTGCTGACGATTAATTGGACACATTTCTTGTGGTCGAGCCGAGCTCTCACCTGGTTTGAACTTGATCCTGGTCGTGTTCTTAGGAGTCAAGCTTCTGTCTGTTAGGAGAAAAAGTGGTGCGTGTTAAAAATAAAAAGCAAGCATTCATCAGTTGTGCATAAAAGTGCAGCAAGACAACAGCCTTCCCTGGAAAAAGGGACATTTTTACTTTAGAGTAGACAGTCACAAATTATTACATTGTATTCTGTTTTTTTAACATTTCTCCTAGACCAAATATTATATAGTAGTGAGTGGTGTATTCTAACATTCTTAAATGTACTTTGTAGGTGTAACATCTGGTGACGGGGCCAGCGCGGAGGTGGCGGTGTTGGGCGAGGACTCGGAGGACTCTGGGGAGGAGGCGGTGCAAGAGCCGGCGGACGGTCCTGTGGGGGTTCGCACGGTGGTGGCGGGAACAGGTAAGCTATATATTCCTTACTTATTGAGATTGAAGACTGCATAGTGTGCTTTCTGCATGGGTGTATTACAAATCAACCAGGTAGTAGCCTCCTCGAAATGTACTTCGACTTAGCTGTGAAGTTTTTGGTGAGAAGAATCCCAATAAGTTCTTAGACGAACGTGATGGATGGGATGAACGAAAAGCGAAAGAAGGGTGTAAGTAAGTGGGACGCGAAATTGTATGATGGCTGGCAAAGAAGAACGATATGTGTTTGCTTGGCCCCCGAGGTGGCTGGGAAGGAAAGAATATGGTATGGTGCATGGCTGGGTCAATGATGAAGCAAGGATGGGTGGAAGGACATCAGCCTGGGTGGGTGAAACAGAAACTGTATGTGTGCGTATACTTTGAATGAATGGATGCCTGGAGCATGGTATTCTCTGACTCTTAGATAGCACATGTGTATCTATAGAGAGTAGATGGTCGCTGGATGAACTAAGTGTTACCTTGAAGAGCATGTACCACCGCACCCGCACGTCCGTTCCAGTGTAGGGAAGGCAAGGAAAAGAAATTGTAAATGTGTCCAATACTACCATGAATAGTAGCAGTACTTTGTATTGCAACTGCAAGCACAGCATATATCTGGTTATTACGGGGGACACTCCGTACCTCTCTTAATAACTTTAGTTTAGTTGTAGTGCGTCATTCATGTGTGGGTGTATCACTGTTCACTCAATATTAAGCAAAGCACCTAAAGTCATCCCATATGTCATCAAATACGTCCCATGTGAAGTGATAGATAATCAAATTATTTAGCTTCTTCATTTTCCTTTTCTAGTACTCATTTGCACTGTAGGGTGAAAGGTAAATTAATTAAGCAGTAGCCCTTGTAACAGAGTATTCTCAGTGCCACCCGTAATAGAAAAGTAATAGCTTCACCACCCGCATGTACTGGACGGGTACCGTAACGCAAGTCTGTCTCACTCATCATGGTGTGCAACTGTTTTTCTCGGGTGCAAGTTCACTGTGCTGCCATTCTGCCGGCTTGCATAAGATAACGTACCAATTTTCCTAAACAAGAGAGAAGAAGAAGAATAAGACTGGTGTACTGTCATAGTCGACTGTAATGGAAGTCCATAGTGGTCGTAGAATTTGTTCATTAAACTACCACTAATGTTAGAGCAAGGATGCAGAAGTGGGAGGTTACATAGATACTGTCCTCAATAGTTATGTACTGTGCTTTCAATTTGCTACTTGTACTGTGACCCATCTTTCGGCTCAATCACTTTGTGTTATTAATGCTAAGGAGCATTGGTTACAGACTATGTCTTTCTTTCTTCATATAGTTGCTCCTTCCAAATCAACATCACGGAGGGAGCAGGCGCGAATAGCCCGGCAACGGAGGCTGGATGCCACTGTCGCCGAATATCGGCGGCTGGTGGCCCTGGAGGAGGAGGAGGACACGCAGTCGACCGGTGCAACAACAACATCCTCGACTGGGACCGCTGCATCCTCCTCCGTGACCCCACGGGACGCCAGCATGCGCAGTGCTCCAGCGGGACCGAGCCGGGCTAACAAAGACAACCGCCACCGCCAAGCAACAGAAAGACCAGCTGCCCCCCACAGGAGCTGCAAGGCACGCCAACGCCGCCTAGGAGTCCGAATGTCCTACCTGGAGCAGGAGGTCCAGAACTATAAGAACTTGGTAGAGGGCCTCCGCTTCGAGCTTGCCACCCTCCACAAGGAGTATGATGCCCATGCCGCAAAATGCACCAGGTCCAGCACCCTCCAGTAGTGGAGTGTCCCTTGCCCTTTTTTATAGACTTTTGGGGGGTGGGATTTGGGAGTTGGGATCGTTTTGGGACTTTTCAAAGACAATCGTTGGGGTTAGGGTGGGTCTTGAGGGAGATTATTTTGTTAGGGCTACATAAATATACATTTTTAAACTTTATCTGACCATACCTGTTTTTTACTGCTTTTCAGTCTGGTGGGTGGGGGACGGGGGTGTAACAGTAAGTTTGTTTTCCTGAACAGTCGTAGGACTTTAGTAGTACTACCGTCAATCTCTCGTCTAGTCCTAAATAATACTCCATTATACTACCTCCCACCAAACGCTTATCTTACCTGTAATTTGTGTTAGAAATTAGGGCTAGGCCCAGGGCTGGCTCCACGTGAAATGGGGATTAACGTTGGCAATCCTGGGCGGGTGAAATTTCCTCATTGCGGTGGTACTAGTGGTGTGACACAGTGGCAGTTGCATGCCTATGGAAAAAAAGAAAACGAAACCTGGTTTGTCCTTACTGTAGCATTACAACGGTTACGGTACCATCGAGAATATAGCAGGTGACAGTACACTAGAACAGTGCCATAATGTAGCCTAACAAATGGTAAAGTATTTGCTTGCAAGTATAACTAGTACTTGCGTTGAATTTATTTGACATTGGCTCCTACTACTAGAAGATATAGTACTGACGCTGAGTAAGTCTAGAAGATATCCTCGTATTCCTTCACCAGCCTGTTGCTATGACCTTATCCTCCCCAGCAAGTGTGTGGAATTATTGATGTCATTTTAGTCAGACATCAAGCAAAACAACACAGCCTGGGGGAAGAGGGTTAGGGTTTGGAAAATGGATGGGAATGGGGGTTTCTTTTTGGGTAGGTTTTGTTGAGAGAAGAAAAAAAAAGCACAGCATGGACAAACAATAATTGAAGATAAAGAGAATCTTTGGGTACAAACTAAAGCTAAGCACATGCAGTCACACTCATAGAATAAAACAATGGATACTGTATCTGTATTGCGTATGTTGTTGGAGTTGTCCTGTTGAATTTGGTAAGTAAGTTGCATGCAGCAAACAATTCCTCTTATTGGCGGCACTCCTCCATTCCAGCTGACGCTTCGTCCATCAATGTTGGTGACCACTGACAGAAGACACCCTGTCCACTGCCTGCCTGGTGGATGTTGACTGAAACCCGGCCTGTAATTATTGAACGGAAAACAGGAAGTGCTATTACAATACCACTGATAAATAAATGAAAGGTATGTACGCTGTGTGGTGCAAAAAGTGACACTTTGATTTCCCTAATAGACAGTACAATATTTTTGAAATTGCGTGCTCTGTCTGAGTCACCTTTTTAAGGATAAATAAGTATGGCCAAAATATTATAGCGGATCTTTCCCCTCAAGGTAGGTGTACTGTAAACTGTGTTTTAGAACAAAATTTGACCTTCCCAGCAATGCTCCCACCAAGACCCTTACTAAAGCCAGTCGCAAAAATGTAGAAGACCCCCAATCAGATCTCCAAAAATGATGCCTAGCAGAAAAATGGTGACAAAACGTACTTTGAAAGTAACAGTAGGCCCAAATACAGACCGTGGATTATATTCAAACCACTTGCAAGCAAGCAAAAGTATCCATAGCCTGCATCGCTCCAACAGTGCTCTAAAACCCCAGAACTGCGTTGCAATAGAACCCCCCGAAACACATGCAATCCTGCTGCTAGGGCGAACCCTAACGAACCCTAACTTACAAAAAGTGCCAAAACTGGTGTTTCCTTATGGATTTTGTCCAAAACACTTCTATCCGGTATTAGGCGTTCCCAGGAATGCCCCAGGCAAGACCCGCCAACCCACCTGCAAAAAACCACCCGACAACACCCCCAAACAGCGAAAAAGCTAAATCTCATACTTACAATATCTCTCGGCCTTCGGTCCAAACGCGGCGCTGTGCAGCTAGGTCATCATCAATCATCATAACTCCTGTTTTCCACCACGGATTTCCTGAAAAGCAAATGCAATCAAGATTAGACTGTCGTCGCAGCAGTGCTTTGACAGAGACCCCGGCCGCAACCCACCCACGAACAGCAGGAAGCCCCCCAAAACGCTACATTGAACAAGATGTCAGAAGAAATAGCAAAAAAAAGGCTGTTCCTTAAGGATTTTGTCCAAAACACTTCTATCCGGTATTAGGCCTTCCCAGGAATGCCCCAGGCAAGACCCGCCAACCCACCTGCAAAAAACCACCCGACAACACCCCCAAACAGCGAAAAAGCTAAATCTCATACTTACAATATCTCTCGGCCTTCGGTCCAAACGCGGCGCTGTGCAACTAGGTCATCATCAATCATCATAACTCCTGTTTTCCACCACGGATTTCCTGAAAAGCAAATGCAATCAAGATTAGACTGTCGTCGCAGCAGTGCTTCGACAGAGACCCCGGCCGCAACCCACCCACGAACAGCAGGAAGCCCCCCAAAACGCTACATTGAACAAGATGTCAGAAGAAATAGCAAAAAAAAGGCTGTTCCTTAAGGATTTTGTCCAAAACACTTCTATCCGGTATTAGGCCTTCCCAGGAATGCCCCAGGCAAGACCCGCCAACCCACCTGCAAAAAACCACCCGACAACACCCCCAAACAGCGAAAAAGCTAAATCTCATACTTACAATATCTCTCGGCCTTCGGTCCAAACGCGGCGCTGTGCAGCTAGGTCATCATCAATCATCATAACTCCTGTTTTCCACCACGGATTTCCTGAAAAGCAAATGCAATCAAGATTAGACTGTCGCAGCAGTGCTCCCAGACACCAAAAATCACCCACAAACACCCGGAACCCCGCCAAACAGCACCTCAAAGGCAAGCAAGTCAGCAAAAACGGCAAGAAATTTCCACCTCATATTTGGTCCAAAACACTTTTGTCCATTATTAGAGCTTCACAGCAATGGGCCCAAATCCGTCAACTCACCCGCAAAGAAGTACAACACCCCCACAAGTGCTGAGTCTTTCTTCATTGGGCGTAATCCAGCACTCTGCTTTGAGGGAAATCGCAGTCTGGAGGAGGAGGATAGAGGAGCATGTTCTTCAGAACTTGTGAACCTGAGGAATGTAGACTGCGGCACCTTCAAATCAATAAGCAAACAAGTGAAGACAGTTCTGCTGATGGTCTTGTTTTTGGGATTAGGTGATTAAAGTTTGAATTAAATTAACTGTGCAAAACAAAGAAAGAGAGACACACAGGAATAAAAGTGAATAAGGACGAAAAAGAAAGTTCTTTATTCATTGTCTCATTTTCAGGGCTCTGTGTCAGGGAATAAGAAGAAGATTTCGTCATCATACTCTGCGAATTCAGGCAGGATGAGGTCAGTGCCACCGAACAGAGAACAAATCCCCTCATCTACGTTGCCGTCCTCCTCGTCTTCATGCGGCGTGCTTTCTCGTACTTTTTAATCTGGTGGTATGAGGTGCTGATTCATCTTGATCATTGTCAGCCGCTCTACATTTTGGGGCGAGATGCGGCTCCGTTTGGGAGTTACAATGCCACCAGCAGCACTGAAAACACGTTCAGAAGACACACTTGCGAGTGGGCAAGACAAATAGTTTATAGCCAGGTTGGAGAGCTCTGGCCACAATTGTTTTTTCCCATGCCAATACTGCAATGGCTCATCATTAAGAAAGACCTCTGTTGAGTCATTCAGATAGTCCTGCACCATCGACTCAAGGTCATCAACTGTTCCTCCACTTTGCTTACTTTTTGCTGTGCCTGTGACATTTTTTCGAGAACCATACCCCATCAAACTTAGCCAATCCTCCTCCGCAGCCACTGTTAGTGTTGTCATTGTGTGTGGTGCAGATGATCCACTTGCCGGTGTCTTTAACGGCTGAGAGGTCACTTGTGCCCCAGCCACAGGTGCAGAAGTGGATTCTTGTGACTGGGGATGGCCTGTTGATGCTGATGTACTGTCTTCTCCTTCAATAACCTGCCGTTCTTTTTCAAACCTCTTGGCTGACCAGGCTAACCAATGTTTGTACTTTTGAACATCTGCATCAGCAAAAGGAAAGAATGCTTCGCCTGCCAGCGCCTTTTTGTAGCGTGGATCCAGAATAGTAGCACAAATGTAATGCTGTTCTGACTTGATCTTTTGAAGACGTTCATCACCACGTAGGCGCTCTAATAATTTCTCAGACAAAATAAAATGGTCTTTTTTTTTTCATCTTTTTCAAACTCAGAAGACACCGCCATCAGTTGGTGCTCCAGCATGCACAACAATGGGATAGCTTTTCCCAAATTACAGTCCTCCTGGCTGACTGCACGCGTGAAGAACTCAAAAGGACGAAGCATGTCTGTCAGGCTTTTAACTATGTCCCATTGCGCCGCACCCATCCGCATGTCCTCCTTCTGAGATGTACCGTCTGAGAAGAAATAGTGATCGAGTACCGTATACTGCTCATACAGACGCTCAAGCATCAGATGCTTCCGGGCCTTAAAAGAATGGCTGAAATGGTTGCACATTTTGCGGCAGGTGGCCATTACCGCGAACGCTGCACTGTCTCTATCACTCAAGAATTTTTGAACTACCAGGTTGAGACAGTGCGCCAAACACGGCACTCTAAAATAGCGACCCAGCGCCATGGCCTTAACTACATTGGCGCCATTATCCGTGGAAACATAACCAATCTGTGTTTTTTTTGGGGATAGCATTTTCAAGACCTTTTTGTCAAACTCGTCCAAAATGTTTTGGGATGTGTGACTTTTCTCCAAGCCAAACATGGCTAGTGTTGCATGTTTCCGAGCAGCTTTGAAAACTTTGTCCGGGTCAACACCTGCGTTTAGCTTTGCTTTAACACCTGAAAAAGAGACCCAGTGTGCAGTGATGCACATGTAATCAGCGCCTGCGCCACTGGTCCACATGTCTGTTGTCAGATGTATTGTGTGAACAGCACTCTTCTGCAAAGCTGCCCCAATCGCCTCCAGCACATCTTCATGTAGTGCTGGAGCCGCAACTCTGGCAAAATAGAACCGGCTAGGAACCTTCCATTTAGGGCAGAGCGTTGCCACTAATTCTAGAAAACCTACCGCTTCTACAAAAGAAAAAGGGAGAAGGTCCACAGCTAGCATTTTAGCCAGCTTAGTGTTATACAGACGCGTCAGTGGGTGGTTGCGTTCATATGGCACGTCTGAAGTAAGCATTGTTCTAATGTTGCCCTGGACCAAGCATTTACGGGCTGATAATGACTTTGTTGACCCAATTTTGCTCGCTGGTGAACTTTTGTGCGTTGGTGTCTCACTCTCTCCAACACTCTTAGTGTGCCTCACATTGGGTGTGCTGCTGACAGGGGTACTGGGTGTAAGGGAAGTGTTTGACACGTCTTCTTCCTCTTCGTCATCATCAGATGCAACATCAACGTTTCCTTGAATTCGGCCTTTCTTGATCGCATCTAGGTGCGCAAACCATTGGACAGTGTGCTGTCTCCTAAGATGACCTCTCTGGCCTCCGGTACCATAGTTGGTACCTGGCTTACCACGACTAACTGCAACCTTACAAAGGGTACAAATGGCAAACTTTGGATTTTTTTGACAAACAGTAAAGAAGTCCCAAACTGGGGACTTGCAGTGTCTGTGGGACCTGGAGGAGGCGGCGATACTGGTGGTGGTGGTCATGAAGCTAATGCCAGATGAAGTGGAGGATCTGGATTGCCCAACTTTTGTACGTTGTGCACTTTCACCGCCACTAATTAAGGTCGAGGTGGATGGAGGTCTCTTCTTGCCAGAAAGAAATATGGAAGCGGGACGAGTTGGTGTACTACTTAACTCCAATGATTGTGGTGTTTCCACTGCCTCCTCATTGACAAAATCATCATCATCACACTCAGCAGCTCTTCGGACTAGGGTCAAAATGTCTGTTTGCTGCATGCCCGCTGGGGCTGCAGTGACCTTTATGATGACTGGGTCGTCGTTGGCAGAGTCTTCATCAGCAGCAGTATCCGCCACTTCTTGTTGAGCCTCATCACACTGCATAACTCTGAGACTTTGGACGAGCTTCCTTTTACGCTTAACTACCTTTGTCGGATCATGGTGTGCCTCACTCTCAGACGGCAGTGCTGCTGGTTCCCAAGTTTGATCCGTATCATCAGAAGGAGGTGTGCTTGAAGAAGATGTAGACACCACCCTTGATCTCTTCCTTGCTAGGGGTGTGGAAGACAATGAAGGATCATCAGGAGGAGTGGCTTCCTCAAATGATACCTCGCCTTGATTGTCGATTTCCTGATGTGCCCCTACTTCGGGAGGGCCAACTATTGTGGGCACTTGTGACCCTCCATGCACCTCTGCTTGCGCATCTCCTTGCGCTGCCTCTCCTTCCACATGTACTTGGGCTTGTACTTGCACATGTGATTGTTGTTGCGGCTGTGGTTGTTCAACACTCGTCAGATGAGCTACAACAACCTGTGTTGATTGAGGGACATTGCTGCTGCTTTCTTGCGATGAGCCAACATCACTGGTCGATGGTGATTGAACAAGTAGATTGGCTGCCTCTGCAGCACTCAAGGGCTTGGACTTAAGTTGGCGTGGTGGTGGTGGTGGCACTGAGCCCAATGGAGCGGTGATGGATCAAGCCCTGATCTTTTGACTGGGTAGGAGTGTTCTGCTTAATTCAGATACTCTGTCCATCACCACCCCCTTTTGAATCGTTTTGGCCACAACAAGTGTGGAAGGGTATGCTCAGATGTGAGTCCCTTGCTCACTGCACCATCAGGATTCAAGCAAGCCGGGCCGAAGACGGCTGTAATGCCAGAAACCGGTCCCCGGAAGCTTGTTTCCTTTCCAGTAAAGAATTGGCTTGGTAGTTTGGTCTGCCCTGTTCCCATGATGCACTGGGCCAGGGTCAGACTAATTTGCATTTAGCCAGGTTCTGAGCAGGGATGGTGCAGTGAGCTAAAAAACGGTGATGGATCAAGCCCTGATCTTTTGACTGGGTAGGAGTGTTCTGCTTAATTCAGATACTCTGTCCATCACCACCCCCTTTTGAATCGTTTTGGCCACCACAAGTGTGGAAGGGTATGCTCAGATGTGAGTCCCTTGCTCACTGCACCATCAGGATTCAAGCAAGCCGGGCCGAAGACGGCTGTAATGCCAGAAACCGGTCCCCGGAAGCTTGTTTCCTTTCCAGTAAAGAATTGGCTTGGTAGTTTGGTCTGCCCTGTTCCCATGATGCACTGGGCCAGGGTCAGACTAATTTGCATTTAGCCAGGTTCTGAGCTGGGATGGTGCAGTGAGCTAAAAAACGGTGATGGATCAAGCCCTGATCTTTTGACTGGGTAGGAGTGTTCTGCTTAATTCAGATACTCTGTCCATCACCACCCCCTTTTGAATCGTTTTGGCCACCACAAGTGTGGAAGGGTATGCTCAGATGTGAGTCCCTTGCTCACTGCACCATCAGGATTCAAGCAAGCCGGGCCGAAGACGGCTGTAATGCCAGAAACCGGTCCCCGGAAGCTTGTTTCCTTTCCAGTAAAGAATTGGCTTGGTAGTTTGGTCTGCCCTGTTCCCATGATGCACTGGGCCAGGGTCAGACTAATTTGCATTTAGCCAGGTTCTGAGCTGGGATGGTGCAGTGAGCTAAAAAACGGTGATGGATCAAGCCCTGATCTTTTGACTGGGTAGGAGTGTTCTGCTTAATTCAGATACTCTGTCCATCACCACCCCCTTTTGAATCGTTTTGGCCACCACAAGTGTGGAAGGGTATGCTCAGATGTGAGTCCCTTGCTCACTGCACCATCAGGATTCAAGCAAGCCGGGCCGAAGACGGCTGTAATGCCAGAAACCGGTCCCCGGAAGCTTGTTTCCTTTCCAGTAAAGAATTGGCTTGGTAGTTTGGTCTGCCCTGTTCCCATGATGCACTGGGCCAGGGTCAGACTAATTTGCATTTAGCCAGGTTCTGAGCTGGGATGGTGCAGTGAGCTAAAAAACGGTGATGGATCAAGCCCTGATCTTTTGACTGGGTAGGAGTGTTCTGCTTAATTCAGATACTCTGTCCATCACCACCCCCTTTTGAATCGTTTTGGCCACCACAAGAGTGGAAGGGTATGCTCAGATGTGAGTCCCTTGCTCACTGCACCATCAGGATTCAAGCAAGCCGGGCCGAAGACGGCTGTAATGCCAGAAACCGGTCCCCGGAAGCTTGTTTCCTTTCCAGTAAAGAATTGGCTTGGTAGTTTGGTCTGCCCTGTTCCCATGATGCACTGGGCCAGGGTCAGACTAATTTGCATTTAGCCAGGTTCTGAGCTGGGATGGTGCAGTGAGCTAAAAAACGGTGATGGATCAAGCCCTGATCTTTTGACTGGGTAGGAGTGTTCTGCTTAATTCAGATACTCTGTCCATCACCACCCCCTTTTGAATCGTTTTGGCCACCACAAGTGTGGAAGGGTATGCTCAGATGTGAGTCCCTTGCTCACTGCACCATCAGGATTCAAGCAAGCCGGGCCGAAGACGGCTGTAATGCCAGAAACCGGTCCCCGGAAGCTTGTTTCCTTTCCAGTAAAGAATTGGCTTGGTAGTTTGGTCTGCCCTGTTCCCATGATGCACTGGGCCAGGGTCAGACTAATTTGCATTTAGCCAGGTTCTGAGCTGGGATGGTGCAGTGAGCTAAAAAACGGTGATGGATCAAGCCCTGATCTTTTGACTGGGTAGGAGTGTTCTGCTTAATTCAGATACTCTGTCCATCACCACCCCCTTTTGAATCGTTTTGGCCACCACAAGTGTGGAAGGGTATGCTCAGATGTGAGTCCCTTGCTCACTGCACCATCAGGATTCAAGCAAGCCGGGCCGAAGACGGCTGTAATGCCAGAAACCGGTCCCCGGAAGCTTGTTTCCTTTCCAGTAAAGAATTGGCTTGGTAGTTTGGTCTGCCCTGTTCCCATGATGCACTGGGCCAGGGTCAGACTAATTTGCATTTAGCCAGGTTCTGAGCTGGGATGGTGCAGTGAGCTAAAAAACGGAGATGGATCAAGCCCTGATCTTTTGACTGGGTAGGAGTGTTCTGCTTAATTCAGATACTCTGTCCATCACCACCCCCTTTTGAATCGTTTTGGCCACCACAAGTGTGGAAGGGTATGCTCAGATGTGAGTCCCTTGCTCACTGCACCATCAGGATTCAAGCAAGCCGGGCCGAAGACGGCTGTAATGCCAGAAACCGGTCCCCGGAAGCTTGTTTCCTTTCCAGTAAAGAATTGGCTTGGTAGTTTGGTCTGCCCTGTTCCCATGATGCACTGGGCCAGGGTCAGACTAATTTGCATTTAGCCAGGTTCTGAGCTGGGATGGTGCAGTGAGCTAAAAAACGGTGATGGATCAAGCCCTGATCTTTTGACTGGGTAGGAGTGTTCTGCTTAATTCAGATACTCTGTCCATCACCACCCCCTTTTGAATCGTTTTGGCCACCACAAGTGTGGAAGGGTATGCTCAGATGTGAGTCCCTTGCTCACTGCACCATCAGGATTCAAGCAAGCCGGGCCGAAGACGGCTGTAATGCCAGAAACCGGTCCCCGGAAGCTTGTTTCCTTTCCAGTAAAGAATTGGCTTGGTAGTTTGGTCTGCCCTGTTCCCATGATGCACTGGGCCAGGGTCAGACTAATTTGCATTTAGCCAGGTTCTGAGCTGGGATGGTGCAGTGAGCTAAAAAACGGTGATGGATCAAGCCCTGATCTTTTGACTGGGTAGGAGTGTTCTGCTTAATTCAGATACTCTGTCCATCACCACCCCCTTTTGAATCGTTTTGGCCACCACAAGTGTGGAAGGGTATGCTCAGATGTGAGTCCCTTGCTCACTGCACCATCAGGATTCAAGCAAGCCGGGCCGAAGACGGCTGTAATGCCAGAAACCGGTCCCCGGAAGCTTGTTTCCTTTCCAGTAAAGAATTGGCTTGGTAGTTTGGTCTGCCCTGTTCCCATGATGCACTGGGCCAGGGTCAGACTAATTTGCATTTAGCCAGGTTCTGAGCTGGGATGGTGCAGTGAGCTAAAAAACGGTGATGGATCAAGCCCTGATCTTTTGACTGGGTAGGAGTGTTCTGCTTAATTCAGATACTCTGTCCATCACCACCCCCTTTTGAATCGTTTTGGCCACCACAAGTGTGGAAGGGTATGCTCAGATGTGAGTCCCTTGCTCACTGCACCATCAGGATTCAAGCAAGCCGGGCCGAAGACGGCTGTAATGCCAGAAACCGGTCCCCGGAAGCTTGTTTCCTTTCCAGTAAAGAATTGGCTTGGTAGTTTGGTCTGCCCTGTTCCCATGATGCACTGGGCCAGGGTCAGACTAATTTGCATTTAGCCAGGTTCTGAGCTGGGATGGTGCAGTGAGCTAAAAAACGGAGATGGATCAAGCCCTGATCTTTTGACTGGGTAGGAGTGTTCTGCTTAATTCAGATACTCTGTCCATCACCACCCCCTTTTGAATCGTTTTGGGCACCACAAGTGTGGAAGGGTATGCTCAGATGTGAGTCCCTTGCTCACTGCACCATCAGGATTCAAGCAAGCCGGGCCGAAGACGGCTGTAATGCCAGAAACCGGTCCCCGGAAGCTTGTTTCCTTTCCAGTAAAGAATTGGCTTGGTAGTTTGGTCTGCCCTGTTCCCATGATGCACTGGGCCAGGGTCAGACTAATTTGCATTTAGCCAGGTTCTGAGCTGGGATGGTGCAGTGAGCTAAAAAACGGTGATGGATCAAGCCCTGATCTTTTGACTGGGTAGGAGTGTTCTGCTTAATTCAGATACTCTGTCCATCACCACCCCCTTTTGAATCGTTTTGGCCACCACAAGTGTGGAAGGGTATGCTCAGATGTGAGTCCCTTGCTCACTGCACCATCAGGATTCAAGCAAGCCGGGCCGAAGACGGCTGTAATGCCAGAAACCGGTCCCCGGAAGCTTGTTTCCTTTCCAGTAAAGAATTGGCTTGGTAGTTTGGTCTGCCCTGTTCCCATGATGCACTGGGCCAGGGTCAGACTAATTTGCATTTAGCCAGGTTCTGAGCTGGGATGGTGCAGTGAGCTAAAAAACGGTGATGGATCAAGCCCTGATCTTTTGACTGGGTAGGAGTGTTCTGCTTAATTCAGATACTCTGTCCATCACCACCCCCTTTTGAATCGTTTTGGCCACCACAAGTGTGGAAGGGTATGCTCAGATGTGAGTCCCTTGCTCACTGCACCATCAGGATTCAAGCAAGCCGGGCCGAAGACGGCTGTAATGCCAGAAACCGGTCCCCGGAAGCTTGTTTCCTTTCCAGTAAAGAATTGGCTTGGTAGTTTGGTCTGCCCTGTTCCCATGATGCACTGGGCCAGGGTCAGACTAATTTGCATTTAGCCAGGTTCTGAGCTGGGATGGTGCAGTGAGCTAAAAAACGGTGATGGATCAAGCCCTGATCTTTTGACTGGGTAGGAGTGTTCTGCTTAATTCAGATACTCTGTCCATCACCACCCCCTTTTGAATCGTTTTGGCCACCACAAGTGTGGAAGGGTATGCTCAGATGTGAGTCCCTTGCTCACTGCACCATCAGGATTCAAGCAAGCCGGGCCGAAGACGGCTGTAATGCCAGAAACCGGTCCCCGGAAGCTTGTTTCCTTTCCAGTAAAGAATTGGCTTGGTAGTTTGGTCTGCCCTGTTCCCATGATGCACTGGGCCAGGGTCAGACTAATTTGCATTTAGCCAGGTTCTGAGCTGGGATGGTGCAGTGAGCTAAAAAACGGTGATGGATCAAGCCCTGATCTTTTGACTGGGTAGGAGTGTTCTGCTTAATTCAGATACTCTGTCCATCACCACCCCCTTTTGAATCGTTTTGGCCACCACAAGTGTGGAAGGGTATGCTCAGATGTGAGTCCCTTGCTCACTGCACCATCAGGATTCAAGCAAGCCGGGCCGAAGACGGCTGTAATGCCAGAAACCGGTCCCCTGAAGCTTGTTTCCTTTCCAGTAAAGAATTGGCTTGGTAGTTTGGTCTGCCCTGTTCCCATGATGCACTGGGCCAGGGTCAGACTAATTTGCATTTAGCCAGGTTCTGAGCTGGGATGGTGCAGTGAGCTAAAAAACGGTGATGGATCAAGCCCTGATCTTTTGACTGGGTAGGAGTGTTCTGCTTAATTCAGATACTCTGTCCATCACCACCCCCTTTTGAATCGTTTTGGCCACCACAAGTGTGGAAGGGTATGCTCAGATGTGAGTCCCTTGCTCACTGCACCATCAGGATTCAAGCAAGCCGGGCCGAAGACGGCTGTAATGCCAGAAACCGGTCCCCGGAAGCTTGTTTCCTTTCCAGTAAAGAATTGGCTTGGTAGTTTGGTCTGCCCTGTTCCCATTATGCACTGGGCCAGGGTCAGACTAATTTGCATTTAGCCAGGTTCTGAGCTGGGATGGTGCAGTGAGCTAAAAAACGGTGATGGATCAAGCCCTGATCTTTTGACTGGGTAGGAGTGTTCTGCTTAATTCAGATACTCTGTCCATCACCACCCCCTTTTGAATCAGCTTGGTCCCTAGCAGATCCCGCTGCTGCTGCAGGCATACTTTTTTTTTTACTCCCAAAAAAAGGGGCGGGCGGCACACCAGTCTCGTTGGTAACTTGCTTCTTCTGCTCCTTACTGGCACCTTTCTTGCTAGAGGAGCTACGGGTAACTTTTTTTGGGGCCATCTTCTTCAGAGCAGGTCAGAACAGCAGGCAGCAGTTGCACGAGTTGCAGAGTTGTCTGTGTCCAGACGTGACGTCGCGTGACGTTATGCTGCACACACACACCGCTGCAGGACTTCTTCCTGGCACTGGTGGTTCTCTTGAGTCTTGTGCACCTAAAAGCAATGGAAGACAGAGGAACATCAGTTCAGTTATACACCCCAAAAAATCGACAAAACACAGAAAAATCAGCACAATCCCATGCCATCCATGATGTTTACATTGAAGACACCCCACAGAAAGACTAGGGCCATGCAAGTATGCAACACTCACTACCCCTGGGCATAATGGATGAAAAGTAGGCAAAATAAGTGCAGGCCTCAGACACTGCCTCTCTTCAAAATGGCCCCTTACACCCCAAGCCAGTCCACATCAACAGTACACCCCAAAAACAGCCAAAAATCACCACAATCCAATGCCATCCAGGATGTTTACATTAAAGAGAGTGAGACCACACTACATGCACACTCAGTCCATGCACCACTACCCCTGGGCAAAAGGCCCCACCAGCAGCCCCAAAAAAACGACAAAAAACAATAAAATCAGCACAATCCCAGCCCATCCATGGCCTCAATGGTGTTTAAATTCAAGAAGACACCCCTCAGAAACACTAGGCCCATGCAACACTCACTACCCCTGGGCATAATGGATGAAAAGTAGGCAAAATAAGTGCAGGCCTCAGACACTGCCTCTCTTCAAAATGGCCCCTTACACCCCAAGCACATGTTGCCTGTACCAGCCAGCACTCAAGATGGCCACCACCACCACACACATGGCCAGTCCACATCAACAGTACACCCCCAAAAAACAGAAAAACAGCCAAAAATCACCACAATCCAATGCCATCCAGGATGTTTACATTAAAGAGAGTGAGACCACACTACATGCACACTCAGTCCATGCACCACTACCCCTGGGCAAAAGGCCCCACCAGCAGCCCCAAAAAAACGACAAAAAACAATAAAATCAGCACAATCCCAGCCCATCCATGGCCTCAATGGTGTTTAAATTCAAGAAGACACCCCTCAGAAACACTAGGCCCATGCAACACTCACTACCCCTGGGCATAATGGATGAAAAGTAGGCAAAATAAGTGCAGGCCTCAGACACTGCCTCTCTTCAAAATGGCCCCTTACACCCCAAGCCAGTCCACATCAACAGTACACCCCAAAAAAACAGAAAAACAGCCAAAAATCACCACAATCCAATGCCATCCAGGATGTTTACATTAAAGAGAGTGAGACCACACTACATGCACACTCAGTCCATGCACCACTACCCCTGGGCAAAAGGCCCCACCAGCAGCCCCAAAAAAACGACAAAAAACAATAAAATCAGCATAATCCCAGCCCATCCATGGCCTCAATGGTGTTTAAATTCAAGAAGACACCCCTCAGAAACACTAGGCCCATGCAACACTCACTACCCCTGGGCATAATGGATGAAAAGTAGGCAAAATAAGTGCAGGCCTCAGACACTGCCTCTCTTCAAAATGGCCCCTTACACCCCAAGCACATGTTGGCTGTACCAGCCAGCACTCAAGATGGCCACCACCACCACCCACATGGCCAGTCCACATCAACAGTACACCCCCAAAAAACAGAAAAACAGCCAAAAATCACCACAATCAATGCCATCCAGGATGTTTACATTAAAGAGAGTGAGACCACACTACATGCACACTCAGTCCATGCACCACTACCCCTGGGCAAAAGGCCCCACCAGCAGCCCCAAAAAAACGACAAAAAACAATAAAATCAGCACAATCCCAGCCCATCCATGGCCTCAATGGTGTTTAAATTCAAGAAGACACCCCTCAGAAACACTAGGCCCATGCAACATTCACTACCCCTGGGCATAATGGATGAAAAGTAGGCAAAATAAGTGCAGGCCTCAGACACTGCCTCTCTTCAAAATGGCCCCTTACACCCCAAGCCAGTCCACATCAACAGTACACCCCAAAAAAACAGAAAAACAGCCAAAAATCACCACAATCCAATGCCATCCAGGATGTTTACATTAAAGAGAGTGAGACCACACTACATGCACACTCAGTCCATGCACCACTACCCCTGGGCAAAAGGCCCCACCAGCAGCCCCAAAAAAACGACAAAAAACAATAAAATCAGCATAATCCCAGCCCATCCATGGCCTCAATGGTGTTTAAATTCAAGAAGACACCCCTCAGAAACACTAGGCCCATACAACACTCACTACCCCTGGGCATAATGGATGAAAAGTAGGCAAAATAAGTGCAGGCCTCAGACACTGCCTCTCTTCAAAATGGCCCACACCCCAAGCACATGTTGCCTGTACCAGCCAGCACTCAAGATGGCCACCACCACCACCCACATGGCCAGTCCACATCAACAGTACACCCCCAAAAAACAGAAAACCAACCAGAAATCACCACAATCCAATGCCATCCATGATGTTTACATTAAAGAGAGTGAGACCACACCACAGGCACACTCAGTCCATGCACCACTACCCCTTGGCAAAAGGCCCCACCAGCAGCCCCAAAAAAACGACAAAAACACAACATTCAGCACAATCCCAGCCCATCCATGGCCTCAATGGTGTTTAAATTCAAGAAGACCCCCCTCAGAAAGACTAGGCCCATGCAACACTCACTACCCCTGGGCATAATGGATGAAAAGTAGGCAAAATAAGTGCAGGCCTCAGACACTGCCTCTCTTCAAAATGGCCCCTTACACCCCAAGCCAGTCCACATCAACAGTACACCCCAAAAAAACAGAAAAACAGCCAAAAATCACCACAATGCAATGCCATCCAGGATGTTTACATTAAAGAGAGTGAGACCACACTACAGGCACACTCAGTCAATGCACCACTACCCCTGGGCAAAAGGCCACACCAGCAGCTCCAAAAAAACGACAAAAACAACAAAAAACAGCACAATCCCAGCCCATCCATGGCCTCAATGGTGTTTAAATTGAAGAGGACACCCCACAGAAAGACTAGGCCCATGCAAGTCACCACCCCTGGGCAAAGGGCCCCACCAGCAGCCCCAAAAAAACGACAAAAAACAATAAAATCAGCACAATCCCAGCCCATCCATGGCCTCAATGGTGTTTAAATTCAAGAAGACACCCCTCAGAAACACTAGGCCCATGCAACACTCACTACCCCTGGGCATAATGGATGAAAAGTAGGCAAAATAAGTGCAGGCCTCAGACACTGCCTCTCTTCAAAATGGCCCCTTACACCCCAAGCACATGTTGCCTGTACCAGCCAGCACTCAAGATGGCCACCACCACCACCCACATGGCCAGTCCACATCAACAGTACACCCCCAAAAAAAAGAAAACCAGCCAGAAATCCCCACAATCCAATGCCATCCATGATGTTTACATTAAAGAGAGTGAGACCACACCACAGGCACACTCAGTCCATGCACCACCACCCCTGGGCAAAAGGCCACACCAGCAGCCCCAAAAAAACGACAAAAAACAATAAAATCAGCACTATCCCAGCCCATCCATGGCCTCAATGATGTTTAAATTCAAGAAGACACCCCACAGAAAGACTAGGCCCATGCAACACTCAGTCACCACCCCTGGGCAAAGGGCCACACCAGCAGGCCCAAAAAAACGACAAAAATCAGCACAATCCCAGCCCATCCATGGCCTCAATGGTGTTTAAATTCAACAAAACAGTTGTATCATGCACCCCTAACCAACCCTGGTCCTACTGGATACTGTGGCTACCCACAATATAATTTATTTAATGCTCTGAAAAAGTTCCAAAATTGTACTTGCAGCAACTGTAATGCCCCAAACAAACTTACTTGTGAAAGTTGATTTCTAATCCAAAAGTGATCCAAAGACAGTCAAAAAGGCCTCAAATCCAAATATCCAGCAGCACCCACAAAAAGTAATCCTTCCAGCTCCAGATCCAAATGAAAGTGACCAGGAGATGGACAAAGCACTGGGAGGAGCCTGCTGGACAGGAACAGGAAGTTGGAGACTGTGGGGCACTTCCTTCCTCCCCCCCCCCAAAAATGGACTCCTTGCAAAAAAAAAGGCCTTGCAAATGTCAACCTGAGGAGTGATTCTGATAAAAACCATAATTTTCTGAAGGTTTATCCTGTTTGCTGGTGATTTTCTTGTGCAGAATTGCAAAATCTCTATTTCGCGAGTGCGAGATTGTTCCTTTCCGCCGCAACTACGTGTTCGCAATTGCGAACTCTCGCGAGGTGTGCTGTGCAAGGTGGCAAGCCGCGATTACGTATTCGCGGGCACCAAACTCCCGCGGGATCACGCAGCAAGATCTAAAATGGCGCGGCACTAGAAAAATATGATCGAGAAAAACAACTCGGCAAACGCTTAATGACGGAAAGTGAACGCCGTGCACCACGCCGCGCGCCGCAACCAAGCAAAAAATCCGCCGCGAGTGGATTCACGGATTTTCGACAAATTCGCGAGAGTTCGCGGATTGCGAATTTGCCGAAAATCCGAAAAATCCGCGAGCGGAGCGGATTTTACGCCCATGCTTATCCTTAACCTGTTTTCTTAAGTCGTAAACAGGACCAAGTGTAAGCCTGGTATAGACCGTGCAACATCTGAAATGAAAAAAGTACGAGAAAATACCTCACTTTTCCTCCTAGAGCTAATCTTGTTTGGGCCTTGCCAAAGTTAGGGACACAATGGATTGTTCACATGCATTAGAATAACGGGGCGAATTACACTTGTTTGGTGCAATGTAGTACAGGCTAACGTGGAATTAATAAGTACAAATAACAAATGGGTGAGCCTAGTATTTGCATTAATAACATACATAGCAAAGCATTTGAGTATAGCACAGAGTATGCATGTACTGTAAGTGCTGCGTTCTTCAGCTGGTTGCTGCTGATATTAAGTCAGGCTGAATGTGGCATAATTTACATATACAAACATCATTTGACAGAAATATCATTGTTTAGAAAATGAGCTCCCATTGGGTGTACACTTTCTGTTATTGTCTCCAATGTGGTGATATATTTATACACGATATGTGGAACTCCATATTTAAGACAGAGGACATTCTTAGCACGATGCTCTGATACAACACCTTCAGGGGGCCACAGACCCCGCACAACACGGTGCTGTGCATCTATCTAAAAGCAGGTCACACTTCATCCTGACCTATTACTGACTGCATTGAGAATTCTTTGCACCCAATGTCAATTCAGTGTGTGATAGGAGGAGTTAAAGTGTTCTGTGTAACAAACCAGCTCCTTCACTAACCCAAAAATTGCTCAGCCTTTCCTGTGTAAGTCTCTTTCTTATGCTGGAGGATGAGTTATAAGTGATTCAGGTCTGCAGCACAATGCTTCACTTTTAATTAGAATGCATTTTTTACATATTTCTTAGAATCACAAAAGCTCCTGTGGTATCCATAAGTGCACTAAAGTGCGGAATAATTTGATCATCGAAGCCAATCATTTAAAATATAGCAGTGTTCTTCTGCCAGATAAAGTAAATGCATTGCTCAATAAATGCTTCTTCCGGCATGCTCACTATATTTTTGTGGGCAAAGGCTATCAGAAAGAGCTAACTGGGAAGCAAAGTAGAAAATCATTTCCCGAACTCCCTATGAGACCAATTAACCATCACATTTAAATAGGACCTCAAATGTATTTGAAAATATTGGAAAGTTTATTTTTCCTCCTATAAAACCAATTCTGTCCCCAAGGATTTAATTACAAAATAGGGCCTGCAATTTAAGGTAGATATAATGCTAGAAAACCTCTGTGGAGTTGATTAGATGTCAAAAAAATATGTTTTCTTAGCTTTGGCTGGGAAAATGCATGAACCACAACACTGTATTTATTACTCGTGACAGTTTGAGCATACGATTTCATTCATTACTGAGATTTTTAAGAGCACTTAAGTTTTACTTTAGAAATATTTTATAAAAAGGTGAAATGTTTTAGAAAATATACATTAGTTAGCAGAGTACGTGTATGTGTTATCTCAAGCGTACTTTTTCGAGAATGTATCCCCTAATTAATAGCTAAATGAAAGGAAGGTCAGACAGAAAACGGTGGAAGACAAGCCCTTGGGAAAGTCTCACTCAGTCTGTCTGGGGTCAAACGTCAGTTCTCAGGGGAATGTTAGCAGGTTGTGAATCACTGCCCAAGAAGTAGAAATGCCTTTTGAAAATGTACAAAAAGTACAAGAATGTCGGCTGAAGGTAGAACGGGCTTGAAAAGGTCGCCTTTAGCCTCAAAGGAAACGGATTTGTCATTTCAACACAGTAGTTATGACACTGCATTTAGTGCTGAGATGCCCTGGCTAGCTGGACATTTAGAAAATGTTTCTGGAATCATTTCCGCTAAAATACAATATCACCGATCTGTCAAATGTGCTTAATGTTCTCCTAAGCAGTGCAGACAACGGAAAGTGTAGCTATGTGGCTGGATTGTTAGGGCATCGAAATGGTCGGTGGAATAAGAACCTTAACAGGCCGTTATCTACAGGCTTGCTGACTGAGCGCCAATGTATTTATCAATTGTATTGATTGCATTACTCCCCATAAAGATTAATAATATTTAGGTTGTGTCTTCTCCCAATGAGAATTAGTTTATAAATATGAAAGGATTTTTTTTAAGTTGATGCAGAGAAATCTTGAATGGACTTTATTAGCTATAACTCCATTAAACTGTTGTGGAAAATCTAAGTATTGTCTAAAGGCTGCTTAAATTGATAGGGGTGGTATGAAAAAGAGGAATACAGGTCTAAAACTCCAGAGCCGTGGGACTGTAAGTCATCAAAAAGACGGCGTATCTATAAAGGCAAACTTGCGCTGTATTTTTTTGTTTTGCAGCATTTGTATAGCACATTGCTACCACTGATGTGGACTTTAAGCGCAAAATGGCTCTTATCCTGATTAGCGATACACACCAATTCATGTCAATGTGGCTGCAGGGCAGAGCAGCTTCCATGCCATGTTAATGTGACATTCCACAAGTATGTTGCTAAAATGTTGCCAATGTGACACCCCAAGTCTTGGAAGTTGCCTGATTTGCGTTTGTAAGAAAATAGGTGTAACTGTTTTATCTGAGGTTCATTATTGATAAAGTTCTTTATTGATTGCTTTACCTATCTTATTTATATATCAGATGATACATATGTCTCTTGGTGCTATAAACCCATATTGTGCTGGGTGAAAAAAATGGATCAGGGGGAGTCAGTGTTTTCAGAACGGTCTAAACCCCAAAATAGATGATGGTAACATTATGCATGCGCTGCAAAGTTGAACAGCTTAATGTGCAATGCATAAGACTTAGAAAGTTGAAGCACCCGGCCTTGGAGAGTCAGTAAACAACTTGTCATGTTGCGTGGTGTGCTCATAGCTTCAGGAATGGCGTAGTAACTGTACTTAGATATCTGGTAATGTTGATCCCTGCATTGACGAAACCATGCAGTCTCAAGATGTAATCTAATGGCAAAGTTTAAGTGAGAAAGATAAATAAACTTGCATAAGAAGCAGCCATGTTCAGTTGGACAATTGATGTCTGAGTCAGAGAAGTCAAGATCATTTTCGTTAAGTATAAATTTCACATAAAATATCTTGACATCATTTGGGACAATACCTCAGAGAAGGAGAGATTAATGATGTTTCTGACAGGGTAAACTGGGAATGTGTTGAGTAGAATGTTCTTGATTGTGTCAGGAAAATATCTGCCGGAGAGTCAGAAATGGCACTGGCTTTTACTAGATTTAAATGCTCGAGCACTGTTAGAAGAAAGTTGAAGATGTTGGCTGGTCCACAAGGCTTTTTGCAAAGTTGCAGACATGTAGGACATTGGATTAGGACATGTAATGTGCTCCAAGTGATTAGCTGAGGGTTTGAGAGTGGGAAACCTCACGAGAGATGCACTTTGTATTGCAGAACTCAATGGTAATTTTGTTGAGCTCTCTTTAGCACAGATGTCTTCACTTTTATGGTGGTAACTTTGTATAATGTATATTGTATTAACAAAGGAGTTGTCACTAATTTTGTTGGTTCTTCCTAAGTCAGTTAAGGAATTAATGTTTCTTCTCTTAAATGTTTGAAAGGCTATGTGTTGAATCTGAACTAGTTTAAAGCATTTTATGAGGTTGCAATTGTCTCCCCCATATACATGCAGTCCTATATTCTTCATCTTGCTTGCTTTTGTGTGTAAGTTCATTGGTGAAGATTAATTGTCAGTACAACACAAAAATCCATATGTGATGGATCATAGAAACCTAGTCGGGGGGAGATTGTAGGTCCACCCGATTTGGGTGTGCCTAAATAGACAAGAAAAATGTATTTTCTTGAGTCCCCTCACTCACCCAGGGTTGCCTCTGGGTGGCATGCTTCATCATTGGGGCCATCCCAAGCATTTACTGCTTGGGGCGTGCTATGACTTGCGAAAGATACATAGGAGCACTGGACTACACTGATCAGCCCCTGCCTAAAAAACATGACCTGCCCATTAGGGCAGTAAGTATGTACTTATATGTAATCTACTTTTTCTCCCACAATACAGATACTGCGGGTACAGCATTAACCGTTTGTATAATTGAAAAGCACATATAATAGATGTGCTTTCTGCATTTTTTCTGATTTTCACCTTAATTTAGGTTTGTTCACCGGAGTGGTACACATGGGTCTGGCCCAAAAGTTGTCCTGAAGAAGAGGTGTAAGGGACACCTTGATACATATCAACGGATTATTAGGGACTATAACCACATAACAGTTATTTTTCCTTTTATCTACCCCTTTTTAAACTACCGACTAGGAGCAGGAATAAAACTTTGTCTTACTGGTTAGGTATTTTTAACTAGCACAATCACCACTCCCCCATACATTGCACTACACATAGATTCACAATCCAGTGCTCCTACGTATCTTTCGCAAGTGGTAGCACGCCCCAAGCAGTAGATGCTTGGGATGGCCCCAGTGATGAAGCATGTCAACTAGGAGCAACCCTGGGTGAGTGCGGGGACTCAAGAAAAAACATTTTTCTTTTCTATTTAGGCACACCCAAATCAGGTGGACCTACAATCTCTCCCCGGCTGGGTTCCTCTGATCTATTACATATACATTTTTGTGTTGTACTGTAAAGATATAGGAGGTTGAACCTAGCCATTTCCTCCTGCTTCCTCCCTTTTTTGATGAAGATTCATTGTCTCCTACTGGGAAAAAATACTGAACCTAATCTTTCTGACAATTGTGTGGATAGCTCAAATCTATTGATCTATTCCCAAAACACATCTGGCTACAACCACCTTCACCCATCGCATGTACATTCATGATTCACCTTTTTATCGCATCACGCCTTCATCACACCTAAAAAATAAACTCCCGATCTTGGAGAGTAAATACAACTTTGAATGTTGTGGAGCACTTAATGCATCTGGTAGCATCAGGAACTCTTAGATTCAAACTAATCAGTGACAACATTTACAACCTCAGATTCTCTCAGTGATTTGTGTGACAGCTATAGAGCTCATTGCAATATTCGTCCCCTTTTCCTTTCTTGCAATATTTGTTATGCTATGTGTATTTTGTCTCACAACAGTGGCAAACGGCACGCAGTTGTATACTGGACTTTCAAGGAGTGATTAGGCACTTGTAGGTTACTACGGCAAGCTTGTCATGGTCATCTAAATCCCACCAAATTATTCTTTTTTTTTATTGCCTAGGCAGTCATTGGTCTGTGATGGTCCCCTTCACGTTGTTGTGGTATTTAGGTAAGGATAAGCAATATATGGCATAAAAATGTAGACATTTATTATTTTCTCTATTCCATCATAATCTTGCAAAGTTTCTAGTATTTTGCATTATGGATGTGAATTCATCATTACTCCATTCATCTAAACAAGATTGTGTTTGTGTAAACACAAGAATGAAATATTTGATATTTGATGGAATTCAGGGACTATCATTTTTCTTTTTTTGATTGTTTTGAATGTAATTGTTGCTAGATAGCCTGGAGTTTGGAATAGGGGGTTCAGGGCAAGCCCATGTAGGGAATGAGAGTGGTATATATGTTTCCTTCTTTTCCTTGTGTTCATGGGCAGATTTGGGTTATACTGTGGTATTTTACTGTTTTCAAACCCTACAACATAACAAGGGAACTCTGCCGCAGATACAGCAAGCCAGAAAGAGCTGTTAAAGCTGGGAAGACAAGCATGGGTAACAAAGGCCAACAAAGAAGATTAGTAGGGCACTTTGAAGAACTGCTGAACCAGCTGTTCCGCAGTCTCCACCAGATATACAGCCAGCTAACAAGGATTTGGCAATCAACTGCACCATACCAACCTAGGAAGATATACAGCAAGTCATGACACATCTGAGAAATGGAAAGACATAAGGTCCTGAAAACATTCTTGCAGAAGCAATGAAGACATACATTGAAACACCAGTAGATATGCTCTACCCTATGTTTGAAAGGATCTGGGGAGAGAAAAGGTACCATCACACTGGAAGGAAGGATATCTCATCAGGATCCCCAAGAAAGGTGACCTGAGTAGCTGCACAAACTACAGAGAGACAACTCTTCTATAAATCCCAGGCAAAGTGTTCAACAGAGTCATTCAGAACAGAATGAAGGAACAAGGCAATGCTGAGTTACAAGACCGGTACAAAAGGGGGTGGTGATGGACGGTTTTTCTTTGGTGGTGATCTTTGGTTTTTCTTTGTTTGCCCTAAGTTGGCAGGGTATGCTCAGACGTGAGTCCCTTGCTCACTTTGCCACTGGAGTCAAGCAAGCCCGGCTGAAGACGGCTGTTATGCCAGAAACCGGTCCTGGTAAGCTTGATTCCGGTCCAGGAAAGACATGGCTTGGCAGTTCGGGCTGGACTGTTTCCATGAGGCACAGGGTCAGACTGATTTGCATATGGCCATTTCTGAACTGGGGTGGCGGAGTGAGCTAAAGAACGGTGATGGATTAAACCCAGATCAGTTAACTGGGGGTGAGTGTTTGTATTGTCAACACTCCGTCCATCATCACCTTTGGTTTTTCTGAGTTACAAGACCAGCAATCGGGCTTCCGCAAACATAGCTCCTGCACAGACCAGATTGCAACATTGTGCATCATCATTGAGCATTCAATGGAATAGAACTCCCCCGTCTATATCAACTATAAGAAGGCAGTTAATGGAACGGGTAGAGAGACCCTTTTGAAACTTCTTCACCACTACTGTGTGCCATATAAACGTTTAAGAATCATCAGGAACTCCTATGAGGAAAATACATGGGAGTCAGTTCATGGAGGACAGTTCAGAGAAGCCTTCCAAGTGAGGAACAGAGTCCGCCAGGGTTGTTTGTTCCTGCCTTTTCTCTTCATGCTGGTCATAGACTGGATCATGTACACATCAACAGCAAGGAGAAGAAATGGGTTCCAGTGGACATCTTGGACGTAGCTTGATGACCCCGACTTTGCAGATGACCTGGGCTAACTATCCAATACTCATCTGCAGATGCAAGAGAAGACAGGCAGTGTGGAAGCAAGATCAACACAACGTGGCCTCAACATCCACAGGGTAAAACCAAAATCCTTAGGGCTAACATGGCCAGCCTGACTGCAGTCACTTTTGCAGGCAATGCACTGGAAGAGGTTGAGGGCTTCACTACCTGGGCAGTGGCATAGACACGCAAGGCAGCAGAGCCACAAAAGTCAAGGCAAAAATCGGCTAATTAAGGGATGCCTTCATGCAGCTACAGAAGATCTGGATCACCAGGGACCTACCACTGCTTACCAAGAGTAGCCTTTTTAACACAAATGTGAAATCAGTCCTTCTGTATGGAACAGAAACTTGGAGGAGAACAGCGCCACCACCAACAAATTCCAGACCGTCATCAATACCTGTCTGATTTAAATCCTCCAATTCCTCTGGCCATACACCATCAGCAACCATGATCTATGGCAGAAGACTTTTCAACTCCCTGCTTATAAAGAAATCATGAAAAGATTCTGTGGCTGGATAGGTAAAGAAACGAATAGATGAGTAGGGCCCGTTGACCCAGGTGAGAAGGGGAATGTTAATGGGTAATTAGTGTGCCTCATAACGTGTAGAAAACAGGAAATGGCAATCAGTATCAGTGCGCGTATATAATCTCCCAAATTGGATTAGTTATCACGGCGTTATGAATCGGGCTGACGTTCCAAGCGAGGGCCTGGGGGTCAAGTCGGGCCTGAATGGTGAGCAGGAGTAAAATTAAGCTAAGGGAGGGGAAGCGTCAAGGCAGACAGGGTTGAGTGCAGTAATACGGGTTATGAACCAAGACTTACTAGAAGGGTAAGGATTTCACGATCGGCGTTGCAGGGAGGTGATCTGTATTTACCAGAATTGCAACAGAGGAGTCAAACCTCCGTAATGTGCTCTGCAGCGAATGAATGAAGCGCCCACGAGCACGGAGGAAAAGAAGCCAGCATTAGTTGCCGTACCAATCAGTCAAGTGACCCATGTCACGAGGGCCGGAAAATTAATCCAGTGGTGTTAGAGAACGTCAAGGGGCCCTGGGGGGACCGAGGAGAGTCAGGAGAGAAAAAAACCACAGAGAGTGAAGGGATCTGGCCTATGCATGGCACATTACAGTATGTCCACGATTTAACACATGAAAATTTATAATGTCAAAATCAAGTTAACAAAGTACAATTTTAACATCGAAGCTATTACTCAGAATTTATTGGTATATTAAGATTACCGATGTTGACATCCAATATGGCCTATGAATTGAACATTATAGTATGTTTATGATTTAGCAAACACAACATAATAACAAAATTAAGAAAGTTGTAGTTATAAAGACGATTTCAACATGGCAGCTATTACTCAGAGTCCATTGGTATATTAAAAGTTTACCGATGTTGATTATGCACGGTACATTAATAGTGGTATCAAGAGAGTATTACACAATTCATCTTTAAGGATAATTATGATGCTTAAAAAGACACGAGAACTTAAGCGCCTACATGTGTTATGATAATGCATTAAATGAGGGTAGGTTACTGGAAAGTTAGACCAACAAATAAATGCCGTCAACTACTGAGCATAGAACTTTGGCACTGTTGTGGTCAATTTATTTAGTCTGATTCTAAAACATGAACATTGTTTATATCTTTTTGTTAATTTTGACCACATTCTTCTTACACCTTGTCGCCTTTCACTCTACTGTCATCACTTTTGTGTCATTGCGCCGCTCACTATCACTAAACACATCCGGTGCTCACTTTGTGTGTTTTAGTCATTGTATATTTAATTGTACTGTGGTGCTGCTATAACTACTTACAACTAATACTCCTTTTCACTCCAATTGCATTGTTGTGGTCTCCTTCCCTTTTGTTCCCCATCCCCTTTGTGATTTGCATCACTAATTTTTCACTGTCCCCCTTTTTCAATGATTTCCAGTAGAGACTTTGTATTTTGCGTGGCTGAATAGGTCGCACCCTCCACAAGCCTGCATCAAACACAACCGGGCAAGGCCTGACCTGAAACTCTCAAGTGAAAAGGAAAAGAGGAAGGCTAAGAAAAACCTGGCACGGAGCCGTCAATGCTGAGTACAAGGAGATGGGTTTCACATGGAGTCAGATTGAAAGAAAAGCCCAAGACAGTGATGGCTGGGGAGTCCAGCTTGATGGCCTTTACCCCAGTAGTAGTCATAAGTAAGTAAGTAGGTTTTAATGTTTGGGGACTGGACAGCTAAGGCCCTTGTTGCGGTTTTTAAATGGTTTTTCACTTTCTCACTTCTGATGTACTAGAGATAGTTTAGAAAATCAACTAGAAAGGGTTAGACACTTAATCAGTAGGCTAGGCCTGATCAACAATCGCACAACTTGTAAGCCAGTACTGATACCAATTAATCAACTCTCAACATGATCACACCGTTCACGCAACAGGACCACATGTTTTTTATTTTCAATAAAAAAAAAATGTTCAGGTCTTTCATGTGTATTTCATATAAGTTGGTTGAACTTAGAATTGTCAATCTAATGGAACATAACATCACAGAGACAGAGTGTTCACAATGTTTTATTTTTGGGGGTGATATTGGTTGGTTTTTATCTCATCTGACAGTTATCAATGGGGACACGGAGTTGGTGAAGCAGTTGGGAAACTGCAAGCATATACAATTGGAGCACGGATGTTTGAGCGGCCACATAAGTATGGTACCTGCTTTCTTGTGGTTTTGTTGTTCATGTCATACGTCGAGGTTCATATAATACAGCTGCAGCCAGAAGAGCACACCATTTCCGGGATGTTCTGCTCCTGTGTTCCATTCTGTACTCTGTCTTCTGCTAGACTTGAGGTCAAATTCCTATAGAGCTTGGCGCTCTCTGCTCTGCGTTGTTTTTGCTAAAATAAGGCTTATTTCCTGTTGTAACTACGCAAACCATGTCTTGATGGCCATCTTGGATTTGGATCTCTTCACTGCGCAGTCACTTACACGTCTTCATTTGCTGCTAGCGACTTCTTGCGCCTGTGTTTCTTGTCGGTGATAGGCTTGCCCAGAGGAGGTGTTCTTTCTCTAGAATGACAAGCACGCTTCCATAAGGAGGGAGGATCTGACAGCGATAGGCCCTCCTTGCAGTAGCAGTCATTTGTCTGCCTCGGCCTCTGGGCTGCACTCCCTCCCCTGGCGGTGTTTCCGGGGACCGGGCTGCCGCGGCTCAGGCAGCGGTGAATGGCGTCATGTGGATGTGAGCATGTTGCTCGTGTGGGTGCTGCCAATCACATCTTTTCACCGACAATATATGGAGATATCAACATCGGGGAAGTTCCACTGACTCCGATGCGTGAGCTCAAATTGCCAGATCAGGATTGATATTTGATCGGGAGCCGCTATACGCCAACACGTTCATGAAGGACTGAGCCAGGTATCGTTATAAGGCGCTGGTGCCTTACTACATTCTCCAATGAGGAATTGTGCATAATATTAATTCTCACGGATCGTTAGGCGCGACTCTTAACTTTACAGCATGACCTCAAAATGGCGGCGTTGTCATTTTGCATACTGCCTTCCTAATCTATGTGGGATCCTTAATTAGGTACAGAGAGCGAACGCTGATGCTTACTGCTGCCTGGACAGTCGTTAAAGTTCTTTTTATTGCGGGGCTGCTTATTGAGCCAGCTTTACCACCGTAACTCTGTGCTTGTCTTCAAAATGGCGGACTGGTGAGGAGATTGTAAATCAATCTATTACACTAGCGGAGATGTACAATGCCCGTCTGCTATGCAATCTTTGTTGGGAGTATTTTATGGGCTCCTATAACCAGTGTGTTTCTTAAGGGGCTTGTTCTCGCTGGTTATGAGCAATGTTTCCAAGATGACACTAGAAATCTCATCTGTGACCCATGATTCCAGATTCCTGAGACAGAGGCTCAACCGCATCCTTAATACTTCAAGATTTTCAAGACTTCTGGAGTAATTCTCACCTGGCGTTTTAACATCAAGATGGCGCCTGCGAAGAAACAGACCTGCTTTTTTAATGCCTCGCAGCAGATCCATGGGAACTTTTACCAAACTACCTAAACCCTACCCCTCCCCGCTCTACTCCTTTCCTCTTTCCTGCTACTAACCTTTGCCTTCAACTGTCCTTGCCCTAGTCCCCAACCTGTTTACCTGTGAATTTCCAGCGTCATTTGAGAGCTAGCTATTTTGTCTGATGCCTGATGGAGCTACCTGGTTTAGCTATAGGGGAGACAGGCCGGGGATTCCCTCCTTGAACTTCACCTACCCAGTCAGTCTTTAGCCAGACTTCCTTTCGTCTCTCCTGTCGTCTCTTCCCGCATCCTCCCTCTATTCATATCTCTCCTTCTCTCCTCTATCAATGTATTGAGTCTGAACTATTTTGTCTGATGCCCAATGGAGCTACCTGGTTTAGTTATAGGGGAGATTGCCGTGGATTCCCTCCTTGGTCGTCACCTACCCAGTCGGCCTTTAGACAGATTTCATTTAGTCTCTCCTTGTTGTCTCTTCCACTATCCTCCCTTTCTCACCTTCCCTGTTCCCTCCCCTCTATGCTCCATGTATATTGCCCTCCATGTTATTTAAATGTTTCCCATTGAGACCTAGCTATTTAGCCAAAGCCCGGTGGAGCTACCTGATATATTTTTCTGTTAGCAAAATCAGAAATAGACTAGGACACTTGTAACTACGTTACACCAAGTAGTATAGAGAACCCTCATAAACGCTATGTTTGTTCGTAAGTGCGGTGTATTATGTTCTCCGCCCCACATAGACGTTTGTGGCATTTATCATCGGGTGATCTCTAGTGCTTAATGCCAGCCTCAAGCCTGAGGACTACTCTGGAACAGCGTAGCAGTGTCCAGAGATGAGGTATACGTATCATCTCACTGAAGGTTAGTTATGATAAAAACAAACCTTACCCATTTTGTATTTTTATTCTGAAAGGGTGCGATTTGTTATTAAAAACACCAAATGGGTATACTCTTCGATCACGTTACTGGATCTCAGTATATCACTTAGAACATACATACAGTCAACATGTTTCAGCCCCCTATACTGTTAAACCACATGGTTGCACTTCCTTTCGTCCCTCCTGTGGTCTCCTCCTAGCTATAGAGGAGATGGGTTTTGGGACACCCCCTCAACTGTCACCTACCCAGCCGGTCTTTGGGCAGACTTTCCTTCATCTTTCTGCCGTATCTCCCTACCATCCTGTTTTTCTGCGAACCTCTTCCCTCGACACTTGAGACCGAACTACTTTGTCTGATGCCCGATGGAGCTACCTGGTTTAGCTATAGTGGAGATGGACCGTGGATTCCCTCCTTGGTCGTAACCTACCCAGTCGATCTTTAGACAGACTTCCTCTCATCTCTATAGTTGTCTCTTCCTTTATCCTCACTTTCTCACCTCCCCTACCCCCCACTTATTTTCTCTCTACTTTCTCTCCTCCCCTAATGTATTGCTGATTGTTTGATGTAATGTGTAATTGTTTGATCTTTTTCTGTTATACTGTTAAACCACATGGTTGCACTTCCTTTCGTCCCTCCTGTGGTCTCCTCCCGCATCCTCCCTCTATTTATGTCTCTCCTTCTCCCCTCTCTCAATGTATTGAGACTGAACTTTTTTGTCTTATGCCCGATGGAGCTACCTGGTTTAACTAAAGATGAGATGGGCCATGGATTCCCTTCGTGGTCGTCACCTACCCAGTCGGTCTTTAAACAGACTTCTTTTCGTCTCTCTGAATTGTCTCTTCCCTTATCCTCCCTTTCTCACCTCCCCTGCCCCCTCCACTACTTTTCTCTCTCCTTTCTCTCCTCTCCTAATTGTATTGCATTTTTTGGGGGATTTATTGTGTAATTGTTGAACTTTTTCTGTTACATTGTTGATTCTGATGTAAAGCGCTCTGATACCTCCTGGTCTAGCTAGCGCTATATAAAACTCTTTAAATAAAAAATAAAAATAATAAAAACAGTACATGACATTGACTACACACAAGACCTCACAAAAAATGTTTTGAGATTAAATTACATTAAAACACATAGTACAAAATACCTATTAGCTCTGGTTCTGTAGTTTTTTGGAGCTACAGCTTCTTATATTTGAGAGAAAAACAATGATCTTTTAGGCTGGTGTTGTGATGCCTTTTTTTGTGGTACAAGGGCACAATCCAAACAGTGTACCAGTAGGGCTCAATATGTTGCTTCTTAATTACACCATATATACATTTAAATTATGAGCCTTCATGGTAAATGCTTCCAAAAGGCACACTTGTTTGGGAACACAACATTTGACACATTTTAAACCCTATTTCATGTCTCACAAGGTTCTCCTCAGGACTCAGAACACTCTTAGAGCTGAAAGAATAATGAAATAAGTATTTATTAACTGACATCCTCATACTCACTTGCAACATACCTCACATACATTATCCATACTCTATTGACCTCTTTTCTCCATGATTAGTCACATCAGATTATTTTTCTTTCCAGCCTTAAAAAAATGGCCACTGCTTCACCACTTTTGTAAATCTACAAAATAGAACAACGAAAGACAAACTCAGGACTGCCTCCTAATTTTCTTGTTCCAGACACTTACACAACAGAAATCCAAAACTACACTCACTTATAAAGATCCTTTTCAGCAGAGGTGCCAATTCTAGAAACAAATGAAAAAAGACTTTAGTCTGTCACAACCATCTTTTTGTTGAGAAATCCTCTGGCTTGGCTGGAACTCTCTGCAGTCACATTCGATGCGGTGTGTGTGACACCAATATTTGGCCTAAACCGGCCAGTGTTAGTTTCTGGGTCTCCGTTCTTCACATATTTTGGATCCCGTGTCCAAAAATTGCGCTCAATAATTTGTGTTTTAATTAAACACGTCTCTGCCTTTGTAAATTCAGGAAAAATGGTAATGATCTTTCACAATACTTTTTTGACCAATTTCACTCATACATTATGAAGTGCGGAATCCTGGTAATTGTCGTACAGAGAAACAAGCTTGTATTCATGAACCTTCAAAGGTTGTTAAAAAATTTGTATTCTGTTGGCGTGATTTAATGCAAATTCTATTCTTGACTATGACTCTACAAAGAGACACATAGTCATTTCTAAATTCAGGTGAAACAGCAAAAATATATCACATTGCTTTGATTTCCGACCAATTTTACTCGTACGTTATGAAGGGTGGAATCCTGGTAGTTGGAGTACAGAGCAACAGACTCATACTCATGAACCTTCAAAGGTACAAGACCGAGAATGGTTCATGAGTATGAATCCGCTTGGTTCTCGCAGCTGCTCCGACCACCCGATTGGACGGATCCTCAGCCAGTGGCCCTTGGTTGGGGTCCTAATGGCAAAACCCTGGACCTGACCATTTGGTCCGGAGAGTGGGCAGTGGAGAATAACTTGCTTGACCTGTGTGCACCAGGTGAGTGATTTGGTTCTTTGAAATTTACGGCATTCTTGGTCGACACGCGCCTGCAGGCCTTGTCCTGGTACGGTCTCTGACTGTCTTGTCTTGGACATGGTGGGTCTGCGGACACTTGAGGGACACAGACCGCTTGTGAGCAGCCTGCCAGGCCAACTGGAAATTGGCATCTTTATAAAAGGTCCGGGACCGGTCACAGATTTTCTGCCAGGCCAACTGGAAATTGGATTTGCTCTTGGAAAGGTCTGGGGCTGAGTCATCTTGTATTGGTAAAGTCTTTGGACTGTCTTGGGTGCAGTTTGCGGACTGCCTTACATGGATGACGCCGGCTTGCAGGCGGTGCCTTGGTACAGTCCTTGAGCTGTCTTGAACGACCCCAGCTGACAAGCTGTGTCTTGGTACGGTCTTCTGGAACATCTTGGTTTGTACTTGGTGGGTTTGCAGACCCTTGAAAAATACACAGAGTGTTTGTGAACAGTCTGCCAGGCCAATTGGTAATTTGGCTTGGGCTCTAAAAGGTATGGGGCTGTTTGCGGACAATCTTTCAGGGCAATTGGTAATTCGGTCTATGCTTGAAAAGATCTGGGGCTGGAGCCTGTCTTCTTGAACTTGGTACAGTCTCCGGACTGTCTTTTTTAATGTAGTACAATCTGTCGGCTGTCTACCTGTCTTGGTGTGGTCTTTTGACTGTTTTGTTCCGGGCTGACTTGTGGCTGATTGCTGCGTTTGAGTGTTTTGAGGCTTGTGGACCGACGTCGGTGATGGTGTTTGCGCAATGCTTGCTTGAGTGAGTAGTGACTGTGCTTTCCGGACAGTGGTCCTGGTTTGTAAACGGCTTTCATTCCTCTATTTTATTTGTACTATATTTGTGGGTGTTGTCTGTCCATTAGGGACAGGTGGAGTGTCTTATGTTAGGATGCCTTGTTTCAGTAAGTTTGGTTATTCTGGATGCCAATGCTGTTCTAAGAGTGGGCAGCTGGAAGAGCACCAGCCCGCCCCTCCGGAGGGTACCCCAAACTTTGACATGTATGTCAAACATGTTATTGGCCCTATTATATTTAGCACATTGTGGAATAAATGTTCAAGGGACAATACTGTGCTGCAATGAGCCCTTACTGGTTCTTTGGATGAGCAGAAAATGAATTTCCTACAGGATCAATTGTTTGCTAAAATGAGTACACAGTCCATGTTTGATTCTTTGAGGGTATGGCAGAAGGAAGCGAAGCAGGGGCGCATGAGGGAAGAGAAGGTGGCTAGAAGGAAAGAGACACAAACTATTACACAGGAGGCAGTAGCCTATGATAGGGACAAAGTGCAGAAAGGCATAGAGCATGAGGACAGGAGGTGCCGGCTACAAGCTGATAAACGTTATGTAGGTAAGGAAGAATGAGACAAACTAGTTAAGGAGCTTCTGGAGTCTTGTCCTCCACTGCCAGTACCCAGCTGCAGATATACCCTACAGTCCCTAGTTCCTCAGCCCCGACTTCTGGGGTTGCTCACTCCCGTTCGCCTGGCACTGTTGCATCAGCCCCGGCCCCACCTGCTTCTCCTGTACTCCCGCTGACAACAGCTACAGACACCACTCTTTCCCCTGTACTATCCCTCTCTTCTCCTGACCAATCTCTGGTTTCCGCCTCATCCGCCATGCTTCCCATTACACCCACAACACTGACCCCTTATGTGATGATGCCTGTCTCTGCCTCTGCTCTCTCCTCCGTGAGCATCACGCCTCAAACATTGTTACCCCCAAGACTCCTACACGTGGATTCCCTGACGCCAATTGGACAGCAGTGCAGGTTTGCGTGAAGAAAGTGCTTGTGCGTTCAGCTGTGGAACTGGAGGAGAAACAGGTGGTGGCAAATCAGGCAGCTCAGAGGGTTCGACACCCGACCTATAGCGTGGAGGATATCTGCAGTGTGATAAAAGACTATGATCCCTTCATATAACAGCATGCCCTTAGGCACATGCCGTCTACTCTGATACAGTTGTCAGAGCAATGCTTTCAGGGCACTGTGCCGCAGGTTATTTATGATATACGAGACCAAGAATATGTCACAGACATGGCTCCGAATTAAGTTTTTAGTAATGTGACTACACTGGTGGGTTACCGAGGCCGACCACTCCAGAAGATTCCACTGTTAGCGACACAGCACCCCATGAGGGAGGTCCATCCCATTTATCATCCTGAAATACCGGAATTGCGTGACTCTACCAATACTGTAATAAGACAGCGAGTCGATGCTCAGTTCCAAGAACAATGGATCTATATGCCTTGGAAAAGGAGTGAGGTCCTTTCCCTAAAAGGTCAACTACCGGGCCCGGGAAAAAATCCCACTGCATTTTAAAAAAAAAAGACAGAAGCAGCCTTCTCGACAGTTATAAAGCTAGCTGACATAGAGTTATTCTTTGGTCTGTTGGTACCGGTAGACGTATGGAGGCAGGTCCATACACAAGACAATGTAGTGGAATTGGGATGAGATCAGAGCATGGGATAAGGAGCGCAAGCCCGGTGAGAAGCCCAAAGCAGAGTTGTTAGCCTTGCCAAGAAAAATCATCGCCTACATGCACTCCCTTATCCTACCGAAGAGAGTGGACTGGGATAAGTTGACTGCGTGTCATCAGAAGAAAGACCAAAGTGTGTCCGATTTCTTTACCAGATTCAAAGGGGTATCCTAGATTTCAGTGGCCAGGGTTTGTCACAGGAGGGTGATGTTCGATTGTTTGTGAATAGGTTTGTTACTAATTTGCTACCTGAGATTGCAGCTCGATTGCAGGCCTCAGAGAGTATTTGGATGACATCCTCTCCTTCAGTTATATTGAGCAAGGCTCAGTATTATGGGCATTGAGAGAATGAAGACAAGGACAGAGTGGAGAAGAAGACGAACAATTTGAAAACAAGAGTATTGATGCAGTAGGTTGCAAGAGGAAGAGGCAGAGGACGTGGTTCGGGTTCGGGTCGCGGGTCCCCAGGTCCGGCATGGGTGGCGCTTCGGGTGCGCCTGTGAGACCCAACCAATGTGTGTATTGTAAAAAGGAGGGACATTGGTGGAACAAGTGTCCAGAATTGTCACAGGGAGGTGGGGCTCTGAGAGGCAGAGGTATTGCAGGTAGAGGACATGGAGCAGGAGGCAGAGGGGGGAAACAGTCAGATGATATGACAGACAATAGACGGAGCGGGAACTATTTTGAGGACCCTCGGGGACGACAGTACTATCATGATGACTATGACCTGGATGAGATGATGGGGTTGTCTCACAGCTAGGACAGATGTGGGCAGGACGAGGGACCATTTCCGGTGCCTGTAGATCAGTGCGGACCCTATGTTACTGCGAATTTGCAAGGCTCCACCGAGAAATTTCTAGTTGATACAGGGGCTATGAATAGCTCTGTTTCCCGTTCACTGGTCCCGGGGGCAGCTCTGTTTTGTGAAAACAATATTTTGGTGGGTTTCTCAGACGTGCCGGTTGTTAGCCTCATTTCCCAACTCTTGGCTTTTATTATCGGTCCCTTTACAGTCAACTCTCCCTTTTTGCTGACATCAAATTGTGGGGAGAATTGCTGGGACTGGATTTGCTGAAACGGTTACATTCAACAATATATTGTTCCACGGATGGTGTTCATATGACTGTTGGTCCATGAGTTGTCCATGCCAAACAATGCTTCACCAAAGATGACCCTCTCCCCCCTGAGTTCCATGAGGTGCCGCTTACATTATGGGCGACAGGTGACACAGATGTAGGGCTGCTTCAGAGCCCACCTGTTTCCATCCAGATAAAGAAGAATGACAGGTTGCCTAGAGTTCCACAGTACAAGAAATCCAAGGCAGGAGAATAGGCCTTATTACAAATAAGTCACAATTTGATTAAGTCTGGTGTAGTTTAAGAGACCACAGCGAATGTGTGTAACAGCCCTATTCTTCCTATCATTAAGAAAGCACCTTCGGGTTGTCCAGACCACCACCTTGATGTTTGTCATTTTGTGATTGATCTGAGAGAGGTTAATAAAATAGTAATTACCCAATTCCCTGTGATGCCCGACATTACAGCGATTTTGACAATGATGCCCCCGATAGCTCGGTTCTTCTCAGTGATCAACTTAAAGAATGCTTTACACCAATACACCCTGACAGCCATCACATTTTTCGATTTACAATCAGTGGCCAAAGTTTCAGATTCTGTTGGGCTTCACAAGGCTATAAAGAGAGTCCTAGTATTTACAGCCAGGCTTTGGAAACACAGCTGGATTCATTGGAGATTCCCACTGGTAATATGCTGCTGTAATACGTTGATGATCTTCCTGTGGCCTCAGACACCGAGCAGGGCTGTAAGGAGGCCACATTTAAATTACTGCTCCATTTGTCACCCCATAGACATAAAGCGTCCTTATCGAATTTTCAGTACTGTCGACAGGAGGTCACCTATTTAGGTCACCTACTGTCAAAGGAGGGTTGCAGACTAACACCAGAACACATAGCTACCATAACTAACATGCCCATCCCTAAAACCCAACGTGCTGTATGCGGGTTCCTGGGAATATCTTCTCATTGTTTGCAATGGATCCCTAACTTTTTCCTACTAGTGAAACCTCTTCTTTACCTCACCAACAAAGATGTGCATGAGCCTTGCCCTGAACACTTGTATGCCAGCAAACTTTTGAACAATTAAAGACTGCACTTTGCTCTGCTCCTATGCTTTGTACTCCTGACTACCAAAAGCCTTTTGTGCTCTGTGTACACGAGGTGGATGGTTGTGCGCTTTCTGTACTAACACAGGGTTTTGGTTGTAAGCAGAGACCCTCTGCCTACTTTTCAGCCATTTTGGATAATGTCCCCAGAGTGCTCCCGAGCACCTCACGAGTGCACTTCTTACTGGATACAAGCTGAGTCTATTTGCTCCGCACATTACCATTAAACGATAAACTACTCTCAACCCAGCCATGTTACTACCCCTCCCTTTGGACGAAAAGGACAGTGATGTTCATGATTGCTTGTTTCGAATGGAAGAAGAAATGAAAGGACGGGCCGAAGTGAAAGATGTTCCTTTGTCTGACCCCCAAGGGGAACTATATGTTGATGGTTCTTGTTTTAAATTACCAGACGGCACTACTACTGCAGCTGATGCAATAACAATGTTACATACTGTAGTTGAGACATCCCGTGTCCCATACCAGTCAGCCCAAGCTGCCGAGTTTGTTGCCCTCCTGAGGGCTTTTGAGCTGAGCAAAGGACTGACTGTTATTATCTACACCAACAGTCAGTACGCCTTCGGGGTAGCGCATAATTTTACTCAGATTATTATCAGCATTGACCCTTCCTGACAAGTTAGCCATTATCAAATGCAGTGCCCATAAAGCAATAGTAGATGATTTGGGGATGGGTAATGCCTTTATGGACTAAACAGCCAAAGAGACAGCCAGAACAAAGATTAATAGGATGTTTGTAGCAGGACCTGAAAAATGGGTTCCAGACAATGCGATGTTTAAAGACACTGTGGAAAGTGTGAGGGAGACACAAAGAGAAGCGACAGCAGATGAATTGGCAATGTGGGAGGAGAGAAGAGGATGCTTAGATGAGGCTGGGTGTTGGACTGATTTGTCGGATAAAAGGAAGTGGCTGCTGCCGAATGCCTATGTTTTCCCTGTAGTCAGCATGGCCCATGGCCCAGCACACATTAGTGCAAAAGGCATTTGTAAGTTGCTAGATCCAGTATGGCAGAATGAGAATATCTCTAAGGTTGCAACACTGTTGGTGAGACACTGTATAGTTTGTTTGAAGCACAAACCTGGAAAGGGCACCCCTACACCTGCTGGTAACTTTGCATCACCTTGCCTCCCTTTTGAGGTCATCCAAATGAACTTTTTATTGAAATGGAGTGAATAAACAATCTAAAGTTTGTACTTGTGATAGTTTGTGCATTTAGTAAGTGGGTAGAGGCCTACCCAACTAAAGAGAACACAGCCAAAGCAACAGCAAAGGTACTTCTGAAGGAGTATTTCCCACGCTACGGATTGCCACGCATGATATGGAGTGACAATGGGAGCCACTTCAATGCTAAAGTCATTGAGCTGGTGTGCAAGGGCCTACAAATCACAAAACATTGCAGGTGGCCAACCATCCTCAATCGGCTGGCCTTGCCGAGAAGTACAACAGTATTCTCAAACTGAAGCTAGCCAAGTTTCATGAAAGCATAGGATTGAAATGGCCATATGCATTGCCCCTAGCACTAATGTCAGCAAGAGTGACTGCATATTTTAGGACAGGATTATCACCTTACAAAGATATTTTTGGGCGCCCTGCTAATGTCTGGGGCGTCCCGAGACCTAAAAGTTCTTCAGAAATAGAATACCCTCTTTTGATTGATAATTTCTATGCCTTGTCTAAATATCTGAGTTCCGTCTACCAATAGATATCTGCCGCCCTACAACCTTTGCCAGAGGGCCCGGACATCGGATCCAGCCCGGGGATTTCATCCTTGTGCACCAGTTTCAACGCAAGACCTGTTTGGAGCCGTGGTGGAGCGACCCTACCCAAGTGCCTTTGGCCACTCAGACGGCTGTTAAGGTGGATGGCCGGAAGCCCTGGGTGCACGCCTCCCATATCAAGATGCCTTTCCCGGTACAGGTGCTGCACTTCTGGTACCTGTTTTAGATTAGAGTGAAGAACTTTGGTGCACCGCCCTAAACACTGGAGAAGATCGTTGAGGGTATTTACCCAAGAGGGAGGTTGCCCTATCCTGAAAGAAGGATTGTTTTCAACAAGGGCTGTGATTGTTTTACTGGGCTGCAATTGTGCAGCTCCACCGTGGGAGAGAAAACGTTTGATGAACGATAGGAAACTGCCTGTGAGACTCCGAAGGACACAGGAAAGAAGCATACCCCTCTGGCTGGTTGCACAGTGGCTCAAATTTTCTAACTACTTTTTAATGATGCATCCCTTTGGTCGCCCAATCCCTGATGAGGAGCAGCCCTTTGTAGCTCCCCGCTCATATTCCCCTGGTTCTGTTTGGTCCACCTGGCCCCTTAAGACTAAAATTGTGTTTGTAGTGATAATTTTGCTTTCTCTGATCTCTGTATTTGTTTTTCCAGGAAGAAAAATATCCTGTGGAGGCTTGGATAGATACTACACCCACACCCTCTGAACAAATTATTGGTACTTTAGCCCAACACTAAGAAGAACACCCTAAGACTTATAAAGATAGTATTTTTATTCAGATGCTGCATCAAACTCATGCTGTTTATAATACGACAGACTGTTGGGTGTGTGGGTTGCTGCCTTCAGCTACACACAAGAGTAAAAAACTGCTGCTTATACCTTTATCCTATATTAATAGTTGTGAAGGCTGGTTTACATTGTTTAGCTTGGTCCGTCCTTTCTCTCAACCAGACTCCTTGGAACACAGGGGCACTAGGCCCCGTTCATCAATGACAATGATAAAGTGTACCCTCAGCATAGTTCACCATATGATGCTTCCCCTGGAGATGGGCGTTTTGATTGGGTATTCTTGACTATGTGCCTTAGAGCAGTGAATAGAGGTAGAACGGTAAATAGAACAGAAGAGAATGGAAACAGATTCTCGCAGTTCAATGAAACTGAATATTACCAATCTTTTCAAACACGTAATGTCACTAATGATAAGCCCATGCCCTTGGCGGTGATAAATGTACCGTCTTCATTCTGCGTCCAGGGAATAGGAAGTGTAGAGGTAGTAAATACTACCTGCAACAGAACATCTATATTGAAGATGCCTAGGAGCCCGTAATTGATTCCACCACATAACATTTATTTCATTTGTGGAGGCCGTGGTTATGTGTGGTTACATGAGGGGTGGTCAGGGCAGTTTTATCTCTCTTACCTCCTTCCCCTAGTATATGTGACCCCTTCCAATTATAACAAGACACACAGACTGCAGCGCAGGCATGCTACAGTTTACTGAGTAAAGATAATTGTCAGTCCAGATGATATTGATCAGACAGACACATCCTTGCAGCAGTTCACTGATATAATGAAGGGCCTCACATCATTCTGGGGTCCCATATTCAATAGTCGCAACATTAGGCGTTTGCCAAGGGTAGTAGAAGGGGTTCTTAACACAACAGCAGATATACTCACGAATATCACAGTTGAGCTCCAGGCTACAAGACTGGTCTCGCTTCAAAACAGAATGGTTTTAGATGTGATCTTAGCTGATAGGGGTGGACCATGCCGCATCATTGGGAGCAGTTGCTGTGTATATCAGACACTGCCACAACTGTCAACTTAGCATTTCTGAAATTACATAAGCTAGCTTCAGAGATCCATGTAGATAATGGTTCATGGTCTCTCATGGGATGGTTCTGGGGTCTACTAACATCCTGGGGGATGGAAGATTCTGCTTGTCCTAATAGGCATTGCAGATGTCATCTTTACTTGTTGCCTGTGCATCCACTGCCTCCCAGGGTGCCGTACTTACTGTGTTACTCAGCTCACACCAACTCCTAAATGCACTGGTCACAATATTAAAGTTCCCAAAATGATGTTGCAAGAAGTGCCGTCAGCTATGCTCATCGATGAAGGCCTGTTTGATTATTGAAATGCTTGACCTGTTATTATCTTGCTTTGATCAATAACTGAATGAATATTATTCCCTCCCCATAGAATTGTAAAATCTTCCACAAACATACTTCCGTTCATCCCATTAGAGGGCAGTAAAACAGTGGTCACAGCCTTGATTGGTTCAAGACTGGACTACTGCAACACCCTTCTTACCAGTGCAAGCAAGTGTAGTCTACAAAAACTGCAAACCATGCAAAATGCGCTGCCAGAGTTCTGCTTGGGCTTACTTGCTTCGACTCAGCCTCCAAGGGTCTCGCAGAGCTACATTGACTGCCCATCATTAAGCGCATCCAGATTAAGGCCTTAAGAGCCCATGACATCTGTTGCAACTCTTCAGACCTTACATCCCAGGCAGATCACTAAGATCATCTAACAGTGGCAAGCTTTCTATCCTCAAGATTTCAAAGGTAAAATGGGGAGGCCAATGTTTTTCCTATACAACTGCTAAAATTTGTAATTTCTTGCCCACTTTCCTGAAAAACGAACATAACCTGCTTCAATTTACATAGCGCATTATAAATCCCTCATTTCATTTCAAGTTTGGAGTTGCAACAGTACAAATGAAATTCCAAAAGTCCAACAGGATTAGCTTTGGCTCTCTCAAATTCAAAAACCTTGCCCGGAGCAATTAGGTTGGGAGTGGGAAATGTTTTTATTCCATCTCTCTCCCACAAAGTACAACATTTTCTCCAATGTGGCCACATTGTTTATTAGAAATAGTAAATATTTTGACGATTAACTATTAGCATATGTATGTATTTTTTGTTTAATTAAAAGGGTATCGAAATGTATGTGCAAATTATTCATTTGTTTATTAATATCGTTTTTGCAAAGTATCTTTTTTATTTTATTGTTTTTTGGGGAATATTTTTATCTCCAAGATGAAAACTGTATTTAACTCAACATAATTACAGTTACATAGGATAGAGTTGTAGTGGTGGATTGAGTTGTCTACTGTTACAGGCTTGAGTTGATGCAAATAAATATGTGAGAAATTCAGAGTCTCATGTCTTCTTGAACTCAAGAGTTTAGTGTTGGGGAGGTATTTACACTAAGGGGCTGATTATGATGTCAGTGGGACCAACACTGACAGCACACCGGTGTCGGTCCCACCGATATCTGCCCCTGCAGTCTTCTTGCCGCATTATGATGCAGCGGGCAGAGGCATCGGGTTGAGAGAACGTCCGAGAAGGCACTTGGAATGTTACTTTGGTGGACCCTAGCAGTGCCCCCTTACCCTCTGGCCCTCCGCTATGGGGCCTAGGGCTAACCTACGATTTCTCCCTAAACATTCCTGCACCATGTGGCAGGCACCATGAGATGCACAAGCTTTCATTGTAAAATGCATGTTTGCGACCATCCTATTGGCAGTCGCATCGTAATCCTGCCGTCAGAACTATCCATCCACCACACTCAAGCTGAGGTCAGCAGGACTCTGGCAGGTCTAGTTGCAAGTGCAGGCAGGGTAAATGCAGTAGGGCAGCTGGGCAGTTGCCGCGAGGCAACTGGAGCTTGGAATGTCCCTGTAGCTCAGAAAGAAGGTCAGTCAACTCAAGTTGGAGTCACTCAGGTAGCCTGGGATAAACAATATAAGTGCAGGCTTCATTCTCATTTAAAAGGGATGCCTTCAAACATCCGGGCAACACTCTGGGAGTCAAGCCAGTCCTCAAGCAGTAGGACAGTCCTGTGGGGCAGCAGGGTAGTTCTCTGGGGAGCAAGACAGGCTTCCAGCAGCAAGGCAGTCCTCTGGGGATCAAGACAGTCCTTTTTCTGTAATTTCCACAGGTCCAGGAGTGCATGGAAGAGTGACTCTGGAGGTCCAATATTTATACCTGGTGCCAGACTTTGAAGTGGGGGATTCCCTATGCTACCTCCACATCTGGTTCTGGAGAGTGCCTCATTTGCTCCAAGAAGTATGGGGTGACAAAAGAGTAGTAGCAGGTTTCTCTGTGTGCAGAAGGCAAAGCACTTCAAAATGGAAGTGGGGCTAGCTATAGCTCTGCCCACAACCATCATAGCCCATCCTGTCCACACCTAATTCCTTTTTGCATCACTGTCTGGAAGAAGTACACAAACCCCAACAGATGAAACATTCACAAACATGTGACCATGGATTACTGGCACAAATGGTCAGAACAAGAAAACGCCAAGTTTCTAAAAGTGTAACAAGGTGATGGATAGAGTGATTTAATTAACTTCACCCACTGGCAATCACTCAGGTCGCATCCAAGTCCATCATTATTTGCCCACCCTGCCACCTCAGTTTGCAGCCACCTATATGCAAATAAGTGTTGACCCTGCTCCAATGGGAACAGTTCAACTCAAACTGCCTGGTAAGAGCTTCCCTGAACTTAGTGCAAGCAACCTAGTGCTGATTTTACCCTCATTAGAGCTCATTAGCGGGGAATAGCTTGGTTCCAATGGCACAATGAGGATGGGGTGCATATCTGGGAATACCTATCGCACTTAGTGCTGCAGTTTTAACAACAATAAGGTGATGAATGTAACTCTGCAACTGGCAGTGGCAATTGCTCGGGCCCCATCCCAGTCCATTGTTTTTCGCCACTTGTAATTTCGCATTAAACTTGTTATGCAAAATTTTGGAATTCTGTACCATTCACTGTAAAAAATTACTGTGAATGTACATTCATGGTAAACATTTACAGAGAATTCAATTGAACAACAAGCTATTTTATTTTAGAGCAAACTAGGTCCTTGCATTAAAAATTCATGCAAAGATGCTAAAATATAGGACAGCAGCTAGACTTTCATTTTTCATAAATCCGTATAATTTCACATAATTCTATCAATATTTTATTCAGTATGCTAAAGTAAACTAGGTGGCTTTTGCACACTTCTAGATTGTATGTTTTTTCATTTAAAGGTTCTTATTGTTACATGTTAAACTTTATTTTTAACCAGGATGCATTTATTTTTTGTCAAGCGAAAAGAGTTGGTTGTTTTTCTAACTAATGTTTTTGTTTTTCTAGAATTATTAAGACTTTTGTATTCAATTTTGCGGGTTGTGGGTCGATTTACTGGATTATTAAAGTCAAAATGGATGATCTTATATTTCCCTGATTCATTTGTATAGGGGGGCTTTTTTTAATCTTTTTTTGTGATTGTACTTTGCAGGTAATTATTTGTATGGTATTGGTTATACAATATAAATAATGTTGATGTTATTTTTCTTTATTTATCATCTGTATCTATATATCTTTACTTCCTATATCTATCTATCTATCTATCTATCTATCTATCTATCTATCTATCTATCTATCTATCTATCTATCTATCTATCTATCTATCTATCTATCTATCTATCTATCTATCTATCTATCTATCTATCTATCTATCTATCTATCTATCTATCTATCTACCTATCTACCTATCTATCTATCTATCTATCTATCTATCTATCTATCTATCTATCTATCTATCTATCTATCTATCTATCTATCTATCTATCTATCTATCTATCTATCTATCTATCTATCTATCTATCTATCTATCTATCTATCTATCTATCTATCTATCTATCTATCTATCTATCTATCTATCCATCTAGCTATCCATCTATCCATCCATCTATCCATCCATCTATCCATCCATCCATCCATCCATCCATCCATCCATCCATCCATCCATCCATCCATCCATCCATCCATCCATCCATCCATCCATCCATCCATCCATCCATCCATCCATCCATCCATCCATCCATCCATCCATCCATCCATCCATCCATCTATCTATCTATCTATCTATCTATCTATCTATCTATCTATCTATCTATCTATCTATCTATCTATCTATCTATCTATCTATCTATCTATCTATCTATCTATCTATCTATCTATCTATCTATCCATCCATCCATCCATCCATCCATCCATTACTGGAAATTGCCAATAGGTAGTTATAGTTAGGACCTAATTTCCATGGTAAGTCATTTTCAGGTGGCTATATCTTTGGCCCCAAAAATGTGCCCAGTACTTCAGATGGAGTCTGGAAAGTTTTGGGGTGATTTGTCAAGCGGGGTTCAAGAAAAAACAAGGGGTACCAAAACGCTTTTTCCCCATGGGAATTTCTATAGGACCTTTGACCAAGCCTACAGCCCAAATCGCTGAATGGATTTCACACCAAACTTTGCAGGAAGCTAGGTGTTTGGTACGCATATTGTGCTTTATGTGATTTTGTGTCAATGTGTTGCATACTTTTTTAGATATTAACTGGAGAACAAATGTGTACATCTGGGTACACAAATTACTCACAGATTGACTCGCGGGTAATACGCATATTCACACTCACTGGCAACAGTCTGATTGGGTCATACAAGTCACCCCATTCTGGCTTCCCCTGGGTGTCTAGTTTGCAAAAATGTACAGGTTTACTAGGTTTCCCTAGGTGTCAGCTGAGCTAGGGTCCCTAAACCCGCATCTGGCACATTGCAAAAAAGGGTCTGTTGTCATTGGAAAAATATGATGTAGCACGTTGCTTTTTGGGACTTTTCCTGCCACGGGCACTAGGTCTACTCACACAAGTAAGGTACAATTTTTATCAGGAGACTTTGAGGAAAGCTGTGTGGGTGGACGTTTGTGGCTCCCCACAAATTCCAGAACTTCTCATCACAGAAATGTGAAGAAAATGTGTTTTTATTGACCAAGTTTGAGGTTTGCAAGGGATTCTGAGTAACACAACCTGGTTAGAGGCACACAAGTCACCCCATCCTGGATTCTTCCGGGTGTCTAGTTTGCAAAAATATACAGGTTTGCTACGTTTCCCTAGGTGCCTGCTGGGCTAGGGCTCAAAATCCACAGCTAGACAAATTGCAAAAAAAAGTCAGTGCCAAGAAGACTTTCTGCTGCCCTGGAAGGTGGGGGCAGATCGGGGTCTATTGCTACAACTTGCCCCCAACTGCGGGCAGAAAGACTGTGACCATTGTTTGAATGGGGTGGGGCCTTGGCATGCCCCTTTTTGGGCAGCCACCACCCCTATGTATAAAAAAACCAGCACAATCCCAGGCGCCTTGTGTGCTTTCCACCCCCCAGAAGGCAGATCAGAGCTACTGTCCCCATCTGCCTCCTGTATGGGCAGAAAGACTGTGGAATTTTTCGAGGGGCATGCCCAACCCTGAACTCGAGGGGGCTTTCTCCCCCTCGAGTGGTCAGAGAAGGGGCTATTTCCCCATCTGCCTTCTGGGGGGGGGTCAGAAAGTCTGTGGCAATTTTTGGGGGGGTGTGGGGGCATTCAAATCAAATCAAATCATACAAATTTGCAGAGCGCGCTACTCACCCGCTAGGGTCTCAAGGCACGGGGGGGTAGTCTCTACTGCTCGAACAGCCAGGTCTTGAGTTGTTTCCTGAAGGAGAGGTGGTCCTGGGTCAGCCGTAGGTGGGTGGGGAGGGAGTTCAATGTCTTGGCCGCCAGGTTCATTCAGGGCAGCCCCCACCTGACCTATAAAACAAATCCCTGGTGTCTCAGGTGATTTCTGCCCCCCAGGAGGGGCAGAAAGACTTTATATGCCCAGTTTGAATGGGGGGAGCAAAATCCTTTTCCTTAGAAGCCTCTTCACCTTCCTGGTGCCTAGCGGGTGGACCTCTGCTTAGGTATCGATCTCCTAGATCGATCCCCAAGCACTTAATTCTCCCCTTTACAACGATACCCCTTATGTGTGTTTTGGTGCTCGGGGGCTGAGATTGCCCTACAAGCACCGAAACAGTGAAACAGAAACTAAGTTTCAATGTAATGACATCAGTGCGCCATGCGTGCGATCGTCATTACATTGCAAACAAAAAAAAAACTTCGGGCAGTTGGGGAAGCTCTTCCCCACCTCCCTAGGCAATAAAAAAAAGGAAATTTCTCAACTGCTTGCAGCAGAGGGAATTAGTGCTCATGTGCTCATGACGGAATGGTTCCGTCATGAGCACACAAGCACTGGTGCTCATGAAGGGACCATTATGTCATGAGTACCAAAGGGGTTAAGTATCGGTTGTCATAAACTCATGTAATACATACATTGAGTCATCAAAGTGTGGGAGCACACACTACAGGGAATTCTCTGGCTGCTGAAGCACCCAAATCAGCAGTAGCCAGACGAAAAATAGCAGCAGTTAGATGCCCTAAAACTTGTATAGATAACAATATATTGGCAGCCATGAATATCATTAAAAATGGCACCCCTTTACCAAAGGGTTTTCCTTCCAAAATCACTTATAATTTAAGCAACTAGAATGATCCCTTTGTAATAGTTCCTGTATTTGGCAAGCATTTGATTCCCAAACAAGACCGCAGGTGCACTTTAATTTTCGAGTGGCAGAGACAATTATGCTGTTACAGCAATGCAGTTGATTCTTGGTGTCGATTCCTTAGGGTGTGTCTGCAGAGCTTGGCCTATTCTCCAACTGGTATTAAAGACTTGTTTCTAAAGCATACCATGATTCAATGATGCCCCTGGGTGTAAAGATGCTTAGTCTTCTCCCTATAGGCCCAAGGGCAATTTTGTTGTGGAAAAAATGAACCCTGACTTCAAGCAGTCCCTAACAGTGAGAGTATTAGGTACTGGGTGCTGTTGGTTAAACCATCTTCATGGGGGTCAACAAGCTCTTCATTCATTCAAAAACGTTATTTCGGCCTATAAGGCCATAAAAGTAGAAATACAAATGGATTGCAATACATGCGAATAGGTTAATAAATACAAACATTCATTACTCTTTGCAAGGTACCAAGTTGCATCTAGATAGTGCAAAATCACAGTAGATTTACATAGAACTATTGTCTGTCCCACAAGATTGCCTCAACAGTCCGGAAACTAGCCTGTAACAATAGTGATCTTAAAGTGCTGGTGTTTACCTTATTCCAAAGAACTGTATTTATGCTACTCATAAAATTGAGTTCAATACAAAGTGTGCATACAACAGTTCAAACCAATTCAAGGGATCGTCAAAGTATTTCTTAAAAATGTTAAAGTCTTTTAAAATACAGAACACATAAAAATCTACTAGATGATACATTAAAACTGTCATCTTTAGTATATGTGAAGTATGAACTTAAACAATGCCATTCCCAATTTTCCTTCCCCACTAAAGTGATTGTTTGGCCGTTTTCAATAATATGAAAAAATTCTGAAAGGTCCAAGTGCATGTCAGGTCAGCCTTTTCCAAGAATTCACAGTTTTTATCATTATAATAAAAATGGTTCATGGTCATCAGTATAATACGTGCCTAGTGTGTTTGCTCCATTTGGTTTAATTTGTGCTGAACTACTTAATACAAAGTAAAACACTGTGCGGCATATTCTCAAAGAGCTATCGCCGAGTTATCAGCACGTTATCGCAGCCAAAGCTGCAATAAAATCATCTCCCCATTCACAAGCAGGTGCTAACAGCCCATGTCACAAGTTTACCTGCTATAGCAGCCGCAAAAAACAACGTCACAGATGCCCCCCGCAATTATTGCTAATGAGATGCAGAGTAGGCGTTCCCATGGAAAAAGCTGCGATAACACCACGTCACAACATTCTCAATGACCAGCCAGATCTGCGATAAGATCACAAAACAGGTGATAAGGCGCGTTAGCAGCAGGAAATTAACACCTGCTCTGACCTGGTGTAAATTCGGACTACAACCTGCACCAGAAAAGGGAGCCCAGCCCAGAGCCACAACTGAAAACAACAGATGCCATGGAGCCACTGATCATGCAGCGCGGACACCCAAGAGGGCCACAAAACCCACTGCCACCACTCCCAGGAACCCCCACACCCCCTGGGCCCTACCCCGGGCACCCCCTACCTCACCCAGACCAGGATATTGCACATCAATGTCACGAAATCATGAACAAAAGCATTCGCCTGATGCCGCACCTGTACAACAATTAACAAACAGTGAGTACAGAAAATCTGAATCATTCATTCATCATTGAAAGTCCAAACAAAATATCACAATCAAATTAGTCTCCAAACAACTATTTGGAAGAGTCATGGTGGGACATCACTGGACAATCTGTAAGTCACAGCCTGCAAGACAATATACTAGACAAGAAGGTGTGTCAGGCACTTGTCAAAGGAGAGAGAGAAACAGAGAGAGAGAGAAAGAAAGAGAGAGAAAGAAAGAGAGAGAATGAACAAAGAATGCAGGGCCAATCGGGCCCTTGGCTCATTCATACATGCCAACTGGTGTGTTGTTTCGCAATTGGTGCACCCCAAATCAAAGGCCTTGCATCAATGTCAGCGCAAAGGCCACATCACATTCAAGAAAGGCAAGCAGTAGTCAGACTAAAATTAGGTATAAAAGCTCCTCTGTCTCAATACCTAAAGGGGAAGGGCAACCGAATCTCTGGCCTTGGTCTTGAATGTGGCTGGCACACCCTGAGTGAGATACCATACCAGACTCCAACGACTCCCACACCATGAACTGCGCCTATGAAAGACCAATGTGTACACACCCCACACACACTTGTCCCTGCTTCAGCTACATAGGGACTGCCCGTGACACATTGATAACAAACAACCTATACGTCCAAACATTGCACACACATACGACTCATTGCCCAGAGCTCTGGCATTTCGTACACCGAACTGACGCCGGTCTGAGGATTGCCTGTGCTGCGAGAACAACAAACGCAATGGCAGGCCATCCCTGGCACATGCACAACCCCTGTCACATAGAACTGTACTGTGCACAAATGCTGCATCTGTTGGGATCACAGCCAATGGCAGTGATGCAAATCAGTTTCTGTCCGAGTTTCCAACTTGCCTACGTCACTTGCATTTAGCCCTGGTTCCACTGTTGATAATGCACATTTGAGTGTCCCATGGAGGTCTGCCTATCCAATGTAATAGTAGCTGAATTGGATTATGACTTGACTGTGCACCCCTGTTGGCCCACGAATAGGAGTGTCACTGGGATACCCGTGCATGGGATGCCTTTATCTTTGGCGTATGTGCTGGCAGTTGTGCATGGGAGATAGCACAACTCCGTGTGTGCACTGACCACATCGAGGCGCTCCCCTATTGGTCTGTGTTGCGGATTGGTGAAACAGCGTGGACAGAGCACATCTGTCCGGGCCAGTTAATGGATTGGCTCTCCCTCGTGTTCCTTAAACTCAACAATGACGTACTCTTGGAACAGATTGCCCATGAAGCTGCGCTCGCATTCATAGATCAGTAACTACGTTCCTGCAGCCACATCTGATTGGTCACCCACAGCACAGGTCCCCCCACCAATGTTCACATAATCCACAACAACAGTGGTCATGTCAGCCTTCGTCTGGACTCAGAATGCATGTGCATGGAACTACGCGTGTGTACACTCACCTGTGCAAGACGATGCAGTACCATGTGCAGAGTTGCACAATTCGGACATACTGCTGGGGTGGAGAGCACACACATGGCAATGTAGTACAACATGTGACCTTGTTGGACACTTTCACCTGCAGACAGTTGGCACAGGCCAGTAATACAGCACCATGCAGATCCCATGGGCTGTGAGTCATGTCCCCTGACACGGGGCACTGAGCAGATGCCAAATAGCACATGACTTGTCCATCAAGGCAAGGTAGGCTGAGCCTGTTGCCATCCGTAATGATTTGTGTTCGTTTTTGCCTCCCCATTACTTGCACCTCGACATGTTTCTATGCTGCCTGTAAGTGTCTTAAGCATTGGTCTGCCTCTTGTGGCCCTTGCCTTGCCCGTACCGACAGGCACATGCTAATAAAGTCTACGCAACTTCACTAACGTTCAACTGTGATGAGTGTTGATTAGAATGACAAATCATGTGCCTCCATGAGCATTGTCCATATGCAGGGAGGGACTGACCGACACCTGTACAATGGGGGTGGGTCCCTTTTGACAGCTCCACCTCTGTAGGCCAGACATTGTGTTTGGGATAGTTGCTGGCAGACCTGTGCACTTATGTGTCTTCAGCAATGTGAGTATAGTGTCCAACTACTGGCCATGTGGAGCAATGTTATCCATCAAAATGGACTGTGTCCACACAGATGTGTGTGAGTAGGTATGCAAAGAGATGTTCTATTGTCACATGTGATTGGGGACACTACTTCTGGCCTGCTACCGATTTTGTCATTTCTACACACAGCTCTATTTAATACATGGACGTGGGGCTACGTTAGGGAGTTGCGAGATTGTTGTTCATGTGCAATGAGGCCACTGCTAGTTCACACCTTTACAGTCATCTAATTAGCCATGTGTGTCAGGGTCAAACATGTGCATTGATGTCATTTACCAGGGTGTACCTTTCAGTGCAATCAATGTCTCTACATTCATCCATACTGTTATACTTGAGTGAACATAGACATGGCACATCTGTGTGATTTTGAATGTTTAATTCACATTCTGGGGAGTTCTGGAGCTGTAGCAGTACATGGCCATGCCAAGCACACATTACATGGTTGCCCAGTGGTGGGCCAACCTGAGTCCTTTGGGGAATGTAAAATGTAAATGTAAAAAGTATTTATCAAGCGTGCGATCGCCGGATGGTTTCTTGGCACTGGAGTGGTAAGTAAGGTTGCAGCAGAGGAGAGAAGCCTATTTGCAATATGCCTTGAAAAACAACCAGGTCTTTAGCTGTTTCCTAAATAGTGCACAGGAGGTAACAGACCTCAACTCCACAGGGAGCAAATTCCAGAACTGGGGGGTTAAAACTGTAAATCGGGAGCCATCATATTTCTTGTGTTTAAAAGTGGGAGTGACTAACAGATTCAAATAGGAGGATTGCAGGTGATGAGTGGGGGCATAGCGTATAATCTTAGAAGAGATGAAGCTGGATTGTTGCAGTGGAGAGCTTTAAAAATAGTACATCCCAACTTAAATACACCACGGGCAATGGGAGCCAATGGAGGCTTTTCATCAGTGGTCTGACATGATGAAATTTAGGTTGGTGAAAGATCAGTCTAGCAGCCTGATTTTGGACTAGCTGAAGGCGTCTGAGTTGGTAAGCCGGAATGCCTACATAAAGTGAATTGGCATAGTCCAGTCGCGAGATTACCAAAGACAAGATAAGCAAGGTCATTATTTCCCACACCCACAAAGCCAATTCCATCACGATGTCTTCAATCCCCTCGGTTGATTTTTTACTATTCAAACTCGATTCCGACAGTCTCCCCCTAACATTTGCCCTTTTCTATCGGCCACCCGGCCAGCTACCGAATTTTCTCCATCTATTCGGTAGTATGGCAGCCGAGCTGGCGATAAATCATGCGAAAATTCTTATTATAGGGGATTTCAATTATTGGCCCCATGCTCAGCACAAAAGTGCATCCTCAATGGAGTTTACGGAGCTCTTAAATGGCCTGAACTTTACTCAGCACATCAATGGAGCCACCCACACCAAGGGCCATATCCTGGACCAGGTCTGGTCGCTAAATCTGGATGTGTCTAATCTTCAGATCTCCACATGTGCCTGGTCGGATCATTATTTTATTTCAATGTCTCTACTCAAAACTGCGGTCACTAAATCTTGCATCTCTGATCCCCTTGTGATCTAGAACTGGGGTCGAGTTGATATCTCCTCTCTCCGTCTCTCTTTGGCCGTATCTACCCCATGCCCATCTGAGCCCTCCGGCTCATCATTCTCAGTCCATGCCCCGGCTGAAAATATCAACGCGTGGTTGGCCGAGGCCAGGGACACTTTCGCCCCTTTGAAAACACTCAAAAATAAACGGCCTCCTGATGCCCAGCTCTGGTTCACCCAGGATTTGAAAGATAGGAAACTCGCCCTTCGACAAACCGAGCAAAAGTGGAGACTGGATTATTGTCCTTTAAAGAAGTCGATTTTCTCACTGCTTTAAAAGATTATAAATCTGCCAATTCTTGGGGCAAAAACTGAATACTTCTCCGCTAAAATCTTGAACTCCTCCAACAAGTCCAAAGATATTTTTTCTATAGTTAATGAATTAGCAAAACCCGACCGTGTGACCATTAAACCTTTGTCATCACAGTCCCTCTGTGACTCCCTTAATAGTTACTTTTTCGACAAGATAATCAAAATTAAAACTAGCATTCCTAAGACCATCTCAAATCTTGATCTTGGTAGCGCTCCTGGGAATTCCTTGTTCCTTCTAAATTTCCCCCTGATCACCCAAGAGACGTTCTTCTCTCTTCTTAGTAAAGTTCGATCTGGTTCACCCCTGGACAGCTGTCCCCCCCACATCTCTCGTAAGATTTTTCTCAATCTTCCAGGTGCACCACTCTCCTTACTTAACAACTCTCTCTCTACGGGGGAGGTTCCCAATGCATTTAAATCGGCAGTAGTCTCCCCCATCCTTAAAAAACCTGGTGCGGACCCTGCGGTCCTGAGTAACTTCTGCCCAATATCGTTGCTCCCTTTTCTGGGCAAAGTCTTAGAGGCCTTTGTAGCTAACTGCCTCAGCACCTTTGTGGAAAGCTCTCAGTTCTTAGATCCCCATCAAGCCGGATTTAGACCCCAACACTCTACAGAGTCCATTATTTTGGCAGTTTATGACGAACTCAGAAAGGAGGCTGACCAAAACATCTCACAGGCCCTTGTCTCCAGGATTTGTCGGCAGCGTTCGACACCGTAGACCATGCCATCCTCCTCGAACGGGTCGAGAACGCCAGCATCCGGGGCACCCCGTTGAGATGGCTTGCATCATTTCTACAAGACCGAAAGCAAGCGGTCCGCCTCTCTACCTTTATGTCTAAGGCTAAAGACCTTACATGTGGGGTCCCTCAGGGCTCTTCCCTTTCCCCACTATTATTTAACCTGGATATTTCACCTTTAATCTCAGAGCTTCAGGAAAGACCTGTGGTCATCTTCAATTATGCGGATGACCTTCAGCTCATCTTTAATATTGACTCCTCCCCTGCCTCTATAGAGAATGTCCAGTCGACTATGATGTTCATCAGTAGTTGGATGAATGCTAATCAGTTCAAGCTTAATACTGACAAGACTGCGCTGGTCCTCACGGGGCCCCCAGGAAATCCCTGGAACTCCAACTTTTGGCCACGCTCCCTGGGATGCCCATCATCTCCGGTCAACTCAGTTAAGATCTTAGGAGTCACCATTAGTAAGGATCTCCCCATGGGACCCCAAATTCAGTCAGTGGTGTTGGCTTGCTTTTTCCACCTTTGTCGCATCAGGAAAATCAGCAGATTCCTCTCCCATGATGCCCTGGTCCAAGTCACTCTGGGACTGGTTATATCCCGGATTGACAATGCAAACACACTGTACACCGGTATACCCGCTTACCAATCCCGTCAACTCCAACATATCCAGAACCAAGCAGCAAGACTCATCTTCGAACAGCCAAAGTCTTTACTGGCTCCCTGTGGCCCAGCGCAGCCTTTTTAAAATGGGCTGTCTGGTTCACAAGGCCCTTTCTCTCAAGGACCGGCTTTTTTTATCCTCTCGTATCCACTACTATACTCCGTCTCGAGCCCTCCGATCCTCTGGTTCAAACCTTCTGTCTACCAGCTCCTTCATGCGTAAGAAGCATGGGGGATTGAGATTTGCCTTGCAAGCCCCACGCTTTTGGAACGCGCTTCCCCTTGATCTTCGTCTTACCTCCTCCTACTCTCTATTCAGGAGGGCGCTGAAGACTTGGCTATTCTCTCAAGCATACAATTAATTTTTCTCTCCCTCACTGCAGTGTCCTCTGTTCGTCCTCTTAAGCGCCAAGAAACAGTCGGTGTACGTGCGCTGTATAAATACTTTTTATCATATCATATCATATCATATCAGGGTCAGGGCTTCCCGAGACAGAAATGTGCTAATCTTCTTTATTCTACGCAGTTGAAAGACCACCGAACTGATCTGAGCCTTCATGGACAGATCGTTGCCTATCACTATGCCAAAGCTTTTGGCTGAACTGACCGGAAGGGGAGAGTTGCCCAGGATTAACCCTGGGCAGTGACCTACGCTCCGTTCGTGGAGTTTGCGAAGTAACGGCAACTTCGCGCTTCGCAGTGAGTGCGAAGTTGTCGAAAACTTCGCAATCTACAGCGTAGCATAGTTGTTTTCTTCCTCGCGAGCTCAATAGTGTTCTTGCGTGCGCGGTAACGATTTACCGTGGTTCTGCGTTTGCCTTCTCGCTTTTCTCTCCTGGTCGCGTGCGCCACGAGGTTTGGAATCTTGGCACACAAACCCGCGAGACTGCGAACGCGTTCACGTCATTTGGACACGCGATCACGTCATTAGGACGCGCTATCTTCCTTCCGGCGCAGTGTTGGTAAGATCGCGTTTCCGAACGCGCAGAAACTACAATCTGGCACAGAATATCTTTGAGCATGATAAAACCTTCTCGAAAATTATCATTTTGCTCAGAAAAAACCCTCAGATTGTGATTTGGCTGTAGTCTTTTGTGCAAGGAGTCCTCTTTCTTTTTCTACTCTTTTTGTTTCAGGAGTAAGGAAGTGCCCTTGAGTCTCCAACTTCCTGTTCCTGTCCAGCAGGCTCCTCCCAGTGCTTTGTCCATGTGCAGTTCACTTTCATTTGGATTTAGAGCTGGAAGGATCACTTTTTGTGTATGTCTGCTGCATCATATCATCATTGGATTGGATTAATTGAGGACATTTGGATTTTAAATTTTATTTTACAAGTAAATTGGAGAATTGGTGTACATGTATGTTTGATTTGGGCTTTATTTTACCTACAGTTTTCTGGGCTTTTCAATCCTTGTTAAAATTATTGTTGAGGGAGGCCTGTACTTTCATGAGGGGCCAAGTTGTATTTCTTTGACATCATGGATGGCATTGGATTCAATTGCAAACTGTGTTTTTTGGAGTGGAATTTCAGTTTTTGTGTGTGTGTTAATTAAATATTGGCTTTTCAACCCTAGGAATTCATATAGTTAGTGTACGCCTGCTTGAGTTCATTGTATGTACTTTCTGTGGGTGGCCTAGCCATGGGGTGGCGGCCATTTTGTGGAACCAGCCACTGTTCTTTTGCCAGAGGCCTCCAAGCTTGCGGACTACTCTGCCAGTAGGCCCAGAGGTACAACTCGAGTCATCATCATGGGTGCATGAAAGTTGAGCAACTGTTTTTGTGGTGTTTGTTTAAGTTGTAACATCATGTATGGCATGGATGCCTTTGGATTGATTTGCAAAATGTGTTTTTTGGGCTGGAATTTCAAGTTTTGGGTGTGTGTTACATAATATGGCTTTTTCTGCCAGTAGGTAACCCTAGGAATTTAGCACATGTAGTTTTGGTAACTTTGCACAGTGCGACAACGCGACCTTACAGTTTTTGTTTTCTTCGCTCACTCAATCTGCATGCTCACACACACGATGACTTTTTGTAGAGTTCGCGCTGCCGAACACGCCTTATTTGCAATCTCACGAGCAATATCTCTCGAGTTGCATAAAACCTTTTCAAAAAGGATGATTTTGTTCATTTTGCTACAAAAACTCCTCAGGTTGTCATTTGGTTGTAGTTTTTGGAGTATGGAGTCATTTTTCTGTTCATTTTTTCTTTTTTTTTAAAGAGGAAGGAAGTTTCCCAGAGACCTCAACTTCCTGTTAATGTACTTTGTATGTACTTTGTTGTTTGAGGGTGGGCTGACCATGTGGTGGTGGCCATTTTGTGAAGCCAAGCATTGTCCTTTTGCCATAGGCATGTATTGTCTGTCTTCTCTTTCTTTTCATGTTGTTGTGGGTGGCCAGGCCATGTGGTGGTGCCATTTTGTGTGACCTTCCACTGTGCTTTTGCCATAGGCCTCCAAACTTGAGGCCTATTCTGCCAGCAGGCCTAGAGTCCCAGAGGTAGTCATCGGGGGTGCTTGATGTAGCTGTTTCTATGTTGTCTGTTGAATTTAACATCATTTAGGGCATGGATGGCATTGGATTGAATTCCCAAATGTGGTGTTTGGGGTTTAGTTAACTTTTTGGATGTGTGTTAATACATGCCTTTGTTGTATATGTTGTTGTTGTGTAACTTTCCAACCTTTTTAGCCATGGGGATTTCCTTTTTTGCTTTAAGCTGTGATGTGTAACAGGCATCCTCCTTTGTCTGGGCATATAGGGATATAGGCCTGCTTGAGTTTATTGTTTTCTGGCTTTACCCATGTGCCTGTCATGAGTGACCATGTGGCTGGGTGCCGTGGTGGTGGTAGTAGTGGTGTGCTGTTTTGTTTTTGCCACATAGGCCTGTGTGTCTTTCAATTGTTCCTGGTGGCTTACTGTTTCCATCCCCATTGCTATCTGCGGCAGGTCACTGATGCTGCATCCATCCGACATGATGCACAAATTAAGGATAAACAAGTTCCACTTCCACTACATTTGTATTTTAGTTATTTGCTATTCTTACTCTTACTGAGTGTACTAACATTAGTAATTAAAATTAAAGCTCAACAAATTCCACATTATTTGACTGATGTTCTTCTGCCTTCTTTGCTTGTAGGTGCACAAAAGACTGAGGAGGAGATGTCTGTCATCATTCATCGCCCGTTGTACTGTCAGACGGACGTCCTTCTGTTGTACGTGACATTTGGTGTGACCTGACCAGACATCTCTGCCACTTTTGCAACTGAGTACTGCTGACATCTGAAGAAGATGGGCCCAAAGAAAGCAGGTACCAGGTCCTCCAAGACCAAGAAAGTTGCTGAAAAGAAGATGGAAGAACAGAAGAAGGAAGTGACACTTAAGTCTGGTGTTGATCCCAAAATCTTTTTGGGAAATCAAAAGGTACGCCTGCAGCAGCGGTGTCCGGGGTGCAAGCTGGGGCCAGCACCTCCGCATCAGTGGGCCCAACCCAGCAAACCAAGCCCAAGCAGATGAGTGTGGAAGAGGTAGCCAACCTAATGGTGGAAAGCAGTGATACTGAGCCTGACCTAAACTTATCGCTATCTCAAAGTAGTACGCAATCAACGCATGAGGGAACATAGCAGATAAGTGGTGAATAACAACAACAACCGCAACCACCGCCTGCAATAGTAGTTGTTGTTCCTCCCGAAGTAGGGGCAGTTCAGGAAATTGAGCCTCATGCAGGGCAAGAAGAAGAGGAAGCCACTCATGCAGATCTATTGTCTTCCAAATCCCCACCAAGGAAAAGGAGGGTTTAGTCCATCGAGTTTTTCGCCAAGCATCCCTTCTGATGATCTAGATCTCACATGGGAGCCACAACAACCTGAGCATGAGAGGGAGACACATCCCAAGACCAGGCTAGGGAAAAGGAAGGTTCCAGAAAGCCATACACATATGGAGGTCGTTGTAGAACAGCAGGATAATGATGATGATGAGTCTGACCCAGTCATCTCAAGCATCACTCCTGGCCACGAGGACATGGAGACCAACATTTTTGACCTATCCAAAATTGCTGCGACTAGTAGGGATGTAGTACGCATACCTTCAACACAGGCAACACCAACATGTCCTCCAGCTTCCATATTTACATTAGCAAAGGGCCGGCAGCTTCCTGCATCCAGCACAAGCACCACCTCAGCAGAAGTAGGTAGTGGTACTACTCCACAGCCACATAGTCAAATTCAACACACACCCTCCAGTTCATCCGGCATTGGAAGTGGCACCTCTAGCAAGAGACAAAAGTTAAGCTCCCCAGTGTGGGACTTCTTTACACTTAGAGTAAAGGAGGCGAACATTGCTATATGCTCCATTTGTCATTCCTTTGTTAGTCGTGGTAAGCTTTGTACAAACTATGGTACTGGAGGCCAAATGGCCCATTTGAAAAAACACCAGGCAATCAAGTGGGAGGACCACCTTCATAGCATAAAAACTGGAACCATTGATGTTGGTGGGGATTAACTAGTACAAGGTCCACTCACGGTCGAACAGGAAGAAGAAGAAGAGGGAGAAGTTCTATCTGGTAGTGGTACACAAAGTAGCCCTGTCACCAGCACTGCAGTGGTACAGCCCACATCATCCGCATCAGCCACATCTCAGTGGCACAAGAGTAAGAGTCAGACGGAGACACCAAGGAGCACTGCAAACTGTGTGATAAAAAGTGCTGCGTCTAGCCGACCCGAAAGAAATGCCATGCAGCGTACCATTCTTAGCATGTTTACTAGGCAGGAGGGAAAGTACGAACGAAACCACCCAATAGCACGTTTGTACAATGCTAAGCTTGCTAAAATGTTAGCACTGGACCTTCTCCCTTTTTCTTTTGTTGAAGGGGTGGGTTTTCTGGAATTTGTGTCAACCATCTGACCAAAATGGAAGGTTCCCAGACGCTACTATTTTGTCAAAGTTGCTGTTCCAGCACTATATCACGACGCGCTGGAATTGCTTGGAAAAGCCTTACATCAGTGTGCTGTCCATAGTATCCACCTGACAACGGACATGTGGACCAGTTGCCAAGCCACTGATTACATGTGCATCACTGCACACTGGATGTCTTTTTCAGGTGTTAGAGACAAGCTATCTGCAGGCGTTGACACTGTTGAGATTTTTAATGAGACTCACAGACATGCAACTGTAGCCATGTTTGCTATGGAGAAATCTCATACTGCTGCAAACATTTTTAACTGAGTTTAACAGCAAGGTCTTTGAATGGCTGCGATCAAGAGGGCTTAACATTGGTTTTGTTGCCACGGACGATGGCAGTAATGTAGTTAAGGCCATAAAAGATGGTGGCTATTTCAGGGTCCCGTGTTTGGCACACTGAATTACCATTGTTGTTCAAGACTTTCTGAAAAATGAAAGCAAAGGCAGCAACTTACTGACCACCTGCAGAAGAATATGCACACATTTCAACCATTCTTTTAAAGCCCGGAAGCAGCTAAGGGTCATTCGACGTGAGCATAAAATACCAGTCAAAGCACTAATCCAAGAGGTGCCAACACATTGGAATTCAACTTATTACATGCTTGATCGTCTGTTTGAGCAGTACATATCACTTAATACCTATATCACAACAAGAAGATTAGGGGATCCAACTGTGAAAGCCATGACCGTTGCGATGTGGCAATGGGACCTCATTAAATGCCTGACAGAGATGCTACTTTCTTTTGAGGTCTTCACACGTCCAGTCAGCAGGGAGGACTGTACTATGGGCCAAGCTATCCCACTGTTGTACATGCTAGAGCAAGAGCTGAAGGAGGTGTCTGAAACATACGAAGGTGTGGAAGACAAAGTAGGCGCATGTTACTTGGCTAACGCCTTAGCCATTCGCTTATCTGACAATACAAGGATTCAAAATAACATTGTGTCACATCGACATTACATTACTGCCACAATTTTGGATCCACGGTGCAAATTATTTCTGAACAGTAATGCAGTCATTCCTTTTTCAGAAGGGGATGTTGCCAAGTACAAAACTTTAATAGCTGAGGAAGCCACTGATTTAGAAAACGAACGGCTCTCAATTAGAGGCCTGCCAGTGCCAGGCCAGGACAGTGCAAGTACTACAGGGCAGATTCCAGAGTCAAGTCCTTCTTCAGAGCAACAGAGCAGTGCGTTTGCTTCCCAGCAGTCACCGACACTACCAATAACATCAACAACAGCACCAACAGGATCTGACTGGGGGGGTCAGAGTGATCTCTTATGCTGATGATACTCAGCTTGTGTTTTCATTTAGAGATCACTCTGACACCAATTTTTCCAACTTTCGGAACCGCCTTAGCAACATCTGTTCCTGGATGGCTTCTAACAATCTAGTCTTAAATACCGACAAAACCGAGGTTTTATTTTTTAACCAAAAAACGGCACTTCCAAACACATTGTGGTGGCCTACAGTACTTAATCCCCCTCCGGTCCCAGTTCAGACAGCTCGCAATCTGGGTTTCCAATTCGACAATGCCCTGTCTTGTAAAACCCAGATCAATAAGGTCTCATCAGCCTGCTTTGGCAAACTTCGTATGATCAGGAAGATTTTTCCTTACCTCCCTCTGGATGCCCGTAAGACCATTGTTCACGCCCTGATCACGTCGCATTTAGACTATGCCAACAGTCTGTATGCGGGCGCTCCCCTTTACCTTATTGAGCGTCTACAAATTGTACAAAACGCTGCTGCAAGACTGATTGGAAATATTCCTCTTCGCCACTCGGTATCATCTTACTGTAAGAAGCTGCACTGGCTTCCCATCTCCCGCCGCATCCAGTTCAAAGCTCTGATCCTGGCCTTCCGGGCTCTCAACGGGTCTGGCCCAGTATATCTGAGAAAGAGACTTAAACTCTCTCAATCGGTTAGATCATTGAGATCAAACAGTCTTCGCCTCCTGGTGGTACCTAGATTCCGCCATGCCAGGAGTGGGGGAAGAGCGTTCGGAGTAGTTACAGCTAAACTCTGGAACAGCCTTCCTCTGGATCTGAGGTTCATTGAGTCGGAGCTTCTATTCCGACGCAAACTCAAAACTTGGCTGTTTTCCACCTTATTAGCAGCTCTCTTTTTCCAGCATGTAATCTGTAGCGCCGGGACACCCCCTTCTGGGGGTAGCTGTGCGCTTTATAAGCTTCTTAAATAAATAAATAAATAATTCATCAGACACAGCAAAAAAAATAGCTGCTTAGTTTCTACAGAAAGGGATTGGTAAGTCCGTTGCTGGTGCTAAGTCAAAAGAGGCCAAGCAAATCGGAGCACCATTGAACATTGAGCGGATGGTCCAGGCCTTTCTGGATGACACAACAGAGGTGTTCATGGAGCAAAGCCCATTGGTGTATTGGTGTGGGAAAAGAAGCCAATGGTTAGTGCTCAACAGGCTGGTGATAAAGTATCTTGCTTGCCCTGTCGCAAGTGTCTCTTCTGAGCGTGTTTTCAGTGCATCTGGTGCCATTGTAACTGTGAAAAGGACCAGTCTCTCACCAAAAAGTGTGGAGAGGTTAACCATGATCAAAATGAATCAGCACTTTATACCACCTGACTACAAAATACCAGAAACACAGCAGGAAGTGGAGAGCGACTCCGAAGACATAAGTAGTGGGTTACATGACCTACTTCTGTCCGAACCACCAGGGTTTGAGGACGAGCTCCTCTTCCCTGACAACTAGGCTTTCAAATTGTTACTTTCTCCCTTCCTTTATTTGTGTGTATATCTGTCTTTCTTGTTCAAATCAAACCACAACAAATCCATCACCACTGTATCTTATTTTTATTTACCTATTGGAGTTGCACGTCTGTGCATTTAACTGTCCACTCCATTCCTCAGAGTCCTGCTCCATCTTCCTGACTCGCCCTAAATAACATTTCCATCTTGCCAGGCATTGGATGGAGATAGAGAATAGTACAATAATGTAGCCTCTAACAGTCCCTCCATAACAAGTGCAACGTACGTGACTATAGCCATCTTCTGTTTTGTTTCCAATCTGAAACTCATCACTGTCTTAAGGCTACCACCTCTGTCTGCAGGCATACACAACTCTTCACTGTCAGAGCTTGAGAGCAGGCATCCGAAACTAAAGTAAACTCGTCATCACTTTCAGAAGACATCGGCATCTCTGATCTGACAGCCAAAGAGAAGAGCAAGACATGTATATGAAATGAATGATGCCATGCATTGCATTGCATGCTTGCTGACTCTGAGCCAATGTGCATGAAGTAGAACTATACTAGTAGTTTAAATTATAACAAAGTACTTGTGACTCAAGTGATAGTCAATGTTTCCATGTTGTTTAATATTATTACAGTAGCCAATTGTACTCCTACTACTGCAGGTGTAGTCTGGACTTTCTTAATCGGAGTCACTCACAGACTGAGTTGCTGTTGGTCTGTTGGACAACACGTACACGTACCACACCTGATGATCATGATGATGACCATACTATCTTTGCACGCAGTCAGTCAGTAGGATCTGAGATGATTGATGGAATACGTTTCAGGAAGTGGAATAAAAGGTAAACACAACGAATCAACAAGCAGACCTGGGCTATATGTCTGTGCAGTGGTGGAGTCGAAGAGTGGTATGATGACTGACAGTCGTGCATTGATTTAGTCACTTGATTTGGAAAATTCTAGGTTGCTGTATGTATATCCAATACATGATATATATCCCAAAGTCTAATTATGAAGAGCAAAGAAACGCAAAAAAAAACCAAGACTTCTCAGAAATACAACACATTTGTATGGATTCCCATCACTCACCATTCCAGGTGACATGCTTCATCATCTTGGTCTCCTTTAACAGGGCTACCACTCCACCCTAATGATGGAGGAGCCCAAGGATGTTTTCAAAGTTTGTAAAAACAGATGTGAGCAGATGTTATTTGTTGAGTGTATGGGAGGATGGTGCAGTGCAAAGGTGTAAAGTTAATTCTAAAATTGAAGCGTAGTCAGACTCCTATTTTATTCATGTCTGATACGAACAATAGTTAAAAATAGATCAAAAGTACAGTTTTAATAAATAGCCATCCATAAGTAAATATTGGTCAACATGTTTCAGCACTAAGCGGTAAGAAGGATACCAAGTGCTTTCATCAGGACCTTGTGGATGTTAAATGCTACTGCAAACAGTGAAAAATTAAACAATATAAAGGATACACTGTGAAACAAGCTTCTCACAGTCAGGATTCCTTAAACCTCTTGGAAAATCTATAAAGGAAACAAGAGGTATGTACAAATAAAGTCTTTTTTTTTTCTTTTTTCTTTTTCTTTTTTTCTTTTCTTTTTTTTTTTTTGTGTCCTCATTTGCCATCCCTTGCTCCAAGAGGATAAATGTATGCACCGACCACCATGCGTGTCCTTTAGGAAACCGACTGGGACCTTCTCATGACCAAGTTTAGGACAAATGAACCAGATTGGCGGAAGATGTTTTACAAGGAATTTTTGATTGCTCCATCTTAGGCGCCTGTTTGCCTACTGGGCTGGGGTGGTTGTCAAAATGTCGCGCCCGACCACCACCATGTCCATGGAGTATATGGGCATAATCATCGGACCCGGGGAAAAAAAAAAACAAAAAAAACCCCGGGCTGTTCAAATGATCGATGTTATCGCCATTGCACCAACAGATTCCAAAATGTAAGATTACGTTTACTGCGTGTTCTGGCCATGTCCACTTTAGATGTGTCGTATAGTGACATTAACCAGCCAGCATGGGACGGAGCCTTGGAATCAACCCAGTATTTACAGATCTGTCTTCTTGCAAGCAAGATTGCATAGAATAGGAAGCTCTTTGCTGGTCCAGATACCGAGTCGTCCAGCCCAAAAATTATTAAAGGCAGGGTGATGGCTATTGATGTTTTAAGGATTGAATCCAAGGTAACCTTAATTTTATCCCAGAAATCCGATAGATGTGGGCACTCCAAGAACATGTGTATATCAGATGCTGCGGGTAGGAGGCATTTGTTACAGCACTTTCCTGGAAGGAATTTGGAGAGCTTTAGTGGCGAGAAATAGGCACGATGTACAGTGAACAGGTGGTTTTGCCTCAGCCACGCTGGTTTTACCGTTTTATAAAGGAGGGAAAAGGATCTGGTCCAAAGATCCTCTTGTACACTCATGTCTTGGCCCCATATCTCCTCAAAAAGAGAAAATTCCCCGTCCACCTCCTCTAGTGGTGTCCAGTACCATAGTGCTACCTCCTTTTTACCCCCTTGTTTCACTACCAGTTCTTTTTCTAGGAGGCAGTTTTTCCCAATTGGGACATTTTTTCTAGAAAGTTCCCGGACCCAGCTGACGAGTTGCAGGTATTTAAATCTAGTTAAACCGGGACCAGCCTTTCCATATAAGTTTTCCCACTCCACCAACTTTCCTCCTGCAAGAAGTTCGCCCCATCTGTAAAACTCAGCTTCCTTAATAGGGACTGCAAGACTGTCATTCAAGCATGGTGGGAGCCCCGGGGAGTCCCATATCGGGGCGAAATTTGAAAAATAAGCCAGACCTAGGATTGTTTTTATTTGCACCCAGGCCTTTACCAGGGATAGTAGAGTCTTTAATCTTACTTTTTTTTTAAATCTCTGGTCACCAAATTTAAACATGAACCCATCTAGTGGCAGATTGGCCCCAACCAGCATGGCTTTGAACATTCTCCCATTTGAGGAGTCTGATGAAACTTTTAATAACATCCTTGAATGGGTCAGTTGAAAAGCCCAAGCGTAGTATTGGAGATCTGGCAATGCTAACCCTCCCTTTTCCCTCCTCCTCCTAAGTTTCTTCCATGCCAGTCTAGTTGTTTTGTACTTCCAAATGAAGGAATTGATTTCTTGCTGGCATTTTTGAAGCTGCTTTTTATCGAAGGTTAAGGGGATAGAATTAAAAATAAACGTATATTTCGGGAGGATGGACATTTTTATCAGACTTGTCCTCCCAAAAAGCGTTAAGGGGAGAAAGGACCAAGATTTTAATAGTGCCCTACATTCTCGAAAGACCAGGTCTAAATTAGTCTGGGCTAATTTACTAATATCTTGGGTGATCTTTATGCCCAAGTATCGCATAGAAGAGGACACTGAGGGATTTACGTTGTCTAAATTCCATGTCATGATCTCTGTCTTTCCCTCATTAATTTCGTATCCGGAAATCCGCCCGAATTCCTTTGCCCTTTTTACCACAATGGGGAATGCTTCTACAGGGTTAGTTGTATAGACAAGGATGTCATCGGCATAAAGTCCTACCCGCTTCCCCCACCCTCCGAATTCAAATGGTAGAATATTAGGCTCTTCTCTAAGAACCTGCACGAAGGGTTCTATGTAAATATTAAAAAGGAGCGGGGAGAGCGGGAAGGAGCGGGGAGAGCGGGCAGCCCTGCCTAGTGCCTCTCTTAATCTCAAAAGGTTCGGTACAAACGCCGTTGATCATGAGCCTGGCTTTTGGATCCCTATACAGGAGGCTAATAGCTCGAGAAAACCTTTCCCCAAACCTAAACTTTCTCATGACAGCTCCTAGGTAAGACCAATTGACACGGTCGAAAGCTTTGGTGGCATCTAAAGTCAGGACACCCAGAGGGAGAGAGAAGGTTGAGGCGATGTCAATTGTGCCAATCAGATCATAGGTAAGATCGGCCAGCTGACGCCCTTGTATGAATCCCTTCTGGTCGTCGTGTATTATCGACCCGATCTCGCCCCCCAGCTGCTTTGAAAGAATTGCAGCAAAGATTTTATAGTCGTCATTGAGGAGCGAGATCGGTCGGTATGACCCACAATCAGACGGGTCCTTTCCTGGTTTAGGTATTAGGACTATGGTCGCCTCCCTCCACGACTCAGGAGGGACTGCGCCTTTCATGAAGATATCATTGAAGAGGTTCCTTAAGGTTGGAATGATAGCAGGGCCAAGAACGCGGTAAAGCTCCCCTGGTAGACCGTCTGGTCCCGCCGCCTTCCCTCGTTTTAGTCTATTGATGGCATTGCCGAATTCTAGTTCTGAGATTTCTTGGTCCAGGCTATCCCTTTGCTCTGGTAAAAAAGAGGGTAATTCAGTCTTGTCTAACCAATTCTCCTGGGCCAATATATCCTCAGTAATCTCCTCCTTGTAGATATCCCTAAAGAATTTATGGAAGGTGTTAGGAAGCGAAGTCTTCCCAGCGGCTGATGTCCTTGATTCTACATGAAGGAAAGAAACTCCGTAGAGCGGTGAGGAGTACGGCGGGAGGCTATTTAAAATAAGGAAGGGGACTCAAATGAAAGTAAATAAACATCGCGGCGCGTTAGGCAGAGAGCCGGTAAATGCGCTCGCGCTGCTCGCGTGTCAACAGTAAACAGCGCACGTCATTGAAAGGAGCTCGCGCGAAACAGCGCGTGTCATTGGAAGGCGCTCGCGCTTAACAGCGCGTGTCACAAGAAGGCTTTGTGTACGTCACGTGGTAAAAGCAGGAAGTTCTACTGCGTTCCAAGCCTCGCTGCACAGCAGATATAAAGCGCATTCGAAAGCCACTCAGAGAATGTCCATTGTTTGAGGCCACAATTGTAAGGAATGGAAAGAGAGTGAATATTCTTTTGAGAAGATTAGAAGGTGGCATTGTTAGGAAGACTAAAGGAGAATTGAGCTCACAATACAAAATAATTCGTACTGAAACTAAAGTTTTTTTTAGTTAAAAAAAAAAAAAAAAAAAAAAGAAAGATTGACAGAACACAGCAATACACAAGTGTGTGTATAATATAACAGAAAGAAGAAGACAAAGATAACAAAGAAAAAAAAACATGCAGAATGTGACCCAGCCAGCATTTTTTTTGATAAGCCCAGGTGAACCAAGTGTGAAATGGCAGAAGTGGAAGAAAATTTTCGCAAATTATGCGAGAGTTTGCGGCACGTACTTAAGTGCAGAGAGAAAACATTCTTTGCTATTACACTGTTTGGGAGGAGAAGGGCAAGATGTATTGGAACATTTACCAGAGCTCACAGCGGCAGAACAAAAGAACCTGAATGAATATGATATAGCCATAGAACAATTAGATCGACATTATCTCCCAAGATTGAGCACAATAATGGAGAGATATCATTTTGGGCTAAGAGGACAGAAGAGGGATGAGTCTGTCGAAGACTATGTATCTGCTCTAAGAAAACTGGCTTCTTCGTGTAAATTTGGACAAACGTTAGAGGAAAGAATAAGAGATCAGTTTGTTTTAAAATGTGCTCATGATAGCATTCGAAAGGAGTTATGGCTAAAAGATGAACCACCCTTAGAGGAAGTACTAGTAATAGCGAAACAAGTGGAACACATGACTAAATGTGTAGATGAACTGAAAGGTGAAAAAGAGAAGACGGTGGAGCCTGAGAAGAAAACTGAGCCCAAAGTAGAAGAAGTTGTTTGTCAAGTTCAAAAAGAGAGAAAAGAAGACAATGAAAGAAATGATACGGGGATGAATAGATTTAATCCGAGCTTTAATATGTCCAACAGATTTTCTTGTTTCAGATGTGGCAACCCCGGTCATTTAGCAAATTCTTCAAATTGTCCTGCACTGAAATCTATTTGCAATGAGTGTGGGAGAAGGGGTCACTTTTCGAAATGTTGTAAGACAAAAGGTAATAAAAGGGACAACATGTACAAAAAATGGACACAACCACAAGTAAAGACAGTAACGTTTCAGATTAGTAGTGGGGTATTAGAACATCCCACACATCTAGTTAAGGTAGATGATGCCATGATAGAATTTAAATTTGATTCATGTTCCCAAATCACCATGATAGATGAAGAGTTGTTACTCAAAACTTTTGGGAAAAATGTAAAATTGTTTAAGAGTGATATCTTACCCTTAGGATATGGCAGTAAACCCATTAAGATTTTAGGTTATTTTATGGCCAGCATGGAATTGGGATGCAGAATTATTCCAGGCAAAATTTATGTTACCAATTTTGGGGATGCTCTAATTAGTTGGAGGGATCAACGAGATCTAGGGGTTACACTTGATCCGAATGCCACACCTCAGGTGAGAATTCATGAGGTAGAAAACCTGTCTGAAATGTTTGCAGAAAAGTTTCCCTCTGTGTTTAAAGATAAATTAGGATGTTTGATTGGCTATAAACACTGTATTAAGCTTAAGAAAAATGCAATTCCCACAGTGGCAAAAGTTAGAAGGATACCACTTGCGGAACAAGTAAAAATACAAGAAGAAATAGAGAAATTGATTACGAATAAAATAATAGAACCCGTAGAGGCCACAGAATGGTTAGCTCCAATTGTAGTAGCGAAAAAGCCAACTGGAGAGATTCGTTTGTGCATTGATCTAAGAGCATTAAACAAAGAGGTGGTGGTAGACAGATTTCCGTTACCCAACATAGATGAAATTGTAGGTACATTAGAGGGAGCGAAGTACTTTACCACATTAGATCTAGCATCCGCTTACCACCAGGTTGAGCTAGATATTTCTTGTCAAGACCTGACTGCTTTTGTCACACCAATGGGTACGTTTAAGTTCCGAAGAATGCCCTTTGGATTGATATCGGCTGCTTCGGTGTTTCAACGAATCATGACACATATACTGAAAGGTCTTCAAGGGGTAAAATGTTACCAGGACGATCTTCTAATATATGGGTCAGACTTACAAGAACACAATGAACGTGTGTGTCACGTGTTGAGAAGATTGACTGATTCTGGTTTAACTCTCAAAAGGGAGAAATGTAAATTTGGTTTAGAAGAAGTAAACTACCTGGGTCACTGTATCAAGAGTCAAGGGGTGTTTCCAAAATCTGATCTAGTTGCTTCCATTGGTAAAGTGGCAGAACCTGTTAATAGAGAGGAGTTGTTATCCTTTCTTGGGATGGTAGAATTTTATGGGAAATTTATCATACATTTTGCGGACAAGACAAAGAACATGAGGAGACTCACTGGGAAAAGTGTCACTTTTGTCTGGTCGGAGGACTGTAAAAGGTAATTTGAGAGTATAAAAGAGGAATTGAAGAAAGCTCCGTGTCTACAAGCATTTGTTCCTGGCTTACCAACGTATATATTCACAGATGCAAGTGATAAAGGCTTAGGAGCAGTGTTAGTACAAAATAAACATGACCATGACTCTTTAATTGCATGTGCATCCAGGTGTGTTCGTGGTCCTGAATTAAACTATTCAGTAATTGAAAAAGAGTCATTAGCGATATATTGGGCTCTAAAAAAGTTCAAAAATTTAGTTTGGGGGACTAAATTTGTTGTCAAATCCGATCATAAGCCATTAAAGGAAGTTTTTTGTAAGAAGGGATTGGATTCTATCTCTTCTCGAATTAGAAGGTGGATCATATCCCTACAGGAATTTGACTTTGAGGTACAATATTTACATGGTGTATCAAACAAGGCAGCTGACTGTTTTTCCAGATTGGTAAAAAGTGATGATATAGGATGTGAAGATGATTATGTTGATGAAGATGATTATCTCAATGTTTGTGAGGTTACAGAGGGTGTAGTAAGTAAAGAAGAGTGGAAAGAGGAATTGTTAAAAGATGAGGAGTTAGTTAAGGTAATGTCGTTATTAAAAGATAACAAAAGTCTGGATAAACCTTGGTCCTTAGTTTCTCAAGAACTATCAATTTCTGATGACATGCTAACTCGTGGGTTGAGGCTTATACCTCCTTTCTCTTTAAGGAAAAAGTTATTGTCACATGCACATTCTGGACATTTAGGAATAGTAAAAACCAAAGAGATGGTTCGTACTCAGTTTTGGTGGCCAGGAATGGACTTAGAAATAGAACGCATGGTTAGAGAATGCGTTGAATGCTGTGCAAGTGACAAGATCCTAAAAGTCAGGCAAATGCCGATGGTCTGTAGAGAGTTACCTAATCACCCTTGGGATGAAATAGCCATTGATATCTTAGGGCCTCTTCCTGGAGTTACTGACACTCCCTATCTGATAGTTTTAATTGATTTATATTCACGGTGGATAGAGGTTTGCGCTGTTAGTGAGATTACGTCAACCTCGGTCATCAAGTTTTTATCTGAAATATTTATGAGAGAGAGTTTCCCGAATAGCATATTATCAGATAACGGTCCACAATTCTGTTCTAGTTTCTTTGAGGATTATCTTAAAAAATGTGGAATTTTACACAAAAGAGCATCTTTATATCACCCGGAAACGAATGGTGCTGTTGAGAGGGTCAATCGTACATTGAAAGAATGCATACAACTCGCAAGAGCTAGTGGCTTAAATTGGAAAGATACACTAAGGGAAAGAATAGATGCATATCGTTGCTCTCCTCACTCAACCACTGGAAAATCTCCCTTTGAGTTATTCAGAGGTAGAGTTCCGAACACAATGTGGTGTCCGGGTTGGATGAATTTGAAGAAAGGGTTTGTAGACAATCATATTGGTGCTTGGAGAGAGAGAGAATTGGAAAAACAGGCTTGCAGGAAAGCACATTTTGACAAAGTTAAGTGTGTTAAATTTCAGGAGATAAAGGTAGGTGACCTAATAAGAATAAAGGTACCTGTAGGGAGAAGGCCTTGGTCAAAATATACCAATGTTAGGCCTGTCATTAAAGTTTTTGGGAATGCTATCAAAACACAAGATGGGAGGATTTGGAATAAGAGTCGTGTGGTAGTTGTTAAATCAAAAAACATTACTCAATCTGACTCTGATATCAAATCTAATCTCTTTGGTATAAGAAATCCTTCTCGCCCAAGTGTTGACTCTTCTCTCAACACTCGTGTGAGGAGTCAAAGGTTACGCAGTGCTCGAATGTACATGAAAGATTATGTGTAAATGATGTTCAATTCTTCTTCTAATTGTCTAACTTTCTTATCTCTCTATTAGGTTCATTATTTATGATATTGCTTATTGTAAAGAAGGGAGATGTGTTATGTTGTCTTGCATCTCTCTTATGAGGTGCTTACATCACTTGTTTAGAATAGGAATGCTGGTAATGTTCTATGAGTAAGAATGTACTGAATATTCCAGGTCAGTTGGGACCTGAAGCTGGTTGTGGATGAGGCGATTAAACTGAACTCCTTGCTTACATTGGCTTCATCATTTAATTTATACAAAATACACTACAGAAGGCACTTCCGATTCCTGAGATTGAAGTTCTAGCAGTCGCTTCCCCCCCACCTTTATTTCCCTGATGTATTTTTTGGCTTGGTCAGATTTAATTTTCCAGGCCAACACCTTGCCAGCCGCCTCTCCGTATTCGAAGTGTTGAAGCTTGCTAGCTTCCCACCTCTTAGTCACTCTGCTTTGAAGTAAGTTTTCTAGGTCTATTTTTAGCTCCTCCCACCTCTTTTGATCTACCTTGGATGGGGCGTTGGAACCACTTTTGTGATCTATAGTTGCTAACTCTTGCTCGATGTTTGCAATTGCTTCTCTATATTTTTTTGCTCTATAGGAGGCTCGGTTAGTTATACATCCCCTTAAATAGGCTTTTAGTGTGTCCCATACTATTTCAATCTTCACGGAGCTTAAATTTAATTCCAAGAACGAGGTGGTCTGCATGATGAGAAAGCTAGATTCTTCCTCTTCTAGAAGAATTGACCGGTCAAACGACCAAGAAGGGTGTCTTGACTGCTGGGAAAGGGTTAGAGTGAAACAAATAGCAGAGTGGTCTGAAAGGTGCGATGGCAGGTAAAGTAGGTCCTTGACAGAATCTTTGAGACTGTAGCTGAAAAGGGCATAATCTATCCTGGATTTGTGATTGTATTTGAGGTTCCGAAAAGAAACCCCCAAGATGTTACCAGCTCTCTCCCTCCATACATCTGCAAGCCCTAAAGTTGTCATGATTGCTAACAGGGTCTGCCTAGAGTTTGAATGAGTCACTGCTCTAGAGTTAGGGGACTTGTCCAAGGATGGATTTAGAACCAAATTGAAATCTCCTACCCATATCACCGGATCCTGGGAGGTGATCAGGTGGCTCTGGATTTTATTTAGGTGTACCGGGTCATCTATATTTGGACCATAGTACCCTACCAAGGTAAAAGGTCTACCACCTAAGAATATTTTGGCTATAAGCCATCTCCCACTAAAATCTTCCTGGGTGTCTATAATCTGAGCTTTTGCTTGTTTTTTAAAGATGATGAGGATCCCACGTGTATTGGTCTTGTGGTCTGTGCATATAAACGTGTCTACCCACTTAAGCTTTTTGAACATTTCCTTCACCTCAAGTTTAAGTAAATGGGTCTCCTGGATGATGATGACCTGTGCGGGGGCGTCTCTCAGATATTGTATAATTCTATGCCTCCCCCCCCTCACACGCAGGCCATTAACATTCCAGGTTAAAAATTGTAACCCAGTCATGGCTTCTTCCTATACCATCTCACTAGGTCACCTATAATGCCTAAAGGACTTTCCGTTTCAAAAAGCTGTGCGATACTTTTGGAAAGACAGGTTTTCAAATCTAATGGAGCAGGGACGAACATATGAGGACTTTTTTTTGTTTTTCCCCCTCCCCGCCCTCCCTTGGAGAACCCCCCCTTACTTTCCCTGGCTGGATGAATAGCCAGATTTGCGTCGTCTGACAGACCCTCAACCCCCTGTCCTGTTTGTCTAGCGTACAAAAATGCTTGTGTAGATTACCGATAGTATAAGCTCGTTAAAGGCTGGGGAGGCCATGCTGACATAATTGTACGCAAAAGGTACCAGCAGTAGACGCTACAATACTTAAACTTTTTTTATTTGGATTAGTTTTTCCTTGTTTTTTATTTATTTATTTATTTATTTATGTCTTATTGAGATGACTGTTATTTTCCTTATGCTTCCCTCATTTTTTTTTTCTTCCTTCCCTTTTTTCCCCTATTAAATCCTTTTTTATTTTATTTTTTTATTTTAATTTCCCCCTTTTTTTGACTATACATATATATGTGTATGTGTCCTTTTTATACACTTACACTTACAGAGGGTACAACTACTATTTGATCCGAAAGAATCTCCACTAGTTAGGGTTAGTGTATACAAGATGATTATAACATCTATCTATACCATGCGGGGATTTACCTTGTAAATGTCGCAAAAAAGACAGAAAAAATATAGCGCAGAAGTTGTACTGGGAGCCCCTAGAAATTACCTGGGATCTAGGATCTAGGGTCTAACCGTCCATAATCCCTGATAGAGGCTAATAATTCATCTGCCTCGAGAGGGGAACGGACATTGTGCATTTTATTATTGAACATCACCCTCAAAAATGCGGGGAACCTCATCTGCACCGTTGCACCCAGGGCCCTAAACCCCTCCATCCTCTGACCTAGTTCCCACTGTCTATATAATGTTGTTTTGGATAGGTCTGATCGAACTTCGAAGGAGAAGTCTTGTGCCTTTAGTGATTTCGCTTTTAGTGCAAGATTCAGAATTTTTTCTTTAAGACTGTAGGTTAAAAAGTTCACTAGAATTTTCCTAGGTTTCTCTCTCCCAGGTTTAAGGCGAAAGGGGTCTCTATGGATCCTTTGTTTGTCTTTTTCCAAATCTTCTGTAGTTTCTTCCAAGTTCAAGGCGATCTTCAGAGTGGACACAACGTAGGCTTTTATGTCGCTTCCCTCTTTCCCTTCTGGAACCTTCAGGAGTCGAAGATAATTTCTCCCAGAATAATTCTCCAGGGACTCGACTCTCTCCTTCATTGCGTCACCATCCCTCCTGAGACACTGGATCTTGTTCTCTGCTGACTCAAGGTTAGCTTTTAACTCCCCCACTGTACATTCCAGGCCTTCAGTTATCTCAAAAAGCCCGTCCACTTTTTTTTCGAGGGTCTCACAAGCTGCCCTGATGTCATTCTGGTTGTTCTTGGATTCTGTAAACCCACATTTAATTTCCTCCCTTATTGCTGATAGAAGTAACTCTAGGCGATCGTCCCCAGAAGGCTCTCCCAGGGAACTGGCACTCGGTGTTGTAGCTGTATCACTGTCCGGGTCTGGGCTTCCGCTACCCCCTGCTTCAGTTAGTTGGTCCGCCTGGGCTGCGGCCCCCCCGTCCTCTTCACCGACTTTAGAGGATTTTACACTTTCCGTGCTGTTTCCTCCTGACCCGCTAGCCATCCCAACACTTTGATGGATGTCCAGCACTTGAGGAAGAACCTTAAAAAAGGAACGGAGCGAGGGTGTAACCCGTACTGGGCTTTTAAACCCCCTTTTAGTTCTTCTGCTACACCTAACCTGGGTGTTAGATCTTGTACTGCTACTATTGATAGATAGGGTTTGAAGAGACTGCGGTGTGTGCGGGGATTTTGACTCCCCTATTCTAATTGCAGTTTCCTGAGAGACCTCTACAGGTTCCTCCTCAATGCTTACATTCACTTCTCCCTCTGCCTCCGCCCCGTGGACAGTCACTGGATATATGGCTGATATGGCTGGTGGATTGCCAGTGGGCACTATTTTTCCTTCTGCAGATTTTTTTATGTAGGAGGTAGTAGAAATGCCTTTACCCCCACTCCCTCCTCTCCCCCTTCTCCTGCCTTTGGCTCTCTTGTCAGGGGTTGCATTAAATTGGGCAGCGTGTTTTTTAACGTTTCCCCCCTTCCCTCCATGTGCCCCCTCCTTACTGACAGTAACTGCTGCTGTGGCTGAGGTTCCGTGAGGCGCTATGGGGCTATTGTCTCTGCTTCCTTCAGGCTCCAATGTTGGCTGCTCTGTAAAAAACGGATGAATTGCTGCCTTCCTGGTCGTTTGCTCCTCTGCTCTGCCCAGACAGCCTCTGAGGAGACCGCGGGCTGCCGCAGTGCGGCCGCGCCGAAGCTCCACGGCTGCTTCAAACCACCGCGGGAGAAGGGGAGGTGGCGAGGCTGAGGCTGAGATCGCTGAGATCGCGCACATCCGACCAGCCGGCAGAGCTCCGCACACCGCAGCCTCTCTAAGTAAACGGGGCCGATCAGGTCGTATGGAAGCACCGAATCGAGCACCGCCGTGTCACCCAGCCGACCTACAACCTCCAAGCCGCACAGGAACCGCACAGGAACCGCACAGGAACCTTAGCGTTATTCACGTCTATTGCCGGTAAATGGATAGTTTCTATTGCCGGTAAAGAAATGAGCAGCGTCTGGTCACTCGCATAACCGCCGCTTCACGGGCAAGGGAGAGGTCTGTCTCCAACGCGCGGACCGCCCTAACCAGCGGCCGCCATGTTCTGTACAAATAAAGTCTTGGATGGCTATTTTTTTAGCCACATCGTTTTCTGAAGGCATAAATGCTTTTCTCTTTTTTTTCCGTACAAATAAAGTCTTGAAAAGAGAAAAGCATTTTAGATTTTTTAGATTTTTTAGTCAGTGGGCAAATCTCAAACAGTGGACATTGGGACAGATCGTCCTTGGACACAAAGAAGCTTCACTAATTGTAATAGTGAAAAGGTGGTCTATTTGATTTCATATCCTTGCAGCTTGAGGTATGTGGGGATGACCTCTCGCAAAGCAAAATTGCGAATTATGGAACATATGAGTATCATAAGATGCAAGAAGCAAGCCACACGTTTGACCTCCCACTATTTAGAAAAGAACCTTCGTCCAGAAGATATGATATGGACCATACTTGAACAACCGTTCATCCCACAACATATTACTGACATCTCTAAGCTTCTATTACTAAGGGAGCAGAAGTGGGTTTTAGGCTTAAGAGTGACACAGAGGGGCTGAATGACTTAATTCCTTGGTCTACTTTATGAAGACATATGTCATTTATTTGAACTTGTTTTCCTAATATGCATACTATGTGCTAATATACTTGTGGTTTTTTCTTAGTGCAGGAAGGCAGAGTGATGCCATAAATGTGTATTAAGGATTGCAAGGCTAAATGTACATCTTAAAATCTGAGCCAGTGTAATAATTTTTTAGCAAGTACCAAAATCACAAGGGCTTGAGTTGATGGTCAGGTGTTTTCTGACATGATATGGGAACTGCAAATTTCATTTCCCATGATCCTTGCTGTAACTTGTAGATCATTACGTGATTTTGCGAGAGTCTGTTCGAACTCTCATTATATTGTAATCACGCCTCATAACACTATCGATTTGTGTAAAAAGTAATGAGGATTCATATACAGCACCAATGCCCAAAGGAGATATCTCACTGACGGCGGAGAAATGTGTAGTGAAACTACATATCCCATGATTCCTAAGGTTATCTGTAGTTCAACGCGTGATCTCGTGAGAGGCGGGACGAATTCTCGCCGTATCGAGATCTCGCGTGATGACGCCATGAAGGTTTCTGCTGACAATGGGGAGCGTTTAAAACAGACCCGATTCCCGTAGTCGGTACCTCCCCAACGGCTTAGATGACTGCCTGAGGTACTGACGGGAAGGTAAGGGCACTTGGCAGCTTTTGCTTTGGCTTTTGCTGACACCTGTTGGGTTTGAGTGTCTTTTAGTATGTTTGCTGCCATCACTGGGTGATCCTGATGCCCCGGTTACGCTAAGAGTGTGGCGAAATGTTTTTTCCAAGTTAGGGATCACATTTGCATGAAGTTACGATGTGGCTCTTTACTATGAGTCTGCATAACGCTTTCTTCTTGATTCTATAACATGAACGGATCTGAAAAGATAGTCCGTACATGTTTTATGCTAATACCCTAAGTACATCTAAATATTGGCCAAAATTCGTATTCATACTTATGATTTAATAAGAGATTTCTAAGTATGAGTGAAACACCTAAAACATCAGGTGGTGTGAGTAAATGTCTGTTTTTTGAGCACAGAAAAGAGATAAGGCAACTAATATCTATAGACCTTATATATAGCACAATATACATATGATGTGCTTATACTACTTAACTACTTTCCCTTGCAATATAAATGAGGGGTTTTGAATATGCTATGAGTGAGCTGGTTTGAGCGGTGAGGGCTCGAACTATTTTCGTGGGCAATTAGCTTCGTGTTTTTAATGTGTAGGAGGAATAACCCACCAACTAAATCAAGGTTTGGTGCTATGTGTTTTCTTCATAGAGCGGTGCCTCCTTTGTCCAGGTGGGGTGAGGCCTCTCCTCCATACTCTTGAGGTAAGGGTGGATGATTTGTTTTAACCCACTATGAGGGCATACTGGATGGCTATTTTCAGCCACAAAGTTTTCTGAAGGCATAAATGCTTTTTTCTCTTTTCAAGACTTTATTTGTACATATCTCTTGTTTCCTTTATAGATTTTCCAGGAGGTTTAAGGAATCCTGACTGTGAGAAGCTTGTTTCACAGTGTATCCTTTATATTGTTTAATTTTTCACTGTTTGCAGTAGCATTTAACATCTACAAGGTCCTGATGAAAGCACTTGGTATGCTTCTTACCACTTAGTGCTGAAACATGTTGACCAATATTTACTTAAGGATGGCTATTTATTAAAACTGTCCTTTTGCACTGTTTTTAACTATTGTTCGTATCAGACATTAATAAAATAGGAGTCTGACTACGCTTCAATTTTAGAATTCACTTTACACCTTTGTACTGCACCATCCTCCCATACACGCAACAAATAACATCTGCTCACATCTGTTTTTACAAACTTTGAAAACATCCTTGGGCTCCTCCATCATTAGGGTGGAGTGGTAGCCCTGTTAAAGGAGACCCAGATGATGAAGCATGTCACCTGGAATGGTGAGTGATGGGAATCCATACAAATTTGTTGTATTTCTGAAAAGTCTTGGTTTGTTTTTGGCGTTTCTTTGCCCTTCATAATTAGACTTCGGGATATATAGCGTGTATTGGCTATTGTTTTGTGGGGCTGCATATCCCGTTGAGTCTTTTAATCTTGGCCTCCGACCCTAATTAAAATAGAGTATGATCTGCTGTATGTATATGCCTTTGGTCTGGCTCTGTCAAAAATTAAGGTAAATGGAGTTTGGGTCACTGACTCACCGGCGGGCCTGTTCTGTGCTTGCTCCGATCTTGTTGTTCCTCTAAATTAATGCTGTGTAACTAGTAGAGTAGACACAATGTATCCAAGCCGCCTCAGTTTGAAAGTCTTCTCGCTCACAAGTCTTGTCTTTTTGCACTACACCGTAATTGATTTTTATTTTTTTGTTCATTTATTTTTGAATACCCCTTTTGTTTTTCCATCATAACTTACAGGCCGGCCTCAACCCAGTGCTATTATACTTGGAGCAACAACTCACACCTACCTTACCCTCATCAGCCAGCGGCACCCAAGAATGATGTTCAGAGTGTCCATGGAAGGGAGGGCCAAGATATATGACGAGAAGATACAACTACACATTTGGACCTGGATAATACAGTAACTGTAGTATCATTGTCGTATTTTCAATAATTTGATGCCTTTTTTCTCTTCATTCATTTTACGACTGTGTGACTTTGTTTGGTAATTGCTCCTTAAAACTATTTTATACATTTCTTTGCTAGCTTTCAGGCCGGTACAGCATGTAATTAGGGTTTCTCTGAGGGCATACAGCCAAGGCAAATGTCATATATAATAAATACTTCCTTGTACTGTTGAATTGTGTAGTAGTAGTTAAGTACTACTCATTATTAACCATCAAGTTATCTTCATCATGCATGCATTTCCTTTTTCTACCTTTAGTTTATAAATTTATTGGGTAGTGGATCATCAATCATCGTCTTCATTGTTTTGCTTTTGTTGTCTCCATGCGTACTATTTTTCTTTGTCAAACCTTTCTCCAAACCCCCCTTCCCATCCATTCATCAAACCCTAACCCTCTTCCCCTGGGCTGTGTGGTTTTATATTGAGGTGTGATGTGACTACATTAAATCTACACCAACAATTGATCACACGCTTGCTGGGGCAGATGTGGTGAAAGCAACACTAATTAAATGTCAACGAGGCAGGTCGAGGATCTTCTTCTACTTGCCCACACATGCTCAGTGCATGTACAATCCAATTAATTTTCCAAAGGGACCCACCGAATACATCTTATTAATTGCAGGCATTGTTTGGATGTAATTTTACAGCATTAAAGTTTTCGAATTAGGATTGTATTTAAGTGACTCCTTCAACACAACTACAGTTTAACTTCTTATCTTCTTGTACTAGGCTGTCCCCGACACCATTGTTTTCTTTTAGTTTGGCAGTTGCAATATTGTTTGTTTGTCAGTCTTCTTATGTACTGTTCTTTTCTACCACTCCCTCACATTCTCTCTCAGGCAAATGACTCTCTCTTTGTTTTTGTTTGCAAATGCTAGTGCCAGTGTCTACTACTACCACCACAACCACGATATCTTCTCCATTGTCTTGGGAAACCATGCAGCCATTGCTCTGCTGAACTTAATCCTCTACAATCACAGGTAAGATACGTTTGCTGGGAGGTATGATGGAGTAGGAGGAGCGACTGGTAGTACTAGAAGGACAAATATAACTCAGTGAGGGGTACTGCATCTATCTGTTTGCATGTTACAAAATTGGCCAATTATCTAAATCAAACACTGGCTGCTGCTCTGCATCTGCAAGTAAACCTTGTGTAACGTACATTAATTAATGAAACAGTAACTCCACCACAAAACATTAACATCATATGTGTAAGTTTAAATAAATAACATTTATTTCCATAAAACATAGCCTATCCCACACCTCACCCACCCCTCTCCCTAACCCCAACCAATGTCCAAGTCCAACGAATGTCCAAGAGAAACCCCAAAACCCAATTCCCAGCCACCAACAAAAGTATTAAAAAAGGGGCAAATATAAACATGGTCCATTCATAATTGGCGGGATTTAAAGTGTTTATCCACCAGGATTTTCACATGCTCCTCTAATTGACCCTCAAGCTTTGCCATCCGGAGAAGAAGTTGTTGCCGAAATGCAAGGCACCTATATTTGAATCCATGTGGAGGGTGGCAGATGTTGACAAATGGTGGCGGTGGGTGCCTGCCTGACTGCGGCACCGTACTCCTGTAGGCGGTGCCTGGCTGGGGCCTGGGCATTGGAAGAGGCAGCAGCTGCTGCCTCCTCCTCCTCTGCCTGAGCCACCAGCCGGCGGTATTCCTCCACGATGGCCTGTAGTTTCCTTTGCCGGGCCCTGGCTGCCAAGGAGTATCTATAAAGAAAGAAACAGAATTGTAACTGAAACTCTTAGCAAAACAGTAACCCAACATTAATTCAACACATAGTGGCACAGTAGCACTAGCACAGTACAAAACATTTATGGTAACTTTAAGTATCTATCCTCCTGCTTCCCCGGCCTCAAACATTTGTTGCAGTTTTTTTCCGGCATTATACTTGCCCTAGTAGTACTATGGATGGACTCCAGTACACAAAAGAACACCTGTCTTTTTTGTATCTCTAGGTTACATAAATTAGATAACCTTGTTGTAGGCTGTAGCCGGCAAGTCAGCTAAGCTTGCATCCAACAGCAACATACAGGATACGCAGATGCCTGTTACTTTTTTAACTAAGCTGCAAGTGGGGAAGCTCTTATATTTTTCGATTACGGGTGGCACTGGCCATACTCTCTCTGTTATATTAAGAGCAATTGCTCAATTTCACTTTCACTGGGCCCTGGCGTCTGGCGACTACAAAAAGGTAGAATTATTATACTTATGAATTGATCCAATGATAATTACCTATATGGAACGACATATCAGTCCAGTAGTGGTCAGAGGTGGGAGTGCTGGCAGGTGGTGATGTGGAGAGGGGCAGGGTGGGGGGGAGCAAACTATGGATTGTGGGCTGGTAAGTAAACATATACAAATAAAAAAATATATAACATAGGTAGGAAGTGGTCCTTGGATTCAGAGGAAGGCGCTTGATAAGATATATGATGTGCTTGCAAAATACTGAGTCATCAACTGTATTCTGAAATAAAATCCTACTTTTATATAATGTATGATGACCCTCTGCTTTGCTACTCTGGCACAGTTTCTTTTATATTATCTTCAAAGCAAGACTCTGCTTCCAGTGACAGTCTCCACCTATGATGAATACAATCCATCCAGGGGGCATCCATCCATTAAAAGTAAATGTCTATCATTATTTATTAGGTATCGCTTAACAAACCTTAGCTGGTTTCACTTTCACCAACAACCTCCCATGAGTCCACTCCTTCCTTCCTTGCCTTGGCTTTGTGTTTGACACAAACACCGCTGATGATTCTTGCTCTCCACTATCCACCCATATTGTGTCGCCCACCCAGGCAGGCATCTTCTTTTACCTCCCACCCATCTTTCAACAACCCATGCATCTGACTCCTATCAGCCACCTGCATGCTGCTTCCAAAGTATCCTTCTATACTAGTCGTATTACATCTCTTTTGTCCTTCCTCCTTCCACCCTAGTTCACTTCTTTCCCTTTTTGTTCAACACATCCATCAAGGTCATCTGATCTGACTTTTAGTCTTCTCCATAACTTTCACAGCTGAGTTGGAGTCTGATAGAAGAGGCCTTTGTTTACTCAACTCATGCTGGTAATGCTATTGCTAATGCATTGGTAATGCTAAGTAAAGGGTGTCTTCTTCAACTGTTGTATATTGTCCAGTACAACTTCAAGTTCATACTTACTTATTAAGTCTCACAGTACAGTGAGGGAAATGTTCCCCTTCCAGCTAGTAATGCCAATAAGTAATGAATATAACTTACCATCGCCCACCGCTGCTGTTTCCTCTCCCACTGGTGCTCCTGCAGGTGCCGCATCTCCTGCCTCCTCCTGGATCACGGTACAAAAGGGGGTGGTGATGGACGGAGCATCTGAACTAATCAAACACTCACACCCAGTCAAGAGATCTGGGTTTGATCCATCACCGTTCTTTAGCGCACTCTGCCACCCCAGTTCAGACATGGCTATATGCAAATCAGTCTGACCCTGTGCCTCATGGGAACAGTCCAGCCCGAACTGCCAAGCCATGCCTTCCCTGGACCGGAAACAAGCTTCCGAGGGCCGGTTTCCGGCATTCCAGCCGTCTTCAGCCCGGCTTGCTTGAATCCAGTGGCAAAGTGAGCAAGGGACTCACGTCTGAGCATACCCTGCCACACTTATGGCGGCCAAAGTGGTACAAAAGGGGGTGGTGATCGACGGAGCATCTGAACCAATCAAACACTCACACCCAGTCAAGAGATCTGGGTTTGATCCATCACCGTTCTTTAGCCCACTCTGCCACCCCAGTTCAGACATGGCTATATGCAAATCAGTCTGACCCTGTGCCTCATGGGAACAGTCCAGCCCGAACTGCCAAGCCATGCCTTCCCTGGACCGGAAACAAGCTTCCGAGGACCGGTTTCTGGCATTCCAGCCGTCTTCAGCACGGCTTACTTGAATCCAGTGGCAAAGTGAGCAAGGGACTCACGTCTGAGCATACCCTGCCACACTTATGATGGCCAAAGCGGTACAAAAGGGGGTGGTGATGGACGGAGCATCTGAACCAATCAAACACTCACACCCAGTCAAGAGATCTGGGTTTGATCCATCACCGTTCTTTAGCCCACTCTGCCACCCCAGTTCAGACATGGCTATATGCAAATCAGTCTGACCCTGTGCCTCATGGGAACAGTCCAGCCCGAACTGCCAAGCCATGCCTTCCCTGGACCAGAAACAAGCTTCCGAGGACCGGTTTCTGGCATTCCAGCCGTCTTCAGCCCGACTTGCTTGAATCCAGTGGCAAAGTGAGCAAGGGACTCACGTCTGAGCATACCCTGCCACACTTATGGCGGCCAAAGCGGTTCAAAAGGGGGTGGTGATGGACAGAGCATCTGAACCAACCAAACACTCACACCCAGTCAAGAGATATGGGTTTGATCCATCACAGTTCTTTAGCCCACTCTGCCACCCCAGTTCAGACATGGCTATATGCAAATCAGTCTGACCCTGTGCCTCATGGGAACAGTCCAGCCCGAACTGCCAAGCCGTGCCTTCCCTGGACCGGAAACAAGCTTCCGAGGACCGGTTTCTGGCATTCCAGCCGTCTTCAGCCCGGCTTGCTTGAATCCAGTGGCAAAGTGAGCAAGGGACTCACGTCTGAGCATACCCTGCCACACTTATGGCAGCCAAAGCGGTACAAAAGGGGGTGGTGATGGATGGAGCATCTAAACCAATCAAACACTCACACCCAGTCAAGAGATCTGGGTTTGATCCATCACCGTTATTTAGCCCACTCTGCCACCCCAGTTCAGACATGGCTATATGCAAATCAGTCTGACCCTGTGCCTCATGGGAACAGTCCAGCCCAAACTGCCAAGCCATGCCTTCCCTGGACCGGAAACAAGCTTCCGAGGACCGGTTTCTGGGATTCCAGCCGTCTTCAGCCCGGCTTGCTTGAATCCAGTGGCAAAGTGAGCAAGGGACTCACGTCTGAGCATACCCTGCCACACTTATGGCGGCCAAAGCGGTACAAAAGACGGTGGTGATGGACGGAGCATCTGAACCAATCAAACACTCACACCCAGTCAAGATATCTGGGTTTGATCCATCACCGTTCTTTAGCCCACTCTGCCACCCCAGTTCAGACATTGCTATATGCAAATCAGTCTGACCCTGTGCCTCATGGGAACAGTCCAGCCCGAACTACCAAGCCATGTCTTCCCTAGACCGGAAACAAGCTTCCGAGGACCGGTTTCTGGCATTCCAGCCGTCTTCAGCCCGGCTTGCTTGAATCCAGTGGCAAAGTGAGCAAGGGACTCAGGTCTGAGCATACCCTGCCACACTTATGGCGGCCAAAGCGGTACAAAAGGGGGTGGTGATGGACGGAGCATCTGAATCAATCAAACACTCACACCCAGTCAAGAGATCTGGGTTTGATCCATCACCGTTCTTTAGCCCACTCTGCCACCCCAGTTCAGACATGGCTAGATGCAAATCAGTCTGACCCTGTGCCTCATGGGAACAGTCCAGCCCGAATTGCCAAGCCATGCCTTCCCTGGACCGGAAACAAGCTTCCGAGGACCGGTTTCTGGCATTCCAGCCGTCTTCAGCCCAGCATGCTTGAATCCAGTGGCAAAGTGAGCAAGGGACTTACGTCTGAGCATACCCTGCCACACTTATGGCAGCCAAAAGTGGTACAAAAAGGGGTGGTGATGGACGGAGCATCTGAATCAATCAAACACTCACACCCAGTAGATTCATGTCTACTGTTTTGCGCATGTTACCTCGCAGCTTGGTGCGCAGTAAGACGCCTTTGAGGCCACATGAGTGTTGCATACAAGTGAAGAGGTTGAAAACCAAGGCACGTTTTTTGAAGGAGTTTGGTTAGTCCCTATTGCCTAACCATAATGTAACATTTTTTTGGCATGACTGCAAAAAGCTTGCATAATTGTATTTTATACTGTCTAACGTGCCCCATTTTTCTCATAATAGGCAGATGAGAAGATTGCCTTCTACGAACCAGAGATTTGCAGAGCTTATGAAAGATGCTTGTGTAACCAGTATACATTCAATGGTGAGGGGTCGCCCACAATTCGCACAGTTCTCTATCGGGCACTAGTTGTAATTGTTTAGTTTTAATCTTCTTTATTTTGCATGGTGGCGCTGGATGTAGTTCATGAAACAACTTACAAAGCTTGTTATTGTTTGAAAAAAAAAGCTTTTGAACTTGCATATAGACTCTGTGGTAAATTTGGAGTGTCTGTGGTGTTGTGGACTTACACGAGTGAGTGAGCGAAAGGGTGTTATGTTCTGGGATGTGTGATAAAGTCATTGGGTGTCTTCCTATGAGGGGTCGGGACAAATGACTAATGACTAAGACACTATAGCTAGTCGGTCAGTGAATTGTGGGTTCTGTGACTGAGGTGTAAGTAATGTCCAACCTCCCATCACCAACAACCTATTTTCTTGTGCATAGTTCTGTATGTGGGTGTGCAGAATACCCACAACAGTAGTAGTAGTATGTACTACTACCCTAACAAAAAATACTAGACAAACATCTAGTTGCGCATTTTGTTTGTGGGAATTGTCAAAGCCTAGAGATTAAAGAGGACAACGCAAAAGACAGGAGTGGACCCAGTGGCTACAGCTATTCTATCGCAGCTTTATTAAAAAGAATACCTTAACTAAAGAGTGGCCAACAGGGCAAGCTTAGCTACAGACAGTAGTAGTACACAGAGTCAGAGAAGAGGCAGTTGGAAGGATCTGGAAGGCAGTGATACCCAAAAGTTGGAAACCAGATAATGAAGATCAAAGAAGCTTTTGTTAAAAATGGAATTAGGAGGAAGCTTAATTAATAGTTTGGAAAAAATAAGGTGCGTTAAAAGTTAGGGAAATATAATTGTTCATAAATATAAGCACTGTAGGACTTACTGGGGCCAGCAGCATGATCCTCGGTAGAGGAGCGCTTCTCTGGTGGTTGTTGTCCCGCCGACTCGAACCCGTCTGCTTGCCCCTGGGTGCTGATCATGTAAGAAAAAATGTAGAAAGAGAGAAACATTGAGTGCTGTGAAAAAAAAACAACAAATAAAATGCTCAAACATTTTAGGAATCAACAATTGCAATAAAATGTACCTTTCTAAATGACTACTGGCTTGCAGGATTCACGGACCGTCTACTTATATGAACACTAATCAAATGTTCCATAATCATTCTGATTGCAGAATACTAACTAACGAAGCCAGTACCACCTGACCTACACCACCTATTCCAGATGGGCCAATTGTTCAGTAAGTCGGCATTTCCATTTAATTTCTGCCAGCAAAAATGCATAGATGAGATCGAGGACACATGCATAAATTTGTGCATACACCATATTGTTGTTTGCGTCATATGTTGTTCTGCTACTGACTGACACTGCTATTGCTGCTAGGCCTTCAACTCACTAAACAAACTACAAAAAGGTTCTATGGAGGACTGGGGTAAGAACTAAGCAATAGCATTCAGTGACAGAGGAGGCGTCACACAGACCGTAAAAAAAATATGAACTAATACTAAGTAAACCTATATCCATCCACGACTATTTCACTGAAGGACAATGGAAGGAATATACTCTAGCAATAGCATTAACTAACTTCAGTTCTCTAAAGTAAACCCTAACATCAATAATCAGCCCAAGCTAGTGCAAAGTTACAAACAAGTAAGAGAAGTGCTGAGCAGCACCTGTGTCATACAATCACAGAAGATTTTGAAACGGAAATGATCTTCAATGTAACTAAGCGCATCAGTAAATGTGTTACTTATTAGTCCAAGAATTATACACAATACTTATGCTACTATATATATATTACTAGCTACTCACCAAGCCCCACAACCTCGACACCTAGCAGGTCCAACAGGTCCTGCTCCCGGTCCAGAATTTCTGCCTACCTGTGGGCCAGCTGCTGGTGGGTGCGCTGGATGCCCGAGCAGCGAAAGACTGCCCGGCGCACCTTTGCCCACCGGCAGTGATGCTCCTCTGTAAGGTAACCGGAACCTGGCCTGCCGCCTGCTGCCAAGGTCAAGGGGAGGTGGTGCTGGATGAAGAAAACCAGGGCGGCCTGTAGTGTAGTTCCATTATTCCCAATAGGCTCTGCGCATTGGAATAACATAAACGATAGTTTAGACGTAGGACTGAGGTCGACTAGGTCTCTATTGAATATGTTAGACTTAATTATGAATGCCAGCTTGCTCAGAGGTCACTAGAAACTTTCTCGAGTGAACAGGGAGGAGTTAACTTCCCTGAATAGACAAGAAGGGATTAGCTTCTGACAACCGTATTAACATGACAACTTTGCTCCCTCCAGAATAAGGAGTATATCTCCAGAGTCGTGTTAAAACAATAGACAGCTATTTCACTCAGTCAATCGTGCATGCTTAGTTTCACCAGAGTGCAGAGAAATAGAGAGACAGGCGTTTTCAATAAAAGTTGTTATTTATTGAGCAGTCCTCTTTCTCGTGCAAGAGAAGTGAATTGCCACAATTGCAATACTTGTCATGAAGTAAAGTGCGTACAGCAAAAGGAGTATTTATGAAATAATACTTTAAAAGCATTTATATGGTTTCTGAGCCATATGATACTTAAAATGGATAAAATATATACATACATAAAATCATTTACTAAACGTACTCAACTGGTGTTTCTAAAATACGCCTACCCCGGTGTACCTAACCTAAGCCTAGTACGTGGGAAGGAGTAAGTGAGTTAAGATAGTTTTGCCAAGAATCTGCATCAAGAATTCTCTAAGAATCTAATCAGCTCCGTACCTTGGTCATAGAATGAAGGAGGTCTTGTATCTCGTTCTCAGGACTCGATCTCCCAGAAACCCTCAAGGGTGACTGGAAACACTGGAGCTGGATTTCTCGGCAGGAGAAAAGACAGCGTCCCTCTCAGTGCGTCTAATGGGAGGGTCGGCTTCCTTCGGCTATCGCATCAGCTGGGCTTTGGGCAAATAGATAGCCGCTCTGCTCCAAACCACCGTGTGTTTGCTTAAGGCAACGTTGGTATATTTATACCTGGAAGGTGCCGAGTTTGACGTAAGGTTGGACATAAGAAGTCACTAAGAACTTACAGTTCTTTCTGGACTCCAGGAGTTCTTGTTCAAATCAAAACAAAAGCAGGGGGATTTCCCGGGCTGCTGGAGACTTGGTTTGTTTAAAGAACGTGTTGTGCTTTCTAGGAGTCTATGGGAGTAGCCTTGCCGTATTTGGACTGCATTGGCTATGACTAAATATGGATATGATTCTTATGCCTTTATAAGGATGCGTTTTGTTATAACCACATAAGGGCATGAATCGGGAATATTTAAATAGGGTCCTAGATACGTTTACAACAGGCTAGCTCTGCCTCTCCAAAAAGTTGTCGGGCCTGCACCCCTGCAGGGCGCATTCTGCCGCAAGGCAGCTGGCTCTTGGGCGCAGGCGCCTTGCCCTTCGAGCCGGTACTGCTGCCCTTGGCCATGGTTCTCGGGTGGAGGCAGAAAAGAAAAGAAGGAAAAAATAAAGTTAGGGGGAAGAAGTAGGAGCTTGAAGAAAGAAGTAAAAAAACAGTAGAAAAGTAACAAAAACACAGTGAAAGTAGAAATAAATCACAAAATATAAGCTTAGGGACAGAGAGACAGAGATGATAAATAAAAAAAGTGAGAAAAACAGTGAAAATAAGTAAGGATTGCAAAGATTAAAGGTAGATGGAAAACTAGGCCCAGAACCATAGCATAGAGTGAAAAACAAGATGGCCGTGCCCGTCGCTACCACATGGGTAAGTTTGTGCGATATTTCTCGTTAACACGCACTTGTCGTCGCGAACACGTTGATAGCGTTCCCGAACATGACATGCACAACGCAAACACGTCATACGCGACCCGGAACAGGAAATAAGGCAACGCAAGCGGGCGGGACAATTGATAAAACAAGATGGCCACGGCCATAGCCCACTGCACGGGTACGTTTGCGAGCTCCAATCCCCCGAGCACGCAGACAGCACCCTGAACATGCACAACACGCTTCCGAGCGAGAAAAACGCCTTGCGAACGGGTCCAACAAACAACTACGCATGCTTGCGAAGCTCGCATAGTGCGAGAACATCTTCGCTTAGCTTTGCGTAGCTTCACGTAGTGCAACTGCACGTACTACGCCCACCCCTAGTTCAGAGTGGCGTAGAATCAGAGGGTGTCCCTGCCGTGTAGTTAGCCTGAGTATCAAGAGCCCCCCATGCATTTGTGAGATCTTGGTCTGTATCTGGTTTGATAGTGATTTTATATAGGTTAGCAAAATGACTGCCAAGTATTGGGATCTAGGTAGTGGTCAGAAATGTCTTATTTAGTTTGTGTCCATGGGTCATTAATTTCCAAAACATGACCTGGTCCCTGATTTTTTAGGTTGATATAAAGTCTTCCCAAATGCCATCTTCTCAATTTCTTTGGGCTATCTTTTATGTTTTCCTGTATTTTAATCTTTCAAGTCTGATTTCAAATATATTTTTGTCTTCAAGGACTCTGATGAGCCGACGTTTGGCCAATGTACATTCCATGTCATACCAGGGGTTGGATGGCTGTGTCACGGCCCTGACAGTACCTGTTCCTATCTGAGGTTTAGTTAAGTAGATTTGTATATTTTCTACCAATGTTTGATGGATGTGTGTTATCTGCATGTGTTCGGGGCCTTGCTCCAGGTACGAAGTTACAAGATTGCTAAAAGCGTTATATATACTAGTGAGGGGTTCAACTTGATCTATTATGACCGGCCACCTAACTGACCGCGGCTTGTTGCTTACCAAAAGCTGCCTAATTTCAACTCCTGAATCAGTTTCTAAGGTTACATGAGTGGGAAACCATTTCCCGACTATATCTAAGCATAATGGCAAGTGGTCGCTCTCTCCTCTCTTGTTTACTTTGAAATCTTGTACATATGCCCAGTGTGCTGTGCTTATCATCACATGATCTATTCGTAATGAGGAATTTCCTCTTAATAAGGTGTTTGCACAAACAAGATCTGAGGGGAAGCGGCTGTTGCATGCCCTAAGGCCTCTCCGGATGGTAAGGTGGTATATCTGCATAGCAGAGGTAGTACACCTCGCTGAACTTGTTGTCGTGAGGAAGGGGATCCCCCTGGCTAGATCTTCCTCCTCAAAAACTGTGACAAATCCCACTATAGGTTCAAAGCAACAATTAAAGTCACCCCCACACTAGGATGACATCGTTTGGATCTATAGATCCTAGAACTTCCTTGAAATGTTCTATCAGCGGAGATTCTTTCAAGCGCTCCCTTGGCCTTACGTAAATATTAAAGAGATATATCTGTATAGAGTTAGGGAAATTGAGTTTTAACCTCAAGATATCTAATGAGCCAGTGACAATGATTTCTATGGTGGCATTTACATTGATTTTTACCCAGGTTATCAGCCCACCCGATGCTCTCCCTTTTTTTGGATTGCAAAGCTTCTGCACTTAATGTTCCAAACCCTACTTTGTGGTGTGGTTCTCTTGCCCAAGTCTCCTGAAAGAGACATAGGTCGAAATCTTCGACCTATCTCTGTCAGTTGTATTCCCTACGTTTTTGATTAAGCCCTGCTATATTCCAGGAGACCATCTTTATTGAATTGGGGGCTAAGACTGTGGGAGTGGTCGGGGGTCGCTAGGCTTACTTTGAACAGCCACTCTCCCCTAAAGTGTGAACATTGTTTTCCCTTTTTTCATGGTGATGTGGACACTCTGGGTTGGTATCGTGATTAGATTGGGGGCTAGGTACAGGTTTAAAGTGTTTCTCATCTTGTTGGGTGGGGTTCTATTTAGTGTTGTGTTCATTACATCCTGCTCAATCAGCCAATCTATAGAATTTAAATTATTTGACCCCTGCATATTTGATTTAATTTGCTGCACATGCCACGTTCAGGAATATTCTGTTTAATAGCAATTGTGGATTTAAATTCAAATTGTCTGCTAGGTGCTTTGAGTAGCATGTTAGCTTTAGGTCATCCATGTTCCCAGCTTCTTGCTGGAGCCTTTCAGCCCTTATGATATCAGATGTAACTATAGAGAGACACTGGTGTTTGGTTCTGATCCAATGTATCACTTTGTTAACTAAACAGTCCTCATCTTCTCTAATTCCCTGATTTAATCTTGTGACGTTTGTCAAGAAGACGTTGTATGCAGCCACTGCCGGCAGTGGGAGTAAATGCAGGGCGGTGACGTGGGGTGGGGGGTAGTAATGTGTGGATTACGGAGTTCTACAGGTAAGTAAACATTTAAATAAAGAAAAGGAATTTCGTTGCGCGCACTGCATCGCATTTTGGGATGCAATGTACTCAACGAAATTCGTTTTATTTATTTAAATGTTTACTTACCTGTAAAACTCCGTAATCCATACATTACTACCCCCCACCCTGCCCCTCCCCTTCCCCATGTCACCGCCCTGCATTTACTCCCACAGCCGGCCACGGCTGGTTGTATGTAATGGGCTTATACTTGTTCGGGCGATGAGGTGTTGGATAGATGTTCTGCAATTGATGATAGTCCCTGCCCTCCCAACCGCCTATTGGGTTTTGTCTTAGTTCATCTTGACTTATTGTTTTTGTTCTGTTTGAGTTCTGGGGCTCAGGAGGAGCTCTATTGTATCTCTCGTTGATAGGAAGGGGTCCCATATGGATGTGGAACACAAATTATAACATAATACAAAATGCAGTCACATAGACATTGAATCAAACCACCATGTTTTAATCACAATGGGGATGAATAGCAAATAGCAACAATAATCATGCTTTAAAAATAGGACAGGTGGAGCAATGCCCCAGGGGAAGGGGGAGTGCGTGATGATGTGAGGATATTGTGATGAGGACGGGTTAGGGTGACAGAATAATCAAAACTTCAAACCACAATAGTTTTGATAGTTACACATAATGTACACAGAAAACCAAAAGAACATTGGATTTCAAATCAAGATACATCATACTCCACACAGTACAGTTTATGAACAATTGGGCCATGGAGTTGACATTGTAAATGGTTGTCGACGTTTCGACCCTCTCAAAATTGCAGGTCCTATTAAATCCTTGCGGTGGGGTCTTCTTCAGGATAAGGGAGTTGGGGCAGACCACCTTAATGAGACTGATTTGGGATCTAGCAAAACTAAGCGGACATCCTCTTTGATGTTCCCCGTCAGTACGAGGACAATGTTCGGAATCTGTTTAGATCGTCAAGGCGGATCGGGAGCCGAATGAATCTGGCTGGCAATACACGCGGTTAGACAACCCAGGTCCCAGGGACTCATTTTGGGTAAACCCCCCCCTAATATACTCTCGTTGATAGGAAGAGCAGGCAATCCAGGAATTCCAACTGGAGCAACTGTGTGCTTATCCAGCCTAGGTGGATAAGGGTCTATGCTGGATGAGTGCTTAGTCTGCTTTATTGAGTGCTTTATGGAGTATTTAGGAATTGCTCCATGTGGAAGCCCTGGTTCCACATTTATTGTAAGACTAACATTTGGTTTGCTATAATCTAACATGTTGCTCTTTTCGGTTGGGATTGTGGACAAACATTTTAGTAAATCCCCAATCATCCTTTTGAGTCCTGCGATCTAATTTTGTGTAGTGTTCTGTTTTAAGCAAAGGTCCCTCAACACACCTTTGACGCCAGGTAGCTCTGTTTGGGTCGACAATTCTCTAAAACTGACTGGAAGCAGTGTGTGGCACTCGGTCTCTTTTGCTTGCCTTCCCTGGTCTTCTCCGTGACCAACTGCTAGCACTGAATATCTGTTGGAACATTCTAAGGGTATGAAATCCCTGATTACAGGGCTTGATTGGCTCATAGCTATAGTGTCTCGCCTAGGGGAGGCTATTTGGGAGGGGGTGACTAGCATAACGTAGGGGATGGTGAAGATGTGTTATTGGCGAATGCTGAAGTGATTATATAATAATTGGAGTGCTTGTTTGTTTTGTAGTGCTCGCTTTGCTATGTTTACTGAAATATGAGAATATCTTTTTAGTGCCCTTAGATGCTAATTCATTCTCATTTGCTAGCATAGATTCCACCTCTTCAATTAAGTCATCAATCGCTGCCAGGGTGCAATTATCTGCTACGGATGTAACTATTTTGCTAGTCTTTGCTATCTTCTTCTTACCAGCTGCTGCCTCTGTTGCTTTCCTTTTTCCCATTATCCTAACAACAAGTCGCACTAACTTGTTGTTAAGTTGTTTATACTAAATTTGGGACGGCTGTCAACCCTTTACAGCGGCCACAAAGCAGTTATATGCGAAAGTACAAACAACTATATGACAAGTGTATTAAATCTGCAGTGTCCTATGATCAGAATATCGGGGTCCAGGGATCAGTTGTTAATACCAACCTAGTGAGTTCAGGTGCTTTTGAAAGGTGCTTTCCTTCAAGCGTTAGAACTCTTGGGTATCCATTGCGAAACGAATAAGACTATTGAAGAATATGTACATGTAAGAACATACAACTTGTTGCCAGGGCCGGACTGGGAACAGAAACGGGCCCTGGCAAACTCCTCAGCCGGACCTCCCCTAGGATGAGGGGGAGTGCAGCTGAGCAGTTTGCGAGGGCCGATTTCTGCCGATTTTGTTACAGGGGGCCGATATTGGCGACCCCCTGTAACAAAAAAAGGCCCCCCCAGGGGCCCAAAACTGGCCCCCACCTAGCGGCCTACCGGGGAAACGCCCGGTGCCCGCTATGGCCAGTCCGGGCCTGCTTGTTGCACAGCTTCCGATGGGGCACTTAGTCAGGGGATAATTCCAATAATGTCAAGATAATTCCAGGGCTGTGAGACACTCATAAGGTTCTCAGGTTAAGTCTTATTTAGCCGAATATTTCAAATTGAAGAGTGAAGCAGAGTTTTTTCCTCACGCGCGCTTGCCAATGTTAAGTTGGCAAGCACGAGTGAGGAAAAACCAACGCTAGACAACCTCCCAGCGAGATTTCTCAGTACGGGCGGCAGATGTTTGTGAGCGGACAAGTTGAGAAACCATCTGTTCCCTTGAGGAAGCTGCCTCTATAAGAAACAGCACCCTCTTGCACTGTGCATGCTGAGATTTGTAGGACAAACACCTGATGCTAGAAATCAGCATGAACGACACGACCTAATGCACTCTGCTGCTTGCAGAACTCCGCGGAGCGCTGCAGTGTTTTTTTGGTCACTTTGCAGGGTTTCGATACCTACGCCCAGGCCTAGTGCATTCAAGGTATTTCCGTTGCTGTTATTCATCATTTCTGGCATTCTCATCCTATTTCTGCTTTTCCGCAATGGTTGCTCCTTTTGCGGGCCCTTTGGGACTACAACCGCTCCAACACTATTGTGAGAATATGTTTTATATTTTTTAAATATTTCTACTGTAGGAGCTGGATCTTGACCGGTCCTTATTATTCCGGCCTGCCTGGTTTACCTGCATACAACCCATGTTCAGGTGCCTCTGGTGCCCCTTTGAATGGGCACTGGATATTTGACTGGGTTCGCTGATATGAATTGTCTTCTACATTGGACTGCTCATAAGTCACATAGCAACCCATTTTCAGGACTGTCCCTTGGGTTTGTGACTTCTTTTCAATGCGAGGTTTGAGCCACTTACTTTCGAGGAAATATGTGCTTTGGCACATAAATCACGGAATGCTGGCTCTAATAACACAGATGCAGGTTGCCTGGTAATTATTCCAAATTTTTCAAATTGACAAATCCTTATGCCTTTTTCAAGCTATACTTTGAGTTTGTTTATCTTTTAGATGCATTCATACTAGTTAGTGCTTTATATTGTGCTATTACCCTGGCCATAGGGAGGGTGTTGTGTATTTCCTGCATGGTCTATTGTTGTTTTCCCTATGTTATCATAACTGAGCACATTGTACGCAGCTTTTATTTTGCACAGATTACTGCTTAACTCACTTGCCTTTGTGTCTCATTGTATTTACACATAAAACATGCACATGTTTTTGTATTTTGTACCTTTCCTGGGATTTGACTGAACACCCTAAACAAGTTCAAACAAGATGCCCCGTGGTATTCTCTCTGGTCAGACAGTAACGCTTAGACATAACAAAAGAAAGAAGCTGCTGTTTGTTAGCACACATATCTTGTCATATAACTGAAGACATGGGTTCTGAAAAAACACACACTGAGCAAAGGTCCTGAGGCAAGAGTGATGCATCAGCAGAGTTGTAGAACATCCACCTATATATGCTAAGGTATGGAGTTCGCCACTAATTTCTAAGATCTATCAAATATAATCATTTAGCTTCAGTAGAAAGAGGGGGAGGGTTAGGGTAATCTGTCTTATAACATGACAGGACTTTTTATGGTAAATGGATTGTTAACCATGATAACGATATCTTTGGTATCCATTTGTGTTCAAATTGTGGAGCAAATACTGCATATTAGAGCATGATAGTTTAAATAAATATTATAAACTTCCTTTGTATCTCTTGCTTATCTTATTATGGACAAGTACGAGTGAGAGAGTGAAAGGGTGGGCCCAGTTAGCGCAATCCCTGAGAGGGTCAAGAGTGTTGTGTCATATGGGTGCCAACTCACTTGTTTCTCTGGAAAGGTTAGGAGGGAAAGTAAGGCACTATAGATTGTTGGACTCTGGCTTATAGATACTGAAGTGGTATGGTCACTCCATCTCTACATGCTGATGTTCTATATCTTCTAAAGTTGAATGAGGGCTTGAAGCCAACATGTCTAAGTATTGGCACCCATTAGCTATATTGTTCCCACTATTCCTAACTGTTGAATTTTGAGAATGGATGAATGTGTGTTGGGACAAGGTCTTCTTGGTTATTGTACTTGGGTAGAGTGTTTAGGAAATATTGTCAGTACAACACAATATTTAATTAAAGAAATCATAATTACATTTTATTACATCCAGGAAGACCAATACAAATGTCTCCCTAGCTACTAATCATTTACTAACTATATTTAATCCCGGATTTACATAATGTTTAACTGTTCAGCGCCATTCTCAACAATATTTATGGATGGAAATAAATCTGTTTCCCATACATATCAGCGAAAGACAGGGGGGGTTGAAGACCTTTTAGCCCAATGGGCATTGTGTGATTGAATTGCGGGCACCTTTATTTTAATGTCCTGGTCTAATTTCTGTTCCATCCAACTCTGCAAAGCACACATAGCAGTCGTGGGCACAAAATAGTTTCCACCACTTACTGAGAGAAAATTCTCAGCATTTATGGGACATAGATTTTACACCAATTGCACAAAATAAACCTACTTATCAGCCATGTCTTAATTGTATGGGTACTGGCTGGCCTTGTAATTATTTAGCTCCAGCCAATGCTGCTGATGCATTTCTTGTGACAATGAATGGCCTAACATGAGGGGGGACTTTAAATTGCCCAATACCTGCTACTAGGCCATGAAACACAGTGTCTCACCCACGCAGCCACTTGATTGTTGATCCAGTTAACTTAAATGAAAGTTTTGATGTACCCTTTGACCCTCTCATCTACCTTCTTGGGCACTGCTCACTGAGTTTAAAAGTGGTGTGACACAGCACCATCGTTATGTACAGTGCTTAATTTCATCCGGTGGCTCCCTGTGTTTGGCACCGGTATTTAATTGTAAACACCAGCACTTATGACAGCCTGTCACATGGTGGCACTGTCTGTGTAATTTAGAAATTAGCAGTGCAACAGTGGTTTATTAATTCAATATGCAATAAATTCTATTAATTTCCTATAGCTTTGGGATTTTCATAGGAGTGTTATGGTTAATAGTTGAATAGGTATTGTTATTGGCAGCGTTGGCAGGGGCAAAGTTGTTTAAAGCAGCAGTGGCTGCCCGATGACGGCCCTGTCACATATTTTGTTGCAACTTAACCACTGGTAGGTAGTATCTTGGTTGACTATTGCAACTCATTTTATAATGATGGTCTCTTTTAGTGACAGTCACAGCAACATTTCATAATCCCTGATTTCCTTTATTCGTAGAAGCATTTTCCATCTTCCACAGAGGATGTCTATCTTAGCAATGAACTGCTATAACTTCTATGTGGGTTTAATTTATTTTCTCTATATTGTGGATGCCAAGGCTCCCAGCTGTCAAATGTGAATGTTTGATCCTAGCACCATGATCTGTGTCAAACCCCACCCTTCCAAACAAATGCCCACCCCCGTTTACTGTGACATCTAATTCCCTAGTGGAAGCTTCCTTTCCACTACCTAGTTACCCACCCAATCATTTGCATGATTTCTTACATCCCCCTGCACTACTAGCTATGACATCTAACACCCTCATATTCCACTACACACAGACTGGTGTAATGCATGTATGCAGCCCTGCTAAATATCACGCATCAGGAGTTAGACTAATGCATTTTAATGCCAGTGTCCTCATCACCACATTAAAATGCATTGGTCACACATATATTGCTCCATAACACCCTTTGGAGATCACGAGAAGTACAAAAACAGCCTTGTGTGCAGCACTGCTGCTCTTCAGTGGATTTTAGGTTTTGAGCACTGGCCCAAGAGGGCTCGTTGTCCTGGTAACATGGCAAACAGGGATACACTGTTTCTTTGCTGTGGGCAAAAAACTGACTGTGCTCCCTCTGTCAGCCTCGCTCACCAGGCCTCTCCGAGACCCACGCGTGGCTACTGGATCTCCCAGCGGGGGCAGGGCTGCTTAATTGTGTGTGCTAGGCTATGACCTTCTGCACCCTTGCCAGCAGGGACCCGGGAACTACTGGATGGGACAGGTTACTGCCTACCTGCCCTGTCCATCTTGTCTTTGTTAGCCGCAGAATGACTCAGCCAAGAGCAGCCTGAGGCGAGAGCCTCATGAGCACTGCGAGAATGTGAGGCTTGACTCACATGAATTCGGCCATCACAGAAGGTAAAACAGCGCATTAGGGTTGGTGTGAAGGGCAAACAAATTAGAAGCTGCTCCCTCAGGGATCTGAGTTTTGTGAGGGAATCGTTTTTTTGCATGTTCGATTTTTATTGTTATAATTACTTGTAGTTTCAGGGTTTTAAAAGCAGAACGCATGTTTCAGAAGGCACGTGGAGTTGTGTTCCTCTGCCTTTTTAAAAATCAGTTTTTCTGCACTTCAGTGGGGGCAGGCGCTGGGGAGAGTGCACCCATTGTCCCCTAGATGTGCATACAGCCTTTCTCTCCTGCTTGCACACAACCAAGACGAGCTTGCTGAATTTAGGAAAGCCCATCAGAGCGTGAGCTTTATTTAAAAACACCCTTCGAGGCTCTTTCTTTCATGAGAGCGCGCGCAGTCCAGGGCCAAGTCAGCAAGTATGGCACGTGGACAGTATCGCATAGGCGCAGTGGTGGCGCACATAGGGGCATATTACCAACCAATAGAGATAATTTTTGTCTCTAACTTGTTTAGAGACAAAAATTATCGATGCAAATCGGCAATTTTTATCGCAGATAAACCTTGCTATTATCAAGGTTTATCGCAAATGCGATAAAAAACGGCCGCAATGCATGAATATCGCTGAAAAGTCAGCGATATTCATGCATTATCGAGCAAATGCTCTTAGCCATGTTATCCACCTCCCATTGGATAACATGGCTAAGAACTGCTCAGGGGCAGGTGTTAGCTTTTGGAGATATTCGCGCTTAGCGCGAATATCTCCAAAAGTTGGTAATAGGAGATAGCGATGTTAGCGACTGTTTCCAGTCGCTAACGTCTTGGCACGCCCACTTTGCATGTCATTAGTGATAAATATCACTGACATGCAAAGCGGGGCCCAAGATGGTCACTATCTCCTATTAGCTGTCGCTAACTGGTGTTAGCGACAGCTTGGTAATAGGGAGATCATTTTATCTCCGCTTTCTTGGCTTTTAAAGCCAAAAAAGCGGAGCTAAACCCCCTTGATAATATGCCCCATAATCCGATATTTCTGTCCGGGGAAAATGGTGTTTATGCGAACGCAAAGTAATGATGCAGTGTCTGAGCAGCTGTTGGACAAGGGTGTGTGCTCAAAGTAGGCAGAGGAAGAGGAGATATAATAACAAGTATTGGCAAAGCTAAAAGGTCTCACCTCTGAGAGAGCTTTTGGCTTTGGCAATCAAGTAGGGGTGGCTAATGTGGGAGGAGGGGTGGATAATGAAATGATTTGAAAAAGCACTAGAAAGCAGACAGTGCTGCCTGCTTCATAGTGCTTTTAGGTCCAGATTGCAGAGACAAGGGGAAGGTGGGAGGCGAAGACACAGGGGAGAGGTGCGTCACAGGTCCAGACTGTAGGGGGAAGTGATGTGTCGATTCTGAAATTACTCCGATCTGCGGGTGATACGTTGGGGAAAACTTGCCTCACAGGGACGATGCGTGTAAATCCAGGATGCGCCAGCGAATGATGCGGCGGCATCGAGCGGCGCTGTATCGATTTCTTCAGCCGCAATCCCTCGATGTGTTGATTCTTGCAGTGCAGATAGGCACTGCGCCAGTGTCAGTAGTTGCGTGGTAATGCGTTGAGATTCTTCTCGCAGCACGGCATTTGCGGAGAAAACTGTTGCAAGAAGAGCGATGCGTCGCTTTTCTAGTTGTGTTGCTTTTCCAGGTCTGAGCAGCAGAAGCAGCTTCCAGAGGCCCGACACAGTCACAATGATTCATAAAGGGGGTGGTGATGGACAGAGCATCTGAATTAAGCAGAACACTCCTACCCAGTCAAAAGATCAGGGCTTGATCCATCACCGTTTTTTAGCTCACCGCACCATCCCAGTTCAGAACCTGGCCACATGCAAATTAGTCTGTCCCTGGCCCAGTGCATCATGGGAACAGGGCAGACCAAACTACCAAGCTAATTCTTTACTGGAAAGGAAACAAGCTTCCGGGGATCGGTTTCTGGCATTACAGCCGTCTTCGGCCCGGCTTGCTTGAATCCTGATGGTGCAGTGAGCAAGGGACTCATGTCTGAGCATACCCTTCCACTCCTATAGTGGCCAAAACGATTCATAAAGGGGGTGGTGATGGACAGAGCATCTGAATTAAGCAGAACACTCCTACCCAGTCAAAAGATCAGGGCTTGATCCATCACCGTTTTTTAGCTCACTGCACCATCCCAGTTCAGAACCTGGCCACATGCAAATTAGTCTGTCCCTGGCCCAGTGCATCATGGGAACAGGGCAGACCAAACTACCAAGCCAATTCTTTACTGGAAAGGGTCAGACTAATTTGCATGTAGCCAGGTTCTGAGCTGGGATGGTGCAGTGAGCTAAAAAACGGTGATGGATCAAGCCCTAATCTTTTGACTGGGTAGGAGTGTTCTGCTTAATTCAGATACTCTGTCCATCACCACCCCCTTTATGAATCGTTTTGGCCACCACAAGTGTGGAAGGGTATGCTCAGATGTGAGTCCCTTGCTCACTGCACCATCAGGATTCAAGCAAGCCGGGCCGAAGACGGCTGTAATGCCAGAAACCGGTCCCCAGAAGCTTGTTTCCTTTCCAGTAAAGAATTGGCTTGGTAGTTTGGTCTGCCCTGTTCCCATGATGCACTGGGCCAGGGTCAGACTAATTTGCATGTAGCCAGGTTCTGAGCTGGGATGGTGCAGTGAGCTAAAAAACGGTGATGGATCAAGCCCTGATCTTTTGACTAGGTAGGAGTGTTCTGCTTAATTCAGATACTCTGTCCATCACCATCCCCTTTATGAATCGTTTTGGCCACCACAAGTTTGGAAGGGTATGCTCAGATGTGAGTCCCTTGCTCACTGCACCATCAGGATTCAAGCAAGCCGGGCCGAAGACGGCTGTAATGCCAGAAACCGGTCCCCGGATGCTTGTTTCCTTTCCAGTAAAGAATTGGCTTGGTAGTTTGGTCTGCCCTGTTCCCATGATGCACTGGGCCAGGGTCAGACTAATTTGCATGTAGCCAGGTTCTGAGCTGGGATGGTGCAGTGAGCTAAAAAACGGTGATGGATCAAGCCCTGATCTTTTGACTGGGTAGGAGTGTTCTGCTTAATTCAGATACTCTGTCCATCACCACCCCCTTTATGAATCAACACAGTCACAGGCACTTCTTGGCAGGTCAGAACTCCAAGCAAGGAAGTTCAGGGGAGCTGGGGTGAAGTTTTTGTGTTCCTGAGACTTCAAAACAGAAGACAAGCTCTACTCAAGCCCTTGGAGACTTTCCTCAAGCAGCGGACACAGCACACAGCAAGGTCCTTCTCCATTCCTTGGCAGAAATGGCAACTGCAGTCCAACCCAAGACACACTACAAGGGCAGTACTTCTCCTCAGTTTCTCCAGCTGTTCTGATTGGCAAAGGTTCTTCTTGATTCCAGAGGTAGTCTAAAATTCAGGGGTTTTAGGTCTCATACTTATACCCCAAAATATCTTTGTTCTTTTTGTGCAAGGGTCTCTGAGTCCAGTCCAAACCAATGTTGTTCTCTCTGGTACAGCTGCCTGGCAGGAGGTGGAGACAGCATTGTGTAAGGCATACAGGCCCTATAGAGGTTCAAGGGAAATCTCCTTCCACCACTCTAAATGCAGACCGGGCATATTCAGGTGCTAGCGAGAACTCCTCCCTCTACTCTGAATGCAGCGTCTATTCAGCCCATACCTGACTCATTCAGGAAAGGCTGGACACAGATCAAACCCCCAACCCGTGGCTGTCTGAGAGAATGCACCTCCCCAGCCCCTGTCACTCTAAAACCAGGCAGTCAATATACAAACAGGACCAGGCACACAGAATGGTTAAACAAGAAAATGCCTACTTTCTAAAAGTATCATTTTCAAACACACACTTTAAAAACTATCTTTAGTAAAAGATGTGTCATTAAATTCTGAGTTAAGAGAGTCTAGACTTTATTTTTCTATCTTATCCCTATGGGAGTTATGCTTGTAAAATGTTACAAAGCATTCCCTATTCTGTCCTATGGGGCAAGATAGGCTTTCACTAGTGAAAAACGAAATTGAAGTATTTCACTATCAGGACATGTTACACACATCAGTACATGTCCTACCTTTCACATACATTGCACCCTGCCCAGGGGGGTTCCTTGGGCCTACCATATGGGTGTCCTACATGTAAGAAAAGAGAAGGTTAGGGCCTGGCAAGCGGGTGCACTTGCCAAGTCGACATGGCGGTTAGCAAACTGCGCACAGGCACTGACAGCGGCAGGCCTAGACATCTTTTCAGGGCTACACATGTGGGTGGCACAATCAGTGCTGCTGGCCCACTAGTAGTATTTGATTTAACAGCCCAACACACCCAGTGCACTTTACTAGGGACTGACCAGTAAATCAACATATGCTAATCAGGGTGAACCAATGATAATACCAATTTACACAGAGAGCATATGCACTTTAACACTGATCAGCTGTGGTAAAGTGCCCAGAGTCCTAAAACCAACAACAACAGGTCTGGAAAAAATATGAGGATGAAGCAAAATGTTTCGGGATAACCCTGCAAAAACGGTCAAGTCCAACATATATGATTCCCTCATCTTCATTGCTTGTTTTGCTTACGGGAAAGCGTCACTCATAGTCGTTGAATGTCACTCATAACTACTCTGAAATTATGAAAATGTCACATAAAAGCAATCTGAAACCCTGTCAGCTATGTGTATGGGTTTCTTTTGAGAACACTGAACTAAGCTCACTAACCAAAAAATACTAAATTAACCATTAACCTTGAATTTACTTGTAGAGTACTAGTCGCCGTGAAATGCATAAATGCCTCGTTAGGGGTTGTAAGCGCTATATAAGCGCAATTGCAATATAATGCAATATTATGGCATTGTAAAGCGCTGTAATTTAGTCAAACACCCTGGCTTGGTGTCCAGTTTAACATGTTCCCTTCTCCATAGGTGCCCTTCGTAATAGCATAAGTGGTGAAGCATTTTCATTATGCAGCGTTATAGTTTTAATTTATCCTAGTGGCAAATTGATCTGAACTTTACACATACCGCTTTAAAGTCGCCCCTGACTGAAGTACTTCAGAATACTTTTGACTCCAGTTTAATATTTTTAGTGGCATGTGGCTAGACATGCAAGGAACGTATGACTTTTATTCTATAAAATAATTAAGCACGTTTCTTTTATTCTTCAACGAGTTTGCTGCTGAGGATAAGCGAAAATGTTGAAAGGACTATGTGGGTTTACTGCCATCCTGTGGTTAATCTGTTAAATAGCAGCCCAGCGATTTCACATTTCACATCGTTCGCAATCAAGCACTTGAAGAGAGTGATTGCCTTAAAGAACGAATTCGAGTCAAAATCGCTATATTTTCATCTTTGGGTTTGAAATGTTAGTTACTGAAATGCCAATCTATTAAAAAGAATAAAAAAAATATTATCTGTTCTTTCATTAGGAATATGAAATAATCACTTGATGACTATTTATCACGTCTAACATTAAATGTAATATAATAATTATCGCAGGTCATGGATTATTTGACCACTTCGAAATATATATACCAATTGTAATTGGAAATATCTACATTTGATAAACCCAGGTATACGCTTAATGAAGTGTATTCTTTTGAAATAGTCTTCTCCAAGTTGTATCCGAATACACAAAATAAATTCATGTTTTTTTTATTAGCTGAACGCTGGCTTCATCTGACCAGTAAACACTTGATCATTGCAGTACTCAGAGCCCTTCAGGAGTGTCTTAAGAACGATACTATGATCAAGGCTCTTGTGTTGTGCTTCTATAGGATGACTGTGTGTTGTTGTGCTAATGTCCCTACTGAGCCTAGCTTGTGGTACTGATCCTATTCGACCTGATAGATAGTGCTTTTTTATGTGTGTGCGAGTTACAACTTCTTTACACCCCTGCACATGGGGCGCTGAAGTGATTGATCACACGGTGAACATACTATACCATGTGAGTCCGAGGTTGGAAGATTGCCTTTTCTTTCAGCTGACCAGCATGTGGTTATATCATAATGGGAAGCAGTGGTGTAATGGATGAAGAAGTGTGGGAAATAGACACGCAAATTTGTAAAATGTGTTATACTGGCAGTTCTAATTAGCTCTGCAGGTCACTTTATTGCATAACAAGTTTATCTTTTATGTTCTTGATCTGATTTACTCTGCTAACTATGGCTGGAGGCCATTCACTTTGTGTTCTTATGGATCCTCAAGCGGTGACAGGTGTCAAAAAAGAGTGAGGGGGATTAGCAAACTTTCATTATGACACATTAATTGAAGAGTCTTTCCAAGATGTCCTGGCATCCCATTGTCTGCCCCTTCAAGTGCACCTAGGTGTTACATGTGGCTCAACAGATCTGTAAGTCAGGATTTGACACTGTGCCGTCAACAGAATGCCCACAGACCACACCCCACATATTCTATTGCACTCAGAGGAGTCATAGGAGTCCTTTCAGGTCAGTCTATTGTGTGCTCCTGAGAGGAATTTCACAACTCTTCCACATCTGTTCCTGGTCTGACCACAGTGTGGAGGTTGCTGGAGAGTTAATGCAAATCAGTCTCCAGGGATATCAGGCAGGGAAAAGGTAACATTTTCAACAATTTCCTTTCTTTCATATTTATTAAAAATTTAAATTCATCATTGAATTGGAGTTTTTTAAAACTATTAAAATAGTAAATGTCTGTAAAGGAACACACTTATAATAAGATTCTACCTGTCCCACTGTTAAATACCAAGCACCCTGACTTGTGGACTACAAGACATACATAAGGGTGACTTAATAGTAAAGGGAGGTTTTTACTGTCAGAAAGGGTAATTTTAATAGGTCACACTGCAGCTCCAATTCGTTGTTTAAAACTGACACAGCAAGGCTACATTGGTAGGCCGGTAGCCATGTTTGCATTACCAATGTAGTGGATAGCACAATAGGTTCTGTAGTCTACATGTGTTGTTTTACTTCCAGGCCTGAGGCTAACTTTGTGCATTTTATACTAAGGAATTACAGAGAAGTCAAAGGTGCCAATTACGAATGAGGTATTTAAAGGGGGAGTACAGGCACATTACTACTGGTTAGCAGAAGTTAGGCACACAGAGTCCTAAAGTCAGCAAACATTGGGTCCAGTAAAAGGCGAGAAATCTGTAGTGATCATGCAGAAAAGGTGGATTTCCTAAAGGCTCTATACTAAGATCCACAGTTGATCTAATTATCTTCTGAAGAGCCATTTTTGCACACCTCACTGTGCTTTGAGATATTGAGGATAGCTAATATTTTTGGTTGATTTCTGAGGTATGAAAAAATGTGCCACAACATTTTCATTGTGTAGAAGGCACTACTTGGGACCTCGTTGACTTATGGTATTAAAGACAGATCTGAGTCATTGGTTCCTCCTAGATTTCTCATCTCTTGTCAAAGTTGGTAAAATATCATGTTCTTTAGGCCATATGTCTGTTGGCTGGTATTTGTGCCACTGTCCATCAGTCATGATCTCTGTCTTTGCTGTGTTTAAATATAGGAGGTAAAATCAACAGTGCATCTAAGCCATGAAGGTAATTGGCAGGTCTTCATTGTAGAAGGCTTCTGACTCATCACATTTTAGTATGATTTGCACATCACTTGTATAGATGCAACATGCCAGGTTGAATAATCTGATCAGGTCCAATAAGGGGGTTATGGTGTTGTTGAAAAGGAGAGTAGAGATGAATAAGCCCTTAGCAATGTTGGGTGTTAGAGATGCTGGGAGTGAGGTATGGATATGAAAGTTGGTATTATGACCCAGCTTTGTCTGTCTTTGACATATGAGTCAACTCAGTTTAGAGCATTTCAGGTGGTGAACAATATCACATGCTGCTTCAAATCCCAGAAGCAGTAAAGCAACCACGCCGGTCTTGACCACTATGAGTTTTAGGTCACCCCACGTGGGTATGAGGGCTGACTCTATCTATGTACCTAATCTGAATCCAGATTGCTGATCTGATAATATATTTTCTTCAGTAAAATTCGAGAGTTGAGTAGAAACTGCTCTTTTCAATAGTGTACCATGGAATGGGCCATTGGATTAGACTGGTCTAGATCTTTCTCCCAGAGAAGTCACCTACGGTAAGAGGTTTGTTGTTGAGGTGGGAAAGAGTCTAGTTCTAAGATGTTGTTTAGTAAGCTTCTAACTGGTTTTCCTGTAAGGATGTGTGAAAGCTATCTTAAAATAATTTTGGGAGGGCCAGGTCTAAAGGCAATACTGATGACCTGCTTGTGTTGATAACATCATGCAATTGTTTTTGAAAGAGAGATTTAAAGATGGTGAGAGATGTGAAATTGGTGATATCATCAAAGTGCTGTTGTCAAACAGGAGGAGTATTAGCTGGCTTGTGCTTAAGGATGTACTCTGTGTTTTCAATTTTTTAGGATCAGTTTGATTCGATATAGTGGGCTGTCTGCATTTTGGCCCTTTGTATTGTGGAATACTGCAAGAATCTTGTGGAGTTCCTTTGATAGGCTGTCGGTTTCAATTATGAATGGGGAGTAGTGTTGTCTGGTTCTGATATTTGCTATGTAGGGTCCGTTTTTATAGCTCTATATTAAATATTCACATTACTTATTTGAATTCCCAAAAGTACATAATGTATGTTCTTGTCAAGAAAGCACACACACTTGTTTTGCTATAAGTACAAGGATGTACACATTGTTTCCCACATCCAACACATGCCCGACATATTATCATGAGCTTTCAAAGCTGATAGAAAACATTACAATAAATAAAAAAACGATTTAACAAAGTAAAACGATGCAATAGAGAGTACAGATGAGCCACAAAATAGAGAGGTTCTCATATTGGGACTCATTTTTATAGTTAACCCCTTCGCTGCTTCTGTCGGCCAACGGCCGTCGTGAGCACTACCTCCGTAGTGGTGCGCACGTCCGTTGGGTGATGCGGCCCCGCCCACCTAATTAAACTGCCACACCGCGACGGAATTTGTGCCACGGTTAAGCGACTAAGAAGAAGAAAGTCGAATGGGGATCATACGGAGACATCATCACCATGCTAAATGAGGGGTTCCAATTTGCATCACCCAACACTATAGTGGGAAAATCCTAAAGGTGAAACACTTGTGCCTATCCATCATGGAGGTCTTTTTTCAGTTTTGGACTCCAGTTTGACCACAATCATAGCTCAATCTCCATGGTGGATGGCTCGCCTTGCTATCCAATGAACACAATTTAAGCTACCTCAGCCCTACTTCAGCTGCATACATCTTACAGCCATCCCAAAGACCTTAGGCTGCCACCGCCTTCAAGCACATACCAATCTTTCTTCATACTAACATAAATGCCATTTCGGTGAATGTACTGATCTGCGTATTTGCTTTAGTCCTGCGCAAAGTACCTCATAAACATTTTAAGAGTAGCCACCAGTTTTCTACCTGTAATATTAGTCAAGAGAGAATCCATGGTCAAAACAGGCTATAACCCCCAAATCCCATTACATATGGTAAAGGTCAATCTGTGGGCTCTTGCATCTTGGACAGATGTCTGAAGCTCCAGAATATTTCTAACAATTCTAGTGTGAGGCAAGTAAGTTTGATGAACATATTTAGGGTCTCATTCATGAGCCCCATTGAGCCACTGAATGTCATTTTTTGTGACCTTCTGTGGCGCAGGAGCCTGCTCCATATTTACGTTCCACCACTAAGCTGCTTTTTATGGCTTAATACTGCCTCATAAATATGGCTCCATTTAATGCAGTTTTCTGAATTTTGGACATGATAGACTTTAAGGGGCATATTAACAAGCAGCAGCGATAATTATCGCTGACCGCTGTTAGCGTGAGAAAATCTATCGCCGGCTATCGCTGGCGATAACTTCCATGTTAGCGTTGTATTAACTATATTAGATCCGTTGGTGTACTCTTATTTATTAATAGCTTAAATTCTGTATTTCACTTGTCGTTGTAGTGCACTCCTTCCAAAGTGTTTTGTCTGAGAACACTATTGTAAAAATTGATTTCTAGAGAAGGTGGAGACTCCCCACCTTTAGAGGTCGTGTGCCCTCTTCAACTTTGACCTGAATAGGTCAGTACCAAGTTTCTCATTTTAAATCGTTTATGAAAAAATTCATCCAATTTGTCAAATGTTCTTCTATTAATGTCGTTTATTTATTCATGCATAATATAAACTTCATGATTAAATCCATTTATCATGCTTCCTCACTTCACATAAACCCGATGCATTTCGGGTCGGGGACCCTTCTTCAGGGTCTGTGAAACGAGACAGATCCCCGAATGCCTTGCCCCTGTCGGTTGGGGCAGTTGACGGCCGCGCAACAGATCACCATCTCCGTAAAGCTTTACGGAGATGGTGATCTGTTGCGCGGCCGTCGGGTTTATGTGAAGTGAGGAAGCATGATAAATGGATTTAATCATGAAGTTTATATTATGCATGAATAAATAAACGACATTAATAGAAGAACATTTGACAAATTGGATGAATTTTTTCATAAACGATTTAAAATGAGAAACTTGGTAATGACCTATTCAGGTCAAAGTTGAAGAGTGCACACGACCTCTAAAGGTGGGGAGTCTCCCCCTTCTCTAGAAATCAGCATTGTATTAACGCCATGGAGATAAAAATCCCAGCGATAGCGGGGATAATTGCCGTTTTCAATGAAATATCGCTGGTTTTCCAGCGATATTCCATTGAAAATGGCGATAACCTTGTTGATAGGACAGGGTAATCTTAGCCATGTAATCCACCTCCCATTGGAGAACATGGCTAAGTCAGGTCACAAGCAAGCGTTAGGAAAGTAGTGTTAACTACGGTTAGAGCTACTTTTCCTAACGCTCTGCTTGTTAGCGTGCAGCTTGATAATAGGAGAAATGTCGCTTAGCAACATTTCTCCTATTATTTTGCTCTGGAATGCCCACTTTGCATCTCATTAGAGTTGCAAAGCTGGGCTCGCTAAATCAGCAAAACACGCAATAGCATGTCTTTGCTGATAAGGCGATTAAATTATCGCCGTTTTTTGGCCGAAAATGGGAGCAAAAGCGGCCATAATTTCATATCGCCTCCTTGGTAATATGCCCCACAGTGTTTTGATATGAAAGTAGCGACTTATGTGATTATAATGTAGTTGACCGATGAACTTAAACTCTTACGGTGTGAGATAACCACGTGGATGTCCGTATTTTCTTTTTGACATATCTATTATACAATTAGACAGCTGGGAGAGAATTAGGGTCTGGGGAATACCACATTTCCTTTATCTCTCTAACACGTGTATGTTGTTTGCAGGAGAATTAGAAATGACAAGGTCATTAGTGGATATGGATAAGAAGAATAGGAGTAACTGTGAGGTGAGACGAAACGCACATTTATAATTGATTACGTATGATATTTGAATTAATGAAAAATAGTGGTACTTTATATAGAATACCGGTTATATAAGAAAGGGTGTCCACCATACACTGCATATTTATTTCACTATGCATGATGCTTGTTTCATACACACTGATTGTTGTACATTTGGGATTACTAGAGAAATACCCTCTATGTGATAGTGTTTTCACTATGACACGAATTTTGATGTGATTCAACTCTCGGAGCTTTAATGGATGTATTTTCCCTCCTCCACATTGGATGACATGTTGATTAGGAATTCTGAAATTTGGACAGTTGTACGAATTAACTGAGCACCTGGGTGTCTAGGTGACGGAGTAATGCATTGTAATCTAGTTGGAGCTTAGATTTATGATGTACATTGAATTTATAGCCCTGATGAAGTCAGTGATGAACACTCATCAATCTAACGAAACAAGTGTTGTCTGTGGCTATTGAAGACTATTGATAAAAGACTGTGAATTCTGAAGACGAGAGACTGTGGCTTCTGAAGAAGTTTGACGGAAATAAATTAATCTGAAAGCAAGAAGATCTGTATACACTTTTTTCATACATTTGTTGGTTGCTCTGGAAAATCTGTTGACTGTACAAGACTAAGGGCCAGATGTAGGAGAGAAAATACCGGTCGGTGGAATTCGACCGGTATTTAGGATTCGGCATGTAGGGGCCAGCATTTTACAGAATCGGTAAATTTACCGAATCTGTAAATTTACCGATTCTGTAAAATACCGAATCGGTAATTTTACCGATTCGGTAATTCCACATGTAGGTGACACTCCTGAGAGTGCCACAGGCCCTTAAGAGTCGGTATTTTACCACCCAATCCTATTGGGTGGTAAAATACCGAATTCAGGTGTGCATGCACATCTGTGCATGCACACCTGTGCCATGTGACACACAGACATGCCCTTAGGGCATGTATGTGTGCCACATGGCACACATGCCTGTATTTGGGGTGCTTGAGGGTGTCAAAGTGACACCCCCTGCACCCTTGCAGGATTCGGTATTTACCGATTCGGTAAATACCGAATCGGTATTGCCCATTGATTCCTATGGGCTTCAAGGCCCATAGGAATCAGTGGGCAATACCGATTCGGTATTTACCGAATCGGTAAATACCGATTCTTACCGATTCGGTAAATGTAAACAGAAATGTACCTACATCTCACAACTTCTAATTTACCGATTCATAAATACCGAATCGGTAAAATTCGGTATTGAAGAATCGGTAAATTAGAATGACCTACATCTGGCCCTTAGAGGTCCATTAGGATGGCGGACAGACAAAGTCCGTCCGCCATCCTGTCTGAGGACGGGACCGTCCGCCACAGGGGCGGAGGTCCCGTCCCTGGAATTAGGATGCACCCGCCACAGTGGCGGGTGCATCCTGCATTTTTAACATTGCGGCGGGCGGTGCTGTAAGCACCGCCCGCCGCAGTGTTAAAAATGCATGTTGTGCGTTTCAAAGCACAACATGACAGGCACCGAGCGGTGCCTGCCATGTTGTATTTTGAAACGCAGGGGGGTACCATAGGTAGCCCCCATGTGCACCCCCCAAACCCCCCTTCACCCTGGGGGCCCGCAACGGGCCCCCAAAGCAAGGCTTGTATGCCTTTTTGTGGCCACGGAATTGCATAGCCCCCAGCACATCCTAATATGGCTGGCGGTGTCTGATAGACACCGCCACCATATTAGAGCTTTTCCTCCTTGCGACCGAGGCGGAAAAGCTGCGGAAGGTCTTCCCGTCCGCCACGGTCCCCCCGGCCATTGTAATATGGTAAATAGGTGGCGGACGGGCAAGGATGGCGGACGGATCGCCACCACCTGCATGGTGGTGGTGATACGCCCGCCATCCTAATTGACCCCTAGGTGTTCCCAGTTCTTATGTGTGAGCGATAGTTGCAGCCCTCTCCCTTGGAGCACCAAAGTAGAGATCATTGGCATTGACAGAGGGGGAATCGAGAAAAGTTTGCGAAAGTGGCCCTGCCACGTTCTTGTTCAACTTGATCCTAAGGGCATGCTGCACTTGTTACCCCCAGAGAAAAACAGAGGTAGTTTGAATAATACGCACAATGAGTGTAAGGAGAGATAGAGACAAAGTAGTGTAGGAGTTATTTAAAGACCTGAGTGCATGGGTTGCTATTTATAAAGCAGTGACCCACGGTAAAATTAAACAGAAGGAGGGTCTAAAACAGAAATTCATCAGATTGGAGCGGTTCAAAAAAACAGAAGCTTCAAAATTGTGGGATGGAGCCACGTTGAGGCAGTACCAGGCGCTAGGCAGGGTACCCCGTGGTCTCTGTTCACAGATCTTTCCCACATATGACGACTTTGAGGAAGATCGTCTCTCACAATGGGAGAAGGAGCTCACCAGTAACTTTAACAAACTTATGAACATTCTTATACAAAAATGCTAGCAGAAAGGTTGACAAATTGGCCACAGAGATTGATACACTAGAGAAAGAAATTGCAGATCTAAAACTAGAAGGCACCACAAAGAAAAACAATGGTATTTTCGAGGGTATTCTAAGTAAACTTGAGGAAGAAATATAACAACGTAAAACTAGAAAACTTAATAGGGATGAGACAGATTATTTAAATAGAAAGGTATTTACATTTGCCAAGAGGTTTGATTATCTGATCGGACAAGATGTAACCCCAGGTACAAGCAGGACATCGTCCATCAGTGAGAAGAGTGTGACCTCAATTAGCAATGTGTCTAGCAGTTGGGATGAGGACCCTGGAGAGGGTACCTTGAATCAATCAAACACATTTTTAAGGGAAGTGTGGAGGATATGGATGGGCAACAAAGATTTAAATATGAGACCAAGGGGAGGAGAGTCACAAAAACCAGGAGAGGGTACAGAGGGAGGAAACACACCAGGAGAGAGGCGGGCATGCAAACCAGATCTTGCAACAAGCAGAAATAAATGAGGGATCTGGGTTGGACATGAATGTTGTTAACTTTTTGAACAAAACACTAACAAATGAAATGATTTCTGTACTAAGTGAATGTATGAGCTATTGCCCTGTTAAGATTTATGATACTGTTGATATGAAGATTAGGCCTGGGCGGTAAATTCTGTTCCGCTCGCGGAATTTGCGGAATTTGGGTCATTTTGTGTTCTGCGGAGAACGCGAAATTGCACAAAAATCTGCGTTCATGAAGTTTTTTGCTTGTTTGCGTACTCAAAATGCGTGTTAGCGAGATATTTCCCCCGAGCACGCAAACAGCAATTGCGAACAGGGAAAAAGCATCGCGAACAAGCAATTCCGCGTGTTTGCAGAATTTCTGTGTGTTCGCTGAGATTTTTTACCGTTTCGCAGAGATTTGCGTAACGCAATTACGCAAATTCCGCCCACCCCTAATGAAGATAGATCTATATAGGTTTCTAAGACAGTTGAAATGAAATAAATTCTTTTCATGTAAAGACATGACTAACAAGAGTATTGTAAGTAGACTGTCTTCCAGCATGTGCACCATTGCTGAAATTAAGAACACAGCAATTTTACTATCAATCACCCAAAGTGAGGAAGACCCTATGACTATTTATAAACTATTACAAGAGTTAGAATTGAGTAATGACTTGAATGAGGATAGTGGCCTCAACGAAAAATTGAGGTGGACACCACATTTACAGACTGGCAACAGTATTGATCTATTTCACAAGGTGGTATTACAGGACATCGACAAATGGGAAGATAAAAGGAGTACGAAAAAGAAGAATTATGTAAAAGACAACCTAACCCCTCTGGAGAGAGCTGCCCTTAGAGAACTCATGATCATGATATAATTATCAGGGAGGCAGATAAGGGGGGCTGTATGGTTGGTGATGGGCAAAGCTGATTATGATAATGAAATTCTCACGCAATTAAGCAATGTGAAATGTTACATCAAACTGAATGGTAATCCAGTGCCAGAAATGTCTACGTAACATCAATGGCCGTCTGAGGGAATAGTATGATTTTAACCTGATAAGTGAGGATGAGTTCAGGTTTTTAACAATTGATCATCCAAGGTTTCCATGCCCTTACACCTTGCCTAAAGTGCACAAGAAACCTCACTTTACCCCGGGTAGACCGATTATCTCTGGAATCGGGGGTGACTGAGAAACTTTCACAGTATGTAGACTTTTACTTGAGACCGTTTGTGTCAAGCCTGCCCTCCAACATAAGGGATACGAAGCATCTACTCAATATGCCATATGATGCGAAGTGGGAGCCAGGTATGACTCTAATGTCATTTGATGTAGTCTCACTTTACACCAACATTGAACATGAGAGAGGTATACATGCATTGGGATATTTCTTGGACAAACTGCAGATTGGCTACATGACATACTCTGAGATGTTGCTGGAAATGGCGCAACTAATATTGATAAATAATATCTTTCTCTTTAACGGTGAATGGTACAGGCAGCTCTGCGGGACTGCGATGAGATCCAGATTTGCACTGTCTTATGCCAACCTGTTTGTGGGTTGGTTAGAGGCGGTGCAAATTTAGGAACCTTGCAGCCGGTAGTAGATGGAAGACATACATTATTGGGGATGATTTATCGATGACTGCATTAGGATTTGGACTGGTTACACTCTTTGGTAAATCAGTTCTATGACTTTTTAAATGATAATGAGTACAACATGTCATTCACTATGGTTAACAGCAACACAGAAATTATGCTCTCAAATGTTGAACTATATGTTTCAGGAGATCAAATACATAGCAGAATGCACCGAAAGCCTACATCTTGTAACTCTCTTTTGCACGCAAACAGCTTGCACCCCAAGAGCCAAATCAATTCTATTTTCTATGGGGAAATGCTTAGGGCATGCAGGAATTGTAGCCAGGAACACACATTTGATAAGAACTTGAGGGACATGAAGGAACACTTTGTGAGACGTGGTTATAGCGAGGATGTGGTCAACAAGGCTGATACTAGAGCACGCAAGTTGAACCGTGCTGATACTTTGAAGGACACAAAAGACATGGGCAGGAAAGAGAAAGGGGGTCCGATCAGATTGATTACCAACTACCATCCTTAGTCACATGAGCTGTACAACATATTGAAAAATACTGGACTCTACTGACGACGGACAGGGATTTACAAACATTTGGGCGAGCTCGACCTACCATCACATATAGGAAAGGAAGCACAATTCGGAATATATTGAGCCCCAGCTACCGGACACCACATATACGTGATACATGGCTGCACTCAAGAAGCAATGGCTTCTACTCATTGCACTATGTGTACATTGGCTTTAGACAAGGTCAAGGAGTTTAGCTATAATGGATCACGTACATTTCAGATCAGGACACATATAGACTGCATGACAAAATATGTAGGCTACGTACTCATATGTGGGTGTGGCAAGATATATGTGGGTAGTACAATCAGATCGGTGAGAAAGAGATTTACAGAACATTTCAGAGCAGTGAAAAAGTCAGATATGAGATACCTGATTGCCCAAAATATGTGTGAATGCACGTCACAAGGTAAGCATTTTCAGTTCAGGTTTCGTGGGTTGCAAATGGTGCCAAGCAACCATCGAGGGGGCAACAGGGAACTCATATTAAGTCAAAGTGAAGCCTGATGGATCATGATTCTAAAAACTGTGGAGAACGGGCTTAACATTGACCAAGAAATGCAGTACTTTTTGGGTACTTAGGTGGATGATATCAGAAATGTCAATAAAGATTGCACCAATTTTATATGTAGAATGTATATAGGAAGGTTTTTAACTGTCGTATAACATGTAAGCAAGAGTATTGTACACGTGATGAATATGTATTAACACAATCTGTGACAATATTGAAATACCCTTTATGTAATTTTGAGTACGTCTCACAATAGTAGCACATGACATATGTATTTCCAGAAATTTGACAACTTAGGAGATAGATTGATAACTGAGCTCACAAGTTAAGATACAGATGTTGACTTATTTGTGTTTTAACTAGATTAACACTTGAACAATGAATTTGTTCATATACCTCTACTCTAGATAATATTAGTGCAGCAGCATTGGATTGTGACTTGATGATATTTTGAAGGAGCCTTCAAGTAAGAAGGTGATATGGTCTAGAACTAATAAGATATCCTGATAGGATGTCAGTGCTTCTAGGGAATAATTATCCCTGGTGTTGAATTTTCCTGGATGGAATTTGAGTAAAAATTCTAGCATTTTACGTGACTGAAGTAATAATATGTGGTCCCATAGTGCGCATCCTTTTGGCACCAATATTGGTTGGAAATGGGAATGGAACGGTAAATATAACTGGTGATCAACTGATTATTCCATGGAAAAACCATTACCAGACACTGTGGAGAGATAGAAATGTCGGGCAGGAGTAAAACTGGTCATTATTTATATATTGATATTTTGGTAATTGTTTGCCTTAATAAAGTAATGACTGTATGCTGGGTATGCCATCTTTGTGAAACAGATGGACACATACGTGGAAGGCTAAGGCAGACATCTTGTGTAAGTGTACAACAATAAACAATAGTCTAATACTTTATGATACTAGCAGATTAGTATAATGGAGTAGGGTACTTTGCTATGAGTATATGAGCAATGATATAGTGGAATAGCACAGAGTTTATATGGATGTAGATGTAGTAATAACGGAATACTGGGCACGCCATTTTGATATAACGAGTAACTAGATATGAGGAAAGCATGGGCGGACATCTTGTGCAGGTATTTTTTCCGACTCGTACAGAAATACACAACAATACGGGTGAATTTAACTTAGGAATAAGATATCTTGCAGCGGGTACATTGACAGTGCTTATGCCCATTATAGTGTAATGCAAATGAGCTGAGAAGGCCGACAGTAAACGCAATGACCCAGTTCCTAGAACCTTATAAAACAAGGATTACCAATATGGCGCTTGTTTACCACGCCGTACTAGATCGTTTGAGGAGTACTCTCTGCGCTGCACTTATGTGGTGGCAGCCGCTTATGCATGTCTTTGAAGAAACCAGGAAGGTTGAATTTTGGACGTGATAAACTTTTAGTGTTTTGATATGAAAGTAGCGACTAATGTGATAGTGAGACTACGTGACTATAATGTAGTTGACCCGATGGACTTAAACTCTCACGGTGTGAGATAACCATGGGGATGTCCATATTTCCTTTTTGACATATCTATTATACAATTAAACAGCTGGGAGAGAATTACAGTCTGGGGAATACCACAGTTCCTGTATATCTCTAATACGTGTATGTTGTTTGCAGGAGAATTTGAACCGACACAGACATTAGTAGATATGGAGAAGAAGAATAAGAGTAACTGTGAGGTGAGACGAAATGCACGTTTATAATTGGTTACGTATGATATTTGAATTAATGAAAAACAGTGGTTCATTAGATAGAATACTGGTTATGTAAGATAGGGCGTCAACCAAACACTGTATATTTATATCACTATGCATGATGCATTGCAGTGCGCGCTATGAAATTCGTTTTATTTATTTAATTGTTTACTTACCTCCGATGATCCATATACCGATGCTTACTACCTCCCACCCTGCCCCTCCCCCACCCTCCTTTCCACCGCATGGAACTCCCGTAACGGGCCGCTACTGATAAGCACAATAGCCAAAATGCACAAAAGCGTTACCATACCTTGTGGTGTGCAATGCTGAACCCCGCTGTGAGTCTTCTCATTCAGGTTTGCATATCACTGATACAAGCGCTGCAGTTCCCCACATGCACACTGCATCTTCCAAGATGGTGCTGACGTCACGTTGCCGCGCAGTCCTTACTCATCCTTGTAGTTAGGAAGCGTTGCTAATGACGCCTCCCAAAGTAACTCCCTGATGATGATTTGTCCGAGGGAACCGGTTGCTAAGTAGCATTTCAAGGACTGCTGCTTGACATCACTCCTTGAGTGTGGTGATGTGAAACAACCTTGCGCAGCTCACGCTCTCACCGCTCAAGCCAACTTCATAACTTATAGCCCAAATTACACTACTGCAATAAATCTCCCATGGACACGGCTACACCTCCACAGAACTGCGACACTGCCTCCACTTGCTACCACTCAAGCTTCTTCTATATGCCTGCTCACCGCACTAGGGGACTTTGCTCCCTGCTTGTTCCTCTGCTCCTGCACCAACACGGAAGGCTCTCTGCACCCATGTTACATCAATACAAATACCAGTTCCCTTGGTCTCCAATTTGTAAACATTATAACACTCCAGATGAAAGTAATTCACTTCTTTATTGAGAGCAAGCAGGAGACGCCTGTCTCCACTCGTAGCTTCCACCAACTGTGTCCAGCTGCCTCCCACATTCCAGAGCCTGTTGCATCCCATTACCTAGAATCTAGGTAATGGGATGCAGGTAACCAGGATATCACACTGCGCTATCCTGCGCCACAAGCTTTATAAATATGGTATTGCGGGGCATATCATCAAGGCGCTGCAATAAAATTATCGCCGCTTTAGTGTCCGTTTTCGGGCGAAAAGCGGCGATAATTTTACCGCAATATCAGCAAGGTCATGCAATCGTGTGAATCCATGCCTTAGCGTCTGTTTCCTGAATACCCAGCTTTGCATCTCTAATGAGATGCAAAGTGGGCGTTCCTTCCCAAAATACCGTTAGAAATGTGGCTAACCGACATTTCTCCAATTATCTAGCTTCCCGCTAACCTGCAGAGCGATAAGAAAAGTAGCGCTAACCTCACTTATCGCTACTTTTCTAATGCCTGCCTTTGATCTGACTTAGCCATTATATCCAATGGAAAGTGGATATTATGGCTAAGTCTGCCCTACCCTATCACCAAGCTATCGCCAATGGCTGTGCGAACATCACTGGATTTCCAGCAATAATTGCACATTCATCAGCTATCGCTTGGATTTTTATCGCTTCGGAGATAAGCGTTGCTGATAGCATTCTATCTCAGCGATAAAATCCAGCGATGGTCGGCGATAATTATCCTCGCGCTAAAATCGCTTAGCGATAATTATCGCCGGCTGTTACTGATATGCCCCTATGTGTTAATGTGAGGAATCCTGCATGCTGTTGTGCTTCAATTTTTGTCAATGATTAACCAGTCCTCATTTTCAATAAAAGAAAGTGCAGATTACAATCAGGAGAATATGGTTGATAATGTAACATTCCCAGGTGAGCTTTGATAAGAGGTACATACCTTTTAATTTCCTACTTTTTAAAAACATACAGTCACAGTTACATTTAAAATGTAACAAATAACATCTTGTCTTCTTCATCATTAGGCTCTATCTGTTCATTTACTACATTTCACTGTCCATATGTCTATGTTTTTAGTGCAAAACTTGGGGGGGGGGGGTATTAGGAGTTTGAAGGATGAGGGACATCCATCTTAAAACATCAGATGGTCTGCCAACCTCATGATTCCCCAGCCTCATTTAATGATTCCAAAGGGAAGCTGTAGCCAGCTTACACAACCCATCCGCCACAGGACATTATCTGAAGCTGATTGTTCCTGCCCCTGTGTGACTATGCGGTTCATCGCAGACCAGGGAGAAAAAGAACAAAACTTACTAAAGGACTGGCAGAAAAAGAATAAAAATGTCCGTCTAGACGGAGGTAACTCTATGAATATCACAATCTTTGTGTGTTTGCTAAAAACAACTCTCTGCAATAATGGTTTGTTCTTAAAAGAGAAACAGCGTGCTTGTTGGAGGTCATGATGTATGCTGTTTTGTTATTTAGCGCAAATTCAACCGAAGGGATTGGAGCGATTTACATGCGGCCAAGGTACATTACATAACGACATATTATTTTTTTATTTTTGGGCTCAAGGAGATGTTTGCCCACTTTTACAGTTTGCACTGTTTACATATGGAAACAAAGACGAGCTCAATGTATTTTTTTGTTTGTTTACTTTTTAGTGCAAAACCTGTTTTGCTTTGGAAGTTCCCTAAAAGGTAACGCAAGGGGGCGTTAAATGGGTGGAATTTAGGGCCTTCCAAAGCAACCACACATGCTTTTCATGCAAAAGCCTACCTACTAACATTAGTAGACAAAGTTTTGTGCCCATAAATAACAGCACTTTGACGCAGGCGTTAAAAACGAGAAATGCTTCTTTTTCTCCTAACGCTTCCTACTTTGCATGTGTGCTGTACTATACAGCACACACCCAATATGGGAAATGTTATAAAGTTAGTCTAAGCATAGTATTTTGTACTGGAAGGGTAACATTTCGTCCAAAACTATGCTACACTCACACACACACCGTGCACTATGGAGCAAGGGTATGTACATGGCACTGCCTATATGGTGCTGTCCTTCTCTCTTCCTCTCATGCAACACAGCACTGGATGTTTTGGTGCTGTGGTGCGTTCTGTGTGACCTTTGTAAATATGGGCCTAAATGATGTGCCCAGAATCACAGGAGCTGATGCCATAACTCAAGGACGTTTCTCCAGTTCCAAAGTTGGCAGCTCTAGTGATTACGTCACATCCTCTCCCCAATTCCATCGCATTTTTGTTGAAAATGCTCTCATATCTTCCAGCACAGACCCTTCTGCTCAAAGATCCCCACCAAGCAAGTGAAATCTATACATGACCTTTGAAAGTGATACCTACACAGCCTCAATGGTTTGGAAAACCATATTTCTAACTTTATATTTACCACCAAATCTTTTCAATATACAGTACTACTAGGTTTAGAGGCTTTGAATCATTTGATAGGCCTGCAATTGAAGCATTAGGTAATTTAGCCTAAACTAGCCATTAAAGGCCCCCTTCTGTGCTGAAGGCCTGAGCCAAAGGTGTGGGCCTTGAACAAGAGAGCTAGCCTTTGATAGCGAGTTATGGCAGGTTAGGAATTAAAACATTCTGAACATTAAGCGCAGAATGTCCTAATCAGAAACCGAAAGGCCCTTTGGAGCTCAAGGCCTTTGCAGTCTCAAAGACTCTAAAGATTTTGGGGCAGATTTATGAGGCACTTGCGCCACGTTTACGCCGCTGTTGCGTCACGCAAGGCGGCGTAAACGTGGCGCATCCCTACGAACGATTTACAACGTGACGCATCTAGGCAGATGCGTCACGTTGTAAAGCCCTGCGCCGCTTGTGGGCGTTCCGGCGCAGGGTGGGCGTTCCGGGGCAGGTGCGCCTCGCAAAAGTGGCTGAGTGAAATCTATAAGATTTCACTCAGTCACTTTCAGGCCAATGCTGCGTCAAAAGCCTGCGCCTGCTTGAAGCAGGCGTAGGTCTTGACGCAGCATTGTGGAGATGGGGCACCCCCGAGCCTTGCTGGAGCTGCGTCGCGCTTGCGACGCAACTCCAGCAATGCGGCACCTTTACGGCACAGATGCGTCACGCATCTGTGCCGTTTTTGCCCCATGGTGCGCCGCATCATAAATGCGGCGCACCATGGGTGGCGGAGCTGTGGCGCACTGTGGCGCATGTTAACTGGCGCATCCCTGGGGATGCGCCAGTTAACATAAATCTGCCCCTTAGTTTCACAGCTGTTGCTTTGATTGTTAAACAACTTGCAGCCGCATACAGGGCCATGCCTGTTAGCTGTTGAACATCCACACCAGTAGCTGTGAGAAGGGGCTGAAGTCTGCCTCTGGTTCTTGTGTGCTTAGCCAAACTGCTTTTTCTTGTACAGCTGAGCCTGGGATACCCAGGAGCTAACCAGCAATCCCCCTACAGGAGGAGAGAGAGAGAAAGGTCCAGTGTGCCCTGCAGCACAGCCTTTGCCTTTCACTTTCCCCTGCCCAATCCATGTATTTTGGAAAGGATGGGGAAAGAGAAAGGCAGAGGCTGTGTATTAGTAAAAATTTGGGAGCAGAAGTCCTATACCAGTTCTTATAGGCTGCTGCTGCTCCATTGTCTTCAATGGAGCTCTCAACATTCTAATGTTCTAATCAACATTGATTGTAATTGAAGCAACAGTTTCAACAACAGCACCATAGCTACTTTCAATCACTTGCTCTTCAGTTTGGAATAATAAAAGGGATTTCAGGATCAGCAGCCGTGCACCTGTAGATGGCCATTCAGATCACTTTAACCTTGAAGGCTCTTGCAAGAGGTGCTAGTCAGAGGCCACCATACATTCAGTTAACCGTATTGAAAGTATACATTACACAAAATGCGATGCCTCTCAATATATCATTATGAGTTTCCAACAATAAAGTTGACACAGACCCAGGTACTCATTTACAAAAAAATGGCTTAGGGCAGCACCACAAGTCTTTTTGCTGTGCTGTCCTAAAACCAATTTGAAAGTGTAGGAATGCACTGTTTTTTGAGTTATGTTGTATTCACATCCTTTTGGCCAGTGCAGGCACACAATTTGGTGCCTACTGCCAATGGAGGAACCCTTGAACGATGGTGCAAGGGTGTCTGCACTGTTGGCATGGTTGGCAGCATTGTATTTGTGCAGGAAGGGGCATCTTCCTGCACAAAAACAGCCCTGAGATGTGTTTTCCTCGTTCTAGGTGTGCCTGCTCTGGGGAGGCATAAAGTTTTGGCACTGCACTAGGTTTAGGGATTTTTTTAATCTGTTGCAGCATCAAAATCCATGGGTGTTGCATGGTATCACCCATCGCAATGCCCATGGAATGCCTTCTTGACATAGAGTAAGGCAACGCAAGACTTTGCGCTGTATTGGCTTTCTCTATATCTATGAGGCCATGCACAGCCATGCAGAGTGGCTTTGCATCGTCTGATAGATATGATTGAGAGGACTGCGCAATCAGAGGTTCAAAAAAGTGTCACTCCGGTGGCACAAGCCTTTTGTAAATAAGCCCCTTAGTTTTCCAAATATATGTTGCAGGAAACAGGCTTGGACATTTGCTAGCCAGAAAGTGTTATATTGTGAGCCTTTCTGCTAAAACCTGGTCCAAACTCGGGTGGCTTTGTGAGCTAAAGAACAACGGATTTAACCCGGATATCTTTACTGGGGCTGAATATTTGATTTTTCAGCATTCTGTTAATTGTTTCTTTGCACAGCATTTTTCTCTCTAAGTAGGATCGGAATGCCCTGACGTGGGTTCCATGCTAAGTGTGCCACTGGATTCAAGAAAGTCTGGCAGATGAGGGGTGATATCCCGAAACCGTTCCTAGGATTCTTGTTTCTCATCCAGACAGGACCTGGCTGGGCAGTTTGGACTGGACTGTTCCTATGAGGAGCAGGGTCAAGACTGATCTGCTTTTGGCTTCGTCCAAACTGGGGTAGCATAGTGAGCATAACAGTGATGGATGTAACCCAGATCTCTTGACTGAGGGGTGAATATTTAATTTGTACAGCATTCTGACCATCATTTGTTTGTGCATCATTTACCTGCCAAAAACACCACAATGAAGGGGGTCACTACTAAGCCTGGGCGGAGTTCGCAGAGTTCAACCCCGCAAAGTGCACAAAAAAAACCTGCTGCGCTACGCAGAGCTCTGCAAGCGGCGCAGTGCGTTAAATAAATGTTGTTCACTGTGATTTTCAGTGCCAGATGCTTGTCCGCACTGTGCAATCATCGTGAATGGCACAATGCACAGCGTAAGCTGGCGCTGCTTTCTTTCTGCCGCGCGAGTAGATTTTTACTCAAGCTGCAGCTTTCTCAATGCAAATGGACAGTTCCTCAACGACCATACGCGACCACTCGCTATGAGAAATCTGACCGCCTGCAATCTTGCTGTGAGGTCAATTTTCCACACTCGCGCTCACCAACTTGACGTTGACGATCGCGAACGAGGAAAAATCTAACCGGGTGGTGGATGTTCCTTGCTCACGATCGCCAACTTGACGTTGACGCACGTGAGAAAAAAAACTCCGATCCGCTATGCCCAGACATTACGATGTCAGTCGGAAGAGCATCCAACCGACACAGTAGCAGGAATGGAACTGCCCGACTATTAGTTGGTGGTTCCACCTACAGTATTAGGATGCGACCACCCTATGGTCGATTGGAAACATCAATTTTTCTATTGCTGCTTGTGCGGTGGCCGGAAAGGGGCTGCAGCACAAGCTGCAATATAAAAATCCTGCACCGTGTGGCATGTACTATACAGTGCATGGATTTTTAGAGAATCACCTTAGATTCCCTCCTGGCCTTATAGCAGAGGTCCAGGGGGAATGGGGTCCCCCAAAGTCACTTCAAGCCTACCTTTTCAGAGTAGATGGACCACCATGAAATGGCAGGCAGAAAAGTGGATCATAATCCCCATGGTGTTGCCTGGGAAGGTGAATCCAATCTGACAGACCGCCCGATGGGTTTCTTAAGTCCATCAGAAGCTGTCAGTTTGTCCTTGCACCTATGCGGTACGACCGACTGAATTGTAGTGTGGAGGTCTGACCACGGCCTGAGATTTCGATGGGACCAACACCTACGTGCCGTTGTGTCGGTCCTACCGGTCTTTATTATTGTTTGTTGGTGATATATTCACTTCATAAATAATAACATAAGCAGTCATCCTTTCTCTCAAGCTGTATTTCTGTTTGGACCATCACAATAAAGTTGTCTGGATAAAAAAGAATGTTAGCAAATATTTATTTTACTGTAGTCAAAAAGTAACCTCTTATCTAACAATCAGTTGGTATAACAAAAATAGCAGGAACAGAACAACACAAGTATTGGCCGGTATTTGAGCCCATTTAACACTTTATTTTCTGAGAGAAAGCCCTGCAGGCTTTACTGAATACCGTACAAATTAGAGGAGTAAATCAACTTTAAAAAATATACTGATCCTTTAAATGTAGCCCAGGAAGAAGACATTCATCCTGCCATACTTGTTTACCTATGTCAAATGGTGAGTAAAAGTCCATGAAACGGATTTATAATGAATCCTTGAACATGGACTTCCATAAAGAATTACAAAATGCAAATGAAATGGTTGACATTGCTAATACCTGACCAATGATAAAAACATTGTGGAGGATACAGGCAAAGATACACGCTGCTCCATTAAATACATAAACCACTATATAAGAAGTTGGATCTAACTTTATGAGGAAAGGGTGGTAGCAGACATAAGGCTTTTTGATTATGGAAATGGCATTCCATCTGGTCCTGGAACATGGCTAGTTTATAAAGAATCAATACTTTTCATTGAACCAGGTATTCTTAGGAGTTTGATAGTTAGATTGTTTACTTAAAATGCTTATACAGTAATAAGTCCACCGCTGATCTTTGAATTCTTTAGAATTTCTGATTTGACTACGAGCACTATAGTGTTCGCTGCTGCTCAAGGAATCCAAGTGGATCTGGCACGGGACTTCTTACCTATAGAACTAATTGTGTATCTAGTGATTTGGGACTGTGGATATTGATAAAATGTCATCTCTAAAAGGAATTGACTACTGATTGTGAGAGTGCAGTAGACAGATTGTGCAATTTCACGTCCTGATGGGACCCTTATAATTGATGCAAAGTTTGAAATGTTGAAACATTTCAGGGATTGTTCCAGGGGTGTTCGGAATGTTTTATTCCACCCATAGAATTGGCAGAATTTGACAACGAATGGCCAAATTCTGCCAATCTTCACGCGGTGGAATTTCTTTCCCACAAGACTCCAGAAATGCGTGCACAAGTGGAATTTGGCATCCCCTAGTACAGCGGTCTTCAATCTGTGGGGCGCGACCCCCAGGGGGGCCGTGGCGTCATGGGAAGGGGTCGCGTATTCCCCCGCCTTATTGTCTGCACGCAAGGATTGTTGAATGGCATCAGCTCGAGGTGGTTGTCCCAGACAGAGCCTCGCACTGGGCGCTGCTCTGAGAAGCAAACTTATTGTGCACACTCCTCACCAGCTGATGAAGGGGGATGGGTCTTGCTGTGGGGGGTCGAGTACCAGCTTAATTGAGCCCAGCACGCCTGTTAATGTACTGTGTCCACAAAGGAAGATGCGAGCGGGGCTTGGGGGTTGGAGGGGGCCGTTCTCTCTGAGGTGAAAATCGAATGGAAGTCACAGGCCTGAATCACCCAGCCTCAAGGTTTTCTTACTGTTTGCCATTTGTTATTGTTCCTGTAGCATTTGAAGGCATGGATTGCTATGATGCCATCAGAACCTCTGGATGGCATTCCCTCTCATGCATCCTGTATTTAAAATATCTGCTCCTTGTCGACTTTTTTTTGGGTGCTCCAGATGCTTTCGAAAACACTATGAGTACCTATGTCTCCATTTTGGAGAAGACAACAAAGAGCATGTATATGTGTATAATTGTGATGATAACATTTATTCTTGGTAAAACTACTTCCAAACCAACAATACACTTTTATTTGAGGGAAGAAAAAGGCCTTTGCAAGACGAAATTCTCTTGCATCATTAGATGAGTGTTTATTTGCCCGTGCAACTTACATTTCTTATTTTGGAAGCTTTTAGTCGATTTTACCTGTTAGAAAACTGCTTCACAACTGTTCTTAGTTTGAGTGGTACATTCCTTCATTTTCTGGCCTATCTTTTTCGATGGTGGATATTGGCAATGGAAATGTGCTTACAGTCAGTGGTAATTTTACCTTCCAGAGTGGATTTTTCTGTAATACGCGTTGTTTTATTCTAGTGGCAATCATCAATTGCAGCTGACGGTATTTGCTTTGCATTTTTCCTGTAAAGGGAAGTGTAGTAATGGCGCCTTCTGCACAACTTGGCCTGCATGTAATCCCAGATCCTCCATTTGCAAAAGAGCTGTGTGTTCCTGGACACATTTTTATCTACCTGCGCCACGATTGTTCTATCTACTTGTATTGGAAGCACTTACAAACAGGACAGGATTGCACACAAAAATTATTGACATTTGCCCCAGGAAAGCACAGCAGGTGCTAAATAAAGGAGTGCGTGGCTATTAAAAAGTAGTTAAAGCACTTTTTGCATAGCTGATCCGGCAAGGCCTTTTTTGGGTGGCATTTGCCTTTGCTGGTTTTAGCGAGATATTCATGTAGGTATCTATTTGCAGACAAGGGCATCAAGAGTTCAGGGTTCTAATCCTCATTTGCCAAATTGAGCACACTGTGCGACCCTGCTCTCATCACCCAGACTCAATGTGCATCGATGTATTTAAAGGTACAGAGCGAATGCGCTTAGAAGCCTGCTAGTCTAAACCCAGCACCAAGCGGCGTTTAAAGTGCACAATTTGTTCAAGAAAGCAACAGGGCCCAGAAAGCAGACCCTTGGCAGTTAACTACGAGACTCGTATTGCCTGCTCATTGTTACCACTGAGAGATGAAGGATGGATGGATAAACGGGTGGATGAATGAATGATGGATGGATGGATGTGTAAAAAGATGGGTGGATGAATGATAGGTGAATGGATGGATGAAAGGGTGGATGGATGAATGATGGATGTATGGATGGAAGGATGAAGAGTGGATAGATGAAGGATGGATGTATGGATGGGAGGATGAAAGTGGATGGATAGATGTGTGAAAGTGTGGGTGGATGAATGATGGGTGAATTGATAGATGAAAGGGTGGATGGATGAAGGATAGATTGGCGAAGGATAGATGTATGGATGGGAGGATGAAAGGGTGGACGGATGAAGGATGTATGGATGAAAGGGTGGATGGATGTATGGACAGATAAAAGGTTGCATGGATGAATGATGCATGGATGGATGTGTGAAAAGGTGGGGGATGAATGATGGGTGGATGGATGAAAGGGTGGGTGGATGTATGTATGGATGAAAGGGTGGATGGATGAAGGATGGATGTATGGATGGATAAAAGGTTGCATGGATGAATGATGGATGGATGGATGAGTGAAAAGGTGGGTGGATGAGTGATGGGTGGATGGATGGGAGGGTGGTTGGGTAAAGGATGGATGTATGGATGGAAGGATGACAGGGTGGATGGATGAAGGATGGATGGAAGGATGAAAGGGTGGATGGATGGATGTGTAAAAGTGTGGGTGGATGAATGATGGTGGGATATGATGAGGTCTAACAGGCGCATTTATGGTTGTCAAAAGTTGATGATGAGGACTACCAGTTTCTAGAAACTTTTGTCGGAAGGGGGTCCTTACACCTAAAAAGGTTTTACAAGGGGGTCTCAGCATCAAAAAGTTTGAAGACCTCTGCCCTAGTATGATTTTCTAAGGTGGGCGGTCGTGGTCAGAGAACTACTTCTCAAGAAGATTTACTGCAGCTAGAGTAGGTGTCTATTTGAGTGTCATAAATATCAACTCAAATGGCGGTGTGCTCTTGCACACCACATGATGCTGTTCACGCAGATTTGTCTTCACTGCTTCCACTACCCATGTTAAATTGCAACACGAGCAACGTGACATGAATATTTTCAGTCAGTTCATGTAACTCCAAGCAATCTTGTGGAGTTTTTATGTAACTCCACATGAAATTATGAAAAACTCCATGAGTTCTACCCAACCCTTGATTGTTCCTTTCAAAGCGTGCTATCTTAAAATTGATTAGCATGGCTCATTTAGTATAGTCACAACGCTTTGTACATCCCTGAATTTATTCATAATTTGGGAGCATTAAGCCTTCTTCATTCATACAAATTTATTACATGTTAAGAAGACTAGAATTGGAAAATTGAAAATATTTCAAAAAAGGATTTGGAAACAAAAGTGGCAAAGAATTGCTCAGTTGTTTGCCCCGTACTCACTGTGCCACTGGACCGAAGCTACACCCTACTGAAGAGCCTCAATCAGAGTGAAACCTGTCCTGGGTTGCTTGTGTCACAATTCAGAGAGGATCCTCTGTGGCAGTTCGGGCTGGACTGTTTCTCTTAGAGCAGGACCAAGCCTGATTTGCATTGACCAACTGAGAACCTCCTGAGGCGGAAGCCGGGAGTTGTGACAGCCTAATTTCTGATTTTAAAACTTGTATTACTGTGTTTTAAAGACAAACTTGCACTGACCCCCTGGCACTTACTTAATTCTTCGCCGAGCAGCAGATTGATCGCTGTTCCGGCAAAACCCTCGTTTCTGCCGCCATTACCTGCTTGAGGGAGCCACGAGACGCGCCCACCTCTGTTGGCCACGCCCCCCCTCACCAGGTACAAAAAGTGCGCGCTGAACACTAGCGCTGCATTGACCAACTGAGAACCTCCTGAGGCGGAAGCCGGGAGTTGTGACAGCCTAATTTCTGATTTTAAAACTTGTATTACTGTGTTTTTAAAGACAAACTTGCACTGACCCCCCGGCACTTACTTAATTCTTCGCCGAGCAGCAGATTGATCGCAGTTCTGGCAAAACACATGTTTCTGCCGCCATGACCTGCTTGAGGGAGCCACGAGACACGCCCACCTCTGTTGGCCACGCCCCCCCTCACCAGGTTCAAAAAGTGCGCGCTGAACACTAGCGCTGCATTGACCAACTGAGAACCTCCTGAGGCGGAAGCCGGGAGTTGTGAAAGCCTAATTTCTGATTTTAAAACTTGTATTACTGTGTTTTTAAAGACAAACTTGCACTGACCCCCTGGCACTTACTTAATTCTTCGCCGAACAGCAGATTGATCGCTGTTCCGGCAAAACCCTCGTTTCTGCCGCCATTACCTGCTTGAGGGAGCCACGAGACACGCCCACCTCTGTTGGCCACGCCCCCCCCTCACCAGGTACAAAAAGTGCGCGCTGAACACTAGCGCTGCATTGACCAACTGAGAACCTCCTGAGGCGGAAGCCGGGAGTTGTGACAGCCTAATTTCTGATTTTAAAACTTGTATTACTGTGTTTTTAAAGACAAACTTGCACTGACCCCCTGGCACTTACTTAATTCTTCGCCGAGCAGCAGATTGATCGCTGTTCCGGCAAAACCCTCGTTTCTGCCGCCATTACCTGCTTGAGGGAGCCACGAGACACGCCCACCTCTGTTGGCCACGCCCCCCCTCCAACGCCCAGACCATCTACCATAAATCATGTGTCTCTGCCGGAAGCGCAGCGGACGAGCGCAGCGGGCGCGACGATGGCGCGCCGAAGGCGCGCTTAAGGCAAGCTCGTCTGCGCTCATCTGCGCTAGGCAGAGCACAGAGCCAGACACTATACACAACACCATCTATCCCACGCGCAGATACTCAAGGGATGCACTACTACACCTTAATAGAGAGTTGAAGGGCCCCTGCCTACACTTCGTACCCGGGGAACACCCCCTCAACCGCTGCTCCTACTGCCCATATAGACTCACACCCGCTGCGCCTGAAAACCCACCCCCCACCCCAATGCGCATGGCTCTGATCAACTGTAGATCCCTTCCCAAGCACTCATTGGAAATCTACCAGTCGCTGGAAGACTATGAGCTTGACACTCTCTTTTTAACCGAAACCTGGCTAGGACAAGACTCTGCTCCCGACATTGTAAACTCCCTACCCCCGGGCTTTCTAATCCATCATATGGATCGCTCCAAAGGGAAGGGCGGGGGTGTCGCCATAATCTACAAAGACCATCTTTCCTGCCGACTGCAAAGCAGTCCTCTCCTAGACTGTGAAAATGTCTTGTTCACAATCCAAGTCTCCCCATGTAGATCCATGTCGGGTCTCCTCATCTACTGCCCCCCAGGACCCCTAGGCCAGTTCTGTGAATCTCTTATGGAACACACCTACACACTGGCCGCCACGCACTCCACCTGTATGATCCTAGGTGATCTGAACATTCACTTCGATAAAAAGGAAGCCAAACCTGCAGCTGACCTAATAGCCGACTTCGAAAATCTTCAATTAAAGTTACTAAGTGAACTACCCACCCATTCACTGGGCCATTTGCTGTACCCGATCTTCTCCAATATCAACGATTTAACCACCCTGGATCCCATCCCGGTACCTTGGACTGACCATTTTTTAATCCCACTAAATTGGCAGCTGACTCCCACTTCACGTCCCACAACCCTACCTAAGAAGGCCACTCGCTCCTGGTCTAAACTTGATCCAGAAAAATGGAAACTCCAGCTAGAGCGATCCCCCCCTAAACTTGACGCTAACCCTATCCTCGCCGATGCAGAGTTTTCAACTTGGATAGGAGAGACACTGGAAAAAACGCTTCTTAAAAAACCCTCCGGCAAGCCTCGGGGCAAAGCTACCTCCCCATGGTTCACCCAGGAAATGCGGCTTCTAAAGAAAGCATGCAAGAAATCAGAAAGAGACTGGAGAAAAACATTTTGACCCCACAAAAAAAACGAATATAAAAAAACCCTTCTCAACTATAAAAAAGCACTTAAAACTGCCCAAGCCAATTATTTTGAGGAGAAAATCAGGTCATCTACCAACTCATCCCGGGAAACATTTCAAATAGCCAAGAAACTTCTCAAAGTACCGGAGCCTCCCCCCCTAGTAGAAGCGTCAGTCATCCGTTGCAATGAACTTGCAGAATTTTTTAATCTGAAGATAAAAAACATCATCAACTCCCTTCCACCGCCAGCTTCCTCTGATGGCGACCAGCCCTGCCGTACACACCACGCCACAGCTTGTCAACTGGCACACTTCACCCCTCTGATAATAGACACCCTCCTTCCTCTATTCAACTCTATCAAAAGTGGTAGCCCTACTGACCCCGCACCACTCAACATCCTTAAACTAGTTGCGCCCACCATCCTTCCACACCTGACAAAATTGATTAACACCTCACTCGCCCACGGCATCGTCCCCCCAGCTGGAAAAAAGCAACGGTGAAAGCACTGATTAAAAAACCCCACATGGACCCAATGGAACTAGGCAATTACAGGCCGATTTCCTTGCTCCCAGGCATTAGTAAAATAGCTGAGAAACACGTCAACTACAGCCTATCCCACCATCTTGAAACCAATGGGCTCCTGGAGCCTTCCCAGACGGGATTCAGGCCCGGCCAGAGCACTGAAACTGCGATATTGGCGGTGGTTGGAAAGGCAAGGAAAATCATGGACTCTGGAGGATCAGTGGCAGTGATCCTCCTGGACCTGAGCGCGGCCTTCGACACCATCACCCACGCGACACTGGTACACAGACTCAGTGAGCTTGGAATCGCAGGAATGGCCTTGGCCTGGCTCAAATCCTTTCTTGAGAACAGATCTTTGCAGGTAGCAGATGGCATTTTCACGTCCAGGTCCACTGCCATCAGTTGTGGGGTTCCTCAGGGCTCATCCTTGAGCCCGACCCTTTTTAATGTTTACATGTCCCCCCTTGGAAAAATTGTCACCCCCTTCGGGATCAAGCTCCTAACCTACGCCGACGACACCCAATTGGTGGTATCGTTGAGTCAGCAAGACCACTCCCTCCCTAATCTCCAAACCTGTCTAAGTGAAATAACTAAGTGGATGAACCTTTCCCACCTTAAACTGAACAACGACAAGACAGAGATAATGATCCTGGGCAATAAATCCCTCTACCATTCCCAATCCCTATGGCCATCCTGCATGGGTACCCCACCCATTCCGAAACCGGAAATCAAGAGCCTTGGAATATGGCTAGATGAAGGTCTCAATTTTTCTGCCCAAGCAAGGAAAACGGCTAGTGTGTGTCAAGGCCTCCTACGGTCAGCTAGGACAATCCTGCCCCTACTCCCAGCACAATCCCAAAAACTCCTCATCCATGGTCTTGTGCTATCACGCCTGGACTACGGCAATGCCCTCTACCTGGGGGCCCCCAAAAAAGTACTGTCAAAACTCCAGACAGTACAAAATACTGCCGCCCGCCTACTTACAGGAACCCACCGTCGCTGCTCAGCCAAACCTGCTCTGAACACCTTGCACTGGCTGCCCGTTCAGGAGAGAATACAATTCAAAGCACTCTGCACAACTTATAAAATCCTACATGGCAAGGCCCCACCAATCTTACAAAACCCCATCTCACCTCACACCACCAAAAGAACGCTCCGATCCTCAAACTGTAACTTAGCTTCTGTTCCTAGAATCAAGAAAGCCCGTTCTGACTGTTCTCATACAACGCCTACAAACTATGGAACACTCTACCCCCAGACATCAGAGCCCAACCCACCCTCCTCTCATTCCGCAGAGCACTTAAGACCTGGCTGTTGCCATAAGACTCCACTTACATCTGGTTCTTGTCACTTAGCGCTGGGACGCTCACGGGCAGCCATGCGCTCTACAAATCGGTAAAAATAAAATAAAATAAAAAATATGGCTGGGAGTAATCTGAGGTGGCGTCAAAGGCGAAAGAAGGATGGGTTGGAATGCTACAATGAGTAATTGCCAGCCTTACCTCATACGCGGATGATACTCAACTTGTGCTGGCCATCAACGGGAATAGAGACAAGGTAGCAGAACACTTCCAAGAGGGCATGCGGGCGATCGGTGAATGGATGGCCTCCAACTGCCTAAAGTTAAACGCTGAAAAAACGGAGGTCGTCATATTTGGACATCTATCCCCCGGATGGTCAAACACCTGTTGGCCCCCTACACACGGAACACCACCTACACCAGCCATCACCGTCAGAAATCTTGGGGTGATTTTTGACGATAAACTAAATTTCCTGGCCCACTCAAATAAAATAGCAGCAACAGCCCACCATAAACTCAGGCTGATCAAGAAAATCATGCCGTTTTTACCAACCTCGGCAGGTAAGATGCTGGTAAGCGCCCTCGTGTTGTCATCTCTTGACTACTGTAACGGTTTATTCATTAACGCCCAAGCAAGAGTGACCAACAAAATGCAGACCATCCAGAATGCTGCAGCCCGTCTCCTGTCTGGAATCCCAAAGTTCTCACCAATCTCTGATACAATAAGGGACCTGCATTGGCTCAAGATTCGAAACAGGATCAAGTTTAAAGCGTTGTGCATTCTCTACAAAGCATAGCACAACTGTGGTCCACATTTCATGAAATCCCAACTCAGGTACCAGTCCTCCATAAGATCGCTGCGATCTAACAACCTTAAAATCCTGCATATACCACGAACAAAAACAGTCAACTGGGGCGATAGACGCTTCCTAGTGGCAGCTCCCAGATTATGGAATTCCCTGCCAGCCTCCATCAAAGACAGCCCATCCATGATGCACTTCCGCAGAAAGATAAAGACCTGGCTGTTTGATCAAGATTAGTCACCGGCCCAACCTTGGGAATACATCCACAGTTCTTAGCGCCGAGACGCCTACGGGCAATTGTACGCGCTGTACAAATCTCAAAAATAAATGAATAAATAAATAAGTGGGTAGACTTATTGTGAGTATTCCTCTCATCATATTTTGTGTGTTTGATGTAACTGCCAAAGTGGAAATTGTCTCTCCAAATTTGGGCCTGTTGCGCACTTTGTAACTAGAACCAAGTTCCACTGAGCTGAAGATCAGCAAATAGAACAAAACTGGCATTCGGTTGCAGATTCCCAAATAGCGCAAAACTGGGATTGGCAGTTCAGGCTGGACTATTCCTATTGGAGCAGGACCATGACTAATTTGCATATAGCTGTGTCTAAATTGAGTTGGCATGGTTGGCAAAAGAATTATGGGTTGGAATGCTCCCCCTAGACATATGGCAAGAATTTCACCCATCACCTTTTGTTTGTTCAATTTACTTACTATTCATAGGTTGTACTGGACTTCCAAAAAATGTTCTTGGTTAGAACATAGCAGCATGTCTGGAATGTAAAGAGAAAATGATCAATTGAATCCATAGTCTTTAACAGGGACTAGCAAAAAATTGGTGGCAAGATAATATCATTCTGTCCCCTGGGATATAGATTTCAGGGATTCATAATTAAAGAAATACACGCCGATAAACATGGCTAGGTGACTATTCTTCTCTCTGGATAGTAGTTGGCCACAATCCAGATAACAACATCTTGTTGACACACGAGGATATTTAAGAACAAACAAAAAAATACATAAAACAAATGTAGGTGATGCATGAAATCACCATATTTTACGAAGTTCCCCTTTAATGTTTTCACTATGTGTTTAACTGGATTTAGAACTCTGTGTACTTTGCCCTTGCTACCCAGGACTAAAATGCCTGTACTCCCAAATAAATATATGTCTAAATCAGCTTAGCACTAATTGGCATACTTAATTTCCTATACCTTCATAGAATATATTGTGCAGATATACACCCATGGCATAAAAAGTTAAACAACCACTTGCACTGATTATGCAGTTCACCACAGTGACAGAGAACACTTGCCTTCTGGTCTGCCCTCTGTAGATTGATTGCAGGAGCATAAAACCTGCTGTAATGACTTGTCAAAATAATAATTTTTAACAGGTGAGAAATCCTGATTTAAATATTATTAAGTCAAGCCTAAGCAAATGTCGTTGCCAGAAGGAGAAGTGTCTGATATATAAAAGTGGAACATATGCAAAATTGTACTTCGCGTGTTCCTTCATTGCCTGCCTAGAAGCTATTTTCTCTGGCAGGACTGTGGCTGAATCTTAGAATGTGTCAAAAAAAGATTATACATTTTAACCTGTAACATTTCAGAAGTTACCGCTACAAAATTCCAAAGACTATCATTTTATATTTATTAAAAGTCCAATTAATTTGTGAAGTTGGATTCTGAATACATATTTAGCAAAAGTAACTTTAAGAATTTACCTCTTCCCTGCCTGAAGCTCCTTGAGGCTATTTCAAATTGGTTCTCCAGCAACTGCCCTGTCAGTACTTAGCCTTAATGAGGTGTTGAAACTGCTCTCAGAGCAGGAGCAATATCCGGGCTTTTGTTTCTCTTTTAGGAAGACCAGTTAGCATGGACACATAACTTTATTTACTTGTGAAATGGCCTTCCATTTCAGAAATAAATGTAAGATGAGACCTAGTGAGGACAACCATTTGTCCCCCAGCCAGGCTGGCATAAACCCAGTGGCAGAGAAGCTACCCTCCGAATTAGTTTGGAGTTGACACAGGAGAGGGGAATGCTGTTTTACCTGGCTTCGAATCTGGGTGGATTTAAAAGCTCTGTACATGAAAGACAGGGTTTTCTCATCATGAATCTTAGGGGTGAGGAGCACTATGAGATTGGTTGCAGTCAGTAGAACAGTAATTGCAAAAAATGTGGGTAGGGGTGACCCTGGGAACTTTTATTCAATTGGTTACAAAGAAGCAAGGACTCCCCCCAACTACTGGGTAGCGCCAGCCATATTTGTGGCAGCAAAAGGCACCAGCCCGAGAAGACAATTTAGACCTGCAGAAGCTCAGAGGAGGAGTGGACCTGAGAGAGGCCCTGCCGGACTAGATATGTTACCTCTTGAGCCTTGGACATAGAAGTGGACTCCAAGGGTTAGTTTGCTGACTTCTTGGGTACTTACAGGGACACAACAAGCATCAAGGTAACTTTTTCCTGAGGTTTCCAGTTGATCTGTACCAGCAGGAATTGGAGTAGACCTTACTGATGGCCTCTGCTGGAGTATGTCCTAGCCCCTAAGTGCTGATCCTGAGGCCCTGGGAGCCTAAGCTATGACCCTGATGAGCTGCTCCAGAAAGCCTGGCAAGTTGAGACATAGAACCAGAACCAACATGGGGACCTTGTGACAAACCTGTCCGATTTTGATGCACCTTCCTTTGATACAGCTGGAGTATTTTGAGCTCTACAAAAATGTTTTAGGGCTTGAGTTATAATTTGAGAAAGAGAATCTCCAATACAATGGTCTGCCCAACTCATTTAGAGTCAGTTGGACCTACAAAATGTTGATGGTGGAGACAACTTTTCCTCCAACATACATCATCTGAAATTTGCCTGTCCATCCTATTTAGAGTGGGCGGACAAATGGGCAGTTCTTATGGTCTGTCACTGCAGGTGATACCTGGCAGTAAGAGACAGTGAAACTTCTAAAATGGGCCCGACGCCATTGGAGTTTACTTTTTTAATTTGCAAATAAAAAAAACATTAAAAGTTTGCCATGTGGCTCCACCCTATTTAAGGAGTAATCAATCAAACTTTTAACACCTTTACAGGAATGCAGTCACAGTAGTTTGGCAGAAAAGTACTCTTTCAGGGTGATGGAGTACATAACTACATTACCCTGACAAAGTAAATATCCATCTGCCAACCTCTAAATCAGGCCCTAAGTCCGAAGGTATGATCTTTGTACTGGACAAACCCCATTGGTGTATTGACCCATGCTCCATCATGGTTGGTCTAAAATCATTCCTAGATCCTAGTCTACACTTCATAAGACTATCATTAGCACTTAGTGCTTTTTTTCACTATTTTTTCCTAAAACTTTAAACATTTATATCTCCTTTTGGTGTCACTTTTTATCGGAATTTTACTCTATTTTTCTAATTTGATTTTTTGATTTCTGTTGTTTGGTGTTTTTTCTTTGTTACAGAATTTTTACTGCAAAGATACTTTACAAATTGCCCTCAGTTAAGCCTGTCTGCTCTGTACCACAACTATGAGAGGGTTGAGCTCAAGTTAACCCAGTGACTTGTGTTCACCCTGACAAGTGTGTGTCATTATTCCTTGAGATAGTCAACGGCCCACCCCAAATAATACTTCACATTCATACAGGTCAAAATCTAGGTTTGAGCTATACCATTCTGATCCATGGTGTTCAAAAATATTTTTGTCCCTTTCCCACAAGCAGCCAAGTATCATCTCAGTCCAATGTTTGTATCACCTCCGTGATTATCTACTAAGCCAGTGGATAAACAATTTTTTCTTATCCAGTTAAGCTTTCAGTGTTCCTTCCTTTTTTGTGAAATGCTGAAACGAATTATGCATTTAACCTTTTGATTAGGGCGGTTTCTTTATTAGGACACTGGGCTGCACCCCTTTGAAAATTGCTACATCTTTACCTCAAAAAATATCAAATTGATCAATCTATTCAGAGATACAATTGCAACTCTAAACAAATCAATGTTTTCAGACTGGGCTGTCTGTTCCAGGCTGCTTGCCCTGCTTCACTCTGAAGCATGAGATGGAAGCCACGCAATAAATTGACTTTCTGATGTACGATTCATGACTTACCTTTCTAAAGCCCTTCATTGCCATATCAGTTGATGGGGTGATCCACTGTATGGCAGTGATCTTGTCACACTCTGCATCCCTTTCTGAGGGACTTCTGTCATTCACTGGCATAGACCTACCCTTTGCCTTTTGTCATACAGTAACACTGGATGCAAGCACCTATTATTCGGTGCCTTGTGCTCAGTAATCGTAAGTGTTATCATGCTAATCTTGTGTCATGTATATTGTGCTGAGATCCTTGGTCACGCTAAGCTTCCCCACTAACCTCTCTGGCTTCAGGTCACTGGCCCCTTTAGAAGTGGAGCTGTTGTATTCTTTACTCAGTGAAATTGATCCAAAAGATGAGAGGTGCTTTTGCTCCCTTGCTAAGTTGAATCAAATATCAGAGTCAAACGTTACATGCTGTCCCTATCTTCATGCCCTTTACATTAATTTCTGTCACTGGGCTGGTATTTCTGAAGAGCACATAGAACAATGGTCATGTATTTCAGTTGCAAATAAAATTCTGTGTAAACATATGTGAAGGGGCTACACAGATGTTATGTTAAATATACTTCTATTGCACGTATGTACCCATAGGTGTCTTGGCGCTTGCAGGTCATGAGCTAATAAGCTAGAGCATTACTGATTCCTAAATAGCCAGGTCTCAAGTTCCTGTCAAAAAATAAGAAGGGTGGGTATGGACCTAAGGTACATTGGGTAAGAGTTCCACAACTGGCTGTGCTGTTAATGAAACTCCTTCCTCTCCATTTCACTTTCCTGATTCTTATGGTGGTAATCAATTTTGCATTGGTTGATCGTAGAAGTCTACTTGGTGAGTGCAATTTGAAAACCTTCCACAGGATTTGTAAAAGGACTTAGGGCCACACTGAGTACCTTGAATTTAATTTGTTGTCGCACCAGGAGCAAGTGCAGCTCCCGAAAGCCTGAGGATAGCAACTGGTATTTGTGGATGTCTAAAGTCAATCTGGCTTCTGCATTCTACACCGCCTGGAGCTTATCAAGTAGTTTAACCTGGAGATTCATATGTAAGCCATTGCAATAGTCCAGTTTTGATAAAATCATTGAAGAAACAACAGTCTTTCTAGTATCTCTGGAAATGAAAGGAACATTTTTCCCCAAGGTTTTGATGGTAAAAAATGAGGACACTACTTTCAATACCTGTGCCTCATATCTGAGCTTATCATCCATGATAAATCTAAGATTTGTATCTTTAGTCACCGGAGTGGGAGGAGGGCCCAAACTGTCCGGCCACCAAGCCAGACACCATGCTGAACAGAGATTTACAAACAGAATAACATCTGTTTTACTCGAGTTCAATTTTAAGCAGTGCTTAGGGTGATCATGGAATCGTGCAGTCATAGAGTGTGGCTGACATTATTATCTACGACTGAAATGACGAGTTGGGTGTCATCAGCATAGGATGTTGGATTTAAATGAAAGCTTTAAATTAGAGGGGCACGTTCTGAAACATAGATATTAAAAAGCATTGGGCTCAGTGTAGAGCCCTGAGGGACTCCACATGGCAAAGTAAAAGGTGAAGATTTAAACTGACCAAGATTCAGAATTTGAGATATTTCTACTAGAAAGAAGGTTAGTAGCGTGAAAGCTTTACCGTAAACCCTTATGGTGTTCAAATGGTGGACCAGTAATCCATGGTCCACTGTGTCGAATGCTGAAGATAGGCCAAGCAGGATGAGAGCTGCTGACCCTCCGCCATCAATGTCAACATATTTACAAAGAAAAGTAAAAGAAAAGAAAATGCTTAAATGTGAGTGAATGCATTGTATGTTTAGGGGTGGTAGAGTGAGGAAGATGCGAGGAAGTGCATTTTATGGAGAGTGAAAAGAGGGTGCTGAAGAGGAAAGAGAGATTACAGATGTACAGATGAGATTGCAGAGAAAAAGGACATCCGTTTCTAAATAAAGGTCACATAACTGAACGTCAATGCTGCTTCCCATGCCTCTATAATATTTAATACACAGTCTGTTAATTTCAGTATTAAAAGATTTCAAATGTTAATTATTCATAACAAATCATTGTTGTTTCTCATTTAGCTTAAACAGCTAACAACCGAAGACAAAGCCAATAGTATTGGTAGATTTTAGCTGTATGCCGGTAGTTGTGTTATATAACTGGATGAAATAATATCGCAGAGAGAAACCAACATACCGGTCAGCTGGCACAATATGGGAACCACAGAAATGTATAATGCTTGCTCCCTTTTAGAGACCCCTCACTTATTTCATTCCACTTAAAGACCTGTGTGCACATATTTCTATATGACTGATTAAAGCCAGCAGATTGGGTTGCTTCATGATGCCTGATAGAGCATTTTGTTAAAACGAAGTATGGAAGCTCAGACATGTCTTGTAGATGATAATAGTAGATTTATTCTTGTGGTAATCTTACAGGTTCTCAGATACAGGAAGATGTTCAGATCCTTGGTAATGCCCCACCAGGAGCAGGGTCCTCTCTGCTCAGCCCATCACACCAACTGAAACTCTCTTCATACAAAGCAACCCCAACATTCCATGTGACATCACCACACGCTGAGCAGACAGACAGAGAACCATAGTGGGGAGACTGCATTGGCAATAAGCACATTACAACACATCTCCCCCATTAATAATTAAACATTCAAAGGAATAGAAGAAGATGAGAATGTATTAATAAATAAAACCAACTCATCCCCTAAACATTCAAAGGAAAAGGAGAAGATGAGAATGCACTAATAAATACAACCAACACATCCCTCCCCTTTGATAATGATCATAAACACAAAAAATGCACAGAGATGGAAAACACACTTTTGACAGAAAGAAACAGACACATTACCAAAACAATATAATACCTCCTTCTACCTGAAAATGATCATAGACAAAAAGAAATGCAAGACAAGAAAATACCTTCTTAAAAACCAACAAATCCAAAACCGCACACAATACCTAATCTGCCATACACTAAATCAGTAGAAAAACTGCGGTAAAACAAATCAACCACAATACTAAAGCAGCATAAAACTGGGGCAAGACAGGGATCTACAACCCTAACTACACAAATCCCAAAAACCTAGGGTAACAAGTGTGATAGGAGGAGTTAGACAACACTTGAGATAACTCTCCACGTGTGTACCCGTCACACACAGTCTATGTAGCGTATAAACATAACACAAGGCAAACCAAAAACCTAAGGTATCCATTAACCCCACGTGTGTAGCCGTCACACACAGCATGCATACATAACACAAAGCAAATCAAAAACCTAGGGTATCCCTTAACCCCACGTGTGTAGTCGTCACATCACACACAGTCTATATAGCATGTATACATAACACAAGGCAAACCAAAAACCTAGGGTATCCCTTAACCCCACATGTGTAGTCGTCACATCACACACAGTCTATATAGCATGTATACATAACACAAGGCAAACCAAAAACCTAGGGTATCCATTAACCCCATGTGTGTAGTCGTCACACACAGCATGTATACATAACACAAAGCAAATCAAAAACCTAGATCCAATGCAAAATAATCCAGAGTACGCAAATAATCCAGAATCACCTTACCCCAAACACACGAACACTCTATGGGTATAAACAACAATTTCTGGAATAGTAGCGAAATCCAATACTAAAGGGAGAAACAAACAGAAAAGTACCTTAATGTCAGACTATAAAAAAAGAAAGACTGTAAAATGCCTAGGAGATACATGTAAAACATGTTTAGCAATAAAACAATGTGCAAATCACAGTATAAATCAAATACAAGTTGAGCCCCTACATTGCAAAACATATATGTTAAAATGTACAGAAATAAAACAAACTCTAACACTGGTGAGCGATGTCTCACCCGAGGTACTCAGCAAAAGTTCCAATCAGTCGTCAACAAGACACGCGAAAACTTCTTAACTAGATAGCGTCCCAAACAGCCTTCATAACTTGACGATTAATATACACCTTCAAAAGAAAAAATGATGACTGACTAAACTCCAACAGTCGATAGTAAGTAAAACTTGGCAGGCAAAACGTGGTACCACAAAAATCCACAAGATGGCAGTGTTGACAAAGATAATTGAGTAAAGGACTAGATTGTACTTTAGTAATTCGGAATCGTGTCTTCGCGTTTTGATGAAAAACGAGATTCCAGGCAAAACTTAAGCTATAAGCTTAATGAAAGTGAAACGTACAATCCATACATTTCTTTCACCATCTGAACATCAGTAAATCTTCACGTGAATGTCATCGAATTCTCTCACCGTCTGAACACCGTTAAGACTACGCGTGTATGTCTTTCATTTCTAATACCATCTGAACACCGGTAAATCTGTGCGCGAATGTCTTCTTCCTCAGCTTAATTTAACTTGCTGGCTAATAACACTCCGATGAGTTAAATTCCGGTAACCCTGGGAACCAAACAAAAGTGGCCACTCACGTTACGTCCCATAGCACCATGACGAACTCAACGTCCAGGATGTAAGCAGGAATGATGCGAAGACGCTGGATGACGCATTGAAGACACTGCTTCTCCACTAGAACCCACATAGGTTCTACAACGTCATCAGTGTGAGGAAGAGACAGCGCAGGGAAGTATCACTCTGAGAGGACCAACGGTAAGATGAAGTTTTGTATTCACATGTCTCACCCGAGGTCCTCAGCAAAAGTTCCAATCTGTCATCAACAAGACACGCAAAAACCTCTTAACTGGATAGCGTCCCAAACAGCCTTCATGACTTGACCATTAATATACACCTTCTAAAGAAAAAATGATGACTGACTAAACTCCAACAGTCGATAGTAAGTAAAACTTGGCAGGCAAAACGTGGTACCACAAAAATCCACAAGATGGCAGTGTTGACAAAGATAATTGAGTAAAGGACTAGATTGTACTTTAGTAATTCGGAATCGTTTCTTCGCGTTTTGATGAAAAACGAGATTCCAGGCAAAATTTAAGCTATAAGCTCAATGAAAGTGAAACGTACAACCCATACATTTCTTTCACCATCTGAACATCAGTAAATCTTCACGTGAATGTCATCGAATTCTCTCACCGTCTGAACACCGGTAAGACTGCGCGTGAATGTCTTTCATTTCTCATACCATCTGAACACCGGTAAATCTGTACGCGAATGTCTTCTTCCTCAGCTTAATTTAACTTGCTAGCTAATAACACTCCGATGAGTTAAATTCCGGTAACCCTGGGAACCAAACAAAAATGGCCACTCACGTTACGTCCCATAGCACCATGATGAACTCAATGTCCAGGATGTAAGCAGGAATGATGCGAAGACGCTGGATGACGCATTGAAGACACTGCTTCTCCACTAGAACCCACATAGGTTCTACAACGTCATCAGTGTGAGGAAAAGACAATGCAGGGAAGGATCTCTCTGAGAGGACCAACGGTATGACGAAGTTTTGTATTCACATTACTACATTCATGTCAAGTCTCGCCGATGCCAAATTCCTTCACTCGGCTGTTTTGTTAAATATTAACCTCCTTATTTGCACAGTCGGAAAACGACTTTACATACATTAAAATAAAATACAAGTTTCCTTCGGTACTCTGGGGAAATCTGAGACACATACAGGAAACCGTTAAAGCCAAAGCAAGGACAACGTAGAAGGAACTGACAGTCAGCTGATAGTCACTCATAATCATGTGAAACTGGCACATTTCAATTAGGGGCGACCGTTGAAAGGGTCACTGGTGGGGCAATTGGGTGCCTAGTTTCATCAAATCCACTTGTTACAGTACACTTACTTGATGTCCTTAAAGTCCTATGATTTTCCAATCAACCATTGCTTCTTTAAATGCGCGTCATCTTTTCCAGTAACTTAAGTCTAGTCCATCCAAGGTAGCTCACGTGGGTTCTTTTTAAATCATCGCCAGTGTTAAAACGAAGTATGGAAGCTCAGACATGTCTTGTAGATGATAATAGTAGATTTATTCTTGTGGTAATCTTACAGGTTCTCAGATACAGGAAGATGTTCAGATCCTTGGTAATGCCCCACCAGGAGCAGGGTCCTCTCTGCTCAGCCCATCAAACCAACTGAAACTCTCTTCATACAAAGCAACCCCAACATTCCATGTGACATCACCACACGCTGAGCAGACAGGCAGAGAACCATAGTGGGGAGACTGCATTGGCAATAAGCACATTACAACACATTTCCTTCCTAAGTCGATGCCGCTGAGCAAAAACACACTTCATAGGGCCTGAGGTTATTGTGCTGTACAATTTGCACATCAAAGTAACTGTTGAAAATATGAATGCAGTAAGATGTGGGGCAGTTTTTAATGTGTTTAATATTTCAAGACTATATGGTCGCTCTTGTTTATAAACCTTGATTTCTCACTAAGTTAATTTGCATTACAATGCATCATTTATCAATCTTTTTTTCTCTGTAGGAAGATGGACCCCACTTTTGCCCAATAAGCATGCTTGCTCCCCTTGCTACATTAAAGTCATACCCATCTTTTACACCTCACCACTTTCAAATGTCACCAGCCACCACTGCTTTGGATAGTATGTAGAGACTGTTAATACTTACTAAAATTGAGATCCTACAAAGGGGGTTCTCTTCATATTTTAATATTTTATTGCAGAGTTTTGAAATGTGAATTCATTGTTTTATATACGTTTGATGTGACTTCAGATACAGTAAATGTGTTGCAATTATGAGCTAGAAACGTAGCTATTTACATGACCTCTTCTGTGTAATGGATCTCACATTCATTAACAAGGATGTGTTCTGTACCCAAAACTTGACATTTGGTCTTTGTAGTTCTGGAGGTACATAAATTAAATAGATATAAAAGTGGTCACTACCAAAGTAAGCCTGCACTCCTTAGTATTTCAAACAGTTCTTATAGTCTTCTGCCAAATACAGACATACTACTTTTCTTAAGACATGAAAGTATTTAACTGGTAAAATGGACAACCGGGCAGTACTTTTAATGTCACCTTATGAAAATCTGCAACTGCTGGCGCGTTCCGGTCTCAAACTTGACATCATACATACGAAATGTAATCAGTGGTCTAAAAATTGTAAATGAAATGTATTTTTGGTGAGGAATTGAAATTTACTTTTTATAACATGTTGCTAAGTAAACATTCATTAATCCAAATTAATGTCTGCTATCTCCAATTTTAGTAGAAAACTTTACTGCAATGAATTGTTTAATTCGATTTCTGATTTACTCAAAAGAAGTCAGCAAAAAGATTTAATAAATATAACTATACGCCATTAGGATGAGATTATGGGGGATATGTACAAAGAAGTGGAGGAGAGAGGTGTTAGCCTTCCTGGCTAAATGCCTCTCTAATTCACTTTTGAAATGCAAGGCTGCACCATATTTACAAGAATGTGGTGCAGCCTTGCATTTCCCCCTGCAATGGCGCTAAGTTTAGCAACTTAACACCAACGAAGGAACCCTTGCACCAGAGTGCAAGGGTGTCTGCTTGTAGGGGAGGATTGTTCATGTGTAGGAAGGTGTCCCTTCCTGCACATAAACAATCGTAGAAATGTCCTTCCGTCACTTTCATGCGTGATGCTTCATGCAACACACACAAAAGTGAAAAAATTGCATTTTTTTTAAAGTTTGTTTATGTACAAGAAGGGACACCTTCCTGTACATAAACAAACAATGGTATTTTGCTTTTTCCATCGGTGCTGCACAAGGCAGCACACATGGAAAAAGCAAAAATGTGGAGAAATAAATAATTTCTCCTCGTTTCGCCATCTTAAGACCAGTTTTTACCTGGTCTTAATTTTGGTGCTGCCTCCTAGGTATGCCACCCTTGTACATAGGGAGCAGCATCAAAATTAATGGGTGTTGCAGTGAAACACCCACCGCAATACCCACTGCCCACCCCTTTCAAGCTAACCATAGCGTGAAAGGGGACCTTATGTACAAGGCAGTGTTAAGCCACGTTAAGTGGCTTAACGCTGCCTTGTACATACGGCGCAGCCCCTATCACCACTACAATGTCACTATAGGTGACTTTGGGGTGGCGATAGGGGCTTGTACATATGCCCCTCATAGTCTGTCATTTTTACAAGAGGAAACTTAACTAAGAGGGTTCCTCAGTGCATCGAATAATCTTGCTTCAGCATCAGCTTCTGCGCATGACTAGCACCAAGTCTGTACATTTAATTGTTTGTTACGCCGCTTCCCGTGACATTCACCTCATCTTGTTAAACTTCTTGGAAAGTACCAGGATAAAGGCATGTCAACATTTCTAACCATCCTCATGACCTTACAATGAGAAACGGTTTTCTCATAAGGGTAAACATGGTTGGATGCGCGCAAAGGTGTTAACGTTTATTCAGCCTTAGCTGGAAAGAAGAGATACCTTAGTGGTTCATGTTAGTAATATTGTTTATTTTTATTTTTTATCAACCTTTTTATTATTTTATTTATATGTATATTTTTTTACAGAGCGACTCATACCACTAGGCATGTCAGTTTAGCAAATATATTAGTGCAAGAAAAGAACAAACGACAGACCACGGTCCAGCTCAACCAATCGACATGCACAGTCCGTAGTAAGATGGTGCAACACACTTCCTACACCCGTCGTCCGGAGGTGCGCATCACAGTCTCAATGTTCAAGAAAAATAGAAAGTGCACTCGTAGAAAGTAGACACACAAGCAGTGAATTCCAAAAAGTGCTTCTTATTATTCAGTCAATCTTTAAAAACCGGCACCCAGCCAACGTGTTTCGTTCCCAGTTGTGCCAAAAGGGAACTTCATTAGGGCTCTTAAATAATTTGCCAATAAGCGTAGAAAAATAGAATAGTAAGACAATCGGCGTCGAGAGGGACACGATGCGCCTGCACAACTGTTTGTGAGGATCTCTTTATATTTAAACCAATCGGCGTTGAAAAGCAAACGGCGTCCTGATGTATACACGGCGCCTGGATCGAATTGGATAAGGATCTATTATATGGTCAGCTTAATAGCAGTGGAAAGAAAAAGTAAGACAGGTGGCCCCTTGAAGAGCACAGATTTTGCCTGAATTGAAGTAAATTCGAGATGTTACGTTTATATAGGTGGGAGGCTAACCTTAGTAAGGTCCTTAAAGGTAGTATATGATGGTGTTCACTGCCGTGACCTTATTATCTTGCCTTGAGAATGCTAATCAGGACCTAAATAAACGTAGGATCTCGAATTTACTTCAATTCAGGCAAATTCTTTGCTCCTCGAGACGCCACCTGTTTTACTTTTTCTTTCTACTACTATTAGGCTGACCATATAAGAGATCCTTATCCAATTAGATCCAGGCGCCCTGTATACTTCAGGACGCCGTTTTCTTTTCAACATTATTTTTCAACACTGATTGGTTAAAATATAAAGAGATCCTCACCAACCGTGGTCCAGGCACTTCGTGTCCCTCTGGACATCGTTTGTCTTACTATTCTATTTTTCTACGCTTATTGGCGAATTATTTAAGAGCCCTGACGAAGTTCCCTTTTGGCACAGCTGGGAACGAAACGCGTTGGCTGTGTGCCGGTTTTTAAAGATTGACTGAATAAAAAGAAGCACATTTTGGAATTCACTGCCTGCGTGTCTACTTTCATACTAGTGCACCTTCCATTTTTCTTTAACAAATATATGTGAGCAAAGCTTAATTTATAATGAAAAAAATGAAAAGTGTGTAGTTGGGGACCTTTGAATGAAATGATAAAGGGTGGAACTGAGACAAGGCTAATCTATGAACTGAAGTGTTTCTTGACCAAAAGGGTCTTCTGTTTTTTCTTGACCTATAGAAGGATCTTCGCATCTCAGTTCTTGTTCCAAGCGAGGTAGTTCTCCAAATAGGGCATGGCCTTTAGTGGCGTAGCCAGTGTTTCATGGGTGGCCTTAGTACAAGAAAGAAAGTAGGCAATCTGGCCTCTGTTTGAGCTGGGACACACCAACATAATTATGATAAGGTGGGATCCACAGGCTCCTGGGTCCACTGCACCTTCTGCACCAATGGAAGCTACACCTTTGATGGGATGCAAATTTCTTGGTTTCCATACATTGAACATTATTATGCTACTTCTCACACAGGATAAGGATTATGGGTAAAGATAGTCAGGTTGCTGGATGATAGTAGTTTGAAAGTTAGGCAGGCGAGCATGCATTGTATTCTTTACTAAAGTGGAAACTAATTCAGATCACTTAGCGTTGGGGTAGTATATAGTTTATACATTTCTTTGTGATATGTGCTGTGACTCACAGCAGAATGACTTAGCAGAACGTGTGTTGTATATCTAGTCTCAAGTGCTGTAGACCTACCTATCTAATACATTTGCAGGAGATGACAACAGCCTAGATGGCTGCTCGAAGTCATGTCGTTGAAGAAGAAATGTTACTTTAATTCAGGGATGGCACTTTATGCTGCTATCAGAGTTTGGTTTGTGTGTCCTTCATTGAATGATACCTGTGAATGCCCTTTTGAACAGTTGCATTCATCACCCACAGATCAGCTCAGCTCCCTAGCCCCAAAACACAACTATACCTCCTTGCTCTCACCAATCAACTGATCCCTAGGGGCTTACACCTCTATGGAGGAAGGCCCTTATGGCAGGAGATATATTGAAGAGCAGACCATGAGAGTCCTGACCCATTTTAATTTTCCTACGGAGCCAATGGGGCCCGAAACGGCATAGCCTCAACCTCACTGGGTCAGATGGAATGGTCACCGCTAGACACCGCAAACCAACTAGCAGACCCATCCATTTGGCCTCAGTTATTGTGCACCAGAGAGGGGATTTCATTAGCACTAACATATCACACTGACAAGCTGGATACTAAAGTCGAACTTCTCAGTGCACTTGACGTGCACATCCGGGGAATCGATTTTAAATTGCGGGAGTTAAATACGACAATTTGAAAAGCCGGGTCTGGTTGCTCAGTGGACTAATGCGTCCATTGCAGGGGCCTGTGTTCGACCTAATGGTCACAGGTTCAAATCCCGGCGGGTCCACTCAGCCTTTCATCCATCTGAGGTCGATAAAATGAGTACCATTGAGTTGGGTAACAATGAACATCTGTTATTCAGCTCCAAGAGACCTCAGGGTGAACGTGCGCTTTACAAATACACATGTTATGTTATGTTATGTAAGTACAGCAGGATCCAGCTACCACCTATCAAACTTGTCACTGCTCCACCATCATGAACACTCTCGCCAAGGTTCCCAAAATACTCACAAACTAAATTCTCCTCCGGCAATCGATGCACTACCATCGAACAGGGCCATCTGCAGAGTCAAACGATAGGAAAATTGCCCCAAGTCTCCATGCAGAAGGGGCCAGAGACAAATCCAGCCTTGCATACAGATGCGCCACACGAATGGATCAGTCATCATCTTGTCAACGCACTCAGCTTTATAAGTAGACCAAGCAGAGGCCACACCGCCCACAAGCCCCAAGACTGAATGTAAGCAACTGAGAAAATCAGGAAAAAATAATGGCAAAAAATCTATTGATGGTGGTACTTACACTCAAAAGCAACCACATCATCACCATCCAGATAGGAAGATAGCCACCGAGCCAGACTAAAACTCTGTCTCCATCACCAATATTTCAGCAGCTAGAGGAGTGCTTAGAAACCTTGGATCCTGCCAGGGCTATCCTATCAAGCGGCCAATCTTTGCTATGAGCTCCAACAATGCTCAAATGCTTAGAAGCCTTGTATCCTGCAATAGCCACCACGCCAAGGGGACACTCTGGGTCACAAGCCTAAAAAATGTCAGGATCCCAGACCCACTCTCATGTCTCCTCTGCTGACATCATAGGCCTACCAGCTTCACCTCAGGGTTTCAAAGGAACCATGGCCAGACCACTCTCAGTCACTAATTCAAGAATCAGTAATCATCAGCCCTAGGCGTAGTTCGCTGAGTTTTGCCATGGAGAACTCCGCAAAGTTACAGAAAAACTCTGCGAAGTTCCGCGAGTGGGGTAGTGCAATGCGAACTGCAGTGTGAGCTGGTATTCCTGCTGCTCGGGTAGAAATTCTACCTGAGCTGCAGCTTGCCCTCACGAACGATCACGAGCAGGGAAAAAACTCTGCTGCACATCGCGAAGCGGAGTTTTTTGCACTCTGCGGAGTGCAGACTGCAGAGTGCAGTAACTCAGCAAACTCCATGAACGGAGCGAAGTACTCCACCCAGTCCTGGTAATTATAGCAATTACGAAAGACACCTTCCCATGGATAGACCCAAACAACATAACAGGCATCCCTCATCAGCAGCGGGCAACAATGCACCAAGATGGGTTACTGTAGTGGCTCCCCACACAAAATTCCAAAGACTACCCCAGATGCACCCTCTTGCCATCCAAGCTCTCAAACCACGGGCAAGCCCGGCTGTGGAACCTGAGGCAATTTCCATTGCACTGGAATGGTTTCTGGGGCCTGGCATCTCCAACCAGGAAAACGCAAAGACTGAGTTGATCCCCCAATATAAATCAAGGGGTTTCCATGATACTTTAAACCAAAGTGCAGTTTTAAGGTTGCTCAAATCTTTACAAGGTCTGCACTGCATCAGGTCAAACAACATGGAATCGGACAATTTCAGACCTAACCCTAAACATCCAGGTAATAACATCACAACCATTACCTGGTAAGATGAAACCCTTGCATCCCACGTTGTGCAGCACAGGGAAAAAAATTGCAGTTTGGGGAATTAACATGAGGTAACCACTGACAGATCACTATCCAAGCCCCCTGCTCCCGCCACTGCCAATGACAGGCATGTTGAAGGGGTGATCAGAGCAGGGCACCCCACAGAAGTCAGTGAAGGACTACAAATAACAAGGTCACTATCTCCACTCAGAGCAGTATGGCGGCAAGTTACCCTTGATGGTCACCAGCAAGTCGGGACCCCAATGCCTTCCCCCAAGACTTTCCTTGCAGAATTTGTTCCTGGAATGAGAACGGCCTAGGAACAAGTTGGGAGAGGACAATTTTTTATCCTTTTCACACAAACATGAGATCCTATTCCTGTAAGAAACCAATTGTGGGATTTAAGTAGTATTTTAATGCAGCAATATAAGAGGCAACATAAGGCAGGGCCAAAGGGGGCTTGGCACTTTACATCTTGACTGATATCTTTTGGGCCCACAAGGAAGTAGACGTAGGCATCTCTTGGATTCAGTGTGTTAAACTCCCTCTTCTTTTTCTCTTACAGGTTTTTCCAGTGGGTCCGTAAGTACACAGACATCACTGCATGCACAACACACCTAAGCGTGTGTGTTGAACAAACGATACACGTGGCGTGTTTTTGCCACACCTTCACTTATTTCACTTGTTCCTGAAGAAAGCCTAACAATTTTTAATGAGGCTGAAACATGTAGACCGACCACAGTGACAACACAGATCAATTTGTTTTAAAGATGGCCCCCCTCTCTTTGTAACCTTGTCCTGGGCCACTGGGAATAAAGTACTATTCAGTAAGGACTCCCAGAGACAATGTTATTCTCCTCCACTTCCTCATCACTTTTTCATCACACAATCACACAAATCCAGTTCCGCTGTAATCAGGTGTTGTCGCGCAACTGGGTGGCAATCGGGATGATGAAGCATGCCACCAACTAGGGTTGTGGGTGAGAGGTCTTTTAAGAAACCTAATGGGTTACTGGCACTCATAAAAGTACCAGTGATTCGTATTTGCTAGTGGGTCTGTCCATTGTGTTTTTTGTACATTATTCTGGGGATTGGGATGTACCCCATAAAAATCCTTTCTCTCTCCATTTGTTTACTCATAGTGATGCCACCCTTGAAATGCATTTGTCACCCTGAGTGGGACGGGTATGCTCAGACGTGAGTCCCGTGCTCTCCATGCCACTGGAATCAAGCCATCCTGGCTGATGAGGGCTGAAAGCCCGAAACGGGTCATAGGATGCCTTTTTCCAGTCCAGGGAGGACCTGGCTTGGCAATTCGGGCTGGACTGTTCCCATGGGGCACAGGGTCAAGACTGACTTGCATATGGCTGGGTTCAAACTGGAATGGCATGGTGAGCAAAAAACGATGGATTTAGGCCCAGATCTCTGTACTGGGGTGAATGTATGACATTGTTCTGCATTATGTCCATCAACTGTTATTTTTGCATTTGTCATCCCGAGTGGGACAGGTATGCTCAGACGTGAGTCCCATGCTCTCCATGCCACTGGAATTAAGCTATCCTGGCTGATGAGGGCTGAAAGCCTGAAACCGGTACTTGGAGGCTTGTTTCCAGTCCAGGGAGGACCCTGCTTGGCAGTTCGGGCTGTACTGTTCCCTTGGGGCGTAGGGTCAAGACTGATTTGCATATGGCTGGGTTCAAACTGGAATGGCATGATGAGCAAAAAAATGATGGATTTAGGCCCAGATCTGTGTACTGGGGTGAATGTATGACATTGTTCTGCATTATGTCCATCAACTGTTGTTTTTGCATTTGTCACCCCAAGTGGGACGGGTATGCTCAGACATGAGTCCCGTGCGCTCCATGCCACTGGAATCAAGCTATCCTGGCTGATGAGGGCTGAAAGCATGAAACCGGTCCTAGGATGCTTGTTTCCAGTCCAGGAAGGACTTGGCTTGGCAGTGCGGACTGGACTGTTTCCATGGGGCACAAGGTCAAGACTGATTTGCATATGGGGGGGCTCTAACTGGAATGGCATGGTGAACAACAAAATGATGGATTTAGACTCAGATATCTGTACTGGGGTGAATGTATGGCATTGTTCTGCATTATGTCCATCAACTGTTGTTTTTGCATTTGTCACCCCGAGTGGGACGGGTATGCTCCGACGTGAGTCCCGTGGTCTCTATGCCTCTGGAATCGAGCTATCCTGGCTGATGAGGGCTGAAAGCCCGAAACTGTTCCTAGGATGCTTGTTTCCAGTCCAGGGAGGACCTGGTTTGGCAGTTCGGCTGGACTGTTCCCATGGGGCACTGGGTCAAGACTGATTTGCATATAGCTGGGTTCAAACTGGAATGGCATGGTGAGCAAAAAAAACGATGGATTTAGGCCCAGATTTCTGTACTGGTGTGAATGTATGACATTGTTCTGCATTATGTCTATCAACTGTTGTTTTTGTATTTGTCACCCTGAGTGGGACGGGTATGCTCAGACGTGAGTCCCGTGCTCTCCATGCCACTGGAATCAAGCCATCCTGGCTGATGAGGGCTGAAAGCCCGAAACGGGTCATAGGATGCCTTTTTCCAGTCCAGGGAGGACCTGGCTTGGCAATTCGGGCTGGACTGTTCCCATGGGGCACAGGGTCAAGACTGACTTGCATATGGCTGGGTTCAAACTGGAATGGCATGGTGAGCAAAAAAACGATGGATTTAGGCCCAGATCTCTGTACTGGGGTGAATGTATGACATTGTTCTGCATTATGTCCATCAACTGTTATTTTTGCATTTGTCATCCCGAGTGGGACAGGTATGCTCAGACGTGAGTCCCATGCTCTCCATGCCACTGGAATTTAGCTATCCTGGCTGATGAGGGCTGAAAGCCTGAAACCGGTACTTGGAGGCTTGTTTCCAGTCCAGGGAGGACCCTGCTTGGCAGTTCGGGCTGTACTGTTCCCATGGGGCGTAGGGTCAAGACTGATTTGCATATGGCTGGGTTCAAACTGGAATGGCATGATGAGCAAAAAAATGATGGATTTAGGCCCAGATCTGTGTACTGGGGTGAATGTATGACATTGTTCTGCATTATGTCCATCAACTGTTGTTTTTGCATTTGTCACCCCAAGTGGGACGGGTATGCTCAGACATGAGTCCCGTGCTCTCCATGCCACTGGAATCAAGCTATCCTGGCTGATGAGGGCTGAAAGCATGAAACCGTTCCTAGGATGCTTGTTTCCAGTCCAGGAAGGACTTGGCTTGGCAGTGCGGACTGGACTGTTTCCATGGGGCACAAGGTCAAGACTGATTTGCATATGGGGGGGCTCTAACTGGAATGGCATGGTGAACAACAAAATGATGGATTTAGACTCAGATATCTGTACTGGGGTGAATGTATGACATTGTTCTGCATTATGTCCATCAACTGTTGTTTTTGCATTTGTCACCCCGAGTGGGACGGGTATGCTCCGACGTGAGTCCCGTGTTCTCTATGCCTCTGGAATCGAGCTATCCTGGCTGATGAGGGCTGAAAGCCCGAAACTGTTCCTAGGATGCTTGTTTCCAGTCCAGGGAGGACCTGGTTTGGCAGTTCGGCTGGACTGTTCCCATGGGGCACTGGGTCAAGACTGATTTGCATATAGCTGGGTTCAAACTGGAATGGCATGGTGAGCAAAAAAAACGATGGATTTAGGCCCAGATTTCTGTACTGGTGTGAATGTATGACATTGTTCTGCATTATGTCTATCAACTGTTGTTTTTGTATTTGTCATCCCGAGTGGGACAGGTATGCTCAGACGTGAGTCCCTTGCTCTCCATGTCACTGGAATCAAGCTATCTTGGCTGATGAGGGGTGAAAGCCCGAAACCGGTCCTAGGATGCTTGTTTTCAGTCCAGGGAGGACCTGGCTTGGCAGTTCGAACTGGACTGTTCCCATGGATCACAGGGTCAAGACTGATTTGCATATGGCTGGGTTCAAAATGGAATGGCATGGTAAGAAAAAAACCAATGGATTTAGGCCCAGATCTCTGTTCTGGGGTGAATGTATGACATTGTTCTGCATTATGTCCACCAACTGTTGTTTTTGCATTTGTCACCCTGAGTGGGACGGGTATGCTCAGACGTGAGTTCCGTGCTCTCCATGCCACTGGAATCAAGCTATCCTGGCTGATGAGGGCTGATAGCCCGAAACCAGTCCTAGGATGCTTGTTTCCAGTCCAGGGAGGACCTGGCTTGGCAGTTCGGGCTGGACTGTTCTAATGGGGCACAGGGTCAAGACTGATTTGCATACGGCTGGGCTCAAACTGGAATGGCAAGGTGAACAAGGAAAATATGGATTTAGTCCCATATACCTGTACTGGGGTGTATGTATGACATTGTTCTGCATTATGTCCATCAATTGTTGCTTTTACCCTTAAAATGGTGGCACTGCTTCTGACTATATGGTCGGTGCAGTGCACCACGCATCCCTTGTCACATTGCCCTACCTGCTCACAGTGGTCACACCATGTGGGGCTCCAAAGTCAGTAAGCATTGTTCGTCCACAGGAAGGGGCTGACTGATGCTTTACACTTTGGGTTGAGTCCCTATTGCCAACTCTACTTCACTGAGGCAGACATTGTGGTTCAATTAGTGGCTGGTAGACATGTTCCATTATGTATCTTCATCAATGTGTATATGGTGTGGATCATCTTGGGATGTGAAATGCAGTGTGCACCTTCACAACACGCTTCGTCCACCCTGTAGAGTATGAGTAGATATGCCAGGAGATTTTCTTTCAGCAATTGTAAAGGGTGACACTACTTGTGGCCTGCAACAGACTTTGCCTATTTCGAACACATTCCTATTTCCTTCATGGATTTTGGGCTAAGTTGGGATATTGCTATGTAGATGTATTGGAGCAATGGGGGCACAGCTGGTCCACACATACCTGGTTCGCTCACTGCCTATCAGGATCACAGTAAAACATGAACATTTGTATTATTTCCCTGGGTGTAGCTTTTGGTGGATTCACTTTTGCTACATTTTGCTAGACCGCTATACTGGATTGGTCATGGACAACAGACATCTGTGTGATTTAAAAACATTTATTCACATGTCTGTTGACATAGTTGGAGTCTGGACCAGTACTTGGTCATGCAATCCACACATTACATTGATGCCCAGTGGAGGGCCAAATAGAGTCCTTTAGGGTTGACAAATCCAAAAGATAAGGAAGAGTTCAGTCAGCAGTCTGATTGCTGTGTCATTGGTAACCAAACAAAATATACCAGTCCATGTCGAGGTCCAAGGTGAGTGTCACAGAGTGTATCGGGGATTGTGGAAGGAGATATTCTGGGGCATGATGCTGAGCCCAGAACCAAGTAGAAATTGGCCGTTTGGCAATGATGAACGCTACCACTTCCTTCTTTGCAATAAGGCAGATTCAGACACGTCCTCTGATGTGTCATGTGCCTCACATGTGAGTGGTGGTAGATTGGCTGCAGCACTGTGAGGCACTGAGACATTAGGGGGCAGAGATGTGGATGTAGAAGCAGCAGCAGCATTCATCTGTGCCAGACCTTGCTGCAGCAATGCAATAATGATAATCTGCAGGGCATGGAAGATTCCAGCTGTATCTTGCTGGTGTGCATCCGTGGCAGCAATTTGTTCCGCCTGCATCCGCTCCATGTTCTCCATTATCCTCCGCATACGGGCCAACTCCTGGCTACCATCACCGGAACCACTCTGACTGGACAGTTGTTCCGGTGTCTGAGTCATGACTCCAGCGATGTCAGCCATGGAGGGTTGGAGAGCACTGAGCGGACTGTGGGTGTCCGTGATGTTTTGTAGGTGGTCCCTGATGGAACTCAGACACCCAAATACGGAATCAAGTTTGGCCTCCAGGCTGTCAAACCCCACCCGCACCTGATGAGCCATCTCCTGCTGGACTTCTAACACACGGCATTGGAATGCCAGAGTTGAGTTCGGGAGGTCCGAGGAGACAGCTGTGGTGGTAGATGCTTGCTGCTGTGTGGTTTGTGCTGGGGGTATGGTTGGCACGATGCAGCTGGTTTGCCCTACTCCTGGAGATGGGGTGCTGATGGAGTCTAGCAGCTGTTGGAGAGTGTCCATGTTGATGGTGGAGAATTCATCCTCTTCATCAGTGAAGAGTGGGACAGGATGCTGCTCAGGAGGTGATGTTTATCCCTCTGCAATGTAAAGGAGAGATGCAGTTTAACTGTGTGTTTCATGTATGATCATGCATTGGATGAGTTTACAAGCAGACTGCATGACAATGTACATTGTGACTGTTTGGGAGGGGCTGCCTATTTGTTGCTGGATGTTTACTTTTTCGACTGCATCATGGATATGAGGTTGTACTTGTACATTGTCATCTCACAGTTTACAGCTATCACTAATGTGATTGGGCTGTTTATACACACACGCAGCACCAGTTGTTTCCACTGTTCAGTTGGGAAGGTGATGCAGTTTGTCCCACTTTGTAGTCAATGTTGATGAGCTCCGATTTGTATGTGTGTGCGCTGCATTGTGGGATACTCACCCAAGCTGCTTTGGTTTTAATGCCCCTTGTCCCTTTCAGGCAGTGGGCCTCCACTTCTGTGCATTTACAATGCTGAGATGTTACAAGCTGGGGTAAATATGTGTCATGGTCAGAGTTGAGACACTTTTGCATTATTTTCAAGCAGATGTCTTGGTTACGTCAGGAGTTGTATGTACACAAGGCTGTGTTAGAGTGTGACCTGCTCCTTTAAGGATGTGGTCCACACTAAGGGGCCTATTAGGATAGCGGACGGACCAGCGTCCGTCCGCCACCCTCGAGGTGGAGGGACCGTCCGCAGGGGCAGCGGCGGCCCTTCCGTGCGAATTAGGATGTGACCGCCACCCTGGCGGTCACATCCTGTATATTTAACATTGCGGCGGGTGCTGCTTGAAGCAGCACCCGCCGCAAGGTTAAATATGCATCACTTCCATTTGCATGCACAAAACGGCAGGCACCGCACGGTGCCTACTGCCTTGTACATGCAAATTCTGGGGGGTACCATAGGTACCCCCATGTGCACCCCCCACCCCCCGACTCCCTAGGGGCCCGCAAGGTCCCCCCAGAAGCTATTTTCCACATGCTTTTCCACGGCGGTAAATCAGCCGCGGAAAAGCATGTTTACAAACACATCCTAATTTGGCTGACGGTGTCTTGCAGACACCGTCACCAAATAGCCCTCCACACCCCTGCCGTCCGCCGCTGGTCCCACCGCAATCCCACCGCCATCCTAATCTGGCGCTGGGTGTTTTCTGTGGCCGCGGCGGTGAATCCGCATCCTCCAGGCCGGCGGTGGCTTCCGCTGGCCTGGAGGATGTGGATTCACCGCCATCCTAATCTGCCCCTAAGTATGGGCGAATTTTGCAGATCTGCAGTCCGCGAATTCGCTGGAAATCGCAAAACAATCCGCGAATTTGCGGATATCCCCTCGAATTCGTGGATTTTTTTGCGATTTGCATCTACTCAACTGGAGTACTTTCTACTGGCTAATCAGTAAGTGCTACCTCGTTGGGTAAATGTAAAGTGCTTTTCCTACACTGCAGCTGCGTAAAGGGCCAGAAGATTTGTCTCCACTGACCATGTGTGCCTGTAACTTTGCCACCGCGCCAAAAGGCGCCGAGGTCCCTTGAGTGAGCTGTCCATCATAGTTGGGAAAGGGCGGGAAGACGTTTGATACCACTAGTGTGTGGTGCAGGGTTTCTATGCATGTCAATGGTGCCTCTTGTGTATAAAGGGTCAGGGAGCAAGCAGGGCAGCAGGTGAGGAGAAAGCAGCCTCCTGGTAACAGGAACTACAAGGGGATCACGCTCGAGAAACTCATGGATGCAAAGACCTCCCCGAAGTATTAAAGCTTATTTTCGACGGCAGAGACGGGGTTAAAGCACACTTACGAAGCCTCGACCGTCCTCACTAATGTTTTGAGCTGATTAAAACGTTACTGAATTTGAGCTTCAACTTGGGCACCTGCTTTATTTATATCTGTAAGTGGTTCCTGTTGAGGTTTAATTTTTGTGAAAGGAGCATTGTGCCATACTTGTAACTATTCTCTGACCCTGCTTAGAGGGTCAGAGCAGGGTCAGAGAATAGTTGCAAGTAGGCAACAAACTCTCTGGAGGCGCCGCTCAGGAAGCACTTACAGGGTTACAGCAGGTGCCCAAGTTGAAGTTAATTTCTTTGCAACCATTTTGTAAATGGTAAATTATTAAGATTTATTATTAAAAAAAAGATCTTTTTTATAATAAATCTTAATGATCAAAACGAAAAACCTCTTGTTAATCGTGTTTCATCCACTATTGACACATACTGTTCAAGGTTATGAGCATTTAATAATCAAATGTAAATTGTGTAATCGTCATGACATATATGTAAATTTGTTATTGTGCGTTTGGACTCCAACCACTGACTAAACATAACTGATTACCCTAGAATAATATCAAACAGAGAGTCCACTTCACGTGGTCTTATCTGTCAGTCAAAACCAGGAAAAGGGATCTCTTTGCTTTTGTTGATTACAAACCCATTTCCATTTTTTTTAAGAAGGGTGTCTCCCATTATTTTTTTCTTACTTCTTTACAGGGACATTGTAGTTCTGTGAGTCTGTCACACAGACAAGTCATGCAGTACAGATTTAGTTGACACATTCCTTATATGCATTGTCCCTGCCCTGTGGTGTTGTAGGCATAGCCCCCCTGCTCATTGTATTACATCACCTTTTGAGTGAAGTCTGCTGTTTATGTGCATTGTGGGATATGCACGTTTGAGCCATTTGGCTGCATGATCAGTTTGTTGTGACATTGAATGTGTTTCTGATGTGAAGACTCACTAGATGGTTTCTCACTTGGTATACACACAGTGATGGCTCACAGTAGGAGTTCTGCAGGGCAGTGGTGCGGGGCTGGTGCAGGGTGGGTGAGGGGCAGGATGGGGTAGTGGAGTTGGAGACATGACGTTCTTGAGTTAGGTAAGTAAATAAATGTATCCAACTAGTTACCTTGTACTTGCTGCACTGCCGAGTTAGCGATGCAGTAAGCGCCAGGTATTTAGTTGGATTTATTTATTTAGTTAACTACCTCCAGCACGTCGTGTGTCCAAATCCACTACCCCATCCTGCCCCTCCCTCAACCCGCACAACCACCCGCACCACCGCCCCACAGAACTCACGCTGTGAGCCGTCACTGTGTACACAAGACTGATTCTCATGGACAAGCAGGCGGACACATTTACTGGAGATGTGGTTGGATGTCTACATGGCCCCGTGCCTCAACATCACACATTTGCAAATCGTCTGCACAGGGCCCCATCTCTCTGATACTTAACATGTGGATGCACTGAGTGTGTGTGACTGATCATGTGCATGAGTGGGCATGCCACCACCAATGTCAGCAGAGATGCAGCATTGTGCTCGGCTGTCTGAGTTGTGTGCAAGATTGTGTACACAATTCCGACATACGGACACATGCATATGTGTGGTGTTGAGGTTAGGGGGGCATTTTGACAGCCTGCCGCATCTCCAATCAATGTGGGCCTGTGCTCTTTCACATAGCCCTTCTCTTGTGGTCTGATATGATACTTGGCCTATATTTCCAGGTTTGTGTGCCCACCAATATATGTCTTGCAATGTATTGGTTGAGTAGGGTGAGATGTCTCTATGCCACCAGGGCCAAGGGGATCCGGTACATAATCCGCAGTCATTGTGGATGTGGGCGTGCACTGCAAGATATTTTATTGTGCATGAGTGCCATTGGGCCCATCTCCCCCATCCCCCCAGTCCCTGGTTGGTACTCATCCTGTTGCTGTGCTGGTCGTGTTGAGCAGCATCTTGTCCCAGAACTCGGACCACCGTCTCCTTACTGATGACTTGACACCTGTTTCTCCAACGCATCCAGCTCCTCCTGTGGCGCTGGACTCCCACCTCCCGTCTGCATTGCTGCTTTCAGGTTGGCAACAATTTTCTGCTTGGTCTTACGCTTAGCATCATGCCATGCCTCTCAGCCAGCATTCACCTTGGCCCGATGGACTGCCATATTGCGTTTTCGGTTGCCAATGTCACTGTGGAGCTGACAAAAGCTGTTGTTGGTGTTATCTCACCTCTGCAATCAGGACCTGGTTTTCCTGATGACTGAACCGTGTCTTCCTCTTCCTCTTCTACTTGGCCTTCCCCTGGGTCTCTGGATGGTCCTCCTGGGTGTTTGTGGGGTTGTTGTTGGCCTCTGTGTTGGGTCCAGGCTGTTAGCGGCGTGGTGTGAATACACCGCTAACACGGCGATAATTTTCCACGGTACACAGCGATATCAAAACGCACGCTAACTAAGGTTAGTGATTGTTTTTGACATTTGTTCTGAATATCCCCCTTAGTGTATAATCTTGACTAATTGTATTAAGCTACTATCTTTTCTGCCCAAATTGTTAATATGCAGGGTTTTTAAGACATTTTTGATCATATTGTATTATGATGATAGTATTTGAATGTGTTTTAAATGTGCATTTGCATGAAAAAATTAAACCTGAAACTACTTACAAATCCTCTAATTTGGGACACGGCTTTTCAAAATTGTCTGTAAAATGATTCCTGCCAAACCATTCTCCACAGATACGATATAGAGAAGAACATCAGGTATGTGTGGAAACCCAGGTAAAAGAGCAAGAAGCAATTTGTGTGACAAAGGATAAAAATTAAGGCTGCACGGATATTTTGGACAAGTAGGGCATTTGGCTTGTGGAGAGAGATTCTACAGAAAAAGATATCTTAAATATGCCTTTAGTGAGAATCACAGCCAATGATCATAAACGGGGGGTTCATAGAGCAACTCCAATGTTAACATTTGGCGCAAATATAACTCTTAAACCCATTAAAAGTTAAAAATCTGTCAAAAATTGTAAACAAGGTTCACATATTAATTCACCAGTGAGGGGTGTCTTCATGTTTTGGCAAAGTCATAAAAACTATACAGGACATACATCAGCCTCTCCTTGTCCCAAAAACACTATTAGCCAGTTGTGCATGCTAAATATTGACATACACATCTTTTCCATTCAGAATGTCATTTTCGAATCCAACATTTAGTCATACCCACATTTGGAACTATCAACTGCTTTAATTAAAAGATCATGCCACAGATTCTAAAGTGGTATTATAGTAAATGCTAAATGATGCAGAAATATGGAATTAGAATCATCACATATTTAGCTTTCATTTCCACCAAAAAGCACACCCAGTGGCTGATTTGCAGTAATGGTAGAACGCTCATTCAATACTGCATGATTGTATTGAATTAGAGTAATTACTTGAAGGGTGTGAGAAGCCATCTAAAAAAATAACCTCAGTCCTTGTCAGAGTGGACCACTAAAGTCACTAAATAAACCTGTGGTGAACCCTCTGGTAGCTTGAGACAGAAGAGCCTTAATTAGTGGCAATGTGTAAAGCAGTTATGCAGTACTCAAACAGTAATAAATTGATAACATAACACTGAAAAAATACAAACCATTTTAGAAGAACAGGAAATATCTGAATAAATAAAATATCACCAAAACAAAATAAATCCAATAAGTACAACCAGGGATATGAATTTTACAATTTCGAGTTAACAATAGCTCCATAAGGCACAAAGCCCCAACTGCAGGTCTCTGGTCACATTGGACTGTGTCAAAGTCAAAAGGTAAGGCCAACTTTAATGGATCACTGAACAGATACAGGGGCCAGGATTATCCCGTTGAAAAGTTTACCTTCTGACTTAGCGACTGTTAGGGAGGTGGAAAGACTTCAACGGGTCAGGTAGTCAACTATATCTGAGGGAGATCTGGACAAAGAAGGGTAGCTGCTGCACAACGTCTCAGACTCAATCAGAGACTGATTGGTGTCAGGTCTGGTGAACATCAACAAAGGTTGTTGGCATTGATTGGATACAATTTAGCATTGGGTCTGAGGGAGTAGTCAATCAAGTGCTGCTCAGTATCAATGCATGAAAGATTGGCATAGATCCCGGTGAAACCTTTTGTCACACGGTTCCCTATGGATATAGCTGGACTAAGGGCCCGATGTAGGTAAATCCCATTTACCGATTTTGAAATACCGAATCTTACCGATTCGGTATTTTTAAATCGGTAAATGGGATGTAGGTCCCAACATCTGGATTCGTTACCGAATCCTTAACAATTCTTTAATTACCGATTCGGTAAATACCGAATCGGTAATGCCCATTCTTTCCTATGGGCTTTGAAGCCCATAGGAATGATTAGGCATTACCGACTCGGTAAATTTACCGATTCGGTAGTGATAACGAATCGGTAAAATTACCGAAAATGTGCCCCTACATCTCCATAGCCCTTTACCGATCGGAAACGGCCGAAAATCGGTATTTTCGGCCGATTCCGATCGGTAAAGGGCTACCTACATCGGGCCCTAAGTCTTCTTATTTCATCAGTAAATGATGGTCCTGGTAGCTCACAGTACTGCATATAACTTCCTAAACCTCAAGAGTTATAAATGCTGTCAGCAACCTCGAACATGACCACCCTTATTCCGAAGGAATTTGTGGAAAAAGATGTAACCCTTTCATATATCAGTTTTGCATGGCCAAGGCGTCACAAATATAAGAGACAATAACACATTTTAAAAATGTTATTGTGAAGCTCTAATCCTTGTAATTAAAGCATGAACTGTGATTATTAAACATATGAGACACACCATTGTTAGAAGTATTATAAGTATGGTGAAAAACATGAATAATTTGACCTTGTTGATTATTCCTAATATTACTCCTATCCACATTTCTACTCCTACTCTAGCAAAAACATGGCAGGAATGCCCTTCTGCCACACCCAGTTGGAATGCTCTAATCCCATACCTTAGTGTACTGTCTCAGGAAGCCGGCCTCAGGCCATTAACAAATACACACCACCTTGGTGTGTAAGCTTACACACCTCTGTGTGTGCAAATATCTTCCTTCTTGGAATGTGTGCTGGGCCCCGTAGAGGCATATCTCATTCACAGCTCTCTGCAACATCCATTATAACTCCAATGTGAAGTACTTTTCGTCTGAAGTCAAAATAGGTGCTGTTTAGATAATTTAAATAATATAACACATGGCTTATCTCATTTTCAACAGACTCAGAAAAACAACTTTACTTAGTCTGGGGAAAAGAGTTGTCTCCTACGAGTACAAAACAAAGCAAACTAAGATTACAAAGCACCAGTGTCTAATGATAAATGCATACACAGTATGCATATTAGTTTGTGAGACCACTCATTTTTTGCTCACATTTATATATCTGTTTGTTTCTAGATGGCTGCCCCATGCTTTTTGTCCTGATGAGAAGTGGCTTTCCTTCTAGGTCAAAACGTTGCTGACGCACATAATAAACAAACGTTGCTAGAAATGAGGGTCTCTTGTTGGCAGAGGTAGGTACCTTTGTCCAAATAGGGACCCTTGCTTTTAGTATTGGTAAGGGGGATACACACTTTAGATAACCCCTGCTCACCCCCTGGATAGCTTGGCACAAGCAGACAGACTTATCCCAAAGGCAATGTGTAAAGTATTTGTACTCAAAACACACAGTAATACAGTGATAACACCAAAAATGGTCACCACACCAGTTTAGGAAAAATAAAGTATCTTTATCTAAACTCAACAAGACCAAAACAACAAAAATCCAACAAACATGTAATAAGAATATGACTTTAAAAATGTTTCAAACAACTTGGCCTATAGAAAACTATGGATGCTTGATTTCCCTCAAAGTGCCTGTAGTTGCGACAAAATTCACAAGCCAAACAGCCACACAGACGGGAAGCCTCGAAAAACAAAGAGATGCAGTAGTTCCTGAGGCCATGGGGAGGTGATGTGACAGTTCTGCTGCAAGCAGGAGAAGTAATATGTCAAGTTCGGTCTGTAGGGGGAAGTGTTGCGTTGTTCCTGAGATAGTTCTAGTCTGTGGGTGATGCATCAGGAAAACTTAACGCATAGGTACAATGCGTGGAAATCTGGGGTGTGTCGACGATTGATGCGGCAGCATCGAGTGGTGCTGTGTCAGTTTCTTCAGCTGCGATCCCTTGATGCATGTATTCTTGCAGGGGCAGCAGGCGTTGTGTCCGTTTTGGCAGTGGCACGGTGATGAGTGGAGATTCTTTTTGCACAGTGGTGCTGTGTCTGAAAAACAGCCACAAGAAGAATGATGTATCGATTTCTTCAGTTCTTTGGGTTTCTTCCATCTCCCAACAGCAAGCACAACCTCCAGAGGGCCAGACCTGGTACAGGCACCTCCTGGCAGGTCAGAACTCTCAGTAGCAGAGTACAGGGGAGCTGGGGATGAAGTATTTGTGTCCTGGAGACTTCAGAACACGGGGCCAGCACACACAGGCCCTTGGAGATCTTCTTGAAGCAGGTTCAAAGCAAAGATCCAGTCTTTGTCCTCTCGTTGGCAGAAACAGCAACTGCAGGCCAACCCCACACAGCACACAGCAAAGGGGCAGTACTCCTCCCCACAGCTCTTCAGCTCTTCTTCTTAGCAAAGGTTCCTATTGAGTCCAGAAGTCATCTAAAGTTCTGGGGTTTTAGGTCTAATACTTATACCCCAAAATGTATTTGCTCTGTTTGTGCAAGGGTCTCTGAGCCCAGTCCAAACAAGTTCAGTCCTCATTGATGCAGTATGACCACAGGGGGTAGAGACAGCATTGGGCAAGGGAGACAGGTCCTATTCAGGTGCAAGGAAATCTCCCACAAGCCCCATTCAGCTCAGCTCTAAATCACCCAGGAAGGGCCAGGCACACCTTAATCCCCCAGTGGCTGTCTACAGTGAATGCACATCCCCAGCCCCTGTCACTCCTAAACCAGACAGTCAATACACAAACAGGCAGAGGCACCCAGAATGGTTAAACAAGAAAATGCCTAAGTGAGACTGAATGACTAAGAATGGGTGTGAGTGAGTTTAAGAGCATGTGAGGAAGTGTGAGAAAGAGAGAATGTGTGTCACATGGGGAACGTGTTGCAAATTGTTGGTTATGGCATAATATGGGTAATACTTTGTATAGAGGATATACATGGCAAAAGTCTGATGCTGGTGTTCAAGCAGTAAGTCTTGTTATAAAGACACCTATGGAATATGTGACGGAGGGGTAGTGGCAACCATGACAGAAATGCTGGCCATGACATACAGGAGGTATAGTTTCATAAATCAGTCAACTTTCTGGATATGGTTTGCATCAATGGCAACATTCTGGTACTGGCAAATTGTAGGTAACTCTGGCATGAGAAGCCACATGTGGCATATGATTGCACCAATGAGAAAATGTTGGCCTGTACACAATGGAGGTACTTATTGACATAATGGGGTTACCCATCATTTTGAAAACAAACGGGTCACTTCGTTGGAAGCTTCTTGATTGTTAGGCTTGGCAGACTACAAAAGAATTAGTGCTCTTAGAGAGTTTCTTTTTTTTTTTTACAAAATGTATTCTTCAAATCTGTGGTTTAAAATAGACTACTTGACCCCATTAAAACAATCCTCAGAGTAGAACCATCCTTTAGCCTCCCAATTCCAACCCGTCAAAGCCTCCAAACCCACACTGAAGAAGTTGAAGAAGCCATGTTTGCTTACTCGCTTGAATTCAGGGCAATAACTCACCTCTTTGAAATCACAGCACTGGTATCCAAGGTTAAAATCTAAAGGAAACAAGCCCCAAAATGTCTAATATTTTTACACAGAGATATAACAAAGAGTCAACACATGCAAAGTTCAGTTTTCCTGACCAATATCACCAAACATAGACTTAAATCTACACGAATACATGTTGTGACTCGGGCTGAAAGAACTTCCTCCATGTCTGCTACAATTTGTTCTTACATCAGCTGTTTGCGATGACCTTTATTGTGGTTTAAAATCCTATATCTAGGAGTATATAATAAGGTTTACGAATGCTGAGTTCATATTAGATATCTGAGAAAGTATGAATGAATTCAAGGTATTTATTTATTTATGACATATTTTTGGGAGCAGCTGTCACCAAACTGGTATACCAGTGCTAAGGATACATATAGATATCCTACTGAAAGCACATACACAGGCTCCAAAAGCAGGTCTGGATTACTTTGGAAAGAGCCAGGTCTTCTATGCCGTCCTGAATTACAACGACTCAGGTGAGGCCCTTAATGAGAGCCAAAGATCATTCCACACTTAGACAGCTTTCACTGTGAAGGCCTGGCCACCTTGTCTTGATCTTTGAAATGTATGAATACAGACCAGGGGCCTCATTTATGAGAAGTGACACATCGCTGCTTGAAAGCAGCGATGAGTCACTTCTCAATGCGCCCTCCTTGCGACATGATTGATGTGTCATATTTATAATGTGACGCCTCATGTCGCAAGGAGTTACAGATACGTCAGCATTTCTGACATATCTGTATGGCGCAAAAGTGACACATTGCTGGAGTGTGTCACAAAAGTGACGCAACTCCAGCAATGTGTCCTTTCACATGGGGCTTGCCCCATGTGAAAGGGCCTGCGTCAGTCCTATGCCTGCTGTGAGGCAGGCGTAAGATATTGACGCATTTGCGTCCTAGAAGTGACGCAGTGAAATCTAATAGATCCAGGCTGCGAGCGAGAGAAGGGCGGGTACTTAATCCTAATGCTGTAGCATCAGGGAGAAGGGAGGAGTGGTGGGCACTGTCAAGTGCTCAGGAAGGTTTGGCCAGCCCTATGGGGCCGGCCAAACTGTCATGCGCACTTAGCCACAGGTTCCCAGTCCATGTCTGAACGCCGAACCGAGGTGCTCGGACCAATCCCAGCACTACTCACATGCTGGGAATAGCATTCAGCGCTGGGATTGGGAGCTGGGAGTCTGCTTTGTGTGCAGCAGGCTCCTGATAAGGACTTGAGGATCGGGAGCAAGGTGTGTGTCGGAGCAGGTAAGCGTAATTTTTAATGTTTATAATTTTTTTCTTTAATTTGTATTCCCTGCCCCACCACTTCCCAACACCAGTGACCGCTACTGGCTAAGTGCTGATCCCTGCGGGACACTCTTTTGCAACCTTTTAAAGGCAGGGGAAACGGCCTGACACAGGTAGATAAGATTCCATCCATTTCAACACTGAGTCCCCAACACAAGACATTGAAAGAGAAAAATAGAAATAGCAGTCATATTTCAGCAAATCCCATTACTTCATTGTTAAGTGATCTTGCCAGCGCCATGACACCGAAGGTTATTCATGGGCTAAATAAATGCAATTAACATAACAAAACATAATTGAACTGGCCTACATTTAAACCAGGTGTTTTGTAATACATTGTATGCACCTGCATTAGCTAATGTTAGGCTTCTGAGTAGAATCGCATTTAAACCAATACAACTTTCAGATAGATTACATATGTTGATGGGGTTTTTGATTGCAGGAGAACACAATTGTCAATACAAAAAAACCTCAACATTCAAAGCTAAGAGATTATTCATTCTCTTGAGTGGGAAATGAGTGCTACTTGCAGCTATGGACACTAGAGGGGGATATCGGCTAAGGTATGAACATGTGTTTTGCAATCTCCAAATCGAAGCAATTTCAAGTATTAAAAGAATGTTCTCTGCTATTTTGCGTGAGACAGAGCTTGAAACACTTTTTTTGCAGAAAACCCTCTTTTAAATTGAACTTCAATAAAAAAAATACAATTCTGATAAATACAATATGAAGCGAATCTGAGTTGATATTCCTTAATTACCATTGTGATGAGAAAAAGCTAAAGGGATCATCTAGAAACAGCAATAAAAAATATTTAAACTAATTTTCGCCCCAGCAAAAATCGACTAATACCTAAACTGTCTAGAATATATATTCATGCTACCATCGTGGTGTTTTAGCAACACGCTGTGCCCTTTTGAAAGGACTTCATTTATCTAGAGTGAAAGAACGTTTAAAGAGTCCTCTTGATCTAGTCGTATGTGCTACGCTGGGCTGGAACAAAAAAGTTACTTTAATATTTAATATGGTTTAGACCTTGAAGGTTTTTCACGCCAGTGACTGGATGTACCAGCTGTGCTGAAAGGGTTCTTTGTTTAATTAAAAGTATTAAAAAAATTACACGACTGTTTATATTTTGATATAATACAATGTTTTTTTATTCCCATGTGTTCAATACTTTGGTCCTTATTAATTATGGAAACTGCTGCATAAATTAGTGTCCTAATTTGCGAAGAACTGCGGTTCACTGTGCTTTGTCTTATTCACATGCACGCATTTAAAGATCGTAAATGCCATTATTTTAATATTTCATTATGTTTAGGACTGTTTCATGTCTTGTATTTTATCAAGAATACAACCTTACATAAATATTACATAAATAAAAATAATTATCAAGCAGTGCAGACCGAGACCAGTCTTTTTTGAGTGACTGACTTTAAGCAAAAGGTCTATATGCTATTAGAACAATCCACTAACTGATGATATATTGTTTTAAAATAAACATTGTGAAAAATGAAGAGAAACATTGAGGGCCTCATTTACAAGGCCATTGCGCCGCCGGTGCGTCACTTTTTTTGATGGACCGACCGTGCAGTGTGCCTGTCCACATTTACAAGGCCACGTAAAGTAAACCTGTGTGGCTTTTCATAGCCTTTTTAATATGGTCCCCTTTTACGCATTACTCTGTGTGAAAGGTATGTTCCATGGGTGTTGCTGGGGCTGTTCCCACGCAACATCCATGGAATGACACATTCCCAGATTTACAAAGTGTAGTAAACCTGGGAATACATCAGAATCCTACTCTTTGCAGCGCAACAAGGAGAAATACTTTTATTTCTTCTCTTTTTTTCCATGGAGCACGCATAGAAAGAGGGAAGTGCCATTAATGATTGTTTTTGTGCAGGAAGGTGCTCCTTCCTGTACAAAAACAATTTACTGCGCAATGCAGGCACCCTTGCAATATGACGCAAGAGTGTTGCGCTGGTGTATGGCAGCCAATTGTGTGCCAGTGCCGGGAAAAGCACAGTGATGCTTCAAATTGTTGTTCATACAACGCAACCCTGTGCTTTTAAAATTACACAGCTCGGCACAGCAAAATGGCTTGTGGCCCCACGCTGTGTCTTTTTTTGTAAATGAGACTGTTAACGCGGGATTACTGGTTACTAGTTACCTTACCAAATCCCAAACTATGTCGACTGAATCGTTGGTACCTGTCATTGAGTAAAAGGTAATCTAACAATAAGTCAATCAATTTAAGAACTTACACCACTCTAAATGACCACTGACCAAATTTTAAGTTTCAAAGATTTAATATAAAGTCAAAGATAACTGAAGATACAAACTTCTCAAAATGAGATTCAGAAGATAAATTGGTATCACTATGAACATGAACTTTTTGAATAGTCTGAGTCTGAAAAACAGAATAATGAGTACAACTTCCAACAACATAAGCGTTGCCAAAATGGATACAAGTTGCAACCTCAAAGTCATTACAGAAAAGAAAATTAAGGTTAGTCTGTCCCTACTCTATACCAAGTGACATCCCTACTTAACAAGATCTTTACCCCTCTAGGTGTCAGCCGTGGTGACTTCCTAAGAAGATCACGCACTTCTCTTTGTCTCTTCTCTGATAATGGGTCTCTCCTGATCAGCCTATCTGCCTACCCATCCGCTTCCTTAGGCTCCCAAAATCATCTGCTCTACTCTCCTCCCGGGTCGCTTTCCCTAATACCAAATCACATTTCCAATAGAAACGCCCCTTGGGACGCCCCTCACGTGGTACATCTTTGCGCGGTAAACTCCATGATGGTACTCTTCAAGACCCTCGTTATAGTTGACCTTGGTTCCCAGGCTTCTTCTCCAGTGCGCTGATACCCCCTGAAATTCCTGGAAACTCCTACAGGCCTGCGCCAAGCGCCACTGAACAAAGTCCCTTTCATTCGAGCTGATTAAGACCCTCGCACCTGCATACAGTTCGTCCTGCAGTGGGCCTCAAATTCCAGACTCCACCATATCTTTAGGTCGTAAAACACACTCAAAGCTCGGTGCTGGACACCTCTCGACTTCTTCCCTAACGAGCACATGGCAGTTCAAACGATATGACATTATCAGTTCAGGCCTACTTGATTTACATGAAGCAGGTCCCTGCACTCTTAAAACATTAACTTGATTTAAACAGCAACATTCTTAACTAGCATACGTTTCTAAAATAACACATCTATAAAGCATATATTTTAAACTTAATTCAATAATACATTTGTGGAAGAACCAGGTTAACTCCATCTCACATTATTTTAGCAGCACGTTTAGATTTGCTGTGAATTGCCCTAAGGCCTACACAATATACTGGATTTTTAGAGTTCTATTCAACTCTAACATGATTCCTTTAACATGAGAACATGAGGTTTTCATATTCATTCCAACATTTCTACATTAATCTCACACAGTTATGATTATTGTTACTCTACTTAAACATTCTATACACTTCACTACTGAATATAAGACACTCTGTGTATTTCGCTTCTAAATATAAAACACTCGTGTGCAAAAGCATGTTTAAACTAACTACGTGCTTGTAAATATAGTGCACTTATACATTTTTCAGACTTGTGCTCTCTCAATCCCCCCTTTGATGACCTTCAGGGGTCATCACCATCAAGACACCATCACAAAATGTAGAACCCTTCAAAGTGAAGTCGTGGCAGTGCCACCTCTTTTCATTGTCTCTAATGCCTTTAGACTCCTGTATTGGGTGTCCTGCATCGCTGTCAACTTTTCCTCCTGTTTCCTCAAAGTTCTCTGTAACCTATTTGCTCTATACCACTGATACAAACGCACCAATCCCCACAAAGTGATTACACAAATCACAATTATGATGATGGGTTTCAGTATGTACCAAACGATACCCTTTTCTAAGTTGGCAAACCAACTTCCAACTTTACCCATTACATGACCTACTTTTTCCCACACATTTATCTTTGTCAGATCCTCAATTTCGTAGTGTATGGCAGTGATGTTTCGTATATACTTCTCTAGAGGTTTTGAATTGTCTGGAATGTAAGTGCAGCACTCCTGGACCTTCAAAGCCTTACAGACTCCTCCCTCTTTAGCTAACAGAACGTCTAAAGCAAGTCGGTTCTGAAGAACCATTGCCCTAATCGATTGCATCTCACCTTCTATCAGCATCAATGATCTAGCAGTACTGGCAGATAGCCTATCTACGACTGTAGCTAACCTCCTGATCTTAATGTCATTCAATATCAGTCCTAAGAAAGGGAATGCAGCACCGAGTACATCTCCAACTACTTCTGCTGCACCCAGCCCTCTCTTCCACCTAGTTGGTATTTCTTTCTTTGTCGTTTCTAAATTCTCAACATGATATATTTTAGGGAAGACAACAGCCAGATAGCATGACCCATACCAATTATCGGGTAGCTTCACATAGGCATTTCTTCCACATACAAAATATACATTTGGAATTGCTTGCATCCCCTTCAAAAAATCCTTAGAGTAATACTCCAGTTGAAAGGCATGTTCACAATTGACTTGACCTACATAAAAATTCTCATAATAGGAGTAACTCCTGTGGATGCACAGTTTCCCCCGTTTCTCCTTATCTAAAGCAATTGGACCAATACTACCCTTTCTTTGATGTGCCCTTTCCTCCTTGGTCCAATCTGTTTCCCATTGTCCTGAGGCCTTCAGAATCTTCTGCCTCCTGTATCTAGTATCTACCTGCCCTATAAACTTTTTCTCAATTTCTGACACTTGACAAGTCAGATTGTTTCTTGGAGCATGTGAAGTATCTAATGTTTTCCATGGAATAAACCATTTGTGTAATCTGTCTTCGCTTTTGTAGTAGTCCCACTTGTTCAAATGCTTGAAATTCGGGACCTCTGGCAATGTCGAGTCGAAATTCGAGAAATAATACTCAAATCCTTCTCGTCCATAAAATATGCTCAACAACAAACTGCATGTGATTCCATATGTCAATGGAAGATGATGGTATCTGATACCCTCCTCCACAGAATCTGGTAATTGCATACAAACGTAGCAATTCTTCACCTCCATGGCATCAACGTATTCATAAAGCAATTTAGCATAAGCATTTGACCTGTAATTTCCCTGTGACTCATCTGTGTGTAACCTTTTTATTTCTGCATCTAACAACGCTTTGTCTTTATCGTTGATGTTTCCCTTATCATTAACAATAGTGGTTCTCGGTGTTGACACTCCCTTGACCTCCTTGACTGCAGTTGCATCTCTCTCGTGTCCCACTATGTATGAAACAGTAACCACTAAAACTATCAGGGAAATCACCACTCCCAACAATGTGCCAACTATACATTTTGCCCTGTGGTTCGGGTTGCCAGCCTCCATGTTCTCAAACAGTGTAGTTCTTGACTTTCTTCCAGCATTCGCTTCTTCTTCTCTCTGTACAAAGTCTTTCTTTTACATATTGTCCCTCTTTGGAACACTTGGAAGCCGACAATTTACTCCGCCAAACATTTTAAAGTCCTCTAGAAAACAGACAACCCTAGCCCTTCTCCATCCGCTAAAAGGAAACCCCTACCAATTTTCTTCTTCCACTCGGCGCTAGGTTATCTTGCAGTAATTTTTCAAAGTCCTTTCAAAAAGTCTTTTTACAACAAAGTGTTAGTCCAAAACAATGAGCATTCCAAGAGCTTCCACTACTCGCTCAAGCATTTCTAACCGAAGGAGAGTTCCCTCCAACACTGGATATCGTGAACAGCAAACTGGAAATTCAACTGTTTCTAAAATCAATTTTCTTATTCCGCTTAGGAGAGGAGGATAGACGATGTTGAGTGTCAGCAACCTTTCAGTCTCCGCCCCCGGTAGCAGGAACAGAATTTGTACAGTGATGATTGGGTCAGTTCTGATCAGGTTCACTTCCCTGACCCTCCCGGTTCTGTGCCCCACCGACATCTGCAACGAGGTAGGTCCAATCAGGAGTAGAGTATCTTCTACTAGGCACTCACACCCTCCTTGATCTTCTAGGGCCCCCCTCGGTTCCCTCCTGGGTATCTTCTTCCTGATCCGAGTCTTCGGATATAGGAACAAGTGTTTCTTCCTGGGCCGATCTCAAACTTAGCCTCCTGTCTCTTCCCGGCCAAGTGGCAGCCTCACACCTTGTTCTCCTATATCTCGTCCTCACACTCGGTTCTTGATTACTTTGGTACTGATCTGTGTCTGTTTCGTATTCACTGCTGCTCTCTCCTTCAGTTGCGTCTTCAGTCTCACTGCCGTCCTGCCTTCGCTCTTCTTCTGAATCCGATGCGTTCCCAACTTCTTCCGACACCCCCTCAGCTGCTTCGATCCCTTCTTGCGACTCTTCTTCCACTTCTGGGCTTTCGTCTGGGATAGGAGCTGTTTCTTCTAGAGGTGCTGGAACTCTTCGAGTATGGGATGCATGGATCCAATTTGGTAGCCCCCCGCACTTCACCGCGGTGTTCGTGATCAGGATTACCTGAAAGGGCCCACGCCAGCGAACATCTAGGCAGTTCTTCCGGACGTGTTTTTTAACCAACACCCAGTCCCCTGGGTTCAGGTCATGACACAGGTTCCTCGATGCTGGAACTTCAGCCGCATGCACCTGAAGGGACACAGAATGGATGGCGTCAGACAGTCCTTTACAATAGTCCAAGATCAGATCATCTGTAATATTCAATAGGGCAGCAGTTGGAACTGTGGGAAGTCTCATGGCCCTCCCCATCAGAATCTCGTGTGGAGAGAGACCTGTCCTCCTGTCAGGGGTGCTGCGCATGCTCATAAGCACTAAAGGAAGAGCATCTGGCCAACTCAAAGATGTGGATGCCACTACTTTAGCCAATCTATTCTTCAAAGTGCCGTTCACTTGTTCCACAATTCCTGAAGCTTCTGGTCGATAACTACAATGCAGCTTTTGATCGATATTCAGTGTGGAGCACAACATCTTCACTATTTCACTGTTAAAATGTTTTCCTCTGTCCGATTCCAGAGAGGCAGGCACCCCGAAGCGCGGTATCAACTCCCTGAGCAACAATTTAGCCACTGTGAGTGTATCGCACCTACGTGTAGGGTACGCTTCAACCCATCTGGAAAATACGCATACAATCACCAACACATACCGAAGGCGATTAACTCTTGGCATTTCGATGAAATCTAGTTGCATTCTATTGAAAGGCCCCCCCGACCTCCCAATGTGACTCAGTGTGACTGGTGTTCGTTTGCCTACGTTCAGTTGTTGGCAGGTAACACATCGCTTACATACTGATTCTGCTGCTATTCTAAATTTAGGGCAATACCAAGTTTGCCTAAACACTCTCATCATAGCATCCCTTCCTAGATGTACTGGACCATGTATTTCTCTCGCCATGGGATTTGCTAATTCTTCAGGTAACACAGCCCTCCCATCTGCTGAAACCCAAAAATCCATTTCACTTCACACGCAACCTGCTATTTCCCAAGCCTTTTTCTCTGTTTCAGGTGCGTTCTCCTGCATCATTCTTAAATCCTCCCAAGTGTCTACAGTTTCTAACATCATGCTTAATTCTGTCTTTTCTTCAGCACCATCTATTTCCACTTTTGAAAACGAATAATCTTGTTCCGCACAATAACGTGCGACTTCATCAGCGTATCTGTTGCCTTGTGACACAAAATCTGTATTCTTAGTATGAGCTACACATTTCACTATCGCTATGGCAACTGGACCTTGTAATGCTTCTAACAACAGTCTCACAAATTCTCCATTTCGAATGGGCGAACCAGAGGAGGTCATGTAACCTCTCTGAGACCACAACTGCCCGAAATCATGAACCACACCGAAACCATATTGGCTGTCAGTGTATATGGTGACTCTCTTTCCGTTTCCTGCTATGCAGGCACGAGTTAGGGCAATAATTTCTGCTACCTGTGCGGAATGTACTCCTTCCAGGCAATCAGCTTCCACAACTCCAGTAATGGTACAAACAGCATAAGCTGCTCTCAACCGACCAGTATCGTCTCTTAAACATGAGCCATCAACAAAATAAATTTCATCGGGGTCAGACAACGGCTCATCCACAATATCTGGTCTGGGTTTCGTGCATAGTTCAGTCACATCAAGGCAATCGTGGTCTTCACATCCTTCGCCTTCTATTACAGTAGGTAATGGCATTAAAGTTGCAGGATTCAAGACAGAGCATCTCCTGAGAGTCACGTTCTCCGCGGCAAGAATAACTTGCTCGTAGCGCGTGAGCCTACTATTGGTCAGATGCTGCGTCTTCGTCCTGGTCATTAGCAATTCAACTGAATGTGGTACATACACCACCACTGGATGTCCCATCACAATACTCTCGCTCCTGAGGGAGGAGCTTGGCGGGCATCCGAGATGGCCGCGTGAGCACAGCGCTCTCCGGACCCCCGCCGCTCCCGGCTTAATATCCTGCTTTAATCCTGATTTCTTGCGAGGATTCATATAGAGGACATTGGGCTGATCTACCTGGACCTTTCAGAAACTGATTTGGACATCGGGTGCCTGAATTATGTTCAATTGAACTTTTGGGCTCCGCCCTCGAAGTGCGCCCGGGACTGGGTGAGGTTCGGTGGCCGTCTTGGAGTTGAACAACAACGGCAGGGGGATTGGTCTTGTGGGTCCACCTCTTAAAGTTTCGGTTTCGTTTCTGCCTCAGACTGGGACACTGGTGAGAGGGTCGGACCGGAGCTGCGGCCGGGACACGAGTAGGTTGTCTGGCCTTGGCTGCACTGTTCCTGGAGTGGGCTGCCTCGATCCTGGTGATTCCCCCTCTTGTAGTCCTTTGGTCCCGGGGCCTCCATTTCTGGTGCCCGGTCCGTCGACCCTGGTGACTTTACTCGTGACGCATCTTCAAAATGGCGGGCAGAGGGGACCGAGATACGCGCAAGACGAAGACACCTCTGCGCGGGGGTCCGGTTCAATCTAATGTTATGGATCGTTATACCCACTCTAAAGGGTCCCCCGGAGCTGCCCTGCCCGGTCCCATTGCGTCCGACCAAGTAGTGGATGCGTCGACGGAGCCCTCCTTGCAGGACATTATGGGCGCCATTTCTGGCATGAGGGAATCCATAGGCCAACAGTACGAAACCTTGGCCCACAAACTTGACACTGTGGCAATTGAGGTGAATTTGATTCGAGCCGATCTCTCCAAGACGAACGAAAAGGTGAAGTCGTTGGATATCAAATCATCCAGCCTCACGACGGACGTCTCTGATATTCAGACGGAGATTGGCAATCTCCGTAGGGTGAACGATTTCATGACCCGGCGCTTGGAGGATTTTGAGAACAGGGCACGTCGCTGTAATGTTCGCGTGGTTGGTGTGCCGGAGAACCCAGAACCCCACTCGGTTGATCTCCTGGTTGAAGACCTTATCCAGAACCACCTTTCTCCGTCTGGCCTTAGTAAATTTTTCGCAGTGGAGCGCGCACATCGTGTTCCGGGGGGCCAGGGCAAGCCAGGCGCCCCGCCGAGACCTATTGTTGCTAAGCTTTTCCACTATAGAGATCGGGACGCTATCCTGCAGGCCTCGCGGGTGAAGGGCCCGGTGGCCTTTGAGAATGCCACGGTGAACTTTTATCCGGACTTTTCCCAACAGGTCCAGAAGCAGCGTATGGGATTTCGTGGTGCCAAGAAGCGTCTTAGGGACATGGGGATGCGTTACGCAATGCTCTTTCCGACCAGGCTGCGGGTGGAGTATAATGATCGAACTTTCTTCTTTGATCGGCCAGATGCTGTGAAAGACTGGCTAGACTCCCTGCCTCATCGACCTCCTGAGACTGAGTCTGAAGCCCACCCGGGCGGTGCTGAAGGTGGCGTAGAGAGCTGAACATTTCATCTTTGACTGATGCCTTGTTTTGTATAACTTCTCCAGGGATGTAAGCCTATGTTCCTCTACCTCACTTGTGTTTTGATGTATGATTCTATTCTCGTCATTGGTTTGATCGGGGGGCGGGTGGGACAGAGCCTTTCCTCCTCCGGGGTCTTTGTGTAGAATAGGGGTTCTTGGGCGACAGGCACACTGCAGGTTGGGGTGGCTTTTTAGCTTTTTGCAGGGGTGCAGGGTGGGGGGTGTTTTCTTGTTACCTGGGGGGTGGGTGGTTGGGAAGTTCGTTGTTTGTGTGTTCTGTGTTCAAGGCGACTTTATTCTGTATCTGTACTGCTTTTCATGGTCGTGCTCATTGGTGGGGGGTTTGGGCTTTTTCAGGTGGGATGGGGGGTAGCGGGTTGAGATTTGTTTCGTGGAACGTTAATGGTCTGGGAGATCGTATCAAACGAAGTGTGGTGTTGAAATGTATACGACGTTTATCTCCTGACATTGTTTTCCTGCAGGAGACTCATTTGATAGGCAATGTTTGTCATGCAATGAATAGGTGGGGCTATCGCCTCGTAGCGCATTCGGGGTTTACCTCGGGTTCCAGGGGTGTGGGTATCCTTGTCCGGGCTTCCCTCCCCCTGGCTATTGATGATGTTATTCAGGATGACCGGGGGCGGTATGCTGTTCTTGTGGGTCGCTATGAAGGCCGTGCCCTCTCCTTATTAACTGTTTATGTGCCCCCCGGCTTGCAGACTTCTACCTTTTCAGATTTGGGCCGTGTCTTGTTGGACCTCCCTGATAGTACTCTCTTTCTGGCTGGTGATTTTAATTCGGTAGTCTCCGGCCTCCACGATCGCCACCCCCCTAGGGATACCCCTGCGGCTCAGCAGTGGTTGGGTGGATTTTTGGATACCTTTGGCCTGGTGGATTGCTGGAGGCTTTTGCATCCTACGCAGCTTCAGTACACCTTTCACTCTGGGGCCCATGGGAGTCTGTCTCGGCTGGATTATTTCCTGATGCCTGCGGCTCAGTCCCCAGCGGTGCGTGAGATTGTGCACCTGCCCAGGGGTATCTCTGACCACTCTCCGCTCTGGCTTCGTTTTGAGGTTGGGGTGGAGGCAGTGGGCCGGGTGCCCCCCATTAATCCGTGGTACCTCACCTCCCCCGAGACCCGCACCCTTTTGCTTAAGTCCTTGGACTCGTATTTTCTGGATAACGAGGGGTCGGTTTCCTCTGCTGTGTCCCTATGGGAGGCCTTTAAGACCGTGATTCGTGGGCAGGCCCTCTCCCTTATTGTTGAGGCTAAGAGAGCGAGAAATAGAGAGGTGGTTGATCTTGAGGGGGAGATTTCTGCATTGGAGGAGGGTTTGGAATCTGGTGTCACACCTGAGAAGCTCCATGCCCTGGGTCTGAAACAATTTGCTTATAAGTCCATGGTCACAGATGCCGCCAAAGTGATGTTTCGGGAGCAACAGGGTCGTTTGTATGATGTGGGTGACAAAGCGGGTAAATTGCTGGCATGGCTGGATAAGAAGGAGAGAGCTAATCGTGTGGTACCCGTGATTCAGTCTGCGAGTGGTGTGAGTGTAACGGACCCGATTGGAATAGTTGACCGGTTTGCCGATTACTTCCGTGTGGTGTATACCCCTGTGTCTGTGAGGGATGTGGTTGACTCTCGCCTTCTGTTGCGTGATATAGCCCTGCCCATTGTTTCCGATTTAGACCGTGTGGCGTTGGACTCCCCCTTTACGGTTGATGAGATAGCTACTGCCATCCGTTCCCTCCGTTCCGGGAAAGCATTAGGCCCGAACGGGTTGCCAATCGAATTGTACAAGTTGCGTCCCGATAGGGTGGCTCCGTATCTTCGCGCCATGTTTCTGGAGTCCCGGGAACGGGGTATTCTCCCTTATGATCAGAGACTGGCCACAATAGTTGTCATCCCCAAGGAGGGTAAACCACGTGATCTTTGTTCCTCCTATAGGCCCATATCCCTGTTAAATGTTGAACCCAAGGTATTGGCGAAACTCCTGGCATCCCGTCTCTTGACGGTCATTAGTGACTTGGTCCATCCGGATCAATCTGGATTTATCCCGCATCGCAACACGGCTCTGAACCTGCGTCGTCTTCACGGCGCGGTCGCGGGGGCGGGGCTTCTGACGGAGCCGGCCATTTTGGCATCGTTGGATGCTTCCATGGCCTTCGACACGGTGGAGTGGCCTTATCTTTGGGCGGCTCTTGAGAAATTTGGTTTTGGGCCTGAGTTTATTGGTTGGGTCCAGTTACTGTACGCGGAACCTCTGGCGCAAGTAGTGGTGAATGGTAGGGTCTCGGCTCCTTTCACCCTTGGTAGGGGTACCCGTCAGGGATGCCCCCTGTCTCCGTTACTGTTTGCGCTCGCCATGGAACCATTGGCTGCTTGGCTTCGGTGGGAACCTTCCCTCAAGGGGATCCGCTGGTCTCCGGACTTTGAGGACCGCGTTTCGCTTTACGCGGACGATATACTTTTATATCTCACCTCCCCGCGTAAATCTCTGTCTGTTTTGTTTGACGTTCTTGCTTCCTTTGGAGCCAATTCGGGCCTTGTTATTAACTGGACCAAGTCCTGTGTATATGTTCTTTCGGGGGTTTTGCCCCCCTTGCCGAGCAGACTTCCTATTCAGGTGGTCCACTCGGGTTTCAAGTATTTAGGGATTTTTATTACGTTGGATCCGACGCTCCGCTTTGAGCGTAATCTCCTCCCACCGTTGCTTAGATTGCGCCTAGATGTGGCCCGTTGGCGTAAGCTTCCTTTGTCTCCTCTGGGCAGGGCGGCTCTGTTTAAAATGATGTCCTTGCCGCGATTCCTTTACGCGCTCCAAAACTCCTATGACGCTATTCCTAAGACCTATTTCCAAGAGATTGAGAGTCTTCAACGGCAACTGATATGGGATGGGCGTCCGCGTATAGCGCTTGCAAAGCTCACCATCCCTTGGTATGACGGGGGCATGGCGCTCCCCGATATCAAGCGATATTACTGGGCTTCCCAGTTATCTGCCATTAATCACGTGATGTTTTCCCCGGGTCGTAATCCTGCCTTCGAGAGGGACAGACTCCAGCTTCCGGGTGGGGACTTTACTAGAGCGCTTTATTCCCGATCGGCCGGGCGCCATCTTGTGGGCCCATCCAGGATTGCAGTAATGGTGTGGCGGGCTGCGAGTGTGAGTTTGGGGTGGGAGGATCGATTGACGTTGGCGACGCCGCTTTATGCATCCGAACGTTTGGGCGGGCTCTGGTCTACCAAGGGTTTCGACCGCTGGGATGTGATTGGGATCTGTAAGGTGGGTGACGTGTACTCGAACGGTTGTGTGAAGTCGTTCCAGGCCCTCCAGGCGGAATATGGTTTGAGTGGTAGGGAATTTTTTCGCTACCTGCAGGTCCGGCATGCCCTCGCCTCAGTCTTGGTCCCTGATGAGGCCCTGCCTGAATCTTCCCCCCTCGAGGACCGTGTCCTTGATGGGCATCTTCCCGATAGCACTATTTCTCTTATTTACAAGAAATTGATTAATAATCGGGCGGACTTACTGGTCCGACTTCGGGAGGCTTGGGTTTGCGATGGGTTGGAACTGGACGACGAAGATTGGCAATCGGCGCTCTCTTCTCCCAAGGAGGTGGCCATTCCTGCCCGTCTCCGCTTGGTTCAGCTTAAGATTCTTCATCGGGTCTATGTCACTGGTCCGCGTCTGGTTATGATGGACTTTTCTTCGGATGGGCTATGCAAGCGTGGATGTGGCTTGAGTGCGACCTTTTTGCATATCCTTTGGGAGTGCCCGGTTGTAGCTGCTTATTGGACTGCGGTGCTTGAGGTGATGACTGCTGTTACGGATGTGGCCCTGCGGCCGGAGCCTCGCAGATGTCTGTTGAACGTGTGGGAGCCCACTGACTACTCGGTGGCCCAGACCAGATGGGCTACCCTTGGTTACATGATTGCAAAGCGGGATGTCGCGCAACTCTGGGGCGCTTCCAGGCCCCCTGAGGTCTCAAAGTGGGAAGACAATATGGACTGGTCCATGTTTCGTGAGAAGACGGTTTATGTGGCCAGAGGCAGGCCCAGGGCGTGGACGAAGGTTTTGGGCCAGTGGAATGATTATCGTGGGGATATTTGCACCCCTCCCCTTGACAACACAGCTGAGATTGTCCTTTCTCCCTAGACTAGAGTTCCCGGAACCCTTCCGTAAGGTTTTTATACTTCCGGTACTCCCCGCTGCTCCCCTCCCCCCCCCTCCCCGACTTGATTGGAGCCTCTGGGCTCTGGGTGTGTTCTCCTGATCGTGGAACCGTCCCCTCCGCTCTTTGGGCTGACCTTAAGTATCATTCATTCGCCTTTTAGTGTTTGTGTTTCTTTTTGTAAAAAATAAAAATACAAATTGTTCTGTGATGTCTATAGAGTAATGCTTTGTGCTTGAGCTGTACCTATCCACGGGTGTACATTTTCTTACATGCACTGTGCCTTGTTATTAGCGGCCAGCCCGTGAGGTTGTAGGCCCATTCTTGTACTTTTCTATGCTTACAACGCTGCGGCTACTGGATCTAATGTAGCCGAAAAATATGCAACTGGTCTACGGGCATTTCCGTGGGTCTGTGCCAAGACTGACAAAGCACATCCCTCTCTCTCACAGCAATAGAGTGAAAATGACTTCTCGTAATCGGGCATTCCCAGAGCCGGAGCACGACACAAATCGTCTCTCAGCTGCAAGAACGCCACCAAGCATTCTTCGTCCCATGGTACCGGATCACTCACCTCCTTGTGCGTCAGTTTCTGTAAGGGCTTTGCTTTCAGTGAAAAGTTAACTATCCACTGTCGGCAGTAACCCACCATTCCTAGGAACATTCTAACTTCCCTCTGTGTTGTAGGCGCATTCATCTTCATTATCGCCTCAATCCTCTCTGGTGACACCTTACGTTTTCCTTTCTCTAACCGGTGCCCTAAATACTGTACTTCTGTCAGACAGTACTGCAACTTGCTCGGAGATACCTTATGTCCATTTTCAGCTAAATGGTTCAGTAAGGCAATTGAATCTGCTTTACAGGCTTCCTCTGTCTCTGATGCAACAAGTAGGTCATCTATGTACTGGACCAGAACCGAGTTCTGGGGCAGTACTAGATTTTCGAGATTCTTTTTCAACAACTGATTGAAGATGGATGGGCTGTCTGTGAATCCTTGTGGGATTCGACACCATGTTAAAACGCGATCTTCCATTTTAAATGCAAAAAGATACCTGCTCTCTTCATCCAATGGGATTGAAAAGAAAGCCTGGCAAAGATCTATCACTGTGAACCATTCTGCTTGACATGGTATTTGAAACAGTATCACTGAAGGATTCGGTACCACGGGACAACATGAAACGACTATGTTGTTAATCTTTCGTAAATCCTGCACTATCCTGAATTTTCCGCTAGGTTTCTGTAAACCCATAATTGGGGAGTTACAAGGACTACCCACGATTTCTTTCAGTATTCCCTGTTGTATCATTGACTCGATCACAGGTTTTATCCCCGCAATCGTTTCCTGGGACAATTTGTATTGAGGCGTTCTTGGAAACTCGGCCTTTGGTTTTACCAGTATTTTTACCGGTTCTACCCCTTTAATCAATCCTATTTCTTCTCCTGTGAAATCCCATACCTCTGACGCCACTGCATCTCGTAAGTCTTGGGGAAGATCTTCTACTGTCAGAGTAGGATATAGTTCTACACAGGATTTTGAATTGGCCACCTTAAAGGTAGCATCATCGTCGGTAGTCTGTACCTCCACTCCTTGCGGGGTGCAGTATATGGTGCAGTTCAACTTGCACAACAAATCCCTTCCTAACAGACATACCGGACTCGAGTCACAAACCACAAACTGATGCTCGTTCATATGGTTTCCTATCTTCACAAACACTGGTTCTGTCAAGGGACTAGTCAGCCTTTTGTTCGCGACTCCTACCACCTGAATTGTTTCCCCTGACATCAGCAAGTCTGGAACCACCGCCGATCTCAGTGTTGATCGGGTAGCCCCAGTATCCACCAAGAACGTTGTGGGACACCCTGCCACTTCTGCCTCAACAAATGGCCCTCTTTGATCCACCTCTAGGACTGCCCCGAGGGTACAGTCCTCTTCACTGCTCACACGTTGTCCTGTCAATGGATCAATGTAATAACACTTTTCTTCCTCGATGAATAGAGGCATTTGTTTAAAGACCTTTCCCCCTGTCGCTACCTTCGGTGGCTGTGGGAACTGGGCCCGTGGAGCCGAAGTCCCCCCTTTGGCCACCTTGCTGCCTGGAACTGTCACCTTTGGAGTTGGGACTTCTTGAACCTGCTCTTCTACTTCTAGCCCTCCATTTTCAGGGTTAAAGGGACACTCGCGTCGCCAATGCCCCACCTGGTGACACTGATGGCACTTCGTCGTTTTCTTTAAAGTGGCAAAGTCTATCCTAGGTCTCTGCCCTTCTTCATTATCTTTGTTCTGACCGTTTGGTTTTCGTCCCATCCCCTGCTTCTGCTGGCCCCCCTTCCCAGCGGACTGCATTTGTACCACCATTAATTTCTCCTTTAAATTCTTAGCTTTAGAATCTATTTCGTCACTACAGTATCTCGCATAACGTAGAATCTCATCTAGTGGTTTGTTCTGCCAACAGATTAAATGTTGCTGTATCATCAAACAAATATCAGGTCTCAACCCCAAGACAAATTTTGACACAAACTGCCCTATATCTTTGGGATCCATTACATCTAGTCCACTGTATTGCTTGAATGTTTTCAATAATCTTTCATAAAACTCGTGAACTGTCTCCTTGGGTTCCTGCCTCGTTCGGTCTATTTTCACCCAATCTATATCCTGTGGTGGTACCTTATCTTTCAACCAAGCTATTACCCTTTCATACTTTCGCATGACAATCTCGGACGGTCCATTAGTCCGAGCATCCCTCACTGGTTCAGTATTTGGCCATTCAACACTAGTCTTGCACGGGGTCCACAAATCAGATGGGACCACGATGTCAAACAACGTGTTCAAATCGATCCACAATACTTTCGAGATCTTGACAAACCTTTCTACCTGCTTATACCACTCTACTGGATTGTCCCTTAACTTCGGAAATGAGTTGGTAAATGCAGCTAAGTCTCCTCTACTCCAGGGCACATGTACATAATTTCCGTTTGATATTTCTCGCAAAGGGAATGCCTCCATGTGCATTACCCTTCCCTCGGGGGTCATCACATTTGCACTTCGTCTAACTGTGCCCTTTTTCGACCACCTTTCTTCCCATTTGTCCAATTCTCTCCACACTCTTATCCCTGATACCAGCTCTCTTATGTGTGTTTTTAATCCAGTAGTTCTCTTCTCATCTAGATCCTGGTCTGCGTACTGTAATCTGTGGTTACTCTGTAATGCCCTTGTCCTAGATAAATCCACGGCATACCTGTCTGCCAAATCAGTCAGTTTCTCATGAAACGCTCTAGCTTTCCTAGTAATATCCTTTGCCATGAACAATAACTCATCCTGTTCATACAATTCTATCCTTTCCAAAGGCAATGTTCCATCTATTATCTCATCAACATCTGATTTTAAACTAGTAACATCGAGCCTCTTTGCCTTAATTTCAGCTTTCAAGACACTCAATTTAGCTCCTCCATCCACATCTCTCCCATCCCAGCTCCGAGATCTACGTTTAGGTACTGGTGAGTTATAGGGAGTCCTCCCCTGTTCCCATCTCTCTAGGTCCCATGCCTTTCCATCTTCTCGGGGTGGGTGGTGAAACACTCCTTCACGCCTCATAGCCCCTCTCTCCCCATCCTGGCTAGTTTCACGGGATGCAGGGTAAGATGTTCCATTACTCCCTCTTTCTTCCCTACTTCCCTGTGATTCCTGATTATTCGAGGCGTGGCGTGACCTATCGCTGTTCTCCTTTCTCCAATGTTGAACATCTTCTCCGAGTACATGATGAAGGCACCTAAATCTATTCTGAAAAGCTCGTACCATTTCATCTCCTCCTTTCTCCCAGAGACGGGACATCTCCTCACACTCTACACTCCTACTATTTTGCTCCTGCTGTTCCCTCTCCTCCGTAGGACGTGTAACTCCTCTATTCTCCTGACTTTGTCCTTCCCGCCCCTGACTACTTTCGCTGGCCCCACAATGAGATACAGTCCCGTTACCTCTACTTTCCCATTCTGGTTCTGTTCTTGACCTATTACTCGGGGTTACTGCGGACCCATCCCATTCCCTCAAATCAGCTCTTAATTCTGTATAGGACTTTGGCCGCGGTCCCCGTAGGTCCATCGGTCCTCTCAGACCTCCCTGTCCTGTGTTGGGACCCACAGATGTATCTAATGGGGTATTCCACGTTACCGAACCTGGCAATTGCTTCCATGCATTTGTCACGTTATTCCTCCTTTCCATCTCGATCCTTTCTCTATCCAATTGCCTCTGTTCTTCCTCTCTATCTCTCTCTGGGTTATAGATCGATACTATAGGTCCTATGGTAACAGGCACTTGAAGAGCATCTGGCAATCCAAAGGACTCAACCCTTTCGGTGGCTGGCGTTTTCTGCACCACAAACCTTCACACTACACTCTGTACTGTGCTGGGTTGAGGTGTCTCCCCACCTTTGGTAGGTGTCCATTCCGATATAGGGAGTGGTGTATACCCCTCAATGGCATTCCCATCTTCCCTTGCGAGCCCTCTATCTTCTATCACCCCCACTCTCGGAGGTGGTCTATCCATTAACAATCTGTTTATCAGATTGTCCTCCGACTCGCTTTCCTCGTCTTCTTCCATGAGGTTTCCTCCTCCTCCTGCCACCTCCCTCATCGGATACATTTTTTCCACCTCAATAACCTGTACCCTCCACCGCTTTGCTTCCTCATCCCATTTAGAATCTCGCACTGCTCTTACCGATCGCGTCAGTCTTTGTTGACGCCTGTTCAAATTTCTGTCGTGTGCAGCCCTAATCCATGCATTAAGGGCCTCAAACTGTGTTGGTCTGGGTGAGGGTTTCAATGAGGACATGGTTGCTTTTAGCCGATGTAACACCTCTAACTTAAACGTCCCGTACCTCGGGAACTGCATTTCCTCATTCCCTTCCGTAAGCTTATTCCAAGCCCCAATCCATAATATCGTATGCAGCCCAACATTCGTTGCCATATAATGAGCTGGCGTACCCTCCGGTGGAGCCTCTTCCCCGTAATAATGTTCACTTCTTTTTCTTTTAAAAATCCCTTTCAAACACTTAAAACACTTCATGATTTCGCTCTTTCTCCGCGTTCGTTTACTTCCTGATGATATTCCACCAATCTCAGCCCCGTTTTACTAACTAGCCTATCCGTACGCGACTTTCCTCCGACGTCACTCTAGCCGCCCAACCAGAGCGCGGCTCTAGCTAACGTCACACCAACCGCTCAATCACAGCGCGGCTCTAGCCGACGTCACCCGTCCCCCTTCGCAGCAGTTCCCCTCCTTTCTCAGCTCGTCTCCTCGGTCATGCACGCGTCCCATTCATACTCTGAAAAAATGATTACTTCCGTCCAAGCGATCACCTTTCTTGACTGTACGCCCACAGTCTTTCTCTGTAGTTGTCACCTTAACTTGGCGAAATGTCTTTCCGTTTACTTCCAGACAATCGCCTTCTCCGATAGGTTACTCACACGCAGTAACTTTCGACCAGCGTCCGTTACTCATACACTCACTCTTACACTCCCCCTATCTTGGATCCACGGCGGTCAATGGTACCTCGTGACCTCCGTACTATGGTCGACAACTACCCTGGATGTTCGATACACCCAAAACCACTTAAGCTCTGGCCTGAACTTAAGATTTCACCAGTTCACCCGTTTACCAGGTAACCAGCTTACCAGGTTGCGCGCGCTCACAACCTTCTCTCATTCACACTACAGGCATTCAACTCCGCAAGACATTACAATACAAATACAGCACAAAACACCGCAATCTGTTCACGCATGACCCTTTTTATACTCACTCTCCTCCGATACTGCTGCTTTTCTCGCACCGTCTGCACCTTTCGGCACACGATTCTTCCGCTGCTCGTTTCTCGACGTCTCGGGGCCTTGGGGTAAACTAACCTCTCTAGATTACCTTCCTCAAGAAGATAACCATCCTCACACTGCTACCAACTGTTAACGCGGGATTACTGGTTACTAGTTACCTTACCAAATCCCAAACTATGTCGACTGAATCGTTGGTACCTGTCATTGAGTAAAAGGTAATCTAACAATAAGTCAATCAATTTAAGAACTTACACCACTCTAAATGACCACTGACCAAATTTTAAGTTTCAAAGATTTAATATAAAGTCAAAGATAACTGAAGATACAAACTTCTCAAAATGAGATTCAGAAGATAAATTGGTATCACTATGAACATGAACTTTTTGAATAGTCTGAGTCTGAAAAACAGAATAATGAGTACAACTTCCAACAACATAAGCGTTGCCAAAATGGATACAAGTTGCAACCTCAAAGTCATTACAGAAAAGAAAATTAAGGTTAGTCTGTCCCTACTCTATACCAAGTGACATCCCTACTTAACAAGATCTTTACCCCTCTAGGTGTCAGCCGTGGTGACTTCCTAAGAAGATCACGCACTTCTCTTTGTCTCTTCTCTGATAATGGGTCTCTCCTGATCAGCCTATCTGCCTACCCATCCGCTTCCTTAGGCTCCCAAAATCATCTGCTCTACTCTCCTCCCGGGTCGCTTTCCCTAATACCAAATCACATTTCCAATAGAAACGCCCCTTGGGACGCCCCTCACGTGGTACATCTTTGCGCGGTAAACTCCATGATGGTACTCTTCAAGACCCTCGTTATAGTTGACCTTGGTTCCCAGGCTTCTTCTCCAGTGCGCTGATACCCCCTGAAATTCCTGGAAACTCCTACAGGCCTGCGCCAAGCGCCACTGAACAAAGTCCCTTTCATTCGAGCTGATTAAGACCCTCGCACCTGCATACAGTTCGTCCTGCAGTGGGCCTCAAATTCCAGACTCCACCATATCTTTAGGTCGTAAAACACACTCAAAGCTCGGTGCTGGACACCTCTCGACTTCTTCCCTAACGAGCACATGGCAGTTCAAACGATATGACATTATCAGTTCAGGCCTACTTGATTTACATGAAGCAGGTCCCTGCACTCTTAAAACATTAACTTGATTTAAACAGCAACATTCTTAACTAGCATACGTTTCTAAAATAACACATCTATAAAGCATATATTTTAAACTTAATTCAATAATACATTTGTGGAAGAACCAGGTTAACTCCATCTCACATTATTTTAGCAGCACGTTTAGATTTGCTGTGAATTGCCCTAAGGCCTACACAATATACTGGATTTTTAGAGTTCTATTCAACTCTAACATGATTCCTTTAACATGAGAACATGAGGTTTTCATATTCATTCCAACATTTCTACATTAATCTCACACAGTTATGATTATTGTTACTCTACTTAAACATTCTATACACTTCACTACTGAATATAAGACACTCTGTGTATTTCGCTTCTAAATATAAAACACTTGTGTGCAAAAGCATGTTTAAACTAACTACGTGCTTGTAAATATAGTGCACTTATACATTTTTCAGACTTGTGCTCTCTCAAGACCATGAAAGTTTAGAGGATTAGACTGATGGCCCTCTGTCTCTCCAATGTCTTCCATGAAGTTCCAAACATTTGTTTGTTTGAATACACACAGTTGCCGCCAACAAATGATTGTTTCAGTCAAGGTGAGGTCTTAAAACACAGGGGCAGGACGTTAATGAACTCTGTGATCCACTTGTGCATGCTGTAGGTAATCAGACTATTTTGCCTCATCCAGCCACAGCCTGCTCTGGTAGGAGTGGCAGGGCGGTCGGGCTGTGTTTGGGGGATTTCGACGATCGATGACAAGGGTAAATGATTTATTTATTTATATTTCCCTCTTCACCGTCTGTCAAAATCCACCCCCACCTGGCCCCACCACCCCACCGCTCTTACCTGACCGGCCGAGGCTGGCTTCATCAGGGCAAGTGTCAAATTATAAGAAAAAGCCTCCTGAGGGGTATAATGGATTGACAATCCCCTGCACTAATGGAACACATTTAATAAAATTATAATGCAGTGCAGCAAAGCAAACCTTCCAATATAAACTACCTTCTTCGAATAACTTTGCACACATTTGTGCTATAAAGTCCAGGAGAAGTTAAAACATTTCTCTATTATAGCACCTACCTCAAGAATGTATCATGTTTTGGAGCAAAACCTTCTCTACCAATTTTAGTAGCTAGGGATTTGAGGTCAAAAAGGGTGGGTGTTAATGTGGGACTTCCATATACCAACCATAAGATGCCAGGTTGATGTAAAGCAATGTAAAACAGCACAAAGTGATGTGTGGGTTACTTTTAGGCCAACCTTCCACTGCAATACAAACATTTGTGCTACAAAGTATATACTTTGTCAAGAACGTCTACTGGTTTCATTACTTTGAGTGACTTTGCAACAAAGTAAAGGGGCATATTCACAAGGAGTTATTGCTGCGGTAGCTGCACTTTCCTGCCGCTAATGCAGCAATAATTTTATCGCCGTACTACCAATCTGTCGCTAATAGCTGTTAGCGACAGCTTTCTGGCGATAGCAGCCACATTTAGCATCGCCAAGGATGTCAGCGATCACTATTGTTAATCATATGCAATGTAGGCGTTCCCGTACAAAAACGCACGCTAACCCCACTTCGCGACTTTCACAATGTTCGCTCGGACCTGCGATGCGATAAAAAAAAGCAGCTAAGGCCCGTTAGCTGCTAAGACTAAAGACCAGAAAAAACTGGTCTTAAAAATGGTGATAAAGAGTAGTATATAAGGTAGACTAGGCCAGAGCCCATTCTGAAGACCCATTGATGCCATGGAAGTACTACTCATGCAGTTCGGAGCGCCAAGAAGGCCTCAACAACCACCACCATCATCACCTCCCCAGGACCACCACTGAGGCAGCACAGAATAAGACAGTGGGTCCATCGCCGACGCCTCAGCCTCACAGACCTTGTGCCAGAGGCTGTCATTGCCCACTACAGGATCAAAAGGACATACATCCTCACCCAGAAAGTCCACAGGCTGATAGCACCCACACAGCGGATAACCAACATCCCTCCGCAATCAAAGATGCTGGCTTTGCTGCAGATGTTGGCTTCTGGTACCTTCCAACCAACAACTGCCAAAATTGGAGGAGTCTCACAGCCACCCCTATCTAAGTTCCTCACAACTGTCTTGGATGCCATCATCAGCCTGATACCCCAGCACCTACGCTTCCCCAACACTGTGCAGGAACAGCTTGAGACCAAGCAAGGCTTTTACGTCATAGCTGGCTTCCCCCAGGTGTTGGGGTCAATTGACTTCACACATGTCCTACTTGTGCCACCTGCGGACACTGCACACATATACTGCAACAGAAAGCACCCACATTCCATCAATGTGCAGGCAATGGTGGACCGGCGGGCCTGTTTACCAATGTCGTTGCAAAGTTCCCAGAGAGTATGCATAATTCCTACATCTTCTGCCAGTCCATCATCAACCAGCGCTTTCAAGATGGCGCATATGGAAATGCACTGCTTGTTGGTAAGTACTAACTGAACACCTCAACTGCACAATCATGGAACTCACAAATGTGAGAATACACACGTTCCAAACTCACATACAACATGTCAATCAACATGCCCACCTACAAGAAATCACAACACAATTAACTGTGGTTACTGGGGCTAGCCATGTAGACAAACCATCCCCAGGGCCTAGCCCCTCTGCCACACATTTGCAAATGTGGGGAGAGGTGTGAACCAAGTATGTGCGATGGGGGTACTCAACCTACGAAGAAAGTAAGCACACAAGGTTGAGTGTAGCGGTGGTGTGCTGGACAGTCTTGAGTTTGCAGAGCACAGACATGTCCATGTGGGTATATATTGTGTATCCGTTGTCCAGCCTGAAGGCAATGACTGCGTTGGTGACTGTCCTACCTAATGGGGGGGACCATGTGAAGGTTGCATGGAGGATGCAGAGGCTGTTGAAGCAGCCGCAGGGCCACTGCATAGACCTGTTTGTTCATGGAGAGGGAGGACTCGAGTACGATACCTAAGTACCTGGAGTTGTCTTGGGGGGGCTCCTGAAGGTGGTGGCTTAACAGGTGTTTCCACATGCTGATGGGGTGGTCATGATGATGAGGACCAATGTCTCCTCTTTGTAGAACACCCCCAACTGTTGATCATCCATGTTGCAACTTGCTGCAATCCTCCCTGGAAGCCCAGTCTGGTGTGTGTGGGTGGCTTGGTGAGGGAGAGAATGAACTTGGTGTCCTTGTAGGTGGTGATGTCAAAGAGCCCCCTTTATGTAGCTCAAGTTCTTCTCCATCTACAGATGCATCTGTCATCTTGGATGTTATTGGTGACCGAGGTGGCATTCCTTGCACGCTGTATATTGGAGTAGCATATTGGGGGAAGTGTGTATGCGCAGTGTGAGATACAAGTTTGGAAATCCTGGCCAGCGCTGTTGGTGTTGGCTGCAGCAGTGTGTGTGTTGCTGTAGATGGTGGAGTGTACCAGCTCCTCAGTGACTCAGCTCCAGTAACTTTGTTTGATGCCTGCTTTGGGTTTGGGTGTCATGGGGTTTCACAACAATGAAGTGCACGCAGTGTGGGTCACTCCATGGGTGTTGAGTGTTGGTGATGAAGTGGACGCAGTTTCCACATGCGAAGATGGGGTCAAAGATGTGCCCTACCTTGTGACTCAATGTGGTAAAGACTTCTCAGTTTGATGTTAGCAAGCATCTGCCAGAGGGTAATGGATTTGGAGGAATGAGTACATAGTCCATGGAGTAGATGGCGTGGTGTGTGATGATGTTGATGGTGTTGGCGAAGTGTTCCCACCCTCTGTGGGCCCTGCAGGTGAGGGTGCCGCTGAGTTTTGCTTTGTGGCAGGTACGGATCTGAAAGTGCAGGTGCTGGGCAGTGGGCAGGTCTGGCAGCAGCAGCAGAACTGAACATGATCAGTGTCTGGTGTGGCTCATTGGCATTTAAATGTTCTCCTGGCATTGACTGCGAGGTGGGCGGATGAGTGGTAGCGCTAGATGCTAGGGGAGCCAGGACCACTGCTGGTGTTGGTGTTAGGCTTGCAGACAGGCACAGACAGGTTTGACACTGGTACGAGGTTGGAGTGCTAGTGATGCAAAAGCGCAGCGCACACAATTAAATAGTAGGGCTGAGTGACGAGCAGCTGTGAGGCAATGATGCTGGTAAAATGTCAGAAGCTACACATGGCAAACATGAATTCCAAGGTAGCACAAATCACACATCACAAAACTATTAACACTGCCAATACAGCATGCATAACTACTAATGGACACATCCCTACATTACATATCACAGGTGATCAAGGATATGCACTCACCCCATGGATGATGACACCCCTCCTAGCCACTAACACCCAGGCCCAAAGGCAGTATAATGTGGCCCTCGGACGGACTAGGTCGTTTGTGGAGCGCACATTTGGTGTGCTAAAGTCACGTTTCCGGCATGTTGACATCACAGTTGGCAGACTGTGTATAGCCCAGAATTTGTTTGCAAGATTATCATAGCATGTTGTGTATTGCATAATATATGTGTACTCACCAATGCTCCATGAATCCCAGTGCTAGATGCACTGGACGATGCTCAGGATGATGAGAAAGATGAGGCAGGTGGAGCCCACCCCACAGCTACTGCAGCAGGGACTGCACGAAGGATGTTATTAATTATTAGTGATTTGTACTGACCAGGAATTACTTCTCTTACTTCTGTTTCTGTCTTTTTTTTAAATGAACTTGCACTAAATCGAATTTGATTTATTTTATTTTGTTGATTCTGTACTTGGAAAATGTTAATCTCCATGACTTGCTTGTCAAATAAAAAATTTAAAAAGAGGGACTGCACGAAGGAACTGAATCATAAACAATTTCTTCACCTGAGCACGGCATATCGTGACTGTCCTTAGCAATCATATATCTGTTCAAAATGACCCCAAGCACAGTATGTGCAAATAAAAAACACCACACACATACCCTATGTGCATGTATATCCTCAGCATAAGTACATCACTCTGACAAGTGTAAGTTTAACAAAAAGTGGTAAGAATATCATAATTGTCATTAGATGGTTGGTATGTCTCCTCGCTACAGAGAGTCGCTTATTAGGGTGTCATTTGTGCTAAACTCAACTTTATAGGGTGTCAATTCTGGTGCTAAAATCTACTTTTTAGAGTGTCATATGGGCCAAAATATGACATTTAGGGTGTCAATTGTGCTTAACTATGAATTGTAGGGTGTCCTTGGGGTAAAATATGAATTTTAGGGTGCCATTTGGGGAAAAGTATGAATTTGAGGGTGTCCTTTGGGGTAACATATGAATTTTAGGGAGTCATTTGGGGTAAATTATGAATTTTACAGTGTCCTTTGGGGTGAAATATGAATTTTAGGGTGTCATCGGGGGTGAATTATGAATTTTAAGGTGTTTTTTGGGGTAAAATATTAATTTTAGGGTGTCATTTTTGGTAAACTATGGATTTTAGGGTGTCATTTGGGGTTAAAACAAGCTCCTCGTGGTGTTTTTGAGGGCCTACAATGAAAATTCTTCTAAGACTGTTTATCTGTGTAAGAATTTGCTCTTAGCGTGCACAATCTGCCCGCATACACGTCAACACAATTTCTTTTTCAGACTTGCGATGGAAAAAGTATCACTAAACACATTAAACAATACGAAATATTACCCCATAGCCCGTTTGCATGCAGATTTTCAATGCTTTGTCAAAAAAGGGCCGCAAACACACAGGAAGCGATGTCTGCGTGCTTCCTGTTCACCGGAGGAGTGCTGCACATTTTCACTTTCACTTTTGAGCACATTGCTGGTGATTGTGGAGAGTGCTGGAGGTGTTTGGTGTTGTGTGGTGCAGATTGGAGATTTTGAGAGTGTTGCTGTGTCTGTGTTCTGTCAATAGTGTCTCTGTGTAGTGTGGTGTACTTGTTGTTACCTGTTTTATTGTCTCCTGTCAACAATATTGTTGGGTGTTTGTCTTGGGGTAGTTAACTTTCTTTGTAGTTGTTGGGGCTGTTATATTGGGTCTCTTTATTTTCGGCAGTGGGTTTAGGTGTGTGTAGGGATATGGTGTGTGTGGGCAGGGAGGCCCGATGTCCCAGGGGGTATCGGGGGGCTTCATATGGCTCATTAAGTTTTCCTGCCCTTGATGGTGAGAGGGGAGGCCGTATCCTCTCCGGATATCCTGTCAGTGTGCCGAAGGTGAGGTGGGAGCTTGTGCGGGTGCAGATGCTGCATGTATTTGGAGTGGACCGGACTGTGCGCCAATGGAAGCACTGCTGGCAGGATTTCCTGGGCCGTGATTGTGACCTGTTGCACCACCTGGGAGTCATCTCTGGCCTATACTGTGGTAAGTTCAAACTCTAAATCTTATTATAAACACCGTAACAAAAAAACTAAAATGTCTTTTGGGTCACACTAGTGTCCAAGTGCGAAAATGTGGCAGACTCCGGCATGAGATGTAATGCATTCTCACCTTACGTTGGCACATCAGAAACACAATGCTGCATCATATTTACAAGCACTGTGTGCAGGTTTGTGTTACCCACTGCACTGGTACAACACTTAGCACTGTAGTGCCAAGGCTAGCACCTTTGAGCAATACTGTGTGCAGGATAAAGATTGTGTCCAGGAAGGGTGACTGTACCTGAACAATCCAAGACATTGTTACTGGGACATGTGTGCTGCCCAGAAGGAAGTGTTAAAATGCTGTACTCATAAATTGTGGAAAGTTAGTGACATTGCCCTTGTACATAGGCTCTGTGTGACAATGTGTGAGATATGAACAATTGCTCAAAGGAACTAGTTCATCTCCAGAGTGTCATACACCACCAACATCTGTAGCATACCAATCGTACACAGAGAATGTATAACATCAGGTTGCGTGTAGAAATGTGGCCTTGTGAATGTGTCACACAACTAGTATGTGCAAGTTTGCTAGCATTATTGTCTTGTTTGGCCCAACTCGGCATTCAAAGGTCTTGTGTGAAAAGCTGTTAAAGTAGACCCAATCATGTAGCCAACATGAAACGCAACAGTACAGTTACGGAGCATTTTTTGTTATGGTGACGATTTGTATGATGAATATGACATGTATGATTTTGTGTCTGATACCAACACATATTTCTCTTTTATGTCTCACAGAAGGATGACCTCTCATCACACAGGGGGACATTGACACCTTCTAGGACCCACATGCCACTGGTGAGTTCGGACATCATATCTTGGCATAGTGCAGTGTCATGAATGCCTAGGTCAAATGATCAACGCTGCTGTATGCAGTATGGGTGTGTATCACATGTAGCTTGCCTGCAGTGTGATGATGTATTGTGGAAGCCAGAAGTGTGTGAAAATCTGTAAGTGAAGGTTGAACTATGTATTTGTCTACTAGTTGTATCTTACCATATCCCCAGTCAGTGATACACATGGAAAATAGGTATATGTGTTCTGTCACAACAGCACATGCATGTGGATTCCAGAGTGCACTGATAGGAGAGGAGACATGTAAGTGGTGTTGGTGATGAGTATCAGCAGACATGGGATGCATGTACATCCTTGACTGAGATGCCTGTGCAAGTGGGCCCGATCATGCACAATGAGGCAGTAGCTTTCCGGCCGTGCGTGCTCAGACACAGGTCAGCACTTTAATTTCGTTAGGCATGTTGCATACCAGCTTCATAGAAGCATATCCAAGCATATCAATGGCACGTTCATCAAACACATAGCAAAGATGGCCCTATAAATCTGATTGGCATATTTGGACACTGCAATGGTGTTGACAAGCTGTCTCTTTGCGGTCAATCCCTGGTCGACTCTGGCTCAGGTGTACGAGCCCCTCTGTCTGAATTGTGGACATAACTCTCCATGAATTTACCCCACATGCTTTAGATCTGCATTTATTGCTGTGCCATATATTTTACAATGCAGGGTTCTACAACGCTATGTGTGAGGAAGCTTTACCAATAAGAACATAATGGCTAATATCACTCCAGGGTGCGGTTACAATGGGGAATGCATTTTAACAGTTTGTGTTGTAAAGGCCTGCAAAGTTGTATGTACTACAGAGTGTTATCAGCAGATACAAGTCATGCATGATTGACAAAATAGAGGAAACAATGTTTCCCACTCTCAGCAGCAATATGTCACCTATTGTGAAGTAGTGGTAGAGAGAGGGCCAGCGCCTCATGTCAGTGCTCAGCCATCTGACGTGTTTGCCTGTGTGCAGCATGATGCAGCACAGATGAAAGTTTGAGTAGAGCTGTCCCAGGATTGCCCCTGTGCAGGTAGGGTAATCCTCCTACACTTTAACAAGCAGCCCTGCATACAGACACGCTTGCACTCTTGTGCAAGAGGGCCTGTGTTTGCGCTGACTTGAACAGCATAGTATTTGGGGGACATGCAGGGGACATGCAGGGCTGCACATGAGCATTATACAAATGATGTAGTACTGTGTAACAGGAGAGGATGAGGGTGGCGCTACACACGGATGGCTAATGCCTCCCTCCTCTGATTTCTTGTACATGTCACCCTCAGCCAGGGTATGTCTTAGCACCATCATTTGACACTGACAGTCTCATTTGGTTGTGACTGTACATGTCACATGCCATGCACTGGCATATCAGTCTCCCCAGTATGTAGTCACTGATCCATGTTTCAAGATTTCATTGTCCATGTCACTCTCTGATGACACATTGTTACGCTGGAGTGAAGGCTTCCATATTAAAGTGATCTTGCAATCCAGATTTGAATGGAGAACATTGACGTAGTCCAAAGGACCCACATTTTCCCATTGTTCATATTTTACAGACAACATGACACCCGAGGAGTCCCACACCTTCCAGGTGAGGAAGGATCGGTACTGCCACATTAAGAAGGTAGAGAAAGGGTACTGCGACATGGCACGAAGGTACCAGGAAGACCGGGCAAGCGGCAGTTGGAAGTCAGTACCTGAGGTTGCTACACGTGGCAGAAGGAGTGGCACACAGACCATCCCAGGCCCCTCTGGCATCAGTGGTGCGTCCCAGCGTGGACGTGCAGTGTCCCATCCCCCTACAATACCCCACACAAAAGGGACTATGCCATCTGCACCAGCAGATCAGGTGGTGCCATTCATTGTGTGGGACAGCAGGACATTGATAGACAATAATGTAATGCTGGCAGAGCTAAGGAGAGAAATGGCCGAGCAGTCCAGGCACATAGGGGACCTTAAAAACACCATGGAATCCCATAAAGACTGGCCATATTTGAACGCTCCTTAGCTCTGGAAGAATAGACACAGTAACTAGAGCTGACACACTAAGGGACAAACAACAGAGCCAGAAAAGAAAGGATGATAAAATTAGACTAATAACTGGTTATAATAACTGGGCAACAATCCTAAGAAAGAGTCTAAACAGACACTGGCACCTACTAAGGACAGACACTATGCTGAAGGAACACATAACAGAAAGACCAACAATAACCTTCAGAAGAGGAAGAACTCTGAGAAATATACTAAGCCCAAGTTACCCCCAAGCAAACAAAAAGAACACATGGCTAACAGAACCAGGGTTCTACAGTTGTGGAGGCTGTGCAGCCTGCAAATGGGCATACAAAAAGAAGAAAGATTTTCAAGGAGTAAACGACACCAAAAAATACCGCATCTTAAGTACTATAAACTGCCTAACCAAGTATGTAGTTTATGCTTTAGACTGCAAATGCGGTAAGAGATACGTAGGTAGTACTAAGAGACCACTAAGGGACAGGATAAATGAACACATTAGGGCAGTAAAACAAGGCGACATGCGATATCCTGTAGCTGCACACATGTCCATATGCCCTGAACAAACTACCAATCACTCCTTCAAATATTTTGGATTTGAACACACACCCTGCCATCCAAGAGGTGGTAATAGGGAACTGACACTACGCAGGAGGGAAGCGACTTGGATCATGACTCTTAAAAGTGTGGAACACGGTCTTAACATGGACCCAGAGTATCACTTTTTTCTAGGGACATAACTGACAACATCATAACCAGACAGAGACAGGATGACTATGAACTGAAACCTGCATATATGTACAAAATACTCAATATGCGAATGTAATTTATTAGTTAGCTGATGCCTGTTTAACTAATATGCTTATGTGAGTAACAATGACCACCCTTTGAAATAACAGTATGACTTCACAAAAGGTTTTAAATATGTATGCACTATCTCAATAATGTGTATGATACCTGTATATCAGGTATTACTATTACAACCACGGTAAGACCACCCGGTGGCAAAAAACATGTACTGTACCCATTTTGGATGGAGAACAAGAACCATACCACCATAGGATTCACACTCTATACTGCAAAGCACTGCGCACCAAAAAACGTGTTGACACTAATCCCAATCAACACTCACGGACGAATAGACACTTATGTCCATAACGATTATGAACACAGAAAAATAGAATTCTCTGATATAATAACAATACACTCACAATATTGAGCACGTATGAGCACCCCCCCAAACACTAAGGGACGCAGATCTGAAAGTTCGCGAATAATAGACAATTAGAAAATAAATGATAAGGAATCCACAATCACGACCCGTCTAGGTAACATAGTGGCAACCCGGGTAAATATACATCCCAAGGGCTAGACTATCCTGTTAATATAGGAAGGATAAGATGGCCGCCGTACTTACTGGGAATTAACCCACTAACACGGACCATAACAACATTGACAAAACCGGAAATGGTCACGAATCACGTGACACGGAACATTCCCGGCAGAAAATAACTAGCGTGAAAGCCAGGAAACAGATCACTGCACCAAACGCGGAGCAGCGGGGACACTAGGAGATACGGAAGCATCAGCGGCGAAAGGTAAGCCTACAGGAAAGATATTAATAGCAACCACGAGAAAACCAGTAGCCTGACCATGCTATCACGGCTTTTCTTTACTGCGAGGGGCACAATAAGTTACGTACTATTCAGTAAAAGGACTTTTAAATAACAGCACGTTAAATTACGGTATTAAGGTGAAATCCACATATGTGGAAAATATAAAACTCGGTGTTACTACTCTATAGCCTGTAGATATAACACGTGAGCCCAACTAAATGTGAACTTGTCATGGGTTGACAGGTAACTCAAGCCGCCAAACAAAGGTTCCTTTCCTACCTTATTAAATGGCGACAAATAATTTAAGAGAAGTACGTAGAATAGTCACCAAGCAATACATAAGAAATGGATTCCTAACAAAGCTTCATATTAATTTACAGCTGCCTTAATATTAACCGATACTGCGGCTGATAACTGAAGAAAAACCAACCAACGAACCAAAGTCCCCAAACGGAAACCCCTTTGAGGGTTGGAATTATCACCTCAAGGAAGGTGAGTAATCATGAATGAACAGTTTAGAGAAAGTATGACAACGTCAACACCCCTAATAGGTTTGTGAATATATTTAAAATATATCCTCTTGATCCATTTTTTTCTTCATACAGAAAAAGGAACACTCGCGGAAAATAGGTACCCCGAGCACTTACTATATTTTGATAGTATGCATGCCACTATGGTTCAACTCTCAACCACACGACTTAAAACCTCACCAAAAATAGTCTCACGATGCATAATCACCATTGAGAAGCATGACACGATGAATTACTGGTTTCTCCATATCTTAATGGGTGCACCTAAACCCCCAATTTCCCGAGGGTAAATCATGTACAAATGAAGATGACTTCTGAATACAACTTCCATTAGGATAACATCCACAAATGTATATGTGCACTGTAAACAAACCCTACCACCACCTGCCTATGTAACATACAGTGATGTATAATAACAATATACTTACACCAAACCATGAAATGTTACAAATGTCACTCTTTTCACTTAACAGCCTTGAAAAAGTCAAGGGTTACATTCCCTACTGACGAAACACGTGTTGGCTGTAACATCTACCGAAATAAAAGCAACACCTGCGGAACAACCTGAATTACGAGGACCTCAATTCTTAAATATTGCATGACTTATGTATGAGTGAAATACACATGTGCAAATCTTTGCTAAATACTGTAACGAGTGCTAAGGAGCGTTCAAATGTTTAAAGGCATAGCCTATGTTAGAAGAGGAAGTGTGGTTCTCTTCTCCTTATAGCACCGTTTCTAATAGAGAATTAGATATTGAAAGGTGTACAGTCCCCTGAGGCGCCGTATCCTAGTACAATACCACCAACTTAGCCCTAAAAGACTGGCCATATTGAGCCCCATCGCCCTCTTCTCCCTTCCCCCAATGTTTTATCTTGTATTTTAGTTAGTGTTAGGTTAGTATTTTATGTGTTAGGTAGTGTAGTTGTAGTGTAGGTATAGTTAGTGTTAGATTTTAAGGTAGTTTTAGATACTTATTATTATGTAGTATTTGGGGAATAAGTTTAATTTTCCTTTGGGTGGGGGGGTTGATGTCTTTGTTGTATAAAAAATTCATTAAAAAAAAACAAAACTATATATCTTTGTGTAGCTTGAATGTGTAATTACTATATATGTATAGCTTAGATGTCTTAGTCCTGTCACATGATGTGACTTTAAGGTGGGAGGGGGGTTGATGTCTTAGATATGTTGTTGTGTGTTTAGGATTAGTTAGGGTAGATAGTGTTAGTTTAGGGTAGTTATTTTTTGTACTTGTATAATACATGGTACTAGTTTACATTTCTGCTTGCACCTATGCCCGGGGTGATGTGGTGGTGTGTGGCTTTTTACCTGTATGCAACTCATACCGTCACTGGACAATCCGTTGAATGTGTAAGTGTAATCATGACATTTTACGTAGCAGGATGGATTGTGTCAGGATACCTTAGATGAGTGCACATTAAAATTGCATGAATAACAGGGTGGTAGGTAGAATTTACGACATAGTCTATGGACAGTAGTTTTTGAAGTTTAACTTCTGAAGTGTGACTCAAGGAGTTTCCAAGCACATTGGGCCCGATTCACAGAACTAACTTAAGACAAAATCCTAAACTTACTACCATTTACGTATTCACAGAAGGCACTTACTCATTTTGGTATTCACAGAAGACACTTACTCATTTCGGTATTCACAGAAGTTAGGACTCCTAACTTTAGGACTCCTAAATGCCTTCTGTGAATACCAAAAGTCTTAAAATTAGGATTTTTCTCAATTTAGTAGTAGTAAAGTTAGGACTACTAACTTTAGGACTCCTAAATGCCTTCTGTGAATACCGAAAGTCTTAAAATTAGGATTTTTCTCAATTTAGTAGTAGTAAAGTTAGGACTCCTAACTTTAGGACTCCTAAATGCCTTCTGTGAATACCGAAAGTCTTAAAATTAGGATTTTTCTCAGTTTAATTGTATTGTTAATTCTGTTCCTAGGATATGGATTGCGTTTCGTGTCCCTCATTCACACTATTCATGCTTCGCCTCAGTTCACAGAGCGAAGTAAGCACCGATGTTGTTTCCTTGGTATTCACAATGATTTTGTAAATGGCCAATATCCCTCCCAGACCAAGCCTCCAAGCATGCTGTCCTAAATTCTACATATGCAAGGATGCGTATTCTAGATGATTAGATCGACTGCACCGATTGCTTCCTGTGTCTCTATAATTTGTAAGTCCCGGCGCTAGCACCCCCACATGACCTAGCTCTCCTTCTAGATGATAGCTATACTAACCTACCTTGACAACTCACATGCCTAATACCTTGAATAATCACGGGTAGCACTTTGGCACCATATTAGAACTGATGAATAACAATTGTTCTAATCCCATTACCCTCCTATGATAACCAGTAGAGGTACGCAGTACTGCGCAAGCGCCCCTGTATGCTTTGAACTGCTCTCCCATTCAGTTGCATGAGATGACTATTGCAACTTACAGTAAATGTTACATGACAAAGCACTGGGAGCACATTGACACTGCATTAAACAAATTGCCTGTCCAAAAGGGCACAGCACTAATAAATGCTCAATTCTCGCTTTCAGTTTCAGAACGCTCACTCTGCCCTGATGGTGATCTTGACTAACTAAAGATCGAAACGTCGTCGACCCCCCATTGAAAATTCCCCCATTTGTACATATTGTTTTGGATTTCTCTTTGTTGTCCGTGTGATATTTCGTATATTGTCACTTTCACTCAGTCACGTTACGCACCTTCTTCACTCGTGTGAGCACCTGAAAGTACTTGTGTAAATACCAAGTTTCAAATTGTCATAATTAAAAATGCACATGCTGCCCTATGAAGCCTGCTCCCCAATTGATTTAATCTTTAGACAAAATAATATTTAACCTTGTGTTATTGGACCTATTCAGCCCATCCTTGAACCATTGTTCTCCTCATAAATATTACACCCATGGTACTTTTAAAGGGGTACCCTTGTTTTCCATACCTGCGTAGTACAAGTGTGGCATCTTCATTCAAATGATATGTTACTGTGCATGGAGGCTCAACCTCCGGGCCATGCAGGAAGTAGTATTTTTTTGGGGCCTTTGTGAACAGCATATGGCAGAACAGTGGGCCTGATTCACAAAAGTCATCTGAGATTAAGTCATGACTTTACGATTTATGGTATTCACAAATGGGGTTTAGGAGTAGTCCAGTTAGGTATACCGATATCACTTCTCCTAAATGCCTTTTGTGAATCACTAAAGTTGTAAAGTTTTGATTTTGTCCCAGATGAAGATTTTGGGTAGGCACACTGTTCTGCTGCACACAAGAGGGGTGATGTTGCAGTGCTCCCTGTAGTGCCAGTGTCATGGACACTTCTCCCAGCTGTAACTTTTGGCATTGGCTCATAGTGATGCCACCCTTGAAATGGTCCGTCCATCACCACCCCCTTTTGTACCACTTTGTTCACCATAAGTTGGCAGGGTATGCTCAGACGTGAGTCCCTTGCTCACTTTGCCACTGGATTCAAGCAAGCCGGGCTGAAGACGGCTGAAATGCCAGAAACCGGTCCTCGGAAGCTTGTTTCCGGTCCAGGGAAGGCATGCCTTGGCAGTTCGGGCTGGACTGTTCTCATGAGGCACAGGGTCAGACTGATTTGCATATGGCCATGTCTGAACTGGGGTGGCAGAATGGGCTAAAGAACGGTGATGGATTAAACCCAGATCTGTTGACTGGGAGTGAGTGTTTGATTGGTTCAGATGCTCCGTCCATCACCACACCCTTTTGTACCACCCTTGAAATGGTGGCACTGCTTCTGACTATATGCTACATGCAGTGCACCACACACCCCTAGTCACATTGCCCTATCCGCTCACAGTGGTCACAGCATGAGAGAGTTCCTGATTTTGTACGCTTTTTTCGTCCACAGGAAGGGGCTGACTGATGCCTTGCACTGTGTTGTGAATCCCTATTGCTTACTCTACTTTACTGAGGCAGACATTGTGGTTCCAATTTTGGCTGGTAGACACGTGCCCTTACGAATGGTCATCAATGTGAATATGGTGTGCACCATCATGGGATGTGACATGCTATGCGCACCATCACAACTGTCTTTGTCCACCATGTAGAGTGTGAGTAGATCTGGCAAGAGATCGGTTTTAGCAATAGTAAAGGGGGACACTACTTATGGCCTGCAACAGACATTTTTGCAAACATGCTTATTTCCTTAATGGACGTGGGGCTAAGTTGGGATGTTGCTATAAAGTTGTATTGGAGCAATGATGGCACAGCTAATTCTCACACACCCAGTCATCTCACTGCCTATCTGGGTCACAGTTAAACATGTACATTTCCCTTATTTCCCTTGGTGTACCTTTTGGTGAATTCATTCACCCTAAATTTAGAAGGTACCCTATACGTGATTGATCATGGACAACACACATCTGTGTGAGTTAAATATTTTATTTACAAGTCTGTTGACATTGGTGAAGACTGGACCAGTACTTGGCCAAACAATCCACACATTCCATCAATGCCCAGTAGAGTGCAATTCTTAGTCCTTTTGGGGTCAAACGTTCTGAGGAAGAGGCAGAGTTCAGTCTACAGGCTGATTGCAGTGTCATTGGGAGCAAGACATAATATGGCAGTCCATGTCGAAGTCCAAGGTGAGTGTCACACAGTGTATCGGGGTACAGTGGATGCTACGGGCCCTGATGCTGAGCCCAGATCCAAGGAGAAACGGCCCATTTGGCAAAGATGAATGCTACCACTTTTTTCTTTGCAAAAATACAGATTCATCCACATCTTCGTCCTCTGATGTGTCATGTGCCTCACATGGGCTTGGTGGTAAATTGGCTGCAGCACTGTGAGGCACTGACACATCAGGGGATGGAGATGTAGAAGCTGCAGCAGGATTCAACTGTGTCAAACCTTGCTGCAGCAATGCAGTGATGATCAGCTTCAGGGCATTGAGATTCCAGCTACATTGCGTTGCTGTGCAGCCCTGGCAGCCATTGGTTCCACTTGCATCTGCTCCATGTTCTCCAATTATTCATCGCATGCGGGCCAACTCCTGGCTTCCATTGCTGGAGCCCCTCTAATTGGACAATTGTTCATGTCTCTGAGTCATGACTCCAGCAATGTCAGCCATGGAATGTCAGAGGGCATGTAGCAGACTCTTGGTGTCTGTGATGTTCTTTAGGTGGTCCTGAATGAGACTCAGACCCCACCTGCACCAGATCAGCCATCTCCTGCTAGACCTCTACCGCACAGCGGTGGAATGCCAGTAGTGAGTCCTCAAGGTCCTGTGAGACAGCTGTGGTGGTAGCTGCTTGCTGCTGTGTGGTTTGTGCAGAAGGTGGAGTTTGCACAACACTGCTGGATTGCCCTGCTCCTGGAGATGGGGTGCTGAGTGAGTCTAGCAGCTGTTGGAGGGTGTCAGTGTTAATGGTGGCAAATTCCTCTTCTTCATCAGTGAAGAGTGGGACAGGCTGCTGTTCAGGAGGTGATGTTTCTCCCTCTGCAATATGAAGCGGAGATGCATTTTATCTGTGTGTTTCATCTACGAACATTCATTGGATGAGTTTACAAGCAGACTGCATTACAATGTCCAGCAGACTGCATTACAATGTCCATTGTGAAAGTTTTGGAGGTGAAGAATAGTTGTTGTAAGGATGGGCGTAAAATTCGTTCCGCTCGCGGATTTTGCAGATTTTCCGCAATTTCGCGATCCACGAATCGCACGAAATCGCAGCAAAATCTGCAAATCCGCGAGCGGGACAAATTTTGCTCAGGAAGCACTTACAGGGTTAAAGCAGGTGCCCAAATTGAAGCTAATTTCTTTGTAACCATTTACAAAATGGTTACAAAGAAATTAACTTCAACTTGGGCACCTGCTGTAACTCTGTAAGTGCTTCCTGAGCGGCGCCTCGTTGCCTACTTGCAACTATTCTCTGACTCTGCTCTGAGCCTTGAAGCAGGGTCAGAGAATAGTTACAATTAGGCAACGAGGCTCCTGTCACTAAAATTAAACCTCAGCAGGAGGCACTTACAGATAACAGGTGCTCGAGTTGAAGCTCAAACTCAGTAACGCATTATAATCAGCCCAAGAATCTAGTGAGCATGGTGGATGCTAGGCAGGTGTTCTTTCTCCCCAGATCTACCGTCTACATTACAATTAACTTTAATCCGTGATGGGGGTCTAGGCATCCACGAGTTTCTTGAGCGCAATCCTCCTGTACTTCCAGTGACCAGGAGGCTGCTTTCTCCTCATCGGCCTCTGACCCTTTATAAACAAGAGGCATGTGAACTCCCACAGAAGCCCGGCCCCAGCCCACACACATTAGGCTATGCAACCTCTTCCCGCCCTTTCCCCCACTGTGATGGACAGCTCACTTGAGGGACCTCAGCACCTATGGGCGCGGTGGCAAAGTTACAGACACACGGGGTCACTGGAGACAACACTTCTGGGCCTTTACACAGCTGTAGTGCAGGAAAAGCACAATACATTTACCCAACGAGGTAACACTTACTGCTTTCTCCTCATTTGCTGCTCTGATCGGCCTCTGACCCTTTATAAACGAGAGGCATGTGAACTCGAACAGAACCCCGGCCCCAGCCCACACACACTAGGCTATGCAACCTCTTCCCGCCCTTTCCCCCACTGTGATGGACAGCTCACTCGAGGGACCTCGGTGCCTATGGGCGCGGTGGCAAAGTTACAGATACACTGGGTCACTGGAGACAACTCTTCTGGGCCTTTACACAGCTGTAGTGCAGTAAAAGCACGATACATTTACCCAAGGAGGTAGCACTTACTGCTTTCTTCTCATTTGCTGCGCTGATCGGCCTCTGACCCTTTATAAACGAGAGGCATGTGAACTCGCACAGAAGCCCGGCCCCAGCCCACAAACACTAGGCTATGCAACCTCTTCCCGCCCTTTCCCCCACTGTGATGGACAGCTCACTTGAGGGACCTCAGCACCTATGGGCGCGGTGGCAAAGTTACAGACACACGGGGTCACTGGAGACAACACTTCTGGGCCTTTACACAGCTGTAGTGCAGGAAAAGCACAATACATTTACCCAACGAGGTAACACTTACTGCTTTCTCCTCATTTGCTGTGCTGATCGGCCTCCGACCCTTTATAAACGAGAGGCATGTGAACTCGCACAGAAGCCCGGCCCAAGCCCACACACACTAGGCTATGCAACCTCTTCCTGCCCTTTCCCCCACTGTGATGGACAGCTCACTCGAGGGACCTCGGCGCCTATGGGCGCGGTGACAAAGTTACAGACACACGGGGTCACTGGAGGCAACTCTTCTGGGCCTTTACACAGCTGTAGTGCAGGAAAAGCACAATACATTTACCCAACGAGGTAGCACTTACTGCTTTCTCCTCATTTGCTGCGCTGATCGGCCTCTGACCCTTTATAAACGAGAGGCATGTGAACTCGCACAGAAGCCGTGCCCCAGCCCACAAACACTAGGCTATGCAACCTCTTCCCGCCCTTTCCCCCACTGTGATGGGCAGCTCACTCGAGGGACCTCAGTGCCTATGGGCGCGGTGGCAAAGTTACAGACACACGGGGTCACTGGAGACAACTATTTTGGGCCTTTACGCAGCTGTAGTGTAGGAAAAGCACGATACATTTACCCAACGAGGTAGCACTTACTGATTAGCCAGTAGAAAGTACTCCAGTTAAGTATGGTGCAAATAGCAAAAAAATCTGCGATTTCGTGGGAAAATGCGCGAATTCGCTGATTGTTTTGCGATTTCATGCGAATTTGTGGACCGCTGATTCGCAAAATTCGCCCATACTTAATTTTTTGCCAGATAGTGGTTATTGGTGCAACATCACAGATGTGATGTTGTAGTTGTACATTGTCATCTCACAGTTTACAGCTATGACTAATGTGATTGTGCAGTTTATACACACACGCAGCACCAGTTGTTTCCTCTGTTCAGTTGTGAAGTTGATGCAGTTTGTCCCACATTGTAGGCAATGCTGAGTAGCTCAGATTTATGTGTGTGTGTGCTCTGCATTGTGGTAGAGTTGCCCCAGAAGCTTTGGTATTGCTGCCCCTTTTCCCTTTCAGGCAGTGGGCCTTTCACTCACGTCCTTTTACAATGGTGAGATGTTGCAAGCAGGGGTAAATATGGGTCTTGGTCAGAGTTGGGACACTTGTGCATTGTTTGTCAGCTGAAGTCTGGTTTACATCAGGGGCTGTATGTACACGAGGAAGTGTGACCTGCTCCTTTAAGGATGAATTCCAAACTCAGGCACTTCAGTGACATGGCCTGCACTATGTTTACATGTTGGGGAGGCAGGCATGTTATTCATCATGCACTGTCACTTACTTTTTTTAGTGACAGTGGTGCGAGAATAGTCATGTGTGAGGAGGGCCCCCTTTATGCACCTTTGCAACGAAGGACTACTTACTGTTCCTTTGTGGGCTGCACAATGCAGTCCATATGTGCCTCCAGCTAGCTTAGGCCATTTGTTTTCTCTTGTGTGCATGTTGTCAGTCAAGATTTTTCTTGCATGCATTGCTTACTGCCCTCCTACCCTTACCATTTGTGAGTATGGTGCAGGTTGAGTTTCCATTGTTTATGCTGGCTGTACAGACAGTGTCAACACCCATTACACTCAACGATGAGCCCACGTGTGGAGTATGAGTGGGCCTGGATTTGATGGATGTGGCTTGACTAAGTCACGTTAGTGGTGCTCAGGCCCTGTCTCCGCCCCCTCCCAACAGATGCCAATGGCAGGGTGATGTGTGTTTGTTTTATTGCCATGCAGATGGTCACATGGATGATCCATGCTGTAATGGTTCAGAATATAGGATCACAGGCTTTGCGTGTGGATGATAAGGACCATGACTGCATATGTTTTTACTGACAGAGTTGACTTACTAAACTGATAGGTTTACATGCGCATAATTAAGTAATGGGCAAATCACAATAGGACTGATGCGGAATTCAGCTTTCTGTATGGCAGATGTGTACACTTGATAGTGGAGGAGTGCTATTTGACCTAAGAGGTGCTGGGGCCATTTAGCTACTTGTCATTATTTGGTGCTACTTTGCTATCCTTGCTTGTTGTCATACTTGCATTGTCATACATCTATTCAGGGACATTGTAGTTCTGTGAGTATGGCAAATTGACAAGTAATGTGGTACATATTTGGGTGACACATTCCTGAAATGCATTGTCCATGCACTGTAATGTTGTTGTAGGCATATCCCCCTGCTCATTGTATTACATCACATTTTGACTCAAGTCTGCTGATTGTTTGCATTGTGGGATATGCACCTCTGAGGCAGTGGGCTACATGATCACTTTGTTGTGACAATGCATGTGTTTATGGTATGCAGAATCACTAGCAGCTTTCTCACTTGGCGTACACAGGACTGCATCTACTGTACGAGCAAGTGGGAACATTAACTGGAGATGCGGCAGGATGTTTACATGGCCCCCTTGTCTCAACACCACACATATATGACTGGTCTGCACCAGCCCACATATCGCTGACACAAAAATGAGGATGTTGTGTGTATGTGACTGATCATGTGCATGAGTGGGCATGCCGCCAGCAATGTCAGCACACATGCACCATTGTGCCCATGTGTCTGGGTTGTGTGCAAGGTTGTGTATGTGCAGTAGTGTCATCCTTGATGCACATGCAAAATCTTGCACACAACTCAGACAAATGGGAACATGCATATGTGTGGTGTTGAGGCAAGGGTGCCATTTAGACACCCTGCAGCATCTCCAATCTATGCGGCCCTTTGCTCTTTCATGTAGCCCGTATTTTGTGGTCTGATATGATACTTGGACTATATTTGCTAGACTTTTATGTGCACATTCCCAGGTCTGTGAGTCCACCAATATGTGTGTTGCAATGTATTGGGTGAGTAGGGTGATATGTGTCCATACCCCCAGGGCCTAGGGTATCCGGGACATGATCCACAGTCAATGTAGGTGTGCACTGTAATATATTTATTTGTGCATGGGTGCCATTAGGCCCATCTCCCCCCAGTCCCTGGTTGTTACTCACCCTGTTGGTGTTGTGTCTGGTCATGTTGAGCAGTATCCTGTCCCGGAACTCCAACCACTGTCTGCTCGCTGATGACTTGGGACACCTGTTCCCCCAACGCATCCACCTCCTCCTGTGGCACTGGCCTCCCACCTCCAGTCGGCTTTGATTCTTTCAGATTGGCTGCAAGTTTCTGCTTGGTCTTGAGCTTAGCATCATGCCAGTGCTTCTTGCAGTGGTCCACTGTCCTCCTCACCTCTCCAACAGCATTCACCTTGGCTGCGATGGACTGCCATATTGCATTTTGTGTGCCCAATGACACAATGGAGCTGACAAAAAGTTGTTTGTTGGTTTTCTGTCACAACCGCAATCAGGACTGGTTTTCCTGCAGACTGAATAGGGTATTCCTCTTCCTCTTCTCCTTGCCCTTCCCCTGGGTCTCTGGCTGGTCCTCCTGGGTGTTTGGGGGGTTGTTGTTGGCTTCTGTACTGGGTCAGGCTTCCTCCATAGTTCTTCTCAATTGTTTCTTTTTTTTGTGTTTTGGCTGCCGCCTAACGTGACAATATGTGTGCTGATGCTAATTAGCGTGCAGTTCCTGGCCACTAATCGGCCCATCTCCACTTTTTTCACGTTAGTGTGATGATTTTTAACGCCGTGCCGCTAATCTTATTGCCAGACATTTCACCCGGATGGGGAAACTAACGCCTGTTAGCAGCGTGTTGTGAATACGCCACTAACACGGTGTTCTTGTCCGTGGTACATGGCAATAAGAAAACACATGCTAACTGAGGTTAGTGATAGTTTTTGACATTTGTTGAGAATATCCCCCAAAGTCTTTAGAAATGTGCTTGTTGGTATATTTTTCTTCAATTTTATTTCTTTCATGTTTACAACTGTTAATAAATAAAAGGGCCTCAGCCATACACACTGCTTACACTGCACAAACAGTAACTGACTTGGGCAGTAGCAGCCACAAAAGAGGAGGAAACTCCATGTTTGCTGCCTCTTGCTTGGCCAACAAACAGTTTCTCTCCTGTCATTCTGTAGATTGACAAAGTAGCGTGAAAGGCGAAGGCTGCAAAGGTTCACCACCCATCCTGCTGCAGTTTCAGATGTCACACAATAACAGTAAGGAATGAAGTCTGAATGGCTTCTGTCAATAGTGTTATGCATTCTCTGTGCATTACAGAGTTAGTGTATGCCTCAGTCAGTGATGACTTCTTGAAATCTTTCAGCAGTTTCTTAATTTCTGCAGTTGAAGGTCTTGTAGCAGTATAGTTCTCGGTGTGAAGGCACTGTGGTAAATCTCCAGTGTAATGGAGGAGGAGGCTGATAGCAGCAGCATTAATGTGCTTGATGTGTGCTCACAACTAGAGAAAAAGGCCCGGGGGCAGATTTACAAGCCCCTTGCATTGCCAGTACGTCACTTTTTGCACCGGCAGCCCATTTCTGTGCCCCATATTTACAAGAACAGGAAAAGCCACCATGCATGGCTTTTCCTGTCCTTGCAAATAAGGCCCCTTTACACGCAGCACTTTGCATGAAAGGGGCGTTCAATGGGTGTTGCTGTGGGCTTTCCCACTCAGCACCCATGGAACCAGACACATTTACAGATTTACGAGGATTCGTAACCCTGGAAATGCGTCAGTATGCTTTGCCACCCTAGGGGTGGCATAGCGAGGCGCGACGAGGAGAAATGTTTTAATTTCTCCTCGTTTTTTTCCTCTTTCAATGCATGATGTATTCTACAGCATGCAGTGAAAAAGGAAAATGCCTGTAGTGAGGGTTTTCTTGCAGGAAGGTGAGCCTTCCTGCACATAATCAAGCTCCCCATGATGCAGGCATCCTTGTACCATGGTGCAAGGGCTGCAAGTGCTGGCACATTGCAGCTGTTTGTGCACCAGTGAAGAGGAGTGCACAGGAATGTGACATATCATTGTAAATTTGTACCATTGCTTTGCTTTGAAAGTGCTGCAGCGTGGCGCAGCCAAAGGGTTTGCAGTGCCATGCTGCGCCACTTTCTTGTAAATGTGTCCCTTGGTGTGGGGTTCAGTGATCTGATGGTTACAGCATGAGTCTGCAACAAGTATCACACAACAACTGTGCATACAAAACTGAAAGGAATACTATTCCTCTTACATTTTACCACATCACCAATACAAGCTAAAAACAACTTCAGAAATCAATTTTCCCATAGTTCCTCGGGCTGATACTAAAACGTGAGAAACGTTTAAAGAGAGCTCACCTAAAATAGCCAATGGCTGACAAGGTCTGATGAATGACCGTTTCTGTGTGTTTTATGATGTGTGTTGTGTGTTATGTGTTGTGCTGACATAAAGTCTGTTGGGCTGTTTGCACTGTCTGTGGCCAAAACTAAAGAAGTAGTAAGTTTGCACTTATAGAAGTACCACTATGAGTGATTGTAAATGTATTATTGTTTGCAAATCACTAACATTGTCAGCAGTATGTCTGGAAAGCTACACCAATTGCTAAGTTTCATGTGAACTACTAGAAATGCCATGTGGCATTTTTACATGCTACTTTTTCCTCAAATAATATTGTAGGAACATTACAATTTCTTGCAGGCAAAGAGAATTCTACCATGCAATTGTATATTTTTTCTTCTTCTCTTTTTTACTCCACTGGGAATCATTTGTACCCATAGGAAAACTCCTTCCCCTAAATCCCCTTGCAGGTGTTGCTTTTTCATTCCTACCCTGGAAAGGGGTGTGTTTACTTCAGCCAGCCTTTTGCTGGACTACATTTTTTACCATTTCAAAGGTGCGAGAGGAGTTTATGAATACCCACAAACTCACAAGTTTGTGGTCATTCGCATACAAGAAAAAAAAAGCACAGATTGTTCCACTCACCACCCCTTGTTTGAGGCTTAACTGCATAACTGTATACAAAGGTGATGTACAAATGCACAGTAGTAAATACATTTATGCTTAAGTGCCCATTTGTTGGCAACTGATGCGCCATGTTTGGGGTTGGAATCTATGTTTATGGCCCAAAATGGCTTCGTTAGTCGAATTCAGTGTCTTCCATCAGGATCCAATGTAAAACCTATTTGGATGTCCAAGCAAAGCACACTAAATGAATGAATGCTACCCCACAATCGCTGCTGATATTTTTTAATTAATCTGAAATCTGGCCTTGACTGTCAGGAGCATCAGGAATTGTGCTGTGCTTCTAAGGGTGGCTTCAAGAGAAATTCCTAAACACTAAGGTGTATACAGAAAAGGCAGATTGGAATGTTTTGCTGCAAGGTGGGTATTGTTTGCTATATATTGCGCAATGGAGGAGAAGATCACAGATAGCACAGATAGCACAGAGTGACTGCAGGCTGTAGCATTGCATAGGGGGCACCAGTAGCGCACATGTACTAATTAGAGAAATCACAACTGTAAAGGTAGAGTTATTCTACTTCATTGCCAGCTTTTGAGTATTCATTGAAATATTCAGAGTGCATGAAAAGACAATAAGTCTGCATGTTTATGTCATTTACTTTACTTCGGCTACCTATAGACTGCCCTACACTATCTAATGTTATTCCTCTTATTTTCCTTTTACCTTTATTTTCCTCATTGTTCCTTTTTGAGTTAAAAGCCTGCACTGATTGATTTGCAAATAGTTCCAGAACTGAAGGGCCAGGCTCAAGATGGCCGACTGGTGAGGAGCTCTGGTTGGGAGCTCCCGGCCAGGTATTGCTTTTTTGGGCTTAACTCCCCTAAAATCTCCCCGTCTTGGATCTGGTTTGCCTGTGGTCCTCGCCTCTCTGGACTCCCTCTACAGGATGCAAGACCGCCGGTGGATTTGTGGCATCGGAGCAACATGGCCAATGTCCGGTGGAGCTGTACACCGCCGCTGCCATCACCTACCCAGCCGGACATTGGGCACAGTGCCCCTCATCACTCCGCTGGTCCTCCTTTCTTTCCCCGCCTTCTTGTGAATTCCGGTGGGTCTGCTGGCTGCCTGTCCGCCTTACTGCAGCTGATACCTGACTCTGCTGTCTGGGCAGTCCCGTCGATCTACGCTTGCCTTCCCAGACCTTTGCTGCAAATTCCTATCTTGCAGCGATGCCGCTTTGGGGCTGCAGTTGACTTTCCGAGCTTTTTTCCCCCTTTGGATGTCGCGCCCTCCTGACCCCGCAACCGCCATTCCCTTACAGATCCGAGCCTGCTCTGACTTCTCCCCTTACTTTCGATGCCCGGAGAGGGATCGACGACACCCTGCTGTTCCTCCTTCACATTTTAGTGACTTTGCCTTCCCATTAAGCCTTGTTCCGGGGTAGGTCTTCACTCTGACTTTTCAGGCGGTTCGGTTTTGCACGCATTGCCAGCCATTTTGTTGTGAGGTGTTTACCGCCATTACCTGGACCCTCCATCTTGCGGCTGCAACTGACACTCGGCCTGATCCTCACTATTGGTCAGCACCTTCCTTCCGCCTTTTGACCATTGCCCTCAGTCTACCCCCGTATTTGAATCTAGCCCCTTCACGGCATTATCCCAATGAGGCACCCTTCGCATCATTATTTTGCTGTCCAACGGGGTAAGGGTGACCGGTCTCACACTGGGTGATCTCAGGAATCACCACTGGTTTTGCCAACTTCTGATCTTTATGGGGTTCCCTGACAGTACTTTACGCCTTGGCCTGCTCCATTGGTCTTGTTTTACAAATCTTTTAACTGAACCAGCAACAATGTAGCTGTCATTTTAGGTAACATTTTCTTTGGGGACCCCTACGGACCCAAGACCACCGCTCCTAAGTGCAACACAACCTGAATACCTGGCTGAACAATGGCAAGAATTTCCTGCTTTGTAAATATGTAATATATAATTGTCCAAGCCTAATCGCTGCTAAAATGTAATCTTGAGTAAACTTGCAATTTGTATATATATAACTCTAACCACTAGTATATGTAGTAGACCTTTGTACTTACTACCACTCCTATGTGATCTTAGAGTTTATCTGTTTGTGTCTCTTCCCTGAGTGACTTTACAACTTGTACATTTGCAGTTTGTTCTGTTTGTATCTCTTATGTAACTCATGTAATCCAAAGTCCTTATGTAACGCAACTGGTTCTTTTGCAAAGCGCTCGGACACCTTCGGATAATGTTCGCGCCATATAAAATTGCATAAAATAAAATAAATTAACTGTTGATGATAAAACACACATACATGCATGGCAATGAAATGGACCAGTGGTACTGGTCGCAGTTCATAACATTTACAACTTTCAAAAGGTTCAACCTAAATGTAAGTGTTACTTAGAATTTAGATCAGCTTGGCACAACTAGCACAATGACATTAAAAACAGCAGACTTTGTAAATGTAAAGGGTGGTCAATTTTACACCTCGTATGCTGCTGCCAAGGGGTGAAAGTAGAAAGTCAAAGCGGGTTATTCACACAGGTAAACTTATATGTATACGTTTTGAGTAACTTTATTGTTTTTTGCTATTTACCATTTACAAGTGTAAAATGAATCAATATTGTCGGCTTGTATGTCGCACTCCCTAATTTAAGGGGGTGGAGCCTAATTTACCTGTGTAAACATACTTCTTGTAACTTTTCGTTTGTATGCAAAGGTCTCCTTCACAGAGGAGTAGGTCTCCCTACAGTAAAGAATAATAAACAGTTACATTTTTTATTACAAGTTTTAAAAATTTAAGAATATTTTATGAGGAATGTTCATGTACATGTATATAATGAATTGTATTGTAGAACAAAATAACCATGCTACTGCAGTAATAAACTTAGGGGCCCATTAGGATGTCGGGCAGAAAACCACCCGACCGCCATGGAAGCGGAAAACAACCGTCCGCCGAGACTGTGGATAAACCGGTGGTCAAATTAGGATTAACCGCCAAAAAAGACCGACCACGGTGGTAGCGGGCAAATAAAAATCGCCCGTCGCGGGCGGTTATGTCCAAAATCCGACCGTGGCGGTCGGAAATGCAGCAGAAAATCTACAACCCACCGCAAGCATAGCGGAGACACCGCACCGGAAATTAGAATATCCCAGATGGTCCCATGGTACGATCCGCTGTTTCCGACCGCCGCGGTCGCACACTGGAGTGAATGGGAGAGCCAGCGGAAGACCTGCAGCATAGCCACCGCAGCGGACGATCCATTCAAAACATGGCGGACGATGCAAAAACACCACAACAATGCCAAACATTCCACAAATCAAAGAAGCCATGCCCCCCAAATACACAAAGCACATCCAAATGAAACAAATAAATGCCAAACAGAAACATACAATTCCTAGGACAACACCCACAATACACCTGACAGCAAAACCCCATTTGGACACACCCACATAGCTGAGTATAAAACCAGTCCCTTCACTGACCACAATCCTTTGCAAAACTCCAGAAGAGAAAGGCATCCACCAGATCTGAGAGGAGCGGCAAAAGAGCACAGCACACTCAACTCCACCACCACCTTCACATCAGCACCAACAGCCCCTCAGCACAGAACACACCTCACACACCAACACCACACCCACCACCCACACCCCTGCACCCACAAACACTTTGCATACCACACATCATGCCCACACAAAAAATGCCCAAATTCACAGAGAGTGAGTTGACAGTCATGGTAAATGAGATAGTCAGAGTGGAACCACAACTGTTTGGTAGCCTGGTCCAACAGATACCATTATCCACAAGGTCTCAAATGTGAGAAAGGATAGTACAAAGGGTCAATGCAGTAGGAACCACCCCGCAATCCAAGAAGGAGATCATGAAGCAGTGGCATAATCTGAAGAGGGTTGTCAAAGAGAGGAGGAGCAAGAATTGGGAGCTGGCTAACCGGACTGGCAGTGGCCCTTTCATCCCACCGAAAACATTCACACCATGGGAAGAGAAGGTGCTTGCCATACTGCATCCTGAGAGTCTCACAGGAGTATCCGGGGGAGTGGAGGCTAGTAAGTACAAACAAATATTAACCAACACACTGACTGCACTGTCTTGCATAACCAAAAACCCACAACACCCAAGACAAATCCCATCCATCTGCACCGCACACCCACAAAAACCTGTCTCACAGATCCATCCTTCACTCACTCCCATTTACCCTAAACGTAGCTAGCAATATTACCATTGGAGCACGAGCACAGGCAGCCTGCACTACTACTTCCACCATGCCCCCTGTCCCACACCCCAGCAGGATGGAGCACTCCCCCACCCAGAAGCAGTTGGAAGCCATTGCATTGTTCACCTTCACCTAACAGGTAGGTAGCCATCTTGCCTGGGAGTGTGTTTGGGGAGAGAGGCCTGGACTACGACTTCCACCATGCCCCTGGCCCACAGCCTACCAAGATGGAGCCCTCCCCCCATACCACCCAGAAGCAGTTGGAAGCCATTACATTGTTCACCTTGATCTAACAGGTAGGTAGCCATCTTGGTTGGGAGGGCTGTTTGGGGGAGAGAGGCCTGTACCACTACTCCCACCATGCCCCATGACCCACAGCCTGCAATGATGGAGCACTACCCCCACACCACCCAGAAGCAGTAGGAAGCCATTGCATTGTTCACCAAACAAACTAACAGGTAGGTAGCCATCCGGCCTGGGAGGCCTGTAGCACTACTCCCACCATGCCACCTGTCCCACACCCCAGCAGGATGGAGCACTCCCCTACCCAAGAGTAGTTGGAAGCCATTGTATCATCATAAACAAACTCACAGGTAGGCAGGCATCTTCCCTGGGAGGGTTGCTTCGGCGTGGGAGGCCTGTACCACTACTCCCACCATGCCCCCTGTCCCACAGCCTACCATGATGGAGCACTCCCCCTAAACCACCCAGAAGCAGTAGGCAGCCATTGCATTGTTTACCTTCACCTAACAGGTAGGTAGCCTGTACATGCACCCTCACATTTGTCACTAATTAAGTGGTGCCATATGGCAACATCAGCACTCTCATTGCACAAATATGCACACCGACCCCGCTTGACACGCACAGTGTGCACATAGGTAAGGGAACTGTCACAGCTACCAAAGAGTCACAGACCAATGCACATGCACAAGGAAGACTGGGCACAACCATGCACAGCACACACTGATAAGTGCATTGCCATGTGGCCCAATCAGCAAGGACCATTTACATTTTTAGAAAGCATGTGTGGGCTTATAAATCTAAATATGTATTTGACAGGACAAAGTCATGCAGTACAATACAATGCCCAGTCCATGGCCAGATGTGACGTCTGCCAGGTCAGACAAATCAACAAGGAGAGAAGAATAAAAAGATGTTATGCTGGTCCCTACAAGCCAACAGGTCGCTGTGAACATGATCACAACACAATTTGCATGGTATGCATTGATACCTCACAGCATGTACAAGTAATGTATGTACCTCTGCATAATGTTAGGAGGCACAGTAATGCACATAGAAAATGATGCGAAGATCAAGTCAATTGTGTAGTGTACAGACACTGGATGACACACAGCTAACAGAATTTTTTCAGAGTGCACATCACTGACCATTCCTCATCTAATCCACAGGTGACCAAGAACTCACTGCTGAGGACAACACCAACGGCCAGCAGAGCCAGTCTCCCCCCCGGGTACATGGATTCTCGGATGTAGACTCCCAGAATTTTCAGGACGATGAGCTCAAGGCCGGCCCATCTGGTGTGCCAGGGAGCAACAGGTCCCAGGACCCCATTCTCCCTACCACCACGTCTGCTGCAACACCAACTGTACAGCAGACCCCTGCTATTACCGCCTGTGTGTCCACCACCACCAGTGCCACGTGCAACACCCTCCCTGTCCCAGTGGATTACCACCCCACACCAACAACTGTGGACAGTAGGGAGAGTGTGCAGGGACCCATAGTGGTGAGGTGACAGGTCCATGGCAGCAGGGCAGGTGGGAGGGCCATGGTCACCCCCAGATATCAGGAGGGTGGGACCCCATCCCTGCAACATTTCACCAGAGTCATTGGGGCATACAAACAGGTCCAGGGACAAAGTGGCCGGTCGGACGAACTATTATGCAAGCTCATCCTGCTGAAGATGGTCCATCGACACCCGCATTGGACAAATGGTGGACCTCATGGTCCAGCAAGCGCGTTACTGAGGGACATGCCTGTGTCCCACCCAACACCTCCACCCCACTCTGTTGTACCACAGGATGACAGTTCACCATCCTCCTCTGCAGCCACAGAGAGGGGTGAGTCCTCAGATGCCGATGGCACCACAGCAGACCCCCCCCAGACAAGCGACCAAGGGGCCATCCGAAAAAGAGCCTAGGAGTCTCTAGATGCAAAGAACCAGCCAAATGCCAGTCAAGGAGCCAGCCCTGATGGCAACCCTCTTCCCCACTGCATTGACTGTTTTGACTGTCCTTCCCCACACTGCCTTGTGAATGGCACCTGTCTGTTGGACTTGGTCACCACATCAATGTGGTGCCTACTCTTTCATCTCATTTACCATGACTGTCAACTCACTGCTTCATCACCACCTCTATCAAAATCTGCCCGCCCCCTCACATGTCAACTTTGTAAATAAAAAAAAGATTTGTCTTTAGTGCAAGATGTACAGTCTTCAAAATGTCCATAATGTATCAGAAGTATGTACAGTATGTAGGCATGAATGATTTTGAGGCACCTAGGGAAACACAGCAGAACAACATTCACTGGTGTGAGTATGGCATCACAAACATTACACTACACTAACCATCTACATAAGCCAACATGCAGACAACACAATGGGCAACAAGTGTCAACAAACATGTGCTGTATACGTTCACAGATGACATGTCACTGTCACATATCCACACACAGGTGACTTTACATCTGGCTGTCTATACCATTCGCACATAGCCCTTCATGACAACAGCAATCTCACCAGACAATGTACATGTTGTACTTCATCACCCACCTTCAAGTGAGGTAGCGGGTGATGAGATGTTGACGCATGTCACCACTTTCCTCCTCTCCACTGTCCTCATCAGTAGACTCAGGTTGTTGTGCAGGCAGGGCCCTTGGGTCCTCAACATCATCCAGGAGCAGGGGAATCTCCTTGTGAACGGCCAGGTTGTGGAGCATGCAGCATGCCACTATGATCTTACACACCTTCTCAGGCGAGTATGCCAGTGCACCTCCGGTTTTGTCCAGGCAGCGGAAACGTGACTTGAGCAGACCAAAAGTACGCTCCACCACATGACGTGTCCTGTCATGGGCCTCATTGTATCTGATATCAGCCGGGGTCCTGGGATTCCACAGTGGGCTCAGCAGCCATGGACGCCTGGGATATGCAGAGTCACCTAGGAATGACAAATACACATTGCAATGTTGCACAGGCAGAGGGCAGCAGGTCACACACCCAGCACGCCATACAACTAGGCATACTCACCCATAATCCATGCACGCTCTGGAAGCATATTAGCCATCAGCCGAGGCACAATGCTGTTCCTCAGGACGTAGGAGTCATGGGCTGAGCCGGGGAATCTGGCACACACATGCGAGATGATAATATCTGCCAGGCACACCACCTGCACATTGATGGAGTGGTAATGTTTTCTATTACGAAAAATTTGCTCACTTGCCTGTGGTGACATAAGACCGACATGTGTTCAATCTATGGCACCAACAACATGGGGGATGTGCCCAAGGGGATAGAAGTCTCCCTTCACAGCTGCCAATTCAGCACCCCTGAGGAAATGTATATATCTGTCCTTGTAGATCATCATGGCGGACAGAACATCCAGCAGCACCATGCTGAATATGGGTTGAGACATCCCACCAGCGCAGGCCACGGTCTCCTGGAACGACTCAGTGGCAAAAAAATGGAGGGCTCCCATCACTTTATAAGTTGGTGTGAAAGCTGTTGGATATGTCCAGCGAGGCTCCAGGTGGGGCTCCAAAAGATCACAAAGGGTCTTTAGGGTGGCTCTATCTAGACGCAATTTGCGAATGATCACCACATCCTCCATGTCCTCCAGCAGTGTCAAGTGATGTATCAGATTAGGCCTCTTCCTAATTGAGATGAAAGTGGACACATCTCAAAGACATCCATCATGAGATGGCTACAGCATATCTCATTCAGGATGACAGAAAAAACAAAGACAGACTTAATAAATGCCACACAGAGGGCACACATCTCTATTTACAATACACAAGTGCCTCAAACACCACATAGGTCAATGTGAATGCACATATTTTTATGGCCACATTTTATATGTGCACGCCTGGGAGAGTGGCATCCAGCCAATGTGTGACAAATCAACACCACTGTCTCATACTCATCTGCTGTACCTGTCGCACCTCAATGCATCATTCAAACTTGGCACACATCCACAACACAATGACCACAGTTGGCGGTGAACTGACAATTGCGTGTATGAGCAGACAGAAAAGCACAAGCAAGTAACTACATCATACAGTGAGACAAGTCTTGCCGAGGTCAACACTGCCCCACAACACATTGATATATGTACATATTGTAGAGTCCACTACAACACTGTCCTGCCTCATTAACCATGTAATGCATTTGTGACATGTTAGAGACTACAGACCAATGTACATCACACATGCACAACCATGGCACATCTAGGCACCTGTGGAGTCAATAGAACATTGGCATTGTGTGCACGATGATGTGCCCTTCACCATGTGGCCACTGTGCACTGTTGAACTTTTCCCGATGGACATTGCCATTGTATGTGCCCCAAATCGTGGTAGCTACAGCCTGACCACAGGTGTGGTAGTCATTGGTATGGAGACATGTCCAAATGGCGGTTGGCATGCTCCTCCGGCCAAATCGCGGTGCCTCATGTCATTGTATGTGCCCCATATTGCGGTAGCTACCACTTGGCCACGGCGGTGTGTCACCGGCACCCCCCCCGACACAGATGCGGTAGTCATTGGCATGGAGACATGCCCAAATGGCGGTTGGCATGCTCCACCGTCCAAATCGCAGTGCCGCATATTATTATATGAGCCCCAAATCGCGGTAGCGCACCCCGGGCCCTAGAGCCAATGGGAACGATGATTGCGGTGGCATGATGCAATTTTGAAAATTGTGGTAGACATGCTTCGCCACCGCGGAGGCGGTCATTGTATGCTTTCGAATGAGGCAGACCTGGACAACCAATTGTTGCATCTTGGCACCTTTGAAAAGACCCCAGGGGGCTATATATGTGTGGGAGCGAGCCTCACATGTCCACTGCTCACAAAGCCTGCGGCCAGATACCTCTGTCCTGCTGCTGCTGCCTCCAGGGACTGCTGCCTACGACCCCTCATCTGCTGCTTCATCTGCTGCTGCCTCCAGGGATTGCTGCTTGAGACCCCTCATCAGCTGCTGGCTCCACGGACGGCTGCCTGAGACCCCTCATCTGCTGCTGCCTCCAGGGACCGCTGCCTCTGACCCCTCACCACTCAATTCCACCACAGGTGTTCCATGTCCACAGGGATGGCAAGGACAGAGAATATCTGTGCCAGTCCATTCACAAGCGAGGAGCTGGAGGTCCTGGTGGACGGGGTGCTCACAAGGTACCCAAGGCTGTATGGTGCCCCAAATGTTGTGGAAAGTCATCAAAGGCGGAGGTGTAGGGCGGGGGGGGCACACATGTAGTTGGACTGTTGCAGTATATGCCTAAGGGTGTGGGGTTGTGTCATGCACTGACAAACATGCTGTCTCCAGGGGGAAGGAGTGTGCGTCCCAACGTCACAGGTTTCCCTGCCTGCATTTGTAAGTCTGAATGAAATGTGTTGCATTGTCAGCCATACAGTGACACCGTATGTTGGCCATGCATGTGCCAGGACAGTGATTGCTTGGCTGAATGGCTTTGTGTGCCCCTGTTGTCCATCTTAGTGTGAGCCCAGATGCTCTGCACTGTGCCTGCCCACCAAAACGAGATCACTTCAATGCACTTACAGTGTCTTTACTATTGTTTTTTCACAGTAAAATCCAACTATGCACCATCTCAGCCCTGTGTAATTGCACACGACCACACTTGTGTAGATCTATATTTTGTTTGTGAGTCCATGTCCCTCAATGCCACACACATGACATACTGATATATTCACAGGGCATGGACATTGAGTGCTGCACAGTCTTGCACACAGTGAGTCTACACACAGACACAGGTTGATATGTGATGTATGTTGTGCCCAGACATGCATAGGACTGGAGATGTGCGCAAGCCAGATAGGGGGTTCAGTGCTGTCATCCTACATGTGTGTGAGATGTGCATGGACGCTCTCATAAATGCATGCAATCACATCAGCTTAGCCCATGCAAAGTACCCATGTGAGATGTACCCCAGGGTGGGATGGACAGAGATTAGATTTGGTAATGAGTCTCTGTTTTGCTACTGTACTGATAGATGTAGGTACATGACACTGTGTCACTGATCATTTCCCCCTCTTGTCTCCCATGCCTGCAGCTCAAGGTACACCAGCGTAAGGTCGTGTGGAGAGCCATTGCAGCAAAGGTACAAGCTCTGGGGGTATCTAATCGATGGGGCACCCACTGCCACAAGAAGTGGGACGACATCAGCTGGCTGGCAAAGAACGTGGCAGTGATGACCTTGGGGCTGCTCCCTTGCACTGGGCAGTTGGCATGACACAGCATGACACCACTGAACCTGAGCTGGATGCTTGTCTGAAGGAGCATCAGCAGCAGCAAGGCAGAGGTGAGTATTTGGGGAGGGTTACTTCGACTGGGAGCAGATGCATGTGTACAGGGCCTGTGCAAGAGGTGGCCTATGTGATGTTTGTGGAGTGGTGCATGCAGTGTCATGTACGTGGCTGCTGGGATGGGTGACAGTGTCATGCATTTGCCCAAACTGTTCTTACAAAGGTGATCCTCTCTGCTGTGCATTCCCATTGCCGTCTGTGCTTGGCTGTTCATGGTCATTCAGCATTGGGGTAGTCTGGGGAATTGAAATTGGAGGGAACAGCAGTGTTCCCAATCTGGGTGTGACTTCATTTATGCGTACATTGCATGCACCATGAATGTTGAGACCTACACATCTGACAACAGGGTGCACTAGTCTTTGGGCCCCAGAGTACAACATGGTGGTTGGCATGGGATATTTGCCATTGTGAACTGTCATGTCGTAATAGGTGTCTGTGTTGTCCCTTCCTGTTCCCTCCAGGTCTATCTGTGGCAACAAGTGGTATGCCCACATCATGTCCCTAGGTGTGCGCAGAGGTAGTTGTGTGTCTGGTAGACTTCCGCTACAGGCAGGGTGTTTTGCTGTGTGGCCATAACATGGCTCAGTCATGACAGATAATCAGGATTACGTACACTTTTGGGGTCTATGTAGGGAGTTGTCGCAATGTGATTACAGAGTGTGGTGTGCAACATGTAGATTTGGTCCTCTTTTATACTGCATTGATTGCATAGGTTTGTTCTGTTGCTGCCACTAACCTGACCCTGCATCTCTCTTTCATGCAGATTCACCAGTGATCACGGAGGGATGGGAGCCGGACACCAGTGGTGGTGAGACTAGCACTACAGCTGCAAGGAGCCCAGTGACACAGATGTCACCAGTGCCTCAGAGGGTGACCGGAGTCTGCAGGAGGAATCCCAACCTGAGACACAAAGTACCACATCTTCTGATGCCATGTTTGCAGGCACAGGGAATGGAGACTCTACATCATCTTCTACCACACAGCGGCCAATGCCCTTCCTCCCATCCACTTCCTCTGGTGCTGCCCGTGTCCGTGTCAGTAAGAGGGGACGAGTTTCATTCACACCTGGCACCGCTGCCCCAGTACCTGTCCCCCCTGCTGCCCTCAGTGCAGAGTCCGCTGAGCTTTAGTGCCAGCTTTGTGTGGGCCAGACAGCTCTCCTCAATGCCTTCAGTGACCATGTCAAGAAATTAGCCCAGGTGGTTGCTTACATGGAGGGCATACATTCCAACGTGGGTGGACTGCACTGTACTGTCCAGGCCTTGTCCTCCACAGTGATGTCTGCCCTTCAACTTACACATACTCCCATTCCTGCTCCAGGGCCTTTGTCCACCCCCCAGATAGTGGCCACGTCTGATGATAGTGACCACGGATCACATACATCACAGTCACGATACAGCACACGGAGCACACAACAAAAACAACCCAAGCATGATTCAATTTTCTCTCCAACTTCAATCAGGACCAAAATACAGGACAAATCCTATACATAAAAATGGGAAATTTAAAAGGCCATGGCACAATCTAACTCTGGATAATTTTAACAAAACATTCATCCCATTGTCCTCTAATATTGAGCAAACTGATCAAGATCCTTCAGCTATACTATCTAGTCTTAATTCAGGCCTAATATAAACATTTGACACAGTGATCCCACAAATAAAAGTAAACCTCACATCAAGGGGACGCTCAGCCCCCTGATACTCAGATGACTTAAAATCTCTAAAAACCACGTGCAAAGCATTTGAGAGGAAATGGAGAAAGCAAAAACTAGCTGAAGATAGGAAAGTCTATAAAGCATCACTATCCCATTATCATCATGCAATAAAAACCGCCAGATGCTCTTATCTACATACGCAAATTGAAAAATCTAAAAACTCCACTAAAGCTCTATTCGACATTGTCAAAGACTTTTCCTCGCCCCCAGCTTGCAAACAACCTCCACTCGAATCCCAGAACCTATGTGACTCCATCGCATACTTCTTTCATGACAAAATTGCTAAAATTTATGCCAACTTTTCGGTCACTGATATCAATAAGGACTGTACAAATACCAATCTGAATCATCCTTCAACTTCCCTCAGAGAGGCCCTAAATCAGTTTAATTACATCTCACTCGCTGAGACAAGCAAACTCCTGCAAACAGCTAAATCTGGATTTCATCGGACTTATGTCCACCCAGTGTGATGGCTCTTGTGTCTCCAACTTGTGCCCCTATGGTACAACGTATCTTCAATGCTTCCATTTTGACTGGCCTAATTCCGAGCGTTTGGAAAGAGGCCTCTGTGCGGCCCATCCTAAAAAAGCCATCGGCAGATCCCCAGGTGTTAAGCAACTATAGGCCAATATCCCTATTACCCCTACTGGGGAAACTGCTAGAGTCCAAAATAAATATCCAACTCAGTCAGTACCTGGAAGCCAATGATTTGCTTGACCCTTCCCAGTCGGGTTTTCGACCTGGATTCAGCACAGAGACAGCAACGCTGGCGATTACGGACTAGCTAAGACGCACCCTCGATGCAGGAGGATCTTCAATCTTGATCCTCTTAGATCTCTCTGCAGCCTTTGATACGATATCCCACCAGAGGCTTGCGGAGAGACTGGGTGAATGCGGCATAGGGTGTGAAGCCCTGCAGTGGCTGAGAAACTTCTTAATGGACAGATGGCAATCCACTACACTTGGACCATTTGTCTCTAAAAACACATTTTTACTGGACAAGGGGGTGCCGCAGGGCTCCTGTCTCAGCCCCACTCTTTTTAATATTTATCTGACCCCCCTGGCCAAGCTAATTCAATCTTTCGGCTTCGAGATAGTCTTGTACGCCGATGATACACAGTTACTGTTTCCAATAGGCAAAAACATCAGCGATGAGCAACAACGTTTCTCGGGTGGTATACTGGCAATTGCAAATTGGATGCAGGAACAGTGTCTACAGCTCAACCCAGGAAAAACAGAGCTAATGCTGTTAGGAAAGGATGCACATATTTATTTGGACACCTGACTGGTGGCCAACCGCAATTGGGTGAGGCACCAAAACCGGCCTCTTCAGTAAAAAGCTTGGGAATCCAGCTGGATGTCAAACTTAACATGAAGGATAACATGAAAATCATCACAGGAGTATGTTACTACAATCTGCGTTTATTACGCAGAATCATCCCCTACCTACCACTGGAACATCGTAGAACTGTAGTGCAGGCAATGGTAGGGAGCAAGATGGATTATGTTAACGCGCTGTTGGCGGAGGTAGGAGCCACCACTCTGGCAAAACTACAGGTGTTACAGAACACCGCTGCTAGAATGGTTTTGAACTGTCCCTCCGGAACTCCATCCCTTCCTCTGCTCAGACATTTACAATGACTACCGATACAAAAACGATCCATGCTCAAAATTTGCTGCCTCTCCTTTAAAGCGCTTAATGGAGAGGGACCATCTTACCTTCAGGATAAACTCTCCAAATACTCAAACGAACTCAATTTAAGATCCAATGCGCTATTACTCCTGAAGACCCCTCGCATTCCGCTTACCTGCACAGATGGCAGAGCCTTTTCGTTTATTGCTCCTAAATACTGGAATTCATTACCAATAGCCCTGCGAAATTCCAGTACCTACCTGTCTTTCAGAAAGCAATTAAAAACATGGCTGTTTTAAATGCCCCTGTATTAAATGTCCTTTCCTCATCCTCCGGTTCGCTGAGTCCCCTTGGTAAACGCTGAGATGCCCCTGGGGGAGTCATGCGCTATATAATAATCCCTACCATACCTACCATCACCACAGAAGAGAAAAGCCAGCCCAGAATGCAAAGAGAAAAGCCTGTATGCCAAAAGAAAGGTCCAAAAAGCTAAGAAGCAGACCTCTTTCTCATATGCCTCAGAAGCATCGCCAGCTAAGGACTCTCCTGTCCCTAAAGCATCACACAAAGGGAGGCATGCAGTTTCTGTGTCCACTGAGGAGTTGGTGCATGGCAAGGGTACACCTAGGAAGAGCTCAGAGACACATTCCCCCACCACCTCGACTCCCATTCCAAGCCCTGTGAATCTGGGGAAGGAGGGCACTGTAGGGAGTTCACCTGGCTAATAGGGGAAGGAGGGCCAGAGGCAAAGCCAGATGAAGCGTTCAGCAGGATCCAGCACGTCCCCAGAGGGAGTGGCAGTATCTGCACCTGATGCAGCTTTGTTGGTGTGTATGCCTGTTGTTTCCACACCACTTCCCATTAATCCCAGTGCAGGGAAGCCATTTTGAATCCACAAGAAGGGGAAAGGCACCCCTCAAATATCTCCCACCCACACTGTGTCACTGGTCTGCATGACTCCACCTCCACGTGCCACTACACCACCTGGTCCAAACAGCCCTTCAGCTTGCCAAGCCACTGATATCCCTACCTCACCTGGGCCTCTCTCTCCCCAGTGAAATGGTCCTGCTTTCCCCAACACACAGCCAGCTCCAAGTCCACCAGACAGCCAAGTGTGAGTGGTAGTCCCCCTCACACACCTGTTTCTCACACAGGTGGACCTGTACTGCCTATTGTTTACCGCCTGACTGTGTTGCTGCCCATGGAATGGTACAGTCAAACACACTCCCTGTGCAGCTTCTCATGTCTTGACTCTGCACCTTGCCATGCCCACTGGCCCTGTTCCTCTGCTGCGTTGGACTATTTCCAGTGCAGCCTCTCATGTACTTGCTCTGCACTGTGCCATGGAAACTGGCTGTGTAGCTCTTTGCTGTGTTGGACTGTACCCTGTGCTGCCTCTCACGTACTTGCTCTGCACTCTGCCATGGACACTTTCTTTGCTGTTTAGCCCTTGCCTGTGCAGATTCTCATGAATATGCTGTGCTCCCTGGACTGGCCACTGGCCTTGCTGTTTTGCCCTTGCCTGTGCAGATTCTCATGTCCTCATTCTACTCCTTAGACTGGCCACTGGCCTTGCTGTTTTGCCCTTGCCTAAGCAGATTCTCATGGATATACTGTGCATTTTGTGCCTTGCTCTTCTCTTCTGTTGATGCCTATGTATGCAACATGTGACTAAAGACAGTTACTCCTGTTGTTTGTTGTGTCGGTGTCCTTACTGAATAAAGTTATTTTGGCGTGTGCATATGTTTGTCTGTGGCCCATGCTCTATGTGGCACTTCAACATTGCCAAGGTCTTTGCTCACCTACTCTTTTTTTCACAGGTATGACAGGGAATTCAGTTCTTTCTGACACTGATACTTATACTTTTGGCATCTGTGGTGTCAATGTAACCTGTGATGCAGGTCTCATGTTCAAGGTTTTCAATTGTTGGCTACATTGTTCACATGTCAGGTTGGGGGACACTGCCAGCACAGAGTGTGACTCTGTGCACAGGTTTGCATGCAGGCTGGGCAAAGCCATCATATATGTGTGTTATTCCTTTCTGTGTGCCCAGCTGTGTATGTATATGGTCATCTTGTGATGGCCCGTCATCCTGGTCCCATGGCCTACATGAGATGTGTGCTCTTGGGTTGTTAAGAGTTGCGCAGTGTGTTGGTATATCCATGCTGTTCTGTGTGACTCCTACTTGTTGTTTTAGTCACTTGTGAGGGTGCAGGGTCTGTGACTGGCACATCAGTGTTGTGTTTGTTAGATCATCTGTGTGTTGTGATTCTATTTGTGTAGACTGTGCATACCTGTTGCTCCACACTGCAATTGTGGTTGTGTTTCTAATGCATTGCAGGCACATGGTGCCTTTTATCCTCCCTATGTGTGCTGCTTGTGCCTACTCTTTGTGTGCCAGGACTCCCTCTGATTGTGTTTTGTGCATTCCTGCCATGTCCACTGCAGTACACTTCACTTGGATGTCGGCTGTCCCCTTGGTTTGTGTGCGTGTGTGTGTGTGCCTCCTCATCATATCCTTTGTGGCATTGTGCTGTGTGGTGCATTTCTTTGGGCTGGGGCTATGTACCACTCAGGTTCTTTCCCTATTTGTTCCTTTGTGATGTTCTTGTGCTGTTTGGCAGTCATGGTTGCTCATCTGCTGTTCAGCTGTGTGTGCTGGCAAGTGCTATGTTCAAGTTGATTCCACCATTGTGTCCCAAACCTGTGCATCTGTTGTGGTTGTGTTGGATGTATGTGTGTTGGCTGTGTTTTTGCTTCACTTCTTGGGTGTGCTGTTGTGTTTGTGCTGTGCTAATTTGTGTTGTGTTGTCACTCATGTCTGTGTGTGACTGGTATGCTTGGTGTGCACACACTGCTTGTTGTGCATACAGTGCTGTGTGTATGTGGCCTTGACATTGCCTGATGTGCACCCCCTGATGTCCTACAGTGTTTGCTCAATTTCTTTGCCTGTGCATCTGTAGTTGGTTTGATGTGGCTGTGTTGTTCTGTGATGGTGCACTTCTTGTGTGATTTGTGGTATGTTGTGTGTGCTTTTTTCCTGAGTGAAGATGTTTTGCACTCCTGTTGTGTCTGTTCTCCCATTGCCTTGTCACAGTTTGGCTGACAGGGTATGTCTGTTTTTGTTGTGGTTCTGTGTGTGTTCCATTTAGGTTATGTATTGGTGTGATTTTTCTATGTAGATATTTGCTGTGATGTTTGTGGCTACACCCAGAGTGTGTGTTTGTTTTTGTGTGTATGGACTGGCAAGTATTGGTAGCCTTCAGTGTGTGTGGCACTGGTGTTGTGTGCTGCTGTTGTGAGGGGGGTATGTGTGTAAATTCCTCCTGATGTTTGTCAGTAATGGGGTATGTATATGGGCCCTGTGTGTTGTGCTGCAGGTGTACTCATGTGAGGTGGTTGTATGCATGTGTGGCTGTTCCCAGTTGGACTTCCAGACCTTGCTTTCTTCCTTGTGCCTTTTTCCTGCAATGCCTTGAGGTCTCCCTGTGTTGTTGCACTGTGGTGCCAGTGGTTTAACTTCACTGACTGTACCAGCCATGTGTGGATTGAGGGTCTGAGGGGGTGTTCTGTGTTCCTTGTCTTGCATGTGATGTGCACATGCTTGTTGTGTGTCTCCATGGACTTCCATGTGTGTACACCCCACTTTGGCTTGCTGATTTGTTGTGCTCCATTGCTGTTGGCATTTTGGGTGTCTGTGTGTCAGTGTGTGGTATGTATGTGTGACTATGAATGCCTTGTGTCTATTTGTATGTTTTTTCCCGGTATGTGTTAATTTAGGTGCTTGTACTCATGTTTGTTTCCATGTGTGTGGTGGTGTTGTGGTGTGTGTGTTTCCCTGGCACTGTGCTGTGTGTTGTGTGTTCCTGTGCAGCCACTCCTGCAGTGGCTGTCTCCCTGGTTGTTTGTTGTGTGCTGCAGGCTGTTGATTGACCTGGCTTGTTGTTGCGCATGGAACTGTACAGGATGGACCCATGGGCTGTTCCTTCATGGGGTGTGCTGATGTGTGGTGTGAGGAGGAGTGTCCTGGGGTCTTTGTGCCTGCCCATGCCTTGAACTGGCCCTGCCTTATTTATTTATTTATTTATTTATTTATTTATTTATTTATTTAATGCCATTTATAAAGCGCGTGCAATTACCCTTAGGCGTCTCGGCGCTGAAATTGCATTAAAGTCTCACCTTAGACAGAAAAAAGCAGGAAGTGAATTATTGATTAAAAAGCCATGTCTTCAGTTTTGTTCTAAACTGAAGAAGAGTATAGCTGGTCCTAATATCAATGGGTAGGGTATTCCAGAGTCTGGGGGCCGAGATTAAAAAACGGCGATCACCCCAGGAAACTGTGCGGCTACGTTGGACCACTAGCTGGTTAGAAGATGTGGATCGAAGCTTTCTCACAGGATTGTACGGAGTCAGTTGTTTTTTAAAGAATCGAGGTCCTAAATCCTGAAGTGATTTAAAAACCGTGCACAGAGATTTGAATTTGACCCTATTGTGAATGGACAGCCAGTGGTATTTTTTAAGCGTGTCCGAAATGGGGGCAAATCTGGGTTTTTTTGCGAGTACACGGGCAGCAGCATTTTGAACGGTCTGTAGTTTTTTGATGACTCTTTTCTGGGCGTTAAGCAACAGACCGTTACAATAGTCTAGTGAAGACAGCACTAGCGAAGAAACTAGTGTTTTTGCTGCTGATTCAGGTAAGTATGGTATAATTTTCCTGACAATACGTAACTTAAAGTGAGCGTTAGCAGCCACTTTATTCGCATGGGCCATAAAATTGAGCTGGTTGTCAAAGGTGACACCTAAGTTTCTCACTTTGACCGAAGGGGAAGGAGGTGTACCCATGGCTGCTGGCCACCAGGTTGCCGACCAGGGAGGGGAGAGCTTACCGAAGATAACCACCTCTGTTTTATCAGAGTTGAGCTTCAGGCAATTTCTTGCCATCCACTCACTAATTGCAGTCATCCCATCTTGGAAGCTCTCCGCCATCCTCTGTCCATCGTCTCTTATGGCCAAAACCAACTGAGTATCGTCAGCGTATGAGGTCAGGCCCATCCCGTAGGCTTTGATGACACTAGCAAGGTCCGACACATATATATTAAATAGTGTCGGACTCAGGGATGAGCCTTGTGGGACCCCACACGGCAACGACAGGTCGGCAGATTGAAAGGGGCCCAGGGTCACTGCCTGGGTTCTATTGGCCAGAAAAGAGGCCAGAAGATCTCTGGCAGTAAGCTGAATGCCCATCCTCTCGACACGGTCGACCAAGATCTTGTGGTCGACCGTGTCGAAAGCAGCAGACAAATCCAGGAGGACTAATACCGCAGTACCTCCTTGGTCACGGATGACTCTTATGTCGTCGGCTGCTTTAATGAGTGCGGTTTCCGTGCCATGATGTTTGCGGAAACCGAACTGTGTATCGTCCAGCAGGTGATTGTTCTCTATATAGGCTGACAGCTGCTGGTTCATGGCCTTTTCTATAACCTTCGCTAGGAAAGGGAGGCGTGCAATCGGGCGGTAATTTTTTAATTCGCTTTTGTCTAACCCCGGTTTTTTCAGCAGAGGTTTGATTAGTGTGTTCTTCAGCGCATCTGGGTAGGTTCCTGATGCCAGAATGCTGTTACAGAGTGTAGTTATAATGGGGATAACTATATCTGGTACTGTGGCAAGTACAGAGGTAGGGCAGGGATCCAAAGCTGATCCAGCTTTAATCGTGTTAACGATACTTTTAACTTGATCGGTGGTGAGAGCATTAAAAGATGTCATAATGGTGCTAGCCGGTGTCACTGCTGTGACCGGAGAAATAGTGCCACTACTGTGGACCTGGTCAGGATTAAAATCTTGATAAATATCATTAACTTTGGTAAAGAAAAAGTCTGACAAGGCATTGCATAGGCTTCTGAATTGTGCACATGTATGCACCGCTGCGGTGACGTGACCGGGACATTGCTGCAAGTTAGCGGTAGATGTGTGTCCAGGATGCAGAGGGGTGACTTGGTGGCAGGTGGATCATGTGTGGGTGCCCTTGTGGATGTGTTACTGCCCCCAGCAGGATGTCTGTTGTGGATTTGGACCCTGTGTCAGCCTGTGTGTTGTGTGTTGTATTTGTGTAGTTGCATACCTGCGGCGCCGTCCGCGGCGGCCCATGAGTTGATAGTGATGTAGCAGGTGCAGCATCCGGAACACGTGTAGAGCTGGACCCATGGCAGTCGTGACCGGGTGGTGTGGACCGGGACTCTGGTATCGTGCTCCGCTGTCGAGTTTCGCCGTCTCCGGTTGAGCGGTGTCTCCGCTGCAGTGCGTTTGCTTGTTTGAGCCATCCTAATTTGTGCAGCGAGGCGGACGTCATTCCGCACGGCGGTAAGTCTCCATTGGCTCACAGCGCCATGGTGGCGTGTGCACTCTGATGGCGGCAGACGGTATTTCACCTATGTTTGGCAATGCTAATATGGCGGACGTGTTTCGCGCTGCTCGTGGGCAGAATCATGCATATTCCACACCGCCAGCACCGCGGTGGTGCCACCGCCCGACAATCCGATTTTAAAAATCAAAAATTAAAATGTATAATGATGTATTATGTCTGAAAATGTATTTAGAGTATGTGTAGAAATAATTATGGATAATTTAATAACTGTTTAAAAAGAATAAAGTCAGGTTCATTTTTATATTTAAAAAAGTTTATAACAAATGTTATAATGAATTAATATTTTTTTTAATAAATAATTCAATTCAATTGATCTTTATTCGATTATGCATTATAATCATAAAAGATAGAGACATAAAAACGACATAAACCCTAAACACATTAATATAAATAGTCCACCTTATATCAATCAAACCACACAGTCTACAAACATTAGGTACAGTTTAAAAACAATGAGCAAGCCTATCCTGCAAATCACTATACACTAGGCACACTTGATTTTATTCCAATAGAAGGATTCTTTCAGATAGTCGGTGACTGTCAACATCAATACCTGATCAGGTAATAACTGTAAATGTAAAAAGGCAGGTCGAAATTGAATAAAACCCCTCACTTTTAAAAAATTTAATAAATAACTCTTATGCAAAAAATCATAAAATGAACAGAATAAAATCAAGTGTATTAAGGTTTGAGGTGAGCAATCATCACAGGGACAGGTTAAAAGTGCATGGGGATAGTACTGACATGGGGGAAAACAGATCATTGTACAAATGGAGTCCAAAGAAAATGTTGTGAGCAATGATCTGTCCCTAGGATGTTTAACTGCTGTAAGGTATGGTTCAAAACCAGTAACAGATTTCAGGAGCAGGCAGAATCTGTTAGAGTCTTTCTCCAGCATCCTAATTTCCCTCTCATTTTTCAATCCATTTAAATGTGTTCCCTAAAAAGACCTGATCACCTTTTTAGGTCAAGCATTCAAGACCTCTTGTATATACTTTAGTATATACTTATATGTGTATGTACTTTGTGGGCTCCGGAGATCAGCCCTAGGACTTGTCTGCTTCCGCTTAGTGACTTTTTTTTAGCTCAACTGCCTCTATTTAACTGTCTTGAAAGAAAAAGACCAGTAGAGGTCAGCAAAATACCAGACTTGCTTTCTGCTTGATCAACTGCCTCTATTTAACTGTCTTGATAGAAAACGACCAGTAGAGGCCAGTAAAAACAGAATTGCTTTCTGCTGAGGGACTTTATTATTTAAATTTTTCTGGCAATTGCCTCTATTTACCTTTCTTGATAGAAAACGAACAGTACAGGTCAGTAAAATACCAGAATCACCTTAGCATTCACTAGATTCCAGTCCATAGAAATTGTCTTCCATGAGCACCAGTAGACAATATGTTTTTCAAATCTTGTATTTTCAGTGATATGACCACCTAAGGCCCTGATTTTATATTAAAACAGAGCTTTGGACTATACCATTTCCCACTTAATGGCAATATTTCTCTCCATGTGTTCCCATACCAGGGTTGTCACGCAGTTAGGTGCTTACTTTCCCTCCATGTTAATGAACAGTAGATGATTCAGCACCCAGGATAATGTGCTGCATAGCTAAATACATATAAGGTACCAAAGGAGAGACCGATTACATTGCAAATGCTTGTTTAAGAGGATGTGACCTGTTAAAAGTGTCTATACAACCTAGGGAACGCAGCGTTTTTAATATAATTTAGCCACTGTATCTTTTGGCCATGGGTACACTCCAAACCGTCCTCAATCATGCTCCTGTTGAACCTCAGTCTCTCGACCCTAACTGAAATCCAAAGTCAGAGTGGGGCCAGTTTAACCTGATCCTCCACATAGTCCAGACCCAATTACTCGTGAGTAAAGAAGGAAGCACTGTTTGGACCCAGGCCCAGTAATTTTCTACAGAATCGGTCCTCTTCCTGCTGGATCACCCTGCAATTACAGTACCCCCATATGGCTGCACCGTATGTCAGAATTGGGAGTCATTTCATTCTATAGATTTGCATTATGAGCAGGATAGGCATATTTCCTATCAACAGAGAAAATCTAAACAGGGCACTACAAGCCTGGCTAAATTTCGAGCAACGATTAGAAATGCTGACACAGGGACTGGGATCATGAACTGGCAGCAGAGGAGCGCAAGGCGGCCAGCACCATCAGTTAAAGTTAAATGATTTAAAAAAAATGTAAACACATCCGCCGCACACTCTTCCCAAGCGCTTCCCACTAGCCCCCTCTCCCTTCCCTCCACCCGCTCGACAGTATTTATCTGTATTGGCCGCCATTGAACTGTAATAAAGCACTTTTTTACTTACCGACAGTTCAATAATTGCTTCTTGATCTCCACTACTATGGTAATCTTTGGCCTAAATTAGATTTTTAAAATGGAAGGCAATCACTGGGTTTTGTAATAGGTATGACTAATTTGAATACAGATTCCCAAAATAGTAGTACGATTTCAATGATCTAATTTTGCTCAAATGTATTAAGTTTAAATGTGATACTTTATAGATCCAAAGGTTATTTAGAGCAAGGTGAAGACTCACTTCTAATAAAGTACTCAGTTAGGATGCCAAGATATGTCTGTTTGGACCCTTTAATCTCTCCTCAGTCCCACAGTGTATCTGCAGAATTGTTTTCTCTTAGCTCTTTCATGTGCCTGCTTTAGGACTTAACTCCTCTCTCCACTCTTTGCGGATGCCCTTTGCCATTTGTTCTCTCACGGTAGTTAGATATGTTTTTCTAGAGTAGGTGGTCCAGCTTTCTAACCAAGGGTTGATTTGGTGCATGGAACAGAGGAGCTACCTTCTTTAAAAGGCATTCAAGATTTTGAATATTTTTAGCAATATACTCTTACATTTCCATTATTATAGGCAAGGGTGTAGGAGCTGGTATTGCATCACTCCCTGTAAAAAAATAGTAGGACATGTGTTGAGGCAAGAAATTGGTAACCAACAAAGGAGAAGCTGGTTTAGGCGAGCTGCATCCATTTTGGAGATGCAACAGTTTAATCCATTTTCGAAAAGCCCAAACTCTGCAAAGCCTCATAATAAATCATTTGAATCACAAGCATCTATCATTCAAATCACGTTGTCACATACAGGTTTAAAGTTTGATCGACTTCCATAAAATGTGCTAATTCTGAATGTAAAGTCATTGACAGGTCCATGTCCTAGCATATTTCTTACAGTCTAAAACATGTATTGTGTGCGCACTGCTTCAAACCAGCATTAATGACTTGAATTTTTTTTTTCTCTTTAACAGCTTTGCCAATGCATTAGATTAATTGTAGATACTGATGTGCCAAAATATGTCCATAATTGTTTTAAAGTCACTTTTTACTGTACATCCATTCAAACGCTGGTTCCCTCTAATGCCTGAACATGTATTTTTTTTCTTTTTGGAGTTCCTTACAGGAGTTTGCTTCAAAGTAGCTGTATTTTCTCATGATAGTGATTAAGCTTCTATCACAGCTGTCATAACGTATTGTTGTTAGAAGTAGATTTCCTGAAGAAAACAGAATACAGGGGTTTGGCAAAACAGGAACAGTTTGTGTAATTAATTAGTTCAGTCCGAGAACAGTTACAGGCACTAGGTCTGAGGATTGTCTCAATTTACATTTGGCTGGAGTCCTCATACAAAAAATGAAATAGGCAAGAAAATGTTTCCTACACACCTTATATGTGAGGAATGTTGGTTGCTGCCTTCAGGGTCATAAATTATTGGTCAATGGTTACTACAGGCGGGTCTAGACCTGGCTTGCACGCAGTGTGGCCAGTGGTGAACGTGTCCAGATGCCTGGCATTAGGAGCGTGTGATCACTACGTGGGCTAGGTGTTAATTGGCTATCTGTTTCTAACCCATGTGGCATCTGCCTTTATGGTGTTTTGCCCCTTCCTTTTTATTTGTCCTCATTTTGCCCAATATCTTGATGGGTTGAGGCTCTGACCTCTCCGAGTCTTACCTTTTCTTGGGCAGCTCTTACCGAGACCCAGGAGTAACGCCCAGAAGCACATATCCCACAAGTATACTACTGTTTCCATTTCCATCTCCGTATTCCAACTGTGCCGGCCGGCGTACTGGGAGACAACTTGGCCAACAGAGTAGGTGGCATAATCATTGTACTCACGTTGCTGCCTCTCTCCACTTTACCAATGGAGCCCACATATTCTTTCTGCTTTTCTGATCACACTCCATATCCAATTCGCTAATATACAACATATCTCAGATTTCCAAAGTTTACAAATTTCCCGTCTTTTCAATAATACAACATAAAATAAAAATGTTGATTGTGCAGCCGAAAGTTGGGCTTCTTGGTCCAGACTTAAAACAAAAAAAAATTAAACTTACAGTTATCTTTATTTGTGCCCCTATGGTATCTCCCAAAAAAGTGATTATCTCATTCCAAAGAGGGACGATCTTAGGGCATGACAAAAACATATGTATATCATCAGCCTCAAACTTCATACACTTAGGACATATATAGATACTACCAGTGACCTTCGAGTGTTTTACCAGAAACCAATATACCCTGTATGTGGTAAACATACAGGGTTTCATTTCAGTGGGGCTGATTTCACCACTTTTTGCAGAATAGCATATGAATTACGCCACATTTGCATTAAATCATGATTTTCCAGTTCCTCGCCCCATCATTTTTAGACTTCATTCTCGATGTGTCCTTCTGTCTCCACAAAAACCAAGTCCCAAAATGATGTTTCTTTACGCCACTGACCAGTTCTCGATTCTTGATCGACATTACCATCCTCTTGTTCTGCCCAATCTTGCGTGGCCCACCAAAAACTGAGTTGATAGTACTTAAACCTTGTTAGCTGACCATTGGTACAGTTACTCAATGCCTCCCAACTCATTACATTTCTGCCAACTTTAAGGTCCGCCCAACAACAAAATATCTGCAGTTATTACCGGTTGGCTCAATTGGTCCCTCAAACACTCTGGTGTGCCAGGGGAATCCCAAACTGGTGCCCATGATGACAATAGGGGATCTTTAGCATTCTTCGCACATACATCCATACCTTCAGTGCTAATTTCAGAATCTTAAGCCTCACTTAAAAAACAAAAAATGGGATCCCCATATTTAATAAGAAAACCACTTTGACTTTGTGGTACACCCACTAACAGTGCCCCGAATAGTGCGCCAATCATAGAATTATCCACTTTGTTGGCCATCATACGAATATTCTTGAATTGAAATGCATAACAGTAAGCTAATATATCAGGTAGTGCCAAACCTCCAAATTCGAGTCTCCTGCCCAGTTTCTTCCAAGAAATCCTGGCACCCTTTGCTGCCCAAATAAAACTCCCTATTCTTCCCTGAAGTTTTGCTATATCTTTCTTTTGGAACGTAAGTGGGATGGAGTTAAACATAAAAGTCACTTTTGGCAAAATAATCATTTTAATAAGGTTTAACCTTCCATAAATATTAAGTGGTAGATTCGCCCATGTAGCAAGCAAACCTATGACTTCATGACTAACTTTCTTCCAGTTTACCTTAATGATGTCTTCCATTTTCTGAGTTATTTAGACACCCAGGTATCATATTTTGGTATTTGCGCCCCTACTTGCCGCCCCCTGATTCCAATCCATAATCCCGGTTTTGCCGGGATTCACTTTGTAACCTGAGATACAACCAAAAACCTCCGCCTTCTCCATCAAATTAGGAATCGCTTCCTTCCATGTGTGCTTTATTGGGGCAATCATTTTGCCTACCACCTCTAAATTTCTGACCTTGTTTTGGCTGGCTTTAGGACTGGGTACTTTACCACTGGTATCCAGTTCTAAAATGCTTGTATTCTCCCCCCTAAACATGGTAATATAGGCTCAACCTCATTTGATATATTTCATTTCCTTTTAAGTCCCTAGTAAAATACACTACAATGTGACCAGGGCCTTTAAATTAAATGCTGCTAGTGCATCTACAGCACTCATTGTGCCACCCACTTAAGTAGCCCTTTAACCATGTGTCTGCCATTGCAGAGCCTGTGTTTGCAGTTTAAACTGCCATTTTGACCTGGCAAAATAAACCTATTGCCAGTCCCAAACCTTGTCTTTATAAACATATGTCACCCCTAAGGTAGGCCCTGGACAACTCAGAGGACAGGTTGCAATGTATTTAAAAAGCAGGACATGTACTTTTAGATTTTACATGTCATGGTAGTGAAATCTTTCAAATACATTTTTCACTAGTGCAAGGTCCATCGCTCCCATAGGATAACATTGGATTAACATAGCCAAAAAAGTGCTCCCGCGTAGTAGTAGATTAGTAGCACGCCGCATCCCGTAGAGGGGTGCGAAGACCCCAATGATGAAGCATGACACCAAGGGTCCTTTTGGTGTGTGAGGGGTATTTAAACAACACTGTGTGCTCCCCACCATTGTAGGAATCACCCTCACACCTTCTGTGGATTTCATTTGTTTAAATATAACTGTATAGGGAGAACGAATCCACTTTCCCTCTCTGTCCTCTTTTGTTATAACTTGTTTTATTTATTACATTAAACTCTATCATTCTCACCTAATGTGGAATCTTTTTGTGTGATGTTTTCATTGTTTCACTGTTTGAATTGTTTCACACATATTTTACTCATTGTCTCTAAGTTAAGCCTGACTGCTCTGTGCAAAGCTACCAGAGTGTGAGCACATGTTAAGTTAGGCTTTGCCTGCTTATTACCCTGATTAAGATTGTGTTTGCTGCTTGCCTAGGGTTCACACCCCAGTCAATCAACAACTCTATTTCTAACAAGCGGCCATGCATCCTAATGACAAAGTGTGCAGCATTGATGGTAAATGTAGTGTAGAGATAAGCACCGTAGGAGAATCTGTAACAGTGCGTGGTGTAGGAAGCTTGAATGTAACAGGCAGAAAGGACATTGAGATAAACAATAATAATAGTTTGATATAGAGTAAAGTTAGGTATGTCTGGATCAGAGAATATGTAGTTCTTGGCAAATAAACTGGTGGCTTCGTAAAGAAAACTGTTATATCCAAAATATATATGTACTGTGATTATCGGTAAGAAATTACCTGAATTAGACCTGTCAGTAGACACAATAGAGAGATTACTGCTCAGGGCAAACTCATCCAAAGAATGGCATTGATTAGACCAGCTGTATGACCACATAGACTGTAGACCCATCTCTTTCTCCTATGATATAAGAAGTGTTCAAAATAATCTGGCTGATATGAGATATAGGGTTTATCAATAGTAGTTGAAAAAATGCCATCCTTACAGTGATCGTGTTTGAGCCAGCATCTAGTTAGCATGATTTTTTAGCTTCAGCAGCAAATAGTGCTGTGATGTTCGATTACTCGTCGAGGTTGGAATCCCAATGTAATTCAATCCACAAGACTTTTCAGCACATATATTACTCCACTGCTGTTGCAGGTGTTGTGCTGTGTCAATTGCCTTGGTGTGTTGTAGCAGTTGTCCTAAAATGACATACTTAGCAGGAGCCACCGGAAAATTGTCCTGTCATTCTCAACATAACCTATTACTTTGTCTGGGTATCCAGTATATCGATATTGTGTCTGAGTGGGGCATCTTTGAGATTCTTGTTGCAACTGAATGTGAACATGGGTTTGTCCATTTACAGTGCTCCACTATTCAAGATATGCAAGTTCTTCATAATACTCATCTTACTGATGTTGGTCAATCTGCTACAGGCGCTCACACAGACCACCTGGCTGAGGATATTTAAGACATGTTCTGTTTGGTGAAATTAGCTAAGAAGAGAGGATGCAACAACAGCAGAGAAGACCTTTTAGAGAAACATCAAGGGTCCAAAAAGGATTGGCTGGTCTGTGTGACACCTGTAACAGCTCGACCAACGTCTTTAAGAAGAGCATTATAAAGAACTGGCATAAGATATTTCCATTTCTGGAATTTATGTAAAATGGAAAAGAACAAAAAATATGATATATAATGAGTCAAGGTGGCCCTCTTGCAGTGAGAAAAAAAGAATTGTTAAAGTCAATAGTCAATGCATTGGCAAAAACACATTATGAATTGACACTAATTCTCAAACGCTTACAAAGCATTGAGCACCAAGGTGTCAGCAAATGCCTTTTAGTCAATAATTTACAATAGCTTTTGTTGTCTGCATATATGTCAGCTGTTGTCAGACTCAAGTCACCACTATCCTGCAGATCTGAATCTTGCTTCTGGACCAAAACGGAATTGACCAGTCTCCTTCCCCGTAGATAGTGCTGAACACATACAAGATTGCACTCAGCGCTTTTGGTGAAGAACATGGAAGGGGACTAGGGATACGAGATAAGGCATACAAGTGACATTGGGGGTTTGAAATAAATTGCACAGATAATCTTGTCAGATAGAGGATCTTGTTGATTTTCTGAAATCTCTCATGAATGACAGCTTCTCTATACTAAACAGAAAACAAGATTACTGTTACTTTCTGCTCCTACAACAACTTAAGATACACAAAAGGCCTGATTTAGACTTTGGCGGACACATCTTTAATCCATCAGGGAGTAGGAGCAAGGTACTCTGTCACCATGAGGGAGTACCAATACGCCAAATTTAGAAATGTCTGCCAGCCCATCAGACATCTGTTGCACTTCCAGGAACCACAGTGAACGCGGTTCATGGAAATGCACCGATGGCTCTGTCAAAATTGATGGATTTGTCTGTGAAACGTTTCAACTTTTATTTTTATTTTCAAAGACAAAATGCCAAAACAGGATTTAATAGTTTTCGTCTGTGGTGGGGGGTCTTTTTGCAGTGTTTACTGGCCCTTGCAGACAAGTTTTGCCTGGTGGTATGGACAGTGAAATCTTGCCATTTGTTCACCCACTAAGAATAGGGCAGGAGGACAAATAACAAAACTCCTGATGATCATTACTCTATCGGGCCATTCGAGATATACGTCGTCAGCAAAAACAGAGCAACTGTCAACATAATGAAGGTCCACCCGATTCTAAATGAGGCGGGCCTACCTTCAGTTTGGCGGAGAGGGTACTCATGTGAGTGATTACATCAAATTTGCGCTATTCTTGGTGCAATGGGCCACAGTGAAGAAACTGCAATATGGACTGAAAAAAAATTCCCATTATCTACCTTGATGTAAATCAGACTTGAAAAAGTGATTGTGATGAAACACGTCAGCAGTATTTGATTCTTTCTGAACTCAAATCTGTAAAGAGTATTTGCAGCTTATCTAAATTTTTGTGTTCTCAACTTTTCAATTTGGAATTCATAATCAAAAGTGTGAACTGTCTGACGCTAGTCCATTTTTTGTATTAGACGACAGCTGGTTATTTATTTATTTTGGCCTTTACTCAGAGGAAATCGATGATTAAGAGTGCTTTGCAAAGTGATAACAATAGCGAAAACTCTGAGGTTAGCGACTAATCCTCTGGAAATCTATGTGTGAAATCCTGATGAAACACAGGTTGGATAGAAGGCTTTCATAGATAAAATAAAATAAAAAGACAATCCATGAAAACTTCATGCAAGACCGGAGATGTATGTTCCTTGATTGTGCTCACTGTAACTGAACAGCACTTTTTAACACTGGATATGATATTTCTGTCAATTAACTAATTGTGTTGACAAACTATTTATCTTCAATATATTGTACATTCTTACTGAATTTAACATAAGTAGTCACTGGTGTTATAAAATAAATAGAATCATTTTTATAATTAACAAAACTCGGTTGACATTATTTGTGCACAAGCAAGAATACTTTCTGTGCTCTAGGCAACTATTGTAATTTTATTTTGTGATGCTCAGCAATCACTCTGATGTTCCGGGTATCAAAGGTGTAGTCTATTGTAGCACAAGCTGCACTTGGTTCTTGGTTGTACATTTAACTTTGGATACATTACAATAGCTAGTGTAATCCAGGGAAAGGCAGTTAATAGTAACCACTACTACCATTTTAAAAGTTTATGCAAGGAAAGTATTTCAGGTGAAGCTACTGAAGGAATTTGAAGAAGTGCTCTGAATAGAACATGTCTGCAAAGATGATCTTGATGTCTGGCTTGAAGATAATTTGACTGGAGAGCCAGGAGCCCATGTGAGCAGCTGAGGTCAAGCAGAGGAACACAGGTGAAGAGCACAGCCAAGAAGAAGATTCCTCTCATTAACATAGAGAAAAGCCAAGCACCTGGCCGTTCCCTGGTTGTGACTTTTATAGACTTTGGGATCCTCAAATTTTGCAGAAGATCCTCAAACCCTGCTGTAGACTGCCAATCAGATGGGACATACAGCTGCAGCCTTTTGTTCACATGAGACCAGGATTTGCTGAGGTAGTGAAGGCCAGATAACAAGTGTGCAGAATACATCTGATAGCCACAATCCCTATGCACCATGGCTTCTGTTAAACAGCATAAATAATGTAAGAAGTTGGGTTACTAGTTCAGGCAGGTGCAGTCCTTCTGAAACAGCAACCACAATCCCATGTTACAGTAAAGTCACAAGCAATCCCAAATTAACCTGTGATTAACCCTCTTGTAGTGCGGCACAAAAGCACTTAGGCTTAACTTATAGGCAATGTGTAAAGCCTTTATGCAGTCAGGCAGTAATAAAGTAAACCACAGCACAAGAACAATCACACACAAATTTAGAAAAATAGAGGAAACGTTAATGAATAAATTAAGTTCAAAACAACAAAAATCCAATCAGTACAAACTGAGATATATCATTTAAAATATTTAAGTGAAAAAAGCCCTAAAAATCACATGGTGCCAACTGTGGCAATCTGATTGCGCCAGACTGGGACAAAGTCACAAGTTCAGCTAAACGAGAGTAACTTAAGCAACGGCAATGGAGCATTTTGGAGTCCCACCTCAAAGATATATCATGCAGCAGTGATTTATAGAACCTGCAATGTGAGGTCCTGCATCATCATCAGGAATGCCAATGACGAGGAGCTTATGAAACAAAGTCCAGAGTCGAGCTGTGTCGTGCACTGGCTGGTTTTAAAGAAGCTGTGGGGCTTGCGATGCTGAGACCTGGTCATCGTAGAGTGGCTTGCAATGCTAAGGCCTGTGTTGAGGATGCATCACACAGTGGAGGTTCTGGGAAGGCTGCGGATGTCAATGTGGAATTTTGTGCTGCAGATGTACCACGCTGTGTTCCTGATGTGGAGTCTGGTAAGGTAATGTGCTCTGCAGAGGTTTCGACTCTGAGCTTCTGGTTTGCATCGAGGGTGCGTTGCACAGCGGCGGTTCTTGGAATGTTGTGTGCAGTGATGTGGAGTCCTGCAATAGAGACGAATCACGCAGTGCCCCTGATGCGGAGTCTGGTGAGGTGATGCATTGCGCAGAGTATCTGGTTGGTGAAGCATCATGCTGCAGCTTCGATGAGTTGATTATGCTGGGACCCCAGTAAGGCTGAGAGACCAACTAAAGGCCCACTTCTAAACGTTCAGTACTGGGGTGGCACCACATGAGAGTGTAGGACACACAGCAAGCAAAGTGCAAGGACTGGCTTCAAGATGGTTGGAGCCTTCTGTCCTTGAGTCTCTGGTCAGGGGGACAGCCAACTAGCCCTTGGAGTCTTTCTTGGGTCTTGGGTGCAAGCTGCAGATCGAATCCTTCACTCAGGCAGCGGGCAGCATGGCAGCAGAACAGCAGGGCAGGAGAAATGCAGCCCTTCATGCAGAGCAAAACAGTAGTCCTTCTTCTGAGTTTCCCCATAGGCTCAGATGTGTACTGAGATTTTGGGGTTTGAGGTCCAATATTTACACCTGGTGTCCACTTTGAAGTATTACACGTTTCTAAAGGTTCTCACTCCCTCAAGTGTTAAGTGTACCCTTTCTCCCTGCCCTGGCTCAGCTTGTTGGGGGTCACAAAGACCAGTGTTCAGCCCTTTGTGAGAGTGATCAGGCAGAGCCTTTGTGATGTGCAAGTGTGGTAGGTGATGGCCCCTCCTCCTCATCAACTCAGAGTGGTCCATCTTGCCAACACCTACTTTCCCTTTGTACAACTGTCTAGGAGCAATACACAAAGACAAACTGTCAGCTACACCTAGTGATGTGACCCAGGATCAGGATGCAGGCACCCAATAGTTGGGACAAGAAAATCCAAATTTCTAAAAGTGGCATTTTCTGAATTGTTGCAAACAATCCAACTTTTCCATCAAAGAGGACTTTTATTTATAATTCTTTAGACACCAAACTCGTCTTGTCCATCTGCTCCCAATTACAAGTTATCACTCATTAAAGGTAATAAGGTACCCTAATGTTATCCTATGGGAGAGGTAGGCTTCACAGTAGTGAAAAACACATTTAGGAGTTTTTCACCATCAGGATATGTTAAACTTAATAGTACATGTCCATCTTTTAAAATACATTCACCCTGCCCCATGTGCCAATTGGGTGTCAATACAACCAGGTATAGAGGAGAGAGCACAAGTAATTTAGCACTGGGTGTCAGTGGTAAAGTTAGCAGAGTCCTAAAAGCCAACAATACAGGGTCAAAAAACAGGAGGGTGAAGGCAAAAGGTTTGGGGGTGACCCTGCAGAGATGACCAAGTCCAACAGTCCCTATCTGCGCACCAAAGGGTTGGAGTGGAGAGGGGTACATGTTCCACTGTCCGTGGGAGTTTACTTTTTTCAGTACATTTGAGGTGGGAACCGTACTTATTGGTATCAAGGAACACCCCTTCCCCTCAGTGGCCCACACATCATTTTTGAACCTCTAGAGGCAGGGGGAAATTCGTTTCACCCCCAATCATTCAACTGCAGGAGGCAGAAAGCACTGCTAGAGAACAGGTTTTTAAAAAACAGAACAAGGGTGAGGGACAGGCTCTATTAGCGTCAGCCACACAATTCCACCCAAGGGGCCCACACTGTTTTTATGTACCTCTAAAAGACTGGGAAGTTTCCTACCAACATTCCTACGCAGGGTAGCACTTAGATTATTGAATACTGTCTAACAGAAATATGAAAACGTATGAGATTTTACTCACAGTTTGACATTGGCATAGCAGATAAGGACTTTACTGGGATCCAGGTAAGCAACACCTCCTTGAACTCTTTTATGTGCCTTGTTAAAAAGAAATTCAGGATGTGATAGAATTATTTGGATGCAGAAAGACCCAAAACCAAATAGGGCAGGAAACCACTAGCATAAAACTCCATCTTAAACAAATATAATTTCCTCTTTTCCTAACCTATCTGATAAACTCATTTAGATAAATATGGGACTGCATAAAGGTAGGGAATGTATAGTTATATTGTGCCCTTTTCAATATTAATCACGTCCAAGTGTATGCCAGTGTGCAAAAAAGCACATTTTGAGACAGATTTCATGAAAATTACATGGCATTGTGGGTATGCCAAAGCTTGGAGAGGTGCAAGTAATCAATAACCACGAGCTCAGATTCATGGGTACAGTTAAGTAATGCATAGCATTTTCTCATGCCCATTCACTATCTGTTAAATTTTCCTAATGGTATTAAGCATGGTCAGTATCATGCTTTACACCATATGGAAATAAAATCTTTAAAAGAAGCAGATCAAGGAAGGGAGGACTCTGAGGCACAATAAAAATATATTACATTTTTAGTCTGACCTTCAGGCCAAAACCCTACAAATGAAAATCTTGTCACTTAATTCTCTATTTTCATATTAATGTTCACAATAGTTTTATTTAACACTTGTTTTCAATGGGAAAACCTTCAGTAATATAACCAAATATCCACTTGCAGAATCCAGAATTTTATCTAGTTTTCAAAAATATATCTATCTTGCGGTTCACCTCGCCTGAGTCTGAAAGTTGGAAAGAGAGCTATTTTAGCACAGCAAGCCTTTTGTGGTTTTCTGTTTTAGAGCAAACACACACTTTGTTGCACAGATCCCTATTTTTAAAAAAAAAAAAAAAAAAGAAAATTGACACATTTCAGCTTTTTGCTAAGGGCAGAAAAACAATTCCATACTTCCTTTGTAATCCACAGTCTCATAAAAAAGATGCAAATTTGTCCTGGATATCTATAGTGGAAAAAGGTTTTTAAGGCACATTATTAGAAATTGCTCAGCACTGGAGCGGTGAGGGAAATGTCCCTCAGGACATAATGGCCTAACAAGTAAGAGATATGGCACTGGAGAAGAAGGTCAAAATCAAAAGGAGTACAAGAGGATTCATGTTGCAGCTGTTATGACATTAGGGGGCATATTTACGACAAAAAGTCGGACTGTACTCTGACATTTTCATAACACAGGGATGCGCCATGTGTTTACCCTAGCGCTGGCACTAAATTTAGCTGCCTAGCATCAACGCAGGCCCCCTTGCACCGTAGTAAGAGGGTGCCTGTGTTTCAGGGAATGATTGTTTATGTGCAGGAAGGTGTCCCTTAGTGCATATAAACAATCACTAATGTTGATTTGTTACTTATATGTGTGCAGCACAATGGAGCACACATAGAAGTACCAAATTGTCATTATTTAATGATTGTTTACGTGCAGGAAGGGGTACCTTTCTGTAAATAAACAATCATAAATAGCATGTTTCTCTTTTTATATGTGCTACATAGAAAAAGTGAAAACGAAGAGAAGTAAACGCATTTTACCTTGTTTCGCCATTCTAAAGCTTGCATGGTATTATTTTTTGGTGCTGCCTCAGATTTACATCTTGCAAATCTGGAGCAGCGCCAAAAGCAATAAGTGTTGCAGTGGAACGTCGGAAGGAATATCCATTGTATGCCACCTTTCCAGCTAAGTAATGCATGTAAAGGTACCTTATTTACAAGAAGGTAGTAAGCCACAAAAAGTGGATTGACGCCGCTTTTTAAATGGAGATGGTCATATTCCTACTATAACGTTGTTAAACGTGTAGCTAAAACATGTAGAAATTAGCTTATCTTTGATTGAGCCTCTGGATTGCAGTACCTATTGTGCTATCCAGTAGTTGCACAAGGAAAACATGACTCCAGGCCTAGGATTGTAGCCTGATTGCTGCAGTTTAAACCTGCAGTCCGACCTGTGAAAATAACCCTGTTGATAGGGGAAAAAACTTAATTATAAATGTCTCACTAATATTTGCCTTGTGGCCCAGAAGGTAGGGCACATGTTATTTGAAAGTTTTATATGTAGAAATATGTATTGGTACTATGTCCATACATTGATAAGGCCTCAAAATCAGTAGCCCCCGATAGCCGATGCCAGGCATAAATGTGTCACCTCTAGGCACTATCCTCAAAACACTATCTGGACCTGTTGAAGAACAGAAGAATAGCTGCACCTGAAGTTTGAGAGCTGTGAGGAGACCTGAAGGTCTGGATCTGCTCCTATTTGTGCCCATTACAAAGAAGATAAGTTCAAGGTTAAGCGAAAAATGTCCAAAAATCTAGCACGCTAGCTGGACCAACCTATTTCCGGTAGTCTGTCTTTGATTCTATGGCAGAGGCTACAGTTTTATCGGTGACCCATACAGGGAGGATTTGCCTGCTCAAAAAGTGACAAAGTCACATTCTGTAATGGAACATAGCTAAAATGTTAATGTTTTACCCAAAATAATGGACAAAGTCCCTTTCTGATCAGTGACTTAAAACGTTTTGAAGTTTTTTGCTTCCAAACTTTCACGTGGACCACTTTTTTTCTATGACCCTGGCTCCATCGTGGTCAGCAACAAATCATGCCTTCATCCTGGTCTTCCTCGACCTCTGATTACCATTAGTGGGTTGCACTTTTTGTGCTTTTTTCCACGTAAATCTTTCTCCGGTTCTCCTTATTGTGTTTTTCTTGAGTGTCCTTTTACTTACCTTTTTCTCTATTTTTATCATTTACAATGGGACTTTTATTATGTTTTGTCTTTCACTTTTTGCCTGTTTTGCTATATCTAAATCCTCTACATAGTACTCCTACATTAATCCTGTCTGCTCTGTGCCATAGATACCAGGGGTTGAGCTCAGATTTAAATTACTGAAAACTTTGACCGGACCTAACAGGTTAGTAATAAGCATGGGCGTAAAATCCGTTACGCTCGCGGATTTTTCGTATTTTCGGAGAATCCGCAATCCGCGAACTCTCGCGGATGCGGCGAGAATACGCAAAATCCGCGCGAAGCGGATTTTTTGTTTGTGTTCGCACTGCTCGCGCTGCTCGCGGTCCGCGGCGCGGGCAGGAACAATCTCGCACTAGCGAAAGTACAAAAATTAGTAAAGGAAGTGGCCCAGTCTCCAACTTCCTGTTCCTGTCCAGCAAGCTCCTCCCATAGGGGTGGGGTGAAGGAAGTGCCCCAGTCTCCAACTTCCTGTTCCTGTCCAGCAAGCTCCTCCATTTCCTGGCCACTTTGATTTCGATCTTGACTGGGAAGGATTACTTTTTGTGGTTGCTGCTGGATATTTGGATTTGAGGCCTTTTGGATTACTTTTGGATTCGAAATTTGATTTCACAAAGAAGTAAGTTGATGTTGTTTGTTTGTGGTGATTTTTGTGTGTGTTGCTTTTTTTTCGACTTTTTGGGGGGAAAATCTGCAAGTTCGCGAGCTGAGGATGTTTTTGCTTGTGTTCGCACTGCTCGTGTCCTGCGCAGCAACAATCTCGCACTCGCGAAATTGTAAAAATTACAATTCTGCTGCACATGAATAGAAAACCACCAGGCTTATTTATGGGTGCATGCATGATACAACTGTTTTGTTGATTTTTTTTTTAACATGATTCTGGCCAGGGCATGGATGGCATTGGATTGTGCTGATTTTTGAGTGTTTTAGGACTTTTTGGGGTGGTGTTGGGGGCTTGCTATGTGGGTGGGGGCCATTTTATTGTCTGGTCCCGTGTGGGTGGGGGTCTAGGGACCATTTGTAAGCCAGTTTGTGTGCTTTGTGCCATAGGCCTGCACCCACTGTGCTCTGATGTCATCCATTATTCCCAGGGGGGCCCAGAATCGGTCTGTTCGCGGTTTTTGCGGGTTTTTGCCACGTTCGCACCGTGAAGCCATATTGTGTGGTGGTGTGCAGTGTGCACGTGTGTATTCATAAATGCCTACTTGCAAACTGTTTATTCAAGCGCTACATATGCAACATTTATATTTACTGATGTTCCTCTGTCTTCGTTTGCGTTTAGGTGCACAAAACTCCGCATCATCGTTGAGCATCAGTGCCAGGAAGAAGTGCTGCTGCGGCCTGTTGTTCCGACATCTGAAGAAGATGGCTCCAAAAAGAGGTGCCCGTAGGTCCTCTTGCAATAAAGATGTCTCTACTAAGGAGAAGAAGAAGCAAGTGGCACCACTTACCAAGGAGACTGGTGGCTCAACCAATACATTTTTTGGGCAACAACAACAAAAAAAACAAAGGCCCACCATGAGTGCTGCACAGGTAGCCTGTTTAGTTGTTGAATCACCAACGACCAGTGATGTTGGTTCCTCGCAAGAAAGTAGCAGCACACCATCAACACAGGTTGTAACTCATCTCACAAGTACTATTCAACAACCAAAGCCGCAACAACAACTGCATGGGCTACTAGTACAAGCAGAAGTACATGCGCAAGGAGCTGTCCAAGAAGGAGCTGTCCGAGAAGGAGCTGTCCGAGAAGGAGCTGTCCGAGAAGGAGCTGTACGAGAAGGAGCTGTCCGAGAAGGAGCTGTCCGAGAAGGAGAAGGCCGAGAAGGAGCTGGCCGAGAAGGAGAAGGCCGAGAAGGAGAAGGCCGAGAAGGAGAAGGCCGAGAAGGAGAAGGCCGAGAAGGAGAGGTCCATGGAGACTTGCAAGTAGAGGTCAGAGGAGATGCCCATGTAGCGGCGCATGGAGCGGTGCAAGTGCCCACAATGGTTGTTCTTCCAGAAGTAGGGGCACAGGAGGAAATTGACTTTGGAGCCGGGGTATCATGTCAGGAAGACGAAGCCACTCCTCCTGATGATTCATTTTCTCCCAGCTCCCCAGCAAGGAAAAGATCAAGGAGGGTGTGTAGAAGTTCCTCTTCAAGCCCCGCTCCATCAGATGATGATCTGGATCTAGATTGGCAACCATCTCTGACGTCTGAGAGGGAGGCACACCATGAGCTGCGAAAGGTATCACATGTTAAAAGGAAGGGCCCCGGAAAGCTCATACTTATGGATCCGAACGTCCGACTTGATGAAGTGGTGCATTCTGATGTTGTTGAAGAGGATGACAGCAATGATCTATTCATCACACATGTCAGTCCAGCCACACCGGCCATGCAGCAGACAGACATTTACACCCTATCCCGACGTCATGCTGAGCGTGACCCTGGCGACGTGCCACTGGTAGCACCACCAACGCAGTCAAGTAGTACCACAAGTTCAACAAAACCTACAGCTCCCATATTTTCTCCCCAGAGGGGGACTCCATCCAGCTCGACTCCCTCAAGTAAGGTTGCTGCAATAATTGCACAACCCAGTAGATGTCTGCAAGGCTCATCCACCACTGCTTCATCTGGCATTGGCAGCAGTATCACCTCGTGCGGCAAAACCAGAAGTTTCCAGTCCCCAGTTTGGAACTTTTTTAGTGTCCATGAAAAATATGATAACATAGCCGTTTGTTGCATTTGTAAGACTAGCGTTAGCCGTGGTAAGACTGGTACCAACTATGGAACCGGAGGCCAGATAGGTCATCTTGAAAGAAAGCACGCTGTCGAATGGTTTCCGCACCTAGCAAACGTCAAGGGAAAGCGATCCCAAAGGGCAAGTGGCCAAAATATACCCATAGTAGGTGTTTCATCTGAAGATGATGGGGAGGTAGAAGAAGCGTCAGACATGTGTCCGGTTGCACCCAGTACCCCTGGCAGCACCGCACCCTCCGTAACACATAGCAGGCACACTGAGAGTCTGGGAGACACACCAATGCGGAAAATGTCAACACTGATCAGAAGTGGGTCGAAGAAGGCATCAGCATCATCCCGTAAATTTGTCCAGCGCACCATTTCAGCCATGTTCTCCTCAGATGCGCAATTTCAACGCAACCACCCAACTGTACGCCTCTATAACACTAAGCTGGCTGGATGATGGCGGCCGGCTGAAGACGCTGGTCGCGAGCTCCGTGGAAGAAATCTCCAGGTAACCGCTACACACGCTTCCCGGTCGACCTCGCAGAAGCGGAAGCATTAGAATGTGAATGGCAAGGATTTAATGTATAAAGGAAACGAAAACGAAAACGAGCAGTCGTAGTTTGGCAGCGTTCTGTGTCCGTTCCTTATTACCGCTACCGCCCTCTGATACTTGATTCTCCCCGCCGCCCGTTACTGGGAATCCTTAGATAGTCTCCCCGTTACCTGCACTGCGAGAGTGAGAGCGAAGAGTCCGCCGCGGTGTGCAATCCCTGTCGCGGATGAGACCTTTTGATCCACGGGTCCCCTGGAGCTGTACATACAGAGAGGTGGAGGGGGAGCTCCCATGACAGGCTTGCACTCGGACTTAGCGCAGATCTTGGTCCCGGTCCCGGTCCCGGTAGCGTCTCGGCTGCAGCCCTCCCAGGCAGCTGATTCGTCAGGCGGGCTATGGAAGAGAGCTCGCGAAGCCGCCGGTGAAAGCAGAAGGAAAGCCCTCACAGCACGGTTCTTCTTCCGGGGCAAGAGTGGAAGAGGCGGCGGTGGCGGTAGCTGTGGCGAGCAGGGTCGCGCTGCATCAGTTTCAGTGTCTGTGGTGATCGGTCGCAGTATAACAGAGGGGAGAAGGGCTGATGAAAAGTTTATTGAGGCAGCTCTACGAGAGAACTCTAAAGCGTATATTGTTGTTAACCACAGGACTATATCGGACATTCTTCACGACATACTCTACAACAAAGGGTATTGTTGGGGAGAAAATAAAGTAAAAACAGAAAAATTAATATATTTTTGTTGGATGAATGAAAGAATCAACGAAAGTCTCTGGCCCTTTCTAGTGGAAGAGAGAGGAGCATACAGTTGCACAGGTGAAGCAGGTGAGGCAGAACCAGTTACACAAGAACCAGAACCAGGACCAGAACCAGAAATTCAAGATAACAAAGCCCCGCAATTCAAAAACATTGATAATATTGACAATTACCACACTACCTCAATACCAGGGATCAGTGAAAGTAACAAAAAAGAGGAACCCCCTTCGAACATCAATTATTTTACTAGATCCAGAGCGAAGAAGGGAATAGGAAATCTTCAAGGGCCTCTTTTTTCGGGACAAGAAGGATTGGAAGAAGGGAGGAAAAAATCAGCATACTGTCTCAGGAATCAAAGTCTAAGTAAACAGAGTCTAATATTGTCAACAAAGAGGAAGTGCATGACCCCTAAGAACACCAAAAAGGCTGTTCTCCCCTCACGATTAGAGGAGTTAACGGAGAGTATAAAAAGTAGAGGATCAAAAAAACTTAAAGAGAAGAGAATAAAGATTACTCCTTCGCTGAGATCATATTTTAAAGTACAGCAAGTGGTACAAGTGAGAGGTGGGAACCAAGATCAGGCTAATAACACGACCGACACAACGAATACAAAAAGCTCATTAGAGACATTGCCTGTACAGTTTTCAAGTATTACAGCAGGCACCCTGAACACTAACCACAAGTTGGGAAAAGAAGTTGGAGAGCTTGTAGGTAAGGAAGTTTTGATAGGAGGAAATATGCAGTCGGTATCTCCACCTGATCCTTTCACAAATATGATCCTTCCAATGGAACAACCATTATTAACAACTCAACCAGCACAGCTAATCTCTTTAACTCAATCAAGTACAAGTGCCTCACCACAAATTGAAATCGAAAATGACAAAGAGTCCCAAGATCCCCAAGAGACCCACGAAGAAGAGCATGAAAGCAGAGACAGAGGTGCGACAGGAAACCTCTTAGAACTGTGTTTGGATAAAATGATGGATAAAATAATGGGGGAAATGCGCGAAAAATTTGCAATTTCTGAGTCGAATCAGAACAAAATACAAGAAGCAGTAGAAAGTCTAGATCAAAAAATAAATGACTTAGGGGTCAGAGTCACAGCAGTAGAGAGCGAGTTAAGCTCATTAAATAAGAGAGTAGACAACACCCAAAGAGAGATAAGACACTTGAAGGACAACAATAAAATAGTCAAAGAGAAACTTGAATCTCTGGAAAATCAAGGAAGGAGAAATAATATTCGCATTTTGAACGTCCCTGAGAACTCAGAGGGAACGGACATTAAGACCTACGTAATATCTCTACTAGAAGAATTTCTTCCGTGGACAAAAGACTACAACTTAGCGGAAGATATACAGAGAGTACATAGAGACCCCTTTAGGAAAAGCAAAGAGAGGAAAACCCCGAGAAAAATCTTGGTAAACTTCAGAACATACACCTTGAAAGAAAAAATACTGAGCGAGGGTTTAAAAATTGGAAGTTTCAACAAAATGAGCTGGTCATTTCGCATCAGATCAGATATTTGCAAAATTACACAAGATCGGCAATGGGAATTGGGGCAGTATATGCAGGAGCTAAAAACACTTGGAGCAAGTGTACAACTAAAATTCCCTGCCTCGCTCAGAATAATGTGGCGAAATAAAATGCATAACTTAAGGGACCCAAAGGAGGTAGAGAACCTTATTCAATTAATAAAAGATCAAATTGAAATTGACAACTAAACAATGAATAAACCACCAAACTAAGGGCTGACTAAGACACACTCGATATATTCGATATATTAAAATAAGAATGAACCAAAGTTCATAAAGAGGTAGAAAAGAAAGGACAAATAGAAAGTATATGGGGTGAAGCAACCACTAATTTAAACTCAAAGAAGAAATTACCTGGAGAAAACGGAGCACGAAAACCGGGTGAAATAACACCTGGAAGGAAAAAAAAAGGGAGGCTTCCCCGGGGAGGGAAACTGAAAAGGAATCACAAAATGCAGAACTGTAAATACACATGGGTGGGGAGCAAAGTAGGGAAAAAAACAAAAAAAAATCCTCAAAATTTGGAATATGAAAAGATTGGTAATGGAAATAAAAGATGCCTCAAATGCAAAATCAACTTAAAATGGCAAAAGAGAAATCTATAAAAATCCTAACATGGAACGTTAACGGGCTCAGAACACCATCACGAAGAAGAAGAATTATGGAATACCTCAAAGAAACAGAGAGTGAAATCATTATCTTACAAGAAACCAGCTTAACAAATGAGGAATGGTCTCAATTAGAAAAAAATCTAAACTGGATTGGAGCAAGTATACATACTACGCAAGAGTGCAATATAAAAGGGGTAGTAGTTATTATAAAGAAATCACTCAAAGCCAAAATAGAGGAGGACAAGGTGGACAGCAAAGGCAGATGGGCAATCGCTAAAGTCAGAATTGAAGATCATACATTGACTATTGTGGGATATTATGGACCCAACAGGGACGATGCGGAGCCACTCCAAAAACTTTATTCTGAGCTTTTATCGTACCCAGCTCCAATTATAATGGGAGGGGATTTTAATCTCATAGGAGATCCTAAAACTGATAGATCCCCACCAACAAAACAATGGAACCTACCGAAGATGAGGGAGTGGTTAGGGTTCTACAAAAAAGACTTATTGCTTGAAGACATGTGGAAATCAAAAGGAATAAAAAACTACTCATACACTTTCCACAATAAAAAATTAGGGCATAAATCAAGAATAGATTTTTTTCTATTAAACAAAAATTTGAGAGATAAAGTTAAAAGTATCGAACATTTACCCGCTCATTTATCGGACCATTCTGCCGTTCAATTAAATATAACATTACCGCAACTACAAATGCCTAGCAGGTGGACAGTTGACCGCACAATCTTAAGAGACGACCGATGTGTGGAGGAACTTATATTAACTACTCAACAATACTTCCAAGATAATGCAAATAGCACGGCAAAAAGAATGATATGGGATGCTTATAAAGCGGTAATCAGAGGAAAATTGCTTAGTCTAGGCGCTCATAAATACAAACAAAAAAAACAGGAAATCAAAAAGTTGGAAACAGAAATCAAAGAAGATGAATTACACTTGGAATGTGATGTTCCACAAATACAAAGGGAAAATCTGGAAGAAAAACTTCGTAACTCAAAAGAAAATCTGACAGTTTATTTAGAGAATATAGTCAAAGAGAAATGGGAGAGCAGTAAATTAGCGAACCATGAGTATGGTGAAGGATGCGGAAAACTCCTAGCTTGGAAAATGAAAACAGATCAATCCAGAAACAATATATTAAATATATATAACCAAGATCAATCATCCACTCTCTCGGATGAGGGTGCAATTAGAACGGAATTCTTTAATTTCTTCACCTCAATATACAAGGAAGACACAAATCCTACGGAGGAAGAAATCAAAAATTATCTTGAGAAGATTCAACTCCCGTGTCTGACAGAGGAAGAAGCGGAATCGGTGAATTCCGAAATAACAGTAGAAGAAGTAAGGAGCGCCATAAGTCATCTAAAGAAGGGAAAAACTGCAGGCCCAGATGCTCTGCCCAATGAATTTTATATCGCATTGGAAGAAACATTAATCGAACCTTTAACTGAAATAATTAATAAAACATATATAGAACATGAAAGGCTCCCAGATTCATGGAACGACGCTACGATAAGCATATTATTAAAACCGGGAAAAAACCCGAAAAACTGTGCTTCTTATAGACCAATATCGCTCTTAAATTGTGATTACAAGATCTTCATGAATATAATAGCGAAAAGAGTATCTAAGGTTATGGCTAAATTAATTGATACGGACCAAAAAGGTTTTATTAAGGGAAGACAGATACAAGAAATTACACATGAGCTTATAGCAACAATTGATATAGCTGTACAGGAAAATCTGCCCCTTACACTCTTTACTTATGATGCTGCTAAAGCTTTCGACCGGGTTAATTGGGCTTTTCTAACCAAAAGCATAGAGAAAAGTAATTTCGGGATTAATTTTAATCACATGGTAAGTGAAATATACTCAAGCCCAAGAGCAAACGTAGCTGTTAATGGCAATCTCACGGAAAATATTGAGATTCAAAGAGGCACACGTCAGGGATGTCCCCTATCTCCGCTTCTTTTTAATTTATATATCGAACCCTTGGCATGTTCGATTAGAAATAATACTAACATTACACCTTTTAGATACTCACAATGGACAAGAAAAGTAGAGCTCTACGCAGATGATCTAATGGTGCTCACAGATAACTATAATAATTCTAATCTAGCAATTGAGGAAGAGATGAATAAATTTGGTAAAGTATCTGGATATCTGGTTAATATCGATAAAACGGAAATAATGAGCTGGAACTCACAATTAATTTCACCACTCTTGAAGGATAAAATAAAATATTTAGGAATCATCATAACACAAGATCTTGGAAAATTAGTAGAAACAAACCTTACACGTGTTATGAATGAAACGAGAAAACTTTTGAAAATCTGGTCAGGTCTACCATTAAGCTTCCTAGGCAAATCCAATATAATCAAAATGTCAATCATTCCAAAATTCACATATCTCTTTAACAACATTCCATTAGAATTTAAAAAGGAAGCCCTAAAAAAGATACAAGGAGAAATAGCTAGCTTTATTTGGGCATCCAAGAGTACAAGAATCTCATGGAATAAACTTAGGAGAAAGAAGGAACAAGGGGGCATTGCAAGTCCGGATATACATGAATATTACAGATCCTTTCAATTCAAAAACATCAGAGTCTTACTAAAAGCACATCAAGCATACCCAACATATTTGTTTTATTTGACAAAGGGGGAGGATCTTTTCCTCTTCAAATTCGGTCATCCGAAATTTTTCAAAAAAGTCAAACTAAAGGTTCTGAACAATGCTGTTAAGATCTGGAACCAAATAAGATCAATCACACAGATCCCATACTATAGTAACTTGGCTCCAATATGGGACTCCCCAGGCACTCCTGACTGTTTAAAAGATTCCTTATCAAAACCTATTAGGCAAGCTGGAATTGAAAAATGGGGACAACTTCTATCTGGGAATTCCTTGTTATCATGGGACCACTTGCAAATAATCGCAGATCATAAAATTTCGAGGTTTAAATATTACCAATTGAGCAGTTGGGCAAGCACCATTCCAAAAGGAGATTTAGACCCGGAGAATTTAGAATCAGAAATGATTAGCGAAACGGCAATAAAGAAAGAAGTATCAAAATGGTATTGGGCATTAATCGAAACAGAAAAAGAAGACCAAACAACTGTTGAAAAGACATGGAAGAAAGACTTGCAAAACGAAGTTTCAGATGTTTGCCAACTTTGGAACAAATCAGTAGAAAAATGTTGGTCATGTGTAAAAGACGCTCCATTAAAAAGAAACCACCTTTTCTCCATACATAGAGCGTACTGGACTCCTAAAAAGCTGTCAAAATTCAGAGGAGCTACAGTAAAATCATGCAGTAAATGTGGAGAGGAAAAAGCGGATGATATACATATGTTCGGTGGGTGCCCTTCGCTTATACCATATTGGCAAGAAATTGGTAAGACTTTAACTACAATGCTGGCAACTCCAATAACTGTGAGTACTATTTTAATTATTTTTGGGATACACTGTAATACTCAATTTAACCAGACAAAGCTAGATAAACATCAAGAAAATGTATTATTTGTTATGATTCTCTTAGCACGCAGAGAGATATGTATTAATTGGATAAAACCATCTCCCCCAACACATGAAAGCTGGTTAAACACCGCAATAAGAATTAGTAACCTAGATAGAAAAAGGAAACAAAACAAAAATATGAAATACTGGGAGATCTTGGAAAAGTATATCGAATCTAGACAATAACTCATTTCTCTTTACCAGAGGCCCCTTTGCTGTGTTTTTCCTTTGTTCTCTTTTTCTCTTTTTTTCTCTTTTTTTTTTTTTTCTTTCTTTTTGATTCCAATGATTAAGCGGACAATAATTCCTGGCATGACTTGAAGTCTGCCAATTATCTAATGGGTCAAAGTTCCGCCGAAACGATGGAATTATTGAATAAGATGGAGGTATGCAGTGGAGAACGGATCAGACCAAGTATGAGGCCTACCCCTTGAACTTCCCGTTAGACGATCGGGGGCGGCATAATTTATAAAACTTGGCTCGTTGGATGCTGGTCTCCCAAATGCCTGTCATTCTTTCCCTTCAACCGCAATATGAGGATAAAAAAAAAACAAAACAAAAAAAAAAAAAACACTAAGCTGGCAAAAATGCTAGCGGTGGACCTTCTCCCTTTTTCGTTTGTCGAAGGTGTGGGTTTCCTTGAACTCGTGGCAACATTGGCCCCTAAATGGAAGGTTCCTAGCCGGTACTATTTTGCCAGGGTTGCTGTTCCAGCACTACACAAAGAGGTGCTTGAGTTGGTGGGGGCAGCTTTGCAGAAGAGTGCTGTTCACACTATACACCTGACAACAGACATGTGGACCAGTTGCCAAGCCCTTGATTACATGTGCATCACTGCACACTGGGTCTCTTTTTCAGGGGTTATAAAACAGATAAATGCAGGTGGTGACTTGATCGAGATTTTTAAGGGTGCTCGTAAACATGCAACATTAGCCATGTTTGGCATGGAGAAAAGTCATACTGCAGTCAACATTTTGGCTGACTTTAACAAAAAGGTCTTGCAATGGCTGCGCCCAAGACATTGCAAGGTTGGTTATGTTTCTACAGATAATGGCAGTAATGTAGTTAAGGCCATGGCGGATGGTTTCTATTTCAGAGTGCCGTGTTTGGCGCACTGTATCAACCTTGTTGTGCAAAATTTTTTGAAAAAAGAACTTGCAGTCGACAAAACACTGACCATCTGCAGAAGAATATGCACACATTTCAACCATTCTTTTAAGGACCGGAAGGAGCTGAGGCGCAAGCAAAATGAACGTAGAATGCCAGTGAAAGCACTTATCCAGGAGGTGGCAACACGTTGGAACTCAACCTTCTACATGCTTGAGCGTCTGCATGAGCTGTTTCCAGTAGTCAATGAGTATTTCTACAACCTGGGTGGTGATACGACAGAAATGATGCTAGCGGTGGAGCAATGGCAGCTAGTTAAAAGCCTGACAGACATGCTTCGGCCTTTTGAGGTCTTCACGCGTGACGTCAGCAGGGAGGACTGTTCTTTGAGCAAAGCTATCCCACTGTTGCTGAAGCTCGAGCACCAAGTCAAGGTGGTGTCTTCACAATAAGAGGACGTTGGAAAGAACGAAGCACATGAGTTGGCGCAGAGATTATTACAACGCCTAGTTAGCAATGAACGGCTTGTAAATATCAAGAAACAACAGCACTACATTTGTGCTACTATTCTGGATCCACGTTACAAAAAGCCATTGTTTGGCAAAGTAATAATTCCTTTTGAAACATCGGATGTTACAGAGTACAAAGGTTGGCTAGCTCAGTCAGCCATTCGTTTTGAAATAGAGCGGAAGGAAACTGTAGGAGAAGACAGTACTACTAGTGAATCAGCAGGCCATCAGGCGTCCCAAAAAAGCCCTTCTGCATCTGTGCCTGTGGCAGAAGTGAGTGACTTTCCCTCTGAGCCGTTAACTACACCAGCAACCGTATCATCTGCACCAGGCGCATGCGATATGTCAGAAGCGAGTTGGCTAACTCAGCTAGGGTTTCCTGGTCCTAGAAAAGACACAGAAGTGCAAAGTACAGGAATCCGGGAGGACATTCTTTAAATGGTGCAGGCCTATCTGGATGACTCAACAGAGGTCAATATTACTGAGGACCCATTGGCGTATTGGCATGGGAAAAGAAAAATATGGCGAGAGCTCACCAACCTGGCTATCAATTACTTGTCTTGCCCACTCGCAAGCGTGTCCTCAGAACGTGTTTTTAGTTCTGCTGGTGGCATTGTGACTTCCAAAAGGTCCCGCCTCTTGCCCGCAAATGTGGAGCGGCTCACCTTGATAAAGATGAACCAGCACTTCATACCACCAGATTACAGAGTACGAGAATGCACGCAGGAAGAAGAGGACACCGCCCTACCTGAGGAAAGTTCTCCTCAGTTACCAGAAGTAACCCCGACTGATGATTTAGCAGAGTATGAGGACGAGTTCTGCTTCCCTGACAGCGAGTTCTGAAAATGACTCAATCATTCATTAATTGTAAATAGTCCTCCTTATTCACTTTTATTCCTGTGTGTCTGTCTTTCTTTAGCAAGTGCTTCATCACATTCCCAACAAAACTGTAATCAACCAATAAAACAACAAGCCCAGCAACAGAACTGTCTTGATTTTGATGCCGCAGCATTCCTCAGGTTCACAACAGTTAGTTGACAAGAACTCAGTCCTGGTCCTCTATCCTGAGTCCTCCTCCTCCTCCAGACTCACCCTATCCATTACCCATAATGCTGATGCCTGGATTCTGCACAATGAAGAAACTTACTTAACGTTGATGAGTCCCCCACTGTGAATTCCAGGTGGAGCCAGCCCTCAAACACAAATTACAGGTAAGATAAGCGTTTGGATGGGAGGTAGTATAATGGAGTATTCGGAGAGGCGAGAGAGTGACATTGGTACTAGCAGCAAAGTCCTAGGGCTCAAGAATTATCAAACTCTGTGACAGGCATTTACTTAGGAAAACATTTGGCCTATTGCACGTGAACGTGTAGGCGTTATTATTGCTCGCTTGCCTGTCTCAGGGGTGCTGTCTGTGGGGCTTCTAGGTTTTAGGGTTGTGTGAGCACCGCTGCCACATTTCTAATGTTGATTGCTTTTGATTTGCAGAAAATCCACGCCGGGAAACTCCAGTTGTGGCCCTGCTGCAGAACGCTTTAGGACTCTGTGAATTCCAGGTGGAGCCAGCCCTCAAACACAAATTACAGGTAAGATAAGCGTTTGGATGGGAGGTAGTATAATGGAGTATTCGGAGAGGCGAGAGTGTGACAGTGGTACTAGCAGCAAAGTCCTAGGGCTCAAGAATTATCAAACTCTGTGACAGGCATTTACTTAGGAAAACATTTGGCCTATTGCACGTGAACCAACACGATGACAGTGTTCAGTTAAATGAAATTACTGCAAAACCACCACCCACCCAGCTCAAAAGTAGTAAAAAAACAGGTATGCTCAGATAAAGTTTGAAAAAGTATATTTATATCCCTAACAAAATAATCTCCCGCAAGACCCTCCCTAACCCCAACAAATAAATAGTCCTCAAAAGTCCCCAAAAAACCCAACTCCCAATTCCCACCCCCCAAAAGTCTCAAAAAAAGGGGCAAGGGACACTCTAGGGATGCAAGCTGTTAAGTTTGGCCTCCAGGGCATCATGCTTTAGGGCCAGGGCATCATACTTTTCTTGGAGGATGGCTTGATCTAGGCGGAGGCCCTCCACCACATTCTGATATTTGTTCCATTTCTGGACCTCCGCCTCTAGGTCGGACACTCTGCGGAGTGCACGGCGCAAGCGACCTTTAACAGTGCTGCGAGGTGCAGCTTTTGCTGCTCGGCGGTGGCGTCTTCCGGCACGGCTCCGGTTCGCTGGAGCACTGTGCTTACCGGCAGAACGTGGGGTAACAGAGGAGGATGTAGATGATGTTAGGTTTGATGCACTGGAGTGCGTGTCGTCCCCCTCCAGTTCCACCAGTCGCCGATATTCGGCAACAGTTGCTTCCAGCCTCCGTTGCCGGGCCAGTACAGCCAGCATACTCCTCGTTGGTTTGGAGGTTTTAGTATTGCCAACTATATGAAGAAAGAAAGACATAATCTGTAACCAATGCTCTTTAAGAATATGATTAACACAAAATGATTCAGCAGGAAGTTGTGTCACAGTACAACTAGCAACTAGCCAGGGCAGTACAAAACTATTGAGGCCAGTATCATGGGCGTCCGCAGGGAGGGGCGCTTGAATCACCATTTCCCTTCCCACAACTCACTTGTATCCTTGGTTTGGTGCTCTTTCATATGAAAGAGATCTGGCAGAAGTGAGTGATTTTTCCTCTGAGCCGTTAACCACACCAGCAACCGTATCATCTGCACCAGGCCCAGGCGATATGTCTGTTTCCCTCCCTCTCTCTCTCTCTCTCTGTCTCCCTCTTTCTGTCTCCCTTTGTCTCCCTCTACCTCGCTGTCTCTCTCTCTCTGTCTCCCTCCCTCACCCTCCCTCTGGCTCCCTCCCTCTCTCTCTCTCCTTCTGTCTTCCTCTCTCTCTGTCTCTGCCTCTATCTGTCTGTCGGTCCCAGCCTGCTGTAATTACCATATTGTAATTTGTCACTGGGCCACCACTGAATACACATCATATCCTATCTAAGAGTCAGATAGTACCTCCATGATCCAGCTTACCTGTACTCGCCACCGCCACCGTCTCCTTCCTCACAGTCTGTACTTCTTGCTCTTGGTCCGACTCCTCCTCTAGCGCCGCCTCCTCCCCAGATTGACCCTCGGACTCCGAGTCAATGATGACCACCACATCCGAGCTGGCCCCGCCACCAGATGTTCCACCTACAAAGTAGATTTAAGAATGTTAGATTACACCACTCCACTAGTATTTGGTCTATGAATGAAAAAATGTGAAAACAACAGAAAAATTAATTGACTGTCTACTCTAGTCTAAAGTAAAAATGTCCCTCCTTCCAGGGAAAGCTGTTGTCTTGCTTCATTTTTTTGTCACAATTGTTGAATGCTTGCTTAATTTTAACACACACTATTTTTCTCTGAACAGACAGAAACTGGACTTCTAAGGACAAGAGGAACATCAACTTCAAACCAGGTAAAAGCTCGGCTCGACCACAAGAAATGTGTACCAATCCAGTACTCATCAACTCAGCACCAAGCACTTTTCCATTTCCAACTAACTTTATTTTAATATATGTGTTTACTTAAACTTTTAATAAAGCTTTTAAACTTGAATTGACTCTGTGGTTTTTAGTCCTCCAGAGAGTCCAGACTAGAGTGACTGAGCGAAAAGTTTTGCAATTTTTGCAAGGAGGAGTCTGTGCTGCTGACACTACCAGGTTTATTTATACAGTGTGCCAAACACGCCACTCTGAAATATTATTACTCTGGTCTTTGGTGTCCATAGTTCGGTTTGTGGAGAATTGTCCCTGCAACAGTAGGATTATTGATTTTGCTCCTATCTAAACACTATTTCGAAACAATTAAATTAGGAATGCTTGGACAACAATAGGTCCTCTATATTTAAATGAAAACTTACTGGGGCCAGCAAAGGAGCACTCGCCACCCTGGCCTGCATCCTCCTCCTTTGGAGCCACTGCTGCATCAGACTTTTTGGTCCGCTTGCCCCTGGGCGGACCTGATGTACAACATGAAAGAAATAACAGAAAACATTGATGATTGCTGCTTGCCGATGTCCTTGTCAACCAAATCAAACATTTAGAAAGAACAAGAACCTACTATTTCATCCAAAAAGAGGGCTACAAAGGAAGGACTGCACCTGAGCCTCTACTCTAGGGGCAGATTTACAAGCCCCTTGCAGCTCTTTTGCTCCATTCTTGCGTCAATTTTGTGACGCAGCGCCACAACAAGAGAGGCGCCATGGTGTGGCGTATATTAACAACGTGACGCATATGGGAGATGCATCCCATTCTAAAACCCTGCGCCATTAGGGAGCATTCCATCGCAAGGGAGGGCGTTCCTGCGCAGGAACGCATGCTAAAAGTGGTTTTGGGGAATATATAAAATTTCAATCAGTCATTTAGGACAATGATGCGTCACTGAAACCCTGCGCCTGCATGAAGCAGACTTACGGCTTGACGCAGCATTGCTGGAGCTGCGCCATCGTTGCAACGCAACTCCATCAATGAGCCGCCTTTACGGCACCGATGCGTAACGCTTCGGTGACGTTTTGGGACCATGGTGTGCCGCATTGTAAATACGGCGCACCATGGGTGGTGCTGGCGTGCCGCACACTTTGCAGGGATGCGCAGGTAATTGCTAATCTGACACTTAGGGGCATACTTACGAGTTCTGAGCTGGACACCTCCAGATGTGCACCAGAACAAATGCGTAACGCAAAACTAACCTTGCGTCACGGCAGATGCGCCGCTATTACAATGCGGCAAACCCTGGCGCAAGGGTAGGCAGATGCGTGACGCATCTCGTGACGAAATAGGGGCGCATCTCTAGAGTCGCGTCGCGGGCGCGATGCAACTATAGCAGTGCTCAGGGCTGCCCAATAATACTCAACATACCGCATCAGTCCTTACGCCTGCTTCAAGCAAGCAGGCATAAAGAATTGACATAGCAGCGTCGCGGAAGTGCCTGCGTTAAATCTTGTAGATTTCACGCAGGCACTTTTGCGAGGCACACATCTGCCTGACCGGCACCCCCCACCCCCCACCCCCCCCCCCTGCGTGGGAACGCACCCATTGTGGCGCAGGCCCAGGCCTTCACGTGGCGCATCTCCTTAGATGCATCACGTTGTACATGACTCGCAGGGATGCGCCACGTTTACGTTGCTGTGCGTCAGGTAAGGCAGTGTAAACGTGGAACAAGGGGCTTGTAAATCTGCCCCTTTGTGTCTAGCATTACGCAGTTCTGTAAAATACACTCATACATTACTCAGCCCAATTAAATGAACACAAAATAGAAAACAAATAAGCAGTGGCACCGGCACAGAGAAGGAGAACAGTGCACCTGAAATGCACAGAAGATTTTGAAATAGTAATTTACCTCTCCTATCAATGTAATCACCAGCAGCATTATTGCTCTTTGTAAAAAAGTTAAAGCAAACATTTGCAATATAACACAGCCACATAGAGCAGGAGAAAAAACAGAGTAGTGAGTAATGAAAAAATTGCTACTACTACTCACCAAGCCCGGGGACCTCCCCTCCCAGCACGTCTAGCAGGTCACGCTCTCGGTCCAGGATGTCGGTCCAGCCGTGGGTGACTTGATTGTAGGTGCGCTGGACCCCCGTGATCTTAAAAAGGGCCCGGCACACCTGCCCCCACCGCTTCCGTCGCTCCTGGCTGTTGGTGTAACCAGCAGCGATCCTGCCGCCTGCCGCGATGGTCCTGGGGAGACGGCGCTGCACATAAAAAACAAGTGCGCCCACCTCCTCAGGGCTGAAGATCTCCCGGGGCACCACCATTTCCGCCCTCAAGCGACCACACGGGAGCCGGGCACGGGCTGCGGTGCCCGTCTTGGGCAGCTTGACAGCTGTCTTGACCATGTTCTGGGCAGGTGTTAGCAGTAAAGAAGAGAAAAAATGAAAAAGAATAAGAGTAGGGAAGAAGGAAATAAAAGTTTAAAAAAGTAGTTCAAAAGTAAACAAAAGTAGCCTAAAACACAAAAATATAGATCTAGAAAAATAGAGGGATAGAAAATAAGTTAAATAGATCAACAAAATATTAAAACAAGCAAAGGATGGCAGAGATATACAGAGGATAGAAACACCATACCCAGACACATAGGAATGAATGAAAAACAAGATGGCGGCCCGATCACGTGCGCGTAAGTAAGTTCGCATGCGATTTCTCTCGCGAACTCGTGCGAACTTGTATTCGCAAGGCGCGAGTCGCACGAGATTACACATAGCGGGCGGAAACGGAAATACGTCACGCAAACAAAATGGCGGCGCCCATACTCAACCTTGAGGTAACTCGCACGAGTTCGCGGCCTCCACGGGCCAGTTCGCACTACGACGCGCCCCGCGAATAGGGCGAAATTACCGAAAAACGAGTTTTGCAAAAGCAAAACGAACGAGCAGGTGCAAAAGTTCGAGCTCATCATTTGTAACCATTTACCTGTAGTGCTTCCTGAAGGGGCCCTCCAGAATCCGGTTGCCTACTTGCAACTATTGTGTGACCCTGCTCTGACAGTCACAGAATAGTTACAAGTATGCCATTGCATCCTGTTAAAAAAAATTATTTACATTGCATTTGCAACAAAAAGGAAAGGGAGCAGACAAGCAGGTGCCAGCCTTCATTAATGTCAGTTGGGGCAGGGCAGGTGTTGTTGTTTGTAAAACTTAAAGCACTTAGCAGGTGTTTGTTCACTCAGTGGTCAATCAGAGGGTGTTGTGATGACACTGATGGTGGCATGGGTGTGCCAGCCAGAGGGTGGCATGGGTGAACCAGAGTGCCAGTGTTGACAGAGGATGGCAGTGCTTTGCTTTGCCCCAATAATGTACACTGGTGAACTAGAGGGTGATGTGATGACACAGAGGGTGACATGGGTGAGCCAGAGGGTGGCATGGGTGACCAAAGAGAGTGCCAGTGGTGACAGAGGGTGGCAGTGATGAAGAAATCTTAGCAAACAGGCTGGGCACGTAGAAACAACAAGTTCGCAAAACTGGCGACCCAACAAGTAAGTTCGCAATTTGCGAAATTGTACAAAACCCTCGCGAACTTGCAGAAACCCGTGCGAACACACACACCCCCAAAAAATACGCAAATCCGTGAGAATTCGCGGATTTCGCGTATTTTTGCAATCCGCGAATACGCAAATCCGCAAATTCGCGGATTGCGAATCCGCAAAATCTGCCCATGCTTAGTTAGTAACCCCATTTACTAACTCATGTTCACACAGAGAATTTATTTATTTATTTATTTGCACGTTTGTATGGCGCTGTGAATCGACTCCCGGAGGAGTATCTCCGCGCCTTTGGCAGCAATTTAAGAACAGCAACTAGTCGCAATTTAGAAACAGAGCCCTAGGCTAACTAATAGTTAAAAAGGAACGTTTTGAGCTTCTTCCTAAAAGGGAAATGTTCCCTGCATACTCTAATTTCCTTCGGGAGTTGGTTCCACAGTTTAGGACCAGCTACAGATAGGGCCCTTCCCCCCTTTCTGGCCTTCATGGCCCTGGGAACACATAGCAGTTCCTGATCACCTGATCTCAGAGATCTAGACGGAACATAAGGGATGAATTTTTCAGTGAGGTAGCCAGGACCCTTCCCAATAAGGCATTTGTGGATGACACAGCAGATCTTAAACATCACCCTCTGCCTTACTGGGAGCCAGTGCAGTTTGGCCAACAATGGTTTTGAGGGAGTCCGGGGCGGGACATTTAGAACAAGTTGTGCAGCAGTGTTTTGCACAACCTGCAATCTGTCCAAAATACCCTCATTGGCAGCCAGCATCAAACCATTGCAGTAGTCCAGCCTACTTAACACTAGTGACTGGACCAGCGTTCTCCTGGTGGAATCCGGTAGCAGAGGGAAAACTCTCCTGAGAAGACCAATGACATGAAAACATGAACCCACCACTTGATTAGTTTGTTGTGTTAGGGTGAGCTCATGGTCCAGTTTCACTCCCAGATCTTTTACCACCGTCTTGGGCTTAGAGACGGGGCCAAGATCTTGAGGCCACCAGTCCGGAGTCCATAAACGTCTGGCCTCTCCGAAGAGCATAACCTCTGTCTTGGAGACGTTGCACTGCAAGAAGTTGGCTGCCATCCAGCGTGCCACCTCCTTCATCCCCCGGGCGAAGGAGTCACGCACCTCAGGAGTCATGATTTTAAAAGGGAAGAGGAGTTGGGTATCATCCGCGTATGATACTGGAATGAACCCGTGGGATCTCATGATGTTAGCTAGGGGCGCCACGTAGATATTAAATAACGTAGGGCTCAAACATGAGCCCTGTGGCACCCCCTTAGAGATCGCCACCACCTCTGATTGGTATGGTCCCAAGATGACTCTCTGGGTGCGTTTACTGAGAAAGCTCCTTAGCCAGGCCAGAGCCTTGCCTTCCAGACCGATGTCGACTAGTCTGGAGGACATGATGGCATGTGACACAGTGTCAAACGCCGCTGACAGGTCCACAGAATGCCACCAAGGTTCCCATAATGAGCGCCCACGAATTCCTCCTGGCAGCTCCTCCTCCTATTTTATTGATGTCATGGGTACCACTAACACCTGTGGGGCGATTGCAAATGGAACACTGGGAGTCCGTTGCGAAATGAGAAACTACCAGAACCAGGGCAATAAGTAATGGTACACTCCGATGGTAATTCTTAATTTTTCTATGGAGTTTCACGAGGAGTATTTAACTGCATTAATCAGCTGAAATCTCCCGGTACAACTAAATATATCTTCCCGTATCTTCATACCTGAGAGTTGGTCAGTGTTATTATCGGTTCCATTGAATTAACAGGGACTTTGAAAAGTCAGTTATTGTAACACCACCTATGTACAGCACTAAGAAAAGGCATGAATGTGGAACGAAGGTCAAATGAAAATCGAGGTATTATTATTATTACATGTATTGGGATATTAATAACAGAATTCTGAAAAAAATACAATCTTAAGGAAAGGAAAATAAATGACTTAAGTACGGAGATGTTTTTCATAGACTGCAAAGATATAGGGAAGGGAGTGTTGGTACAGTGAAAATAATCTTAATAATTTGGACCGTTTGCCCCAAGGAAAGGACATAATTGGGTACTGCTATTTCAAAACTTTAAACTTAAATTTCCCTTCACATTAACCTATCCTTCTCCAATCACGTTTCTAAATTTTGCCTGTATGTTTTTATCTTTTAAATTTGTTTACAATTGTAATGCTTGATATTGAATACTGAATGTCAAAATCTGACAGTAAATATTACCATATGAGGATGAGCTTTACTGGTGCAGAGCATCGTCATGTACTTGTTTACATGGCTGTATCATATGGGCTTTTCAAGTCCATCGCAAAGTTGAGTGCCTGCTAATGCGCCCGCAGGCCTTAAAGTTAATTCATTTTACCGGCTATTCCTCTGAATTAGCACTTAATTTTCAGACTGCATAGACCTGACACAGAAAGATTTATACCGAATACACTGTTTCTGAGCTGTAGTATCTGAAAATAAAGCACCAACTCACAGAAATGCTGGGTTAAATACATTCACTTTATGGTCTGCAGGCACATAAAATAGGCACTCGACTCTGACATGTGTCAGAAAAGCCCATTATGATATGGCCCGAGACTTCATCTTCTAGATTTTTCTGTAATATCCAGTGGCTTTCAATGGGCTGATTTCACAGTGTGTAAACCCATGGAGAATCCGTCACAGAAATTCAGCACATGAGACCCCTACATCCTGCTTTCCACTAGGAATTTGAGGCCTGATGTACAAAGTGATTTTACTAGTGCAAAAGTCAAATGTGGGCCTTTGTGACTACAAAATGCTTTCTTCGGTATTCAGAACCAAAATTACTGTCCAGTTACACCTTACCAAATCGAATTTGGGTGGCAGCAAAAATACAGAACGATATTTGGAAGGGGAATATAAAGTACGACCGATCCCTTAACTTATGTAATTATGTTTTGTGACCAAAATCCTGTCGCAAAACAGTACTTTTTTTTTAACCACCAAATCCGAATCAATGTAAACCATTTGCAAATGGAAAAGGGTCATCCTGGGACCCCTGACCCTTTCTGAATGTCAACAACAAAATAGGGCCACCTCCTGCGCCTAAAATGTGTTTTTAAATTATTCTTTTTTCCCTTTAAATGCATCACCTTTAAGGGAAAGGGGCTCGAGTATATTTAGAAAAAGATTTTTTTTTTTAAAGCAATCCTCACAGACATGGTGGTCTCCTGATTAGTTGTGGGCATCACAGGCAAGTGTTGTGAGGCCGTGGGGCGCTGGACTTGGTGATGCGGCCGAGCATTAGGTAAGTGTTTTTATTTTTATTTTTTCCCTACCCCGTCGTCTGTCAACTTCCCGCCACCCTGCCCCACGCTGCCCTGCCTCACCTCCCCACTGCTTTTACCTGTGTCGCCCGCCACTGCTGCTAACTCCAGCAGGTTACCATGTTTGTGACATTAAACAATCCTAGTGGGTCTCAATTTCTGCATATTCATAAGGTAGGCCGAACTGCAACCCACAAAAAATCTGAATTTATTGATGCGAACTAATAATACATGTTAGTTCACAAAAAATTAATGCATATGGTAGAAGTCAATGTTCAAATTTCAACCACTTCTAATGAATCCATTTTAGTACATTCCTAATGATAAAAGCATATTGCAAATCATTATTTTATTCAAATTATGATTTCTTATTAGCAATCTTTGTCCGTCAGACCTTTGAACCCTTGTGAGTAACAGTTTATTGAATGCGGAAGTCTTGCATATCATTCCTAAAATCCACGTACGGCATCCGATCCACACTTATTATTGTATGATCAATATGAAGTGTCTGTCATTTTTTCCGTTTTGTGTAGTTACAACCGGAGCACACAGTATGTTCCTCTTGCAATGAATTAAGTGCACACAATATACAAGAGTAAGCATAACACTCACATTTACAATAGAATGCCGGCAATCCTTTTCTAACTCCTTTCTTGAGATAAAAATATTGCATTACCCTTGCAATGTTTCTGTCGGACTTATAAATATTATTCTTTGAATAAAAATGAATGAATAAAAATGGCACTCAATATTAACATTTGGTTTCAACACTGTAAATAATAGTGCATTGTTTGATTTGGGTACAAATAGCTATTTGTATTGAAATGTCAGCTCCACAACATCGTTCTTTACTTTTCACTGACACAATAGGCGCATCTCTCTTAAGGATTGTAAACAACTGCCTTCCATCTTCAATAATTCATCATTGTCAATATGCTCATTCATGCTTCTGGAGTGTGCCACCACTTTCACACCTGTGGGAGGACAGGATTGTGATGAGTATACTGTTTATTGTCGCTTAGCATTGCTGCCCCAAACTGCACCGACTAATTTGCAGAACTCTTTCATTAGATGCCAGTTTCTCAAATCGCTTGTTCGAATGTCGGAGGAATACTATTTTTCCTTCTGCCGTAGCTACACATTTTCCGTTACAAATTGCAGTGCTACCATTATATCTACCGTCAAGTTCCTTTATAATTGGCCAGATTACCTCTGAGTTCAATGTGGAGCATTTTAAGAAATATAAAAGAGAAATGATAGAAGGTTTTTCTGACAAACTCATCGTTTTTTAAGAAAGTGTGATGAAAATATGAAGACTTAAGCAGAAATAGGCCGTCAAGTCAAGTAAAGTATTTTATTATGATTCGGAACTCAAAGAGGTCGACATAAATACAATAACAAATTATGCAAGGAAAAATACATACAATATAAAAATATTTGGAATAAAAAATAGGAAAGGAAGCCATTCGGCATACAACCATATACTAATAAAATACACACAAGATCAGAAAAGATGCAAATGCGCGATTGAGACTGTCAACCAATTTAATACAATTCCTAAAGAAATACAGGAAACTAAACACTCTTAATACAGTAAAGCAGATAAATAGTGAAAAATGGCAAAAGAAAACTTAAACACAGAAAAAAGCAATTCCTTCAACTTTACAGAGCGATAGTAACACACTGCTTATATTAAGCGATATATAATCTTTAAGTGACCTAAAATGCCCTATTTCACTAGTGCAAAGCCGAACACAGATAATATAAAATGACACTATTCAAACATATTTAAAAGCAATTTAAAAATGTTTTAAACATGTTTACATTTTTGTGCAGTGCAGTGCCGTAACAAAAGTTGTGCCCCCCCCACCCCTTGCAAGGTCCATGGAGGGGACCCCACTCTGGATTTAATACAAAGCTCACAGGCCTGAGTACTGTGCTGAGGAACCCCCTGCAGCTCAGGGCCCCCCGCTCCGCGGGGGCTGTGGGGGCCTGTGTAACGCCACTGTGTATTTCTGATTGTTTGTAAAAGAGACATTGATGAGCCTCTGCTGCTGATGTTTAGTTTTACTTTATGAACAATGGTCTTAACGATTGGCATCACAATGTTATGTTATGTTATGTTAAAAACACTTTTATAGCGCACAGCTGCCCCAGCCAAGGGGCGTCCCGGCGCTTCATAGAACGTACCCAAACACAACACAGCAATACAAGAACGAAAGCGCACAGAACAGAGTACTAAAATGTATGGGGGAACAGATGCATTTTAATAGCTCTCCTAAACTTCAGGAGCTCATCCATTTCACGAATATGGGGCGGAAGAGAATTCCACAATTTGGCAGCCAGAACCCGAAAGGACCGGCCTCCAGCTCTGCACAGTCTGAACCGTGGGACAACCACCAAATTTTGCCCCAAAGATCTCAGGGAGCGCGAGGGCACGTAAGGCACCAAAAGATTATCAAGAATGTGGGTGGAGGCCAACTTGAGGATCTTGAAGGAGAGGCACGGGGTTTTAAAATGGATCCTCTGTGAAATTGGCAGCCAGTGCTAAGAACGGATGGTACTTTCCGCAGAGCAGAACCTCGGTAAACCTACCAGGGCTCTAGCTGCGGCGTTCTGGACACGTTGCATCTGGGCGATTTCAGCCTGGTTGGCTCCCAACAGGAGCGATCTGCGTAATCGAGCCGAGATAGAATGGATGCCTGTATGACCAACTGCCTGGTGGAAGCATCAAAGAACTTCAAAATAGGTCTCAACCCTCGTAAGATGCCAAAACAGGTGGCCGCCACTTTTTTAGTGTGGCCACTAAAACTCAGGGCAGGATCTAGCCAAACCCTTAAGTTTGTAACCTCTGAGACTGGAATAGGAGTTACACCCAGCTCAGGGGGCCACCATGTGTCACCCCAAAGATCAGTCCGCTTGCCCACAATCATGACCTCAGTTTTTTTAGCATTAAGCTGGAGGCAGTTGGCGTTCATCCAGCTAGCTACCGCCAAAAGTCCCTCCCGGAATCTGGGGCATCAAGGTCGGAGTCACCACTCAAGGTGACCGCCAGCTGTGTGTAGTCAGCATAAGAGACCAAAGTCATGCCCCAGTGCTTGACGACAGCCGCCAGCGGTCTCACATAAAGATTGAATAATGTGGGACTCAACGACGAACCCTAGGGCACACCCAGCTCCAGCGATTAGGACTTAGACTCAAAAGGCGGGGTAGCTACTTTAAAGGTCCGATCCGCAAGGAAGGAACTAAACCAGTCGAGTGCAATGCCCATGACGCCCGCCTCTCCAAGACGTTGGAGTAGGATCCTGTGCGAGACCGTATCAAACGCGGCACTAAGATCCAATAGTACCAGTGCCGCAGTCTGACCAGAGTCAAGCACAGAACGAAGATGTTCCGTCGTTGAGAGCAAGGCTGTTTCAGTGCTGTGGCCAGCACAAAAACCATTCTGGGAGGAATCCAGAATGGCTGCTCTCACAAGATGTTCAGACAACACCCCATTCACAAAGGCCTCAGTGATTTTAGCGGCCCAGGGAAGGAGAGAAATCGGGCGATAGCTCTCGAGTTTGAGGGGGTCCATGGTAGCCTTTTTCAGTATGGGTGTCACAACAGCCTGTTTCCATTGAGTTGGAACGACACCGGAGGCGAGAGAAAGATTTATAAGGTGGCATAGTGGAGGAAGACAAATAGCCGCAGAGTCTCTGATTTGGGCTGGTCTCAGAGGATCCGCTGGCGAAACAGATTTTATCTTATAGGCCAGCTTGAGAAATGTCTCCATCGGCAGACTAGGAAATGAGGCTAAGGCCTCACATATGGTCGTGTAGGGCTAGTGGGCTCAGCAACTGGCTCAGTGATGGAAAAGGCGCGATAAATAGCTTGAACCTTTTCAATAAAGAAAGCGGCCAGGTCTTCGCAATGAGCCTCTGAACAGATTTCAGCCGCAGGAGCTCTTTTAGCCATCAGGTCCTTAAGGACCTTAAAAATTAGCTTAAACGGATTGAGACTATTACTAAATTCCCGAGAATAGTATGCTGCACGAGCTCTACACACTGCTCTATGATATATTTTAATTTTAGCAAAATACAGAGTTTTTTTCCCAGCCTCATAGGATTTCCGCCATCCCCTTTCTGCCTGTTTACAGGCTTGTTTTAACAGCACCCGGGAACTGTCGTACCATGGGCTGGGTTCTCTGGAACGGCATTTAGTCCATGCAGCGGGGATCAAAGCATCCAAGGCCCTAGAGACCCAATCACAGAAAAAGTCATACCCCGAATCTATATTCGGAGAAGGGCATAGTGGGTTAACCTCCAGGAGATGATGGAAGTCCTCCAATTTGAGTTTCTTCCAGTGGCGTTTAAACACTACTCTATCCAGGGACTTAAAAGGGTGCTCTTTAATCAAAAGAAACATTTTCACTAAAAAGTGATCGGTCCAAGCAACTGGGCTGGGCCTAGCCACCTTGACTCCACTCAAATTCGTAAATAATGGATCAAGAATGTGGCCCCCCACATGAGTGGGGAAGGTAACCAGCTGGTTAAGCTGAAGAACCTCCAGATCTGCCAAAGTACTACTGATAGCCGAAATGTGACCGCAATCAAAATGGAGATTAAGGTCTCCTAGTATGCTGAAATTCGCGCAGCCCAGTGCCAAAGAGCTGACACATTCCGGAAGAGCCTTTCTAAACGCAGTGTCACACCCAGGAGGACGGTAGAATAAGAGACCAGAGAAAGTAAAATGATGACTGATAGAAATTCTAAAAAACGCACTTTCACAACCTACCAGATCCACTACCCTCCAGTCACAGGGGTAACAGGACTTTACGGCCACAGCGATGCCACCTCCCCTAGATGCCCGATTGTGAGTGAAGATGGAATACTCAGGAGGGAGTGCAAGATTCACAACTGCCGTGTCCGCTTCCTGAAGCCATGTTTCCGTCATAAAAAACACATCAGGTGTCTCATCCCTTATAAGATCATGGAGTTCTGAGTGGTGCTTCCGAAGGGATCTAACATTAAGATTCCAGATACTAATATCTCGAGAGACCGATGGTCTACTGCGAGAGGCTATGACCGGAGGGGACACCGTCAGAGCAGAGATCAAAGAAGGGGCATTAAGAGACCAAGTACCGCAGGTACACATATACGGGCCACAAAGGGGACAAACAGGCCCATGCAAACAGCATGGGACCGACTGCCTAATACCCAACAGCTCACCCCTAGAATATCCACTCAACCCGGCCATCACCTAAGTAAAATCCAAACCCCCACGAACAGAGTACCGCCACGCCTCACGCCTCCTTAGCGCTGACGGGCGCAGACGGGCAGGACTCTGTCACGACTCAGGCGCGATAAGGGCGCGCCCGCTGCACGATACTGCTGTGCGCTTGAGGACTGGTTTAAATAGGGCTGCCCCATGTCTGCACCACCACTAGACCGCTCAAAACGGCGCCCAAAAAACGGCACCATCACTCCCAAGATGGCGGCCGAATGTCCAAAGTAACACAACCCCCAGAACCAGACCCGCTAAAGCAGCGGTGCATAAGCAATTAAAATGCAGGTAAGAGGGAAAATGCCCAGACTTAAAAACAGGGGAAAGGAACCAAAAAATAAACAAGATACAAAATAGGTAGATATAAAAACGAAGCGCACCTTCAGCACAGCGCTGAGGCAGGTGAGTCCTTAAACGCTCTGATGAGCTAGAGTACTTTAACAAGCCAGAACCCCTTGAGGGACCGCCTTAAATAGGGCTGCCGCGTGTCTGCACCACCACTAGACCGCTCAAAATGGCGCCCAAAAAACGGCACCACCACTCCCAAGATGGCGGCCGAATGTCCAAAGTAACACAACCCCCAGAACCGGACCCGCTAAAGCAGCGGTGCATAAGCAATTAAAATGCAGGTAAGAGGGAAAATGCCCAGACTTAAAAACAGGGGAAAGGAACCAAAAAATAAACAAGATACAAAATAGGTAGATATAAAAACGAAGCGCACCTTCAGCACAGCGCTGAGGCAGCTGAGTCCTTAAACGCTCTGATGAGCTAGAGCACTTTAACAAGACAGACCCCCTTGAGGGACCGCCTTAAATAGGGCTGCCGCGTGTCTGCATCACCACTAGACCGCTCAAAATGGCGCCCAAAAAACGGCACCACCACTCCCAAGATGGCAGCCGAATGTCCAAAGTAAAACAACCCCAACAACAATGAATGTAGGACAGGACAAACAAGTGTCACATGGTTTAAATCTTGAACTAGTTCCCACAAGGGTTATAGAGCCTCTCAACCCTGGGCATACCTTCCCATGATTCAGTGACAATTCGTAATGGAAGCAAGTTCTACCGTAGTAATAAGATAGTTCTATGCACACAATGGAGAAAGTTCCATAGAACATATGGTTGAGGTTTTTTACAAATGCTGCTCTCAACTGCAATTTCATTCCGACATACTGTGCACAAATTACTATGTCCCTTTTCCGGCTAAATACATAAATAGAATTTTTAATCAATTTTTTAAAAATAAGTTTGGAGAGGGGTGCCACCTTATGCTGACCAATTAAAAAATATACAGAGCTTTCACATACTATAAAAATAGGGCACTTCTTCCCTTCAAGCTATAAAATATTTAATATTTTAGTGCAGTACAATTAGAGAGACTATTCAGTAAGGTGTTCTCCCACCTTAAAAAACTGCTATAGCAAACACATCCATTAAGAGAAGCCCAAATTCAAGCTGGGGGCGGGAGGAACAGCAGAAAGATTCAAATTACAGATTTTACTCCAAATACGTCCTTTAACCTTCTCAAAAAAGGACCAATACTGGTCCTCAAGTACTTCACAGGCATAACGCAGTGAAGGCAGGATTTTAAACTTATAGACTGCCAAAACATTGGCATAATGTCTTTGCCCAAAACACCTATGTAGTCTGTGAATGACTGAGGCTTGAGATAATGCCTTACTTCTACACTGACTGATATCATCCTTTTTTAAAGAATTACTGGAAAAAATTCCACCAAGAAAAGGATACATCTTCACCACTTCCAACTTATCGGCCTCAAGAACCAGTATAAATCATTCCCAACTTTGCACCCCCGAAACCTAAAAGTCATAACTTTGCTCTTAGAGACGTTTATTTTTAGAAAATGTTCATTAACATAATTTCCCAGCCTAGTGAGACGCGTCTGTAATCATATTTGTTTAAATTCAATACAACAACATTGTCAGTGTAGAGTAGAAAACTAACATTCATTGATCCTAGCTTAGATGGGTCCCCTTTAGTCTGTTCAGCTCTGCATGATAAGTCCTGGGTGCAAAGAGAGAAAAAAAGGTTCGTTAGCAGGCACCCCTGTGTCAGAACATTATATGTCTCCACTTTGCTGGCAAAACTCGGGTTCCCTCCCCTTAAGACCTGAGTCCAAGTGGAAGAGTGCAGGGAAACTATCAACCTGAGCAGATGAGCAGGTATACCCAGTGCGGACAGTTTCCTCCACAGCGTCTCTCGGTCAATCCTGTTAAACACTGTGGAGGAATCAATAAAAGCAGAGTATAAAATCATGCCCTTAACCGCAGGGCACTTTCCAATCAGTTTATAGGGGATACCTTTGTGAGAGCCAACGCCTGTGGACCTGCCTTCGCCTTCCTGCTTTTCAGCCTGCTCTTCAGCCCACTACTCGCGGTACCCGCTGCGCGGGTCCCGCTTCGTTTAGGAGGTGAACTTTGCTTGAGTGAGGGTGAACAGTCTTGAACATCGTCCTTTTTAAAGGAAGCCTTCGTGTGTGACTGTGGTGTGCGGGGCTGCGAGCGAGTGCGGGCGCAGGACTATAAGTCCCAGGAGCGCCCGCCAGACCCAATTGCAAACACCTGGGCCGCTCTCCCCGCATGCTCCTCCCCACCAGTGCCTGATAAAACTCTACTCCTCCTGTGGCTGTTGGGATACCTTTGTGAGAGCCAACGCCTGCGGACCTGCCTTCGCCTTCCTGCTTTTCAGCCTGCTCTTCAGCCCACTGCTCGCGGTACCCGCTGCGCGGGTCCCGCTTCGTTTAGGAGGTGAACTTTGCTTGAGTGAGGGTGAACAGTCTTGAACATCGTCCTTTTTAAAGGAAGCCTTCGTGTGTGACTGTGGTGTGCGGGGCTGCGAGCGAGTGCGGGCGCAGGACTATAAGTCCCAGGAGCGCCCGCCAGACCCAATTGCAAACACCTGGGCCGCTCTCCCCGCATGCTCCTCCCCCCTCACACTGCATTGTATATTGCTAACTCGTTTATCTCGCGGCGCGGGAGCGCGCGGGAGCGTCCCGGGAGAAGCCCGGGACAAGGGCGGGACCGTCTGTGGCCGTCCGGGGCCGGAGGAGGCCGGGCTGGGCCACCCCACTGACATTTGCCACACTAGCACTGTAAGCAAGTTATTATAGTTGTGATACTGATTTTACTTGTTGTTATATATTGAGGTGCCTAGGGGTTATCTATATGGCCCGTCCTACAAACACATCCACTTTGCTGCCATTTGTGGGTGAAGTGGAAGCAGCTATTATGGGCCCCCTAGATACCTATTTCAAACGGCTGCCCCAGGATATTGATAGGGAAATCGCCTTGGCAGAAAGACGTGCGGGGCGTAGGTTGTCTATAGAATTGTTGAAAACCCCCCTTGAAAAACGCAAAAGCCAAAGTTTCCCCTCATTGGTAACCCCTTTATCATCTATCTTGTTGCCTGCTATACACGACTTTCCAAATCTTTCGCTTGCAGTAAATGAGCTATTGGATACCTCTCCTCTAGAAATAGTAACCATTACCTTGCCTGCAAAGTCCCCCGGTGTTTCTACCAACTCACCCACTGGGCAACATCTTACAAATCAACCCAGTGTTTCAGCACAGGCTATAAAACCTAAACCTTGCACAAAAAGGAAAAGGGGTGTTATTGCAAAGAAAGGCCAGCTCCCAAAACCCCCAAAAAAACATAGGAAATTGAGCCGTCATACTACCGGGGATAACCCTATTGGGCTACCGGCGGGCGAGGGAGAAGTTGTTTTGGATCCCGTAATAATGGTATCCCCTGAGATACCACTACCATCAGGTCCAGATCCCATTGCCATAGCATCCCTGGGACTCTAACACCTAAGCCACAATTCCTTCTAGAAGTGGAGAAAATAATACGGTCCCTCTTGAACCCCGTTGAGGATAGACTTAAAAAGATAGCTGAACAACTGGACCATCTAGAGCAGGTGAGCTTAGATAATTCTTTCTCTACTAAATCTTTAATTAAGTCTTGCCACAAAACGGGAGGAAATATGATTACCCAACAAACAGTTGAGCGAGATGTGGGTCCCCCGCCGGTTGTTTTACAACCTTCTACTGTGAGTACTGCGAGTAGCTCCCAGGGAAAAGGTCAAAGTAGTAAGACTACCAATGACCAATCTACTAATAGTAATTGTGGGAAGACCAAGCCCCAGAGCACTGTAGTCAAAGGTAGAAAAGATTTGTCAATAAATGCCACCCCTGTTATCGCTAATACTTTACCCCTGCAAAGTACTTCGACAACTAGTCACGGTCCTTTGGCAAGTAATGATAAAAATCTAGGTAAAAATAGTGTTGGAACATACAAGCCCCATGATCCAAAAGTGCCAAATAGAGGTGGCCTTGTAAGTGATGGAAGCAATATATTAGAGGGAAATAAGGCTCCCATGGTACCAAAGAATGTAGTCCCACCACGCCCTGTTGTCCAGGAACAAAGCCAACCATTACCCTATGTGACAAAACCCTCGACTAGGATACCCCCGATACAACTTACCCCTGATTCCTACCCCTATGTGGCTATCCTTACCAATGTTCCTCCCCTTCTTCAAGGGCAAAGAGAAACCTATGAAATGTTAAAAAATAAGGTTATGCATTGGCTAAGGGTTAACAGACCTCTACCTGGGGAAGTGGATGGTTTGATCATCGGGGTTAGAAGGGTTAATTGGATAGGCAGTACCCTGAAACAACTGGGGGGGTGAATGTATCATAATTAACTTTCAAGATCCAAGGGTGGTAGGACTGATCACGAGACCTGGTTGGAGCACTAGCAGTGGTGGGATTGGTATTGTGGACCTCACTTTCTTTTATCCAAGACCTGCGGATGCTCATTCTGGTGGGAATAACGAGCCAGGGAGATTCAGTTTCTTCCCTCTGGCAGAGATCAACCCTTTCCATGTTCCTCTCCCACAACTAAATGTCTGCTATGGACAACCATGTAATCCTCATGATGGGTTGGGAAATTTGAGGTGGGGATGTTGACGGAGACCGGTTGATCCTATTGTAAAGGGGGGCAATATGGCTAGGGAGAATTACCCAGAGAAATCACTGGCAATAACAAGGGATGTAACACCAAGTACAAATGGAGCGACCATCAATAGGGAATGTGGAAATTTGAAAAGGGATAGCATGGTATGTTCGGGAAATATGGTGGGTGAATCAAAGCTTTTATTAGATACGGGTGTCACTGAGGGCAGGGTTGGTAATTGTGTGAACACTGTTATGGAAGAGGAATGTAACTGCGTGAGCATGCCAAACCACGTGTCTATGCCAGCCATCAATGTGGGGACCTGTAATAGCAATACCACGGGGAGGTTCCTTTCGTGGAATATCGCAGGGCTGTGTACTAGATTGTTTTCACAAATTTGGATAGATTTTGTCAACGGGTTTGAAATGTGTTTATTCCAGGAGACATGGGCTTGCGACCCAATTTTCCTCCCAGGCTATTTAAATTTTTGTATACCAGCGAGTAGAGGCCCAAGGGGCAGACCTATGGGAGGTTTAACAGTTTGGATCAAGCAAACTTTACAAGTTAAAATAAAAGTGCTTGACCTGGGTTGCAAGGATATACAATTGCTCAGAATATCACCAGACAAGGGGGGTGTGATAGACATATACAACATCTATGCTAGGGGTAATGAGTGCTGGGAAATCCCCTACCCTAGAGGCTCTATCCTCCTTTCTAGAATCGCAGTCCCTTGGAAATAGAGTGGTTATGGCTGGCGACTTTAATAGGACCTTCGAGCCGTTAGAAAATACTGAACATCCACTAGGGCAGGAGGAAGATGTCCAATGGGGTGTCCCAAACCTGAATCTTGTACCAGTCAAGCGGTGGACAAAAGATATCTTGCTATTGAACGCGTTATGTATGGAATATGGCTTGAGGGCCCTCAATGGAAGGACAAAGAGCGACCAGGGAGGCAATTGTACATTTGACAATGGTCATAGTAAAAGCAGAATAGACTATGTCATTTGTAGCCTTCATTTATGGTGTGGGGTGGGTGATATGGAAATTAAGGATAGATTAGAAAGTGATCATAATCCCCTTTGTGTCACCCATTCCTGGTGGAGGGTCATGCCAGATGATCCAGAGACGCGTAGCGAAGTTGTACCGGTTATGGCCAATGATACACGAAGAGTTAAATGGCCAAATGTGTTGGCAAATGTGTCTTCAATGAATTACATAGACTCGGAGGTGGATAAAGCAATCGCAGCCCTGGAGATAATAAACCCCGTAATACCTGGTTCCTCTTTAATAACAGCTATACACGATACGTTTTTTTCTCTTATAAAACCACACTTTACTAGATTAAATAAGGTAAATAGAAAAGTCCCAGTTAAAATGGCGAGGTGGTTTAACGAACAGTGCAGGTCAGCCAGATTGGAATTGGGTAGGGCACTTAAGGGTAGAGACAAGGGTTTGATTAGTATAGCAAGGAAACACTACAATGTTAGTATACGCAAGGATAAGAAAAAGTGGGATGAGGAATATTGGGAAGAGTTGCTCGAAGCTTCTGGGTCAAGAAATTCTAGACTTTTTTGGCAAATCGTGAAGTGGGGCCGAGGTGGTACCCCCAACAGTGCAGATAACAATGTTAATGCGGCATCATGGGTTGAGTATTTTAAACCCCAGTACGCAGAAAACAAGGGCATTGTGGCAATAGAACCTATTCCAGTGGTATTTTGCAAGGGAAACCTGTTTTCATATAAAGAAGCAGAATTGGTAATCTCTACCCTACAAGGGGGAAAAGCACCAGGCTTAGATGGGATTCCCTCAGACATTTTTAAGCACGATAAGGTACGGTGAGCTAGGTATGTAACCTCACTGGGGAATGCTCTAGCTAAAGGGGCTGAAATCCCAGAAATATGGAAGGGGGCAATAATTATACCGATACACAAGAAGGGTGATCGGTCACTCCCGGCCAATTACAGGCCGATAAGTTTGATTGCCACTATTCAAAAAGTGGTTGGGAAGATGGTGGTCAACAAACTTATGGATTGGGTAGACCAGAACAATGCCCTCTCCCCCTATCAGGCAGGCTTTAGGCGGGCAACCAGCACGGTTGATCAAATATTTCGATTTACCATGCTGCGGTGGGGGACTGTACTCCTTGGCGAGGGCAACCTTTATGTCGCATTTGTAGACTTGAGGGCTGCTTTCGACCTGGTGCCAAGGAGTAAGCTTTGGGCAGTCCTGAAAAAAGCAGGGGTCCCACTCGAGTTGCTTACTCTAATAATGCGTCTTCACGAAAGCAACTTCGCCAAAGTCCAGTGGGGGAGTAATGGGGAATGTACCGATAATTTTCCTGTTGGACGGGGTGTACGACAGGGATGTGCAATGGCACCCCTGCTCTTCTCCCTGTTCATCAATGGTATCGTGGATAGGATGTTGGATGCAAGTGTGGATGCACCATCGCTAGCGGGCATCAGGGTCCCTATCCTGATGTTCGCTGACGATACCCTTATTGTATCCAAAACCCCTGCGGGACTCCAGCGCGCGCTGAATATATTTGATATGTTTTGCGGGGAACATGGTCTCGAAGTTAATGTTAGTAAAACAAAGCTGATGGTTTTTGGTCAAAGGCGCCGATCCCAACCAAGGGTATCTCTAAATAATATCAAGCTTGAGGTAGTAAATGTTTTTACCTACCTAGGGGTAGAGATCTCAAGCAAGCCAGGTTGGTCACGACATATTGAGAAGGCGGTACTGCGTCACCAGCAGATTTCAGGGGCGCTCCGGGCAGAACAAGTGAAATCAAAAATTCGGCCTGTAAAACCGGTCCTAATGGTTTATGATGCTAAAGCCTTGGGTGCAGCCCTGTATGGGGCAGAAGTATGGGGTTTTGAGAGGCTCCCCGCCCTACAAATATCAGAGAATAGGTTCTTGAGGGGAATAACGAGTCTCCCCCAGAGTACACCATTAATACCACTTGGTTTGGACCTAGGGAGGAGACTGGTTAGTGACCGCGCCCGACTAAGGCCTATCCTTTATTGGAGACGACTGTGGACGACCCCAGAGATCAGACACTATGCTGATGGGTTTCTAGCCCTAGTTAAATCAGATATATTCCACAAAATATCATGGTTGAAGACGCTCAGGGTGGTTCTTGTTGAGCTCGGTCTCTCCAACCTTTGGGAAAATCCGGTTGGGGAAGTATTCCCAAGTAAAAACATCATTAAGGCCATATATTGGGATTATATAGAACATAAGCTCTGGAGGAGTACACATGCAGAAACAATGGGGGGTAGATTTATGGAAATAAAAACGAGACCTGTACTAGAACAGTATTGGGACAGTATAACTGTCCCGATAGATAGGAAGTTGTTTTTTCAATTAAGGTCAGGTTCGCTCCCACTGAGGTCATTGACGGGCAGATGGAGAAGTACTAATAGCTTGTGTTGCCCGGCATGTGGTGCCCTAAATGAAAGCATTATACACTTCTTATTTCTGTGTAAGGCCTATGCAAACCCAAGGAGAGTATGGCTAGCCCCAGTCTGTAGAAACCTTGGGGTATTAAGTGGTGTCGAGGGGATGAGAATCATTTGTACCTCCACCGAAATGCCTATAGTGCTGGGAACAGCAAAATACTTGGGGTGGGCATGGTCCATCAGGAGGAGGGTTCTATCTTCCAATATGCACTAAATTTTACATTAATTTTAAAAATTCTTTTTGTCAAAGCTTGCACAAATTGTTTAAAATATGTTTTATGTGTATGTAATATGAATTTTAATTATAATGTATTTTAATTATAATGTATTTTAAAATGTATGAATTTCGAAATGTATGTTTGTGCTTTTATGAGTGTACAACTCGAATAAAGCTTTTTCAATCAATCAGTTTATATAAAAGTCGACAACCTCGGACTAGCATATTGTCCCTCGGCTTTTGTTTCAGGGCCATCATAATATTACATTGTGTCCATGTGCAATTACTGTCAAGCCATGTGGAGGCTCTTCATGATGTTCAACTCCTGCCCCCCTGCAGTACTACATTAATTGACCCAATTATGTCAGCAAAGGCCACAAGCATATGCTTTTGATTAATAGTGATCTTCAGATGCTCCTCTATTTGAGCCCTATTATTAGGCATTATCTGTTCCAAGATGGCATCTGGGTATATAGTTGGCCATTTGCGTAATATGCCCTTATTCATACGATGTGATATAAGATGTAAGTTTTATATCCCACTTGTTTTCTTATTATGGATCACAAGAAAGAGCAATAATGGAAAATGGCCACTTAAACATTCTTCCAAGATAGAGAAGCTGACCAACGGTGGTTTAAAATAGCTAGAAATACCAATAAAATCAATGAGGTTGCCTTGGCCTCGGCCCATATATGTAATTTAGTCTGGAATATAAGTTGTGGAAAAAACAATTGTTAAAAAAGATAATATTTTGCCACTATAGTATGAAAAATATTGCCACATTCGATCTCACTATTGATTGCCCCCATTGCTGTAGTCAGGAAGCTGGTAAATTGTGGCAGTCAATGGCATGACACACTTCCTCTTTGCCATTGTTCTAACCTTGTGCTTCTAGCATTGTCAAAAAGGTAAGCAGGTAAAAAATCAAGTGAGCCACAGTACAAGGCCAAGGAGGATGGCCCGGCCCAGCCTCTTTTGCTCGCTGACGGGCTCAGGCGGGCCCGTTCTTGGCCTGGTCTTCACCCAGGCCACTCCCGGGTGCGACCTGTGACGTCCCATGCTGCAGGACACCGCCAGCTGATTTATGGCACTCTGGCACACAACAATGGCGTTAGGGAGAGGATTGCTGGGGGTTGTAGTCTGCCTCCTCACCCTGCAGCTCTCCCATAGCAGGAACAGCAGCAGATTGAGGCTCCTATTCAGTTAAGGTACAGACATTCCACTTCTCCTGCATCCTCATTACTCTTCTTTGTCACTGAAAAGAACCACAAATTCCGGTTCTGCATAGACTACAGGGCACTTAGTAAGGTAACAATAACAAAACAGTACCCGTTGCCCTTAATCACCATCTTGGTGGACCAGGTTTGTGACTCTACAATATACCCTGAACGCTATTTGCGCGGAATGTATCACCTCATTAGGGTGACGGAGGGTGATGAATGGAAGACAGCTTTTTGAACCAAGTTTGGTTTATTTGAATATACTGTCATGCAATTTGGCTTGTGTAATGCCCTCACCCCATTTAAATTCTTTGTAAATGAGGTCCTACAAGAGCTGCTGGACTTATGCATGATTGTGTAAATTGACAACATCCTCATTTACTCCCAAAACAGTAATGATCATATCACTCATGTACGAACAGTCTTAAAGCACATCCAAGACCAATCCCTGTTCGCCAAGGTAGGGAAGTGTGCATTTCACACTAAAAAGACAAGTTTGTAGGCTACATCCGGTCACATGAAGGTAAAACCATGAATATAAAAAAGGCCCAGACAATTCTGGATTGGCAAGCCCCAACCTCCCTTAAAGCTGTTCAGAGTTTCTTGGGTTTTTCCAATTTTTTATGCGATTCATCACTCACTTCTCCAACCTTGTAAGTTCCACTGTGCAATTATTGAGGAAGAAAGTACCCTTCATTTGGTTGCAGGAGGGAGAATAAGCCTTCTGTTTATTGAAACAGGAATTCATGTCAGCCCGATACTGAAACACCCTGTTCCCACACAACCGTACTTTGTGGAGTCAGATGCCTCACAGGTGGCAGTAAGGGGAATCTTAGCACAGCACAACATTTCTACAATAAACATGCACCCCATTGCTTACTTTTCCAAGATGTTGTGGCCCACAGAGCAGAATTCACATGGGCTAAACATGAGTTGCTTGTCATTAAACTCTGCTTTTAGGAATGGCACAGTACTACCTGGAGCACAACACACCATCACCATACACACGGATCATAAAAACCTTCAATGTTTCAAATCCTTAAAGCCCTTGCCCCTACAACAAATCAGGTGACTCCTATTCTTTAGTGATTAAAATTTTGTGATAACATACAGACCTCGGGCCCAACAGACTACAGCTATGCAACCAAGACCCGTTTCTAGACAAAGTCTGCCTATGCACTAAACAAGGAGACATAGACAAGAAGGGGGACAAAGAGAACAATTAAATGTGTGGTAGGTAGCTTTATCATGGAACTACATTGTATATCTCCACTAAAGATCTGAAAAAGGAACTCTTGATCTGGTGCCAAGACACTCCGTTAGTAGGGCACCCTGGGATACAAAAAAACAATAGCAAACTGCAAACGCAGACATGATGAAGAAGCCAATAAACATCATAGACAAGCCCCTAATTAAAAGAAAGGGGATCAGGTTTGGCTCTCCACAAGACATCTACGGCTCCAGGGACCACATAAGTTTTAACCGTGATATGTGGGTCCCTTCCCTGTGGGCAGTATAATCAATCCTCTAGCAGTACGCCTCCTATTACCTAATGACTTTCCTGTCCATCAAGTGTTCCATGTGTCCCTCCTAAATCCCTACTATGCCCAGATCGCCCAGCACCTCATCCCCTCCTATAGCTATCAATGGACAGCTGAAATTCGAGGTTCATGGTACTTGATGTCAAAAGAGTGAAACATTTATATTGCTAATTTGACTGGAAAGGGAATGGTCCGAATGATTAATCATGGCAACCTGCTGCCTACGTGCACGTTCCCCGGTTTGGTTTGCCTCTTTCATGCATGCCATCCCAACAAACCCAACCCAGTAAGCCCTTCTTTGTGGGAGGGCACCCCTCATGACCCTAACTTCCTTGCGTTCTCACTTCTCCTGTCCTTTGTGTGTAGGGGGATTGCGGGATCTAGCACACATCTCAATGGCTCCTTGGCTGTTCATGGGAATCTTTGCCCCATAGGCTTGACAATGTTTTTGGCATGGTAATTATCCCCCGGGACCCTAGGCCATGGAGTCCTGAAACACCATATTACAAACAGTAACGACCCCCAAGGCCCTTAGGCTGACTCATCATGACTACAGTTTTATTTGAAATGACTCGTAGGCACATGACTATGGGAATATTTAGGCTGATTCATAAGCACATGACTATGGGGATATTTGGGCTGAATCATAGGTACATGACTATGGGGATGTTTGTGTTGACTCATAGGCACATGACTATTGGGCTATTTGGTCTGACTCATCACGATTTGGGAATACATTTTATACTACCCTCAAACCAGGAGGCAGTGCTTGGCTTACCCACTGATTAGCGATCCCACTTACCTGAACGTCTCCAAGACTTGGCCGAGCATCTTCTGCATTTCAGCTCTTCTGCAAATCTCTGATGCTGTAGACATCTGTAGAAAACTCCATCCATGCAATGCTGCATGGCACTCCTGCGAATCTTCAGCACTGTCGGCATCTCCCCTGCTAATTCTGTGATGCAGCAAACAACATCCCTGCAACGTTGCACCCAAAAGGAGAAAACATGGTTAAGTAAAATCTTAAAGGTTAGTGCACTAATCAACCAAAGACTCGTTTGTATGATGCCAAAAATCAGAAAACAGGAGAACTCTTGAACATAGAGACATTATGGCTATTATTTAACATGCATACCAAGGCTTGATATTAACGCCCAGTGACATTCTTTTGTGCCTTCCTTTATTGTGCTGTAGTTTGTGAATCCAGAAACACACTCTTGTGCACCTTGTGCCTGATGTTGAACAAACAAGGTGCGCCTTAATGTGTGATTTGAAAACACAATATCGTTTCTGCTGGGAATGCTACAACTCCAAGGGTAACAGTTGATTATTGGATGTCTGTGCAGCAATAGATTCATTATTGTGTAAGTGACTGTTAGTACCCATATCAAAGGTGTGAGGGAATATTTCATGACTACTCATTTGTTGAGTAACATTTATACTCGTATTTGCAGTACAGCTCAGAACGCACTATATTACGCACATATCACAATGACACACTCCAGGACTGAGAAGAAACATAAGTACAGCTCCAAGAAGATAGAGGCTGACCTCAAAGACACGCAAGTCTCTCACCCTAGGAGAGATAGGAGGTCCAGCATAGTTTCTGCGGCAAAGAGCTAGTGAGTGGTATGACACACTCCAGAACTTCTACCCAGCATGCTATCTTCCAGCTTTTTTTCTTCCAGGTCTCTCACTTTCCCCACAATCCATGTTTTATATATGAAAACATTCACTTCTGAAAAAGGAACGAAAATGGCTAGTATTTTTTTGTACAATGGATCAAGTATTGGGGCAAAGATATTCTCTTTGGACGACAGAATGTCTCTTTGCAGCCTTGGATTAACAACCAAGCGTAACAGATACAATGGGATTGCTTGGCTCATCATACTGTCCTCGTTGCTGGCCTCCCAAGTGAAAACCTAAAAAAGGAAGTAGCATTTGTGTTAAACATTTGAGTAGACCCCTTTTGTCCACCTGCATGGTAATGCTTTCCTAGTTGCATCCCATCTTCTTTGAATGTCATGGTTATTAATCGGTTTGTGGTGCTCAAACAGACATTGCAACATGTAACTGGTCAATTTCCAACATGTTGGGACCTCCTGTATAAAGGTTTCACTAGTACTCTATCAGCATGCTGAATAATCCTCAACTGCTTCCAGGCTTTAAAAGAATGACTGCAATGAGTGCAAGTTCTTCTGCAGGTGGTCAGTAAGTTGCTGACTATGTCTTCTTTTTTTAGACAGTCCTGTACAAGTAGGTTGATGCAATGCACCAAACACTGAACCCTGAAATATCCATCATCTGCCATGGCTTTAACTATATTACATTTCATTGTCCTTGGCGACACATCCAGTTCTGTGACTCGTGGGTTGCAGCCATTCACACATTTTGCAGTTAAAGTCTTCAAAGATATTTGCAGCTGAATGGGATTTTTCCAAGGTTAATATTGCCAAACACCCTAAGTAGTTCATTTATCTCTGAGACCTGTAGATAGCTGTTACCTAACACACAGAAAAGAGATCCAGTGTCGCATATGTAATCAGTTGCTTGTCACCGGTCCACATGTCTGTCATCAGTTGAATACTGTAAACAGCACACTGCTTCAAAGCTTGTCTAACCAATTGCGCCAGAGTTTCCTGGACATCAGCACAGTGACGTGGGGGCTGGGTGGGGGTCTGACACATGCTTCTGGCATTTACTCCTGTTCTGACCCATGGGACCTTGGCTTCCCCCTGGAGAGTCATTGATAATCTTGGAAGTCAATACAACTAACATCCCGGCTGAACTCAGCACCCCCAGGGCGCAGCAATTTCTTTTTTGTTTTTCTCTGTCCCTGACCTTTAATTCTCTGGCTGGCCAGAAGCGTAATTAAGCTAGCTTGACCCAGGACGGGGACAAAATCAAGGAATCAAATTTGGAAATGAGTCACAGAAATATATTAAATCTTCATTTGCAAGAAGGAGTACAGATAAGTAGAAATTATTGTCGGCACTGCATTCTGATTTGGCGAACAATTGGTGCAACATCTGAGTCTCTAGGCTTACTACGACAAAATTGTTTGTTGGTGCAGATTTCACCAATAATGTGTAGATTCAGACCACGATGTGTGCAACATCTGATTTTCTAGGCCTACCTGTGTGATTATTGTACTTTGGTGCAAAATTCAACTACAATATTGTAAAGAACCCACGCTTTATGGTGAAGCACTACAGAATTTTAGTATAAATGCCGACTCAGATTATAAGGCCTTCAAAAGTTTAGCACCAATCCCTTAAGGGACCTTTCTACAAAAGGCTACATGTTTGTAATACCAGACTGTGCTAGACAGATGTCCCACTCACTCAGTTCACTCTTGTGTGTGCACATCCATCTTCACATGCAGCCCGTCCAAAGCCTTTTACCCCAGCAGTGCAGCAGAAGTCCTTGTTTTTGAATGGTGGACACTGGAGGCTAGCACTCCTAATCCATTTTACAGTTTACAGTGAGTGAGACTCAATTAGTGATACTCACTTACAGCAAATGTCCAAAACCTGAATTGTCAAAGAGCAAACTTCTAGGGGGTCAATTGGTCCAAAACCTTTTCCCTACACGTCTCCTCCTCATCTATGGGTAATTATGATTATATATCCAACAGTGATTTGAGACCTCCAACATTTTACGGATCTTCCCTGCATAGTCACCCTATTGTCGTAAACCTTCATAAGTGTGAGATTATCCATTATTATCTGCACCTACAAAGTATTATAATGGTTATGTATGTTGCAAACCCCAGTGATCCTGAAGTGTGAACTTCTCTCAAATGATTTGAAAAACTATGAAAATGTCAAATATGATAGCCCACTTTACTTTTCATAGTTCCCTCTCCAATGCAGCAATTCCTTTGTGAAGGTTTGGTCAGCAAAGACCCAGAGCATATGATATATTCCCTTGTACCTCATTTTCAGAAATGGGTGATTAATTTTTTGAGATAGGTACCCTTACCCAACACAATACACTCACTCTGGATATAAAAATTTTTTTTTGAGAAAATCTCTGCTCATCCCCTGATAGATATGGGACAAGGAAAAGGCATTCCCTAAGGAAGCACCAACAATTTACGTCAAAGAACTCACTTAGTCGCTATACAGATCATTCGATACCCCTGAGTTGGGAGACCTGTATACTGTATACTGAATCACTACACTACTACCAAAGAACTGTGAGTCACCTCCGGGTTTATTGCACTGGGGTTAATTGTTGTGAAGTGACATAACTAAAAGATGGCGCTCCTCTGAACCCCCAGCCGCACTCGCCTGGAACCGTTCATTGCAAGTGTCGGCCAAAGCAGAAAGAGTGGCACTGTGTAGGGAGGACATGAATGGAGTGCCCAAAGTTCCAATTGCGGCACATTGGGATGCATTCTTACACGAATTACTAGAAAGAGATGGGCCCCTGAGACTGAAACTGAGATAGTGACAGACACACCCTAACATGATTCCTGGGTATGCACCAAGATGACCTCTCTTGCACACAGTATTTAATAGCCGTATCCAGACACATAGCTATTGAGCATGCCACGTGCAGAACCTATACGCTGCAAAGCAGCAAAATACTTACGCCATCTGCGCTCGTGGTTCAGGGAAATTCTACCTTAACTAGTTAGAGGTGCCTCGACCTTTACTTCCCACCCCGCAGAGTTAGCTACACTAGAGACGGTACAAACATATCCCACCAATAGGCAAGCATTCCACTAGGGATTGATAACTGCAAAACATCAAATTTCAAAAACTGATGAGGCATGAATCACCTCATCACCCATAGATCCCGAGCCACTTAGGCTCTAACACTAGGCCTATGTCATATGTGCGTAGTGACTGTATTTAAGCGACACGATGCGCTGTACCATAAAATGTGCCTCTGGTATGCTGTTATGTTCATGTTGAAACAATGAAAACAATCAAAACAGATAAAAAGAATAGAAGGCGCCACTGTGCCTAGGGGTGGGGCACCTTTAGTGGCATTTTGGGCACGAGCCAAGGTGCCACGGTAATTGGAGAAGGCTGGGAGTGGTCGCCAAGAATGCCAGAGGCAAGAGGCAGGCATCCAGGGGCGTCCCCGTGATGGAGCAAGGTTTTGCACGTAAAGTGACTTGCTTGTACTCAACTCTCTCAAAAATAATGTTAATGTAGTAACTAACATGTTTTGTCATATTAATATTGCATTACACGACATATTAGGCATCTAGGGGAAGCTTGTTTATGTGCTTTTACTAACTAAAATCCGCTCACATTAAAATGGCTGCTGCTACGCAGGATTTTCTACTGCGCATGCGTCTGTCATGCTCATGTGATATGCTTGGTGGGAAAATTTTGCTTCTGCGCACTAGAACTAAGATGGCTGTTCTTTGTCCTAATGTGTAAGAAGCTTGCATCGCTGCTTTGCTAAGCTGTTTGTTTTTGCTTAATATCTAATGCAATAGTTTAAATAAAACAAATGGGAATAGAGTAGAAAGAAGTGGTATACAGTGCATTTATTTATTCTGTGTCTCTAAAACAGTTTCTTTTCTATTTTTACATGTTACATATCTTGGACCTAAATACACTGGTGAACTCCATCTTTGGAGAAACTGCGCCTGTGCGACAAAAGTCCTGAGCCACTGAAGCTGGAGCCTTGAACTCAAGCCAATCAGACATGGATGGGAAGAACTATGGGAAGAGTGAACGCCTTACCCTGCCAGAGGAAGCTGAATTGAATAAAATGTTTTTATATCTTATTGTTACATTCACTACCGGGCGGAATAAGTACATGGGAAGATAAAGTTATGGGAGGGAACATTTTGAATTTATGATTGACAAGTTACCTCATTGTAATATGGTGTGATGACTATTCCTTGCTCTTTGTCCAATACAATTGTGGTATTTACACATTTGGGGATGGTACACTGACCTGGAAAATAGTATAACTAGGGTAGGCTTAGCTAGTTAGTTTGTCCGACTTGTCCGAATAGCTGACCTGTAACTGACCCAACGCCCTCAATAGGTGATCGGGAGCAGAGTTGCTGGCAGAGCACTCTGTCAGAAGATTCGATAACCCAATCGGGGTTCTGGGAAGGAGATCGATGACCCAATCGGGGTTCGACTGTTAGCTGCAGAGAGGGTTTACAACGCTGGTGTTTGAACTTTAGCTGTGATGCTGGTCTTAGCCTGTGGAGGTGGTCCTATCCTAATTCAATTTGGTCGTAACCTGTCCTGGTTCTGAAACTGATCTGCACCTGTTCTTTCCTGCTGGCATCTGTACTTTGGGACTCTTATTCCTAGACTTAATCCGTGGCCAGGGTTGGTCATCTCACCATTTTAGGTAACTATAAAGTGTGGATTTGTCATTGTATTTGTTTCCCCTTTTCTTCACCCACCTTTTGTTTAAATGCTTATCGATATTTTCTCTCCAAATTATTTGCATATGCTCATGTTTAAATCTGCATCATTCTAAATAGAATAATAAAATCATTGAATTAATGTTTTTCAAAAACTCTCCAAAGAATTTTCTTAGATAAAATAACTAAAACTTTTTCTGAGTCTGTGGTTATTCTATGAAATGCTGAATGTTACTTTTCTACCTATTTTATCGCTAACTCCCTTGATCCATTAGGTCTATAGGTAACGGTGGCTTGGATTGGTAAGACAAAATGGTATAAGTCCCGAATAGTAAAATCCCAATTGGTTGAGTGTAATCCCAATTGATTGATTGTAGGTTTACCTGATTAATGTATATATAGGTATATGGGCCCAGGTGAGTATGTTGAGCAGGTGAGCCCATGCTCTATCACCCGAGTTGCACAGGCGGACCCTCTAGGGAGGGGATATAAGGCCTGACCATGAGAAGGAAGCCCTCTTTGTTCTCTCACCCCGGTTGCCCATCTGGATGCAGCCTGAAGAAAGTGCCCCCCACCCATCCCTTGGTTTAGGGGTCCTGGGCAAGAGGAATGGTAGGGGACTCCATAGTAGCGGGACTGTCATATCCTTTTGCAGGGAGGACAGTCAATGGCGCTCCGGGCTGGCGGGAGAGGGGGCCGTCCTGCTGGTTGTCCTAGAGTCTCCGACCCTACCTGCGATGCCGGTGCTTGGAGGAAGCAATTAGTGTAAGAGCTGGTGCGTAAGCAACACGCAAGGCAGTGCCGTAGTGGCTGAGTCTAGGGGGTAGACAGTGGGTAGTCACCTCCAAATGGAAACAATTCCGATGGGTGTTGCTGCCTGCTGGCACAACCCGCATCTGGTGTGGTGGAGGTACAGAATGGTAGTGGAAGTGGAGATGGTGTTGATGCCTGCTGGCACTACACACATCCAATGCGGTGCTGAAGGTACCGAATTGTAAATACAATTATAACCTTTGGTCAAGATGAAAACTGTACAACTATATGTTTACCTATGTGTATTGGTTTGATGTGATAAATTGAATAAAGTTGGTCTAATGTTGATAGTGCATCAACAATAATGGTGACAATATGTGAGAAGTAATAAACTACGCAGTGAAGACAAAACATTTGTATAGTGCTCTTTGTGGGGGGAGAAGGGAAGGGCTTAGAATGCTAGGGTGAGTAGCCTGCAATATGCCCACTAAGAGCTGGGCTAAACTGGCCATAAAATTAGCAAAAGAGTCAAGTAACAATTGAAGCCCTAATGCCGTCCTTGACATGAGGACGGCACCGTTTGATTATCACAGGACTGGTAATGGATGGGTGCCTAGATGGCGAGCTTTGCATTGTTTCTCAACAATGCCTCTTCAGGACCATTAACATAAATAATAAATAAAAAAGGGGCCAAGAATGATGCACCCTTGACTGAAGCCTCCAGTGATTGAAAGCGTTTGGTACATGATCCCCAAATGTTGTCGATGCACACATGTCCTTGTGAATATTCACCAAAAACATACCAATTCTGGGTCATCGCCAAGGGGCAACAGGATTGCCCTAGGCTTGGAGTCGTTCACTCGATCAAATGCTGACATGAGGTCCCTAAAACCTAAAAAAAAAGAGTACCCTTGTTTCCTAATTTATACTTTTGGAATAGTCGATGCAGAATCAAATTCTGGTCGATAGTGCTCAAGCCGGGCAGGTTGCAAGGCACCGTCTTTGAGGGACTCTCTTCTTTCCTTTCTGACTGTCTTATAGATGCCTCTTAAATTCCCCCCCCCCCTGTCCTTTTGGAAGCATTGAATGGCCTTTTTAAGAGCAATGTGAGCTTTTGAACAGTGCTTGTTAAACCGGCAAGGACCCCTGGGAGTGGTGTGGCCCTGGCTAAGAACAGTAAGGGCAAATCTCAGCCCAGCACATAATGCGGAGAAGGTATTTAAGACATCAACAGAGGCTGATTTAGGATAAAACAGAATTTTAGCTCGTCACTCCTCTGCCTTGGAGGAGACCAGGGACCCCTGAATGGGGTGATAGAAAAAATACCAGCCTCACTCATAGAGCTCCTATGGTGAGGATATGGAGGAGCGAGGAACAGAACGGGCTTGCCCCACAACAAAAACGGCTGGGAGAGTCAGATGGTGATACTGGCTGTGGAGAGTTAGATGGTGATTTCCTAACCATTTCCCCAACCCACTATTAGACCTGACAACCTTAAGGTGGTCTTCATCCAAACTTTTTGTCTGCTTACCTCTTCTTTTTTGCTAATTCGTTTGGCTGGGCTTAGGACTCTAGCACTTTACCACTACTAACCAGAGTTAAAGTGCATGTGCTCTCTCCCATAAACATGGTTACATTGCTTTATCAATAATTGGAAAATGTAATGTATCTGTAAGTCTCTAGTAGAGTGTACTACCTGTGCCCAGGGCCTGTAAATTAAATGCTACTAGTCGGCCTGTAGCACTGGTTGTGCCACCCACATAAGTAGCCCTTTAAACATGTCCCAGGCCTGCTACTACATAGCTTGTGCATGTGGTTTAACTGCCATGTCTACTTGCCATTTAAAACCCCTTGCCACGCCTTACACCCCTCTTTATTACATAAAAGTCACCCCTAAGGGAGGCCTAGGTAGCCTGTAGAGCAGAGTGCTGTGTATGTAAAAAGTAGGACATGTACTATTAGGTTTTACATGTTCTGGTAGTAAAAAACACCCACATCTGCTTTTAACTTCTGTGATGCCCTCCTCCTCTCATAGATTAACACATTGGGAATTCCTTATAATCTTTTTAGCTGTAGTTCTTGATTGAGAAGGAATATCTCTATCATGGTATATATCATTGAAATTTTTATGAAAAATCCTCTTTATTGGTAAAGCTGGATTTAACATTACTATTTTAGAAATCCTACTATCAGAAAATAGGCATCTTAATGCTCTTAAAGCTCTCTGTGGCTGCAGTCTGTCTCAAATACACATTTGGGGTGGGTGACAGCTTGCATTTTTGCATTCACTCCAGACAGCCACACACACATCAGAAGGTTAGGTGTATCTGAGTGCCCATCTGCATTTTGATGGCTTATTCTGGGTAGGGGGGGAGGGATTAGCCGACACACCTGAATTGGCAGGGTCCTATCCCTGCACAAATGGCTGATTATTCCCCTGTAGATAGTCTGGTGTCAGGGCTAGAAAGTAAGGACCTCTGTGCACTTCCAAGACCCTTCTTTAAAGTGATATCCAATTCAAAGACACAACTGAGTATAAGTACTGGGTGTGTGACCCCACCAAATCAGACTCTTCTGGACTTGTAAACTCTGGCAGGAAGATGGACTGCTTGGCTGCTACAAGGACTGTCATTCTGCTGGACCGCTGCTCTGGAAGACCTACTTTTCTACTGTGCTGTCCAGCTGCCTACTACCCTGTGACCCTGCTGAGGAAGAACTGGACATTTTGCTCCCAAAGTGATTTTCAAGTGTTGGTTGGCTTGCATCCTGTTTTCCTGAGACTCAGAGATATACAAGTCTCACCTCCTGCTCCTGAGCCTGGTCCATTGGAATTGATCCAGGTGTTTGCTTCAGTAGAAATGACAGAGTGCTTGAAGCACAACCAATACATTGACTCTGTGGCAGGAGTAGAACTGGTGCATCACACTTGGAACCAGCGCATTGCCTTAATTTAAAGAAACTAACACATCTGAACTCCTGCATCATGAAGAAAACCTAAACAGCACTCTCGGAACCAATGCATCTCGGCTTTGTTGCTTCATCTTTGGAACCATCGCATTACCATAGTTGCATGGAAAAAATCAACGCTTATTGCTTCTAAGTTCTAGAAACACTTTTATTTTTTGAAAATTCATATCTCGATTTCTACTTATTGTATGTTTGGCATTTTGGCATTGACATATTTATAAAAAATAATGTCTATTTTTCTGAAATAGTGTGTAGTCTTTTTATGGTGTTTTCACTGTATTACTGTTTGAAGTGTTGCACAGGTTACTTTATAGTGTGTATCTGACTTACCCTGACTAGGATTGTAGTTCCTAGTTGGACAGGGTGCATACCTCTGCCAACTAGATACCCAATTTCTAACATTGGTGATCAGCGGGTAGGTTAGAACTTGTGATTGTGTAGTGTCATACAATAATTTTATGTACACTACCCTTTTCAATTCTCTCTAATTGGTATTTTTAAATGTTTTCAAAAATCATATCTCTGTCTGGGGAAGCAGCATCCATTCCCTGAAAACATGGTTTTGAGCTGGCCAAGTTGAAAACCTGCACTGTGGTCCAGTTCAAGGATTTCTGCATGAGTTTGAGCTGTCTACTAAATGCCCACCAGGAAGGTGGAGGTACAAAAGATGCTGAGGGCCTTGACAGAAGCTCACAATGCGGTGTCTGAAACCCAGAGGAGGATAAGCAAGAAATTGAGAAGGACAAGGAGCTGATTCTGGATTCAGAGGAGAATCTAGAACTTCCTGTGGAGCATGGAGACATCCAACCTGCCAAGGGCAGAGGCTTCCCCCAAAGCAGGGAGCAGTGTTCCATCAAAGACCTTGTTCCCAGAGGAGCTGCAGAACAGGAGGGATAAGAGAAAACTTAAAGTAGAGCGTGTCCAATTGAAGATGGAGAAAGAACAAGTTCTGGAAGAGAAGAGGCTGGCCATGGAGGAACAGAGAATGGCCCATGAGCTACGCCTTTGAGACTAAACATAAGAGCACTACAGGTGGAGTCCAGCAGTAATGGTGGCAGTGTACCTACAGTGTAGACTGGTGAAGTAAGGGTCTGCATACCAAAAAACGTTATGCCCAGTTCTGTAGCGGGGGAAGACATAGATAATTGGCTTGCTGCCTTTGAAGTGGCTCTAAGGGTGCACAAGGTCCCTATGAAGTCCTGTGGGGTAGTTGTAGAGGTACATGCCTTCGGTGGGAAGGGTCACACTGTTCACACTAGAGGCAGAGGAGCACTGCACTGCAATGAAAGTTGTTCAAGGTAGTATGTTTGGTCTGACTCCTGAAACACATAAACAGAGAATCAGGGGCAGCCACAAGATATCATCATATACATGGGTGGATTTTCTAGACTATGCTAGCAAGGCATTGAAGGGTTGGGTGAGTGGCAGCAAGTGGCAGCAAGGTTAAATGTAGAGGAGCACATGCTTTATATTTGTTTACCAGTGACGAACCAACACCTGGTTGATAGCAAGCTGAGTGATCACTGGAATGTTGCTGAGCAGACAGACATCTGGTCAGCACAATAGCGTCCAAGAGGATATCTGGGGGAATACCAAAAGGGTGGTCAGTGTTCCAAATGCAAGAAAGAGGGGGGATATAACAAGGAGATCTCTCAAGGCCCCCAAAACAACTCACAGGGGAAAGGGTCCAATTCTCAATCTAGCCACCAGAAGAAGGGATTCTCTGACCAGGGTCAACCAAAGAATCCCAAGTGCTTTGAATGTTTTGAGTATGGGCACTACAGGGGGCATCACAAGTCTCTAAAATCAGCACAACCTCCTGTAGGAGATAAAGTCCCAGGGGTTGTGAATGTAGTGCTGGATGAGGATTTTGTCCTAGTAAGTGAGGGGTGGCAGCAAGGTTACCCTAGTGTCCCTGGGTGACAGGCAGATGGTTCCTAATATCCACGTGCCCCCAAATGCTGCAAAGTATAGGCAATGGGTTGCCATAATGGGCAAGGTTTTGAGTTTCTGAAGGGACACATGTACCAGTATGACTATGTGAAGGTGTCAGCTGATGTACCCAAAGCTGTTAATACCAAATGCGTTCCACCAGGTTCTGGTGGCAGGCAACCAGAACGGTCACAATCCAGTGGCACTTGTTCCATTTGAGTAGCGCAGGGGGTCTCAGGTCTTCTGAAAGTTGCAGTGAGCCTTGCAATGCCTGTCATGCCTGTGGACTGTTTGTTAAATAATGACCTTGAGCACAGTATCTGGAAGGAAGTGGAGTTCATGACACGCTTGGAAATGTGGATTTGTGCTACCATCAGAACCATGACTGCCCAGGTTGGGAGCCAAGAAGGGCTGGAGCCTGGAAACCTTGCCCAGCCAGCTGCTAAGAAAGAGAAGGGTGGAGGGCATGAAAACCAGCCTCAGAATTTCTCCCAGTTGAGGTGGATGGGGCACCGGAACCCACTGAAGAGGGCATTGCTCTCCTTGGTGACCTGCCAGAGCTTGCAGGATGGCAATCGAAAGGAGGACCCACTAAGAAGGAATTCTGTAAGGCACAGAGAGAGTGCCCAAACCTGAAGGGCATGAGGCAATAAGCCAGATTCCAAGTTGTAGGTGATGCCTCTGGTAGTAATCACATTTACTCGGAGGCCAGCCTCCTTTACAGTGTGCCTAAGGCTACTGTACATGGGACAACAAGGGTCCTGGAGGTCCCTCAAAGCTGCAAGGCCTTTCTGTTGGAGCTGGCTCATGACATACTACTGGCTGGACATCTGGGCCAAGACAAGACCTTTGCAAGACCTGCTGCATACGTTTATTGGCCTAGAATGACGATTTCCTCAGATGTTTTCTGTAGAACTTGCTTGACCTGCATGGCTAGTGTGAAAGAAAGGGCAGAGGCTGAAAGCCCATTTTCTCTTGCCTGTCATTGGCACACCCTTTGAAAGGATGGGCATCTGCATTGTAGGACCCATTGATCCCCAGACAGCCTCTGGCTGGTCGTTTATCATGGTGCTGGTGGACCAAGCCAGAGATAACATATTATTGATATGTGAATTATAATATTATGATGACCATATTAATATTTAAAAAATATTTAAACAATTAATAATTACATTTTATGAATGTAAAAATATTTTAATTCTTTATATTATAGTGTACTAAATTATTACAGGTATTGTCAAATAATTAAAATGTAATGTAGAGTATAGTTAGAGATATTACATAAATTTTATTGGGGAAAAAGTATATACGTTTAAGGTCTGGCAACTACTTTATTTTACAGTAATTACAGTGGATATAGTAAATTAAATATATTAAGTGTCCTTCATCTACCGTTATTTAAGGGTAACTGTGGTGAGACTAGTAAATTAATTATGTTTGTTGTCCAGCACCTACTCTGACTTAATACTAACTGAAGTGAGAATAGTACATTAATTAAGTTTAGTGTCCAGCAACTACCCTGAATTAATGCTAACTGGAGTAGGAATAGTAGATTAATTAGGTTCAGTGTCCAGCACCAACTCTGACTTAATACTAACTGGAGTGAGAATAGTAAATTAATTAAGTTTAGTGTCCAGCACCTACCATGGATTAATGTTAATTGAAATGGGAATAGTAAATTAATTAAGTGTAGTGTACAGCACCTACCCTGGATTAATGCTAACTGGATTGGGAAGAGTAAATTAATGAGGTTTAGTGTCCAGCATCTACTTTTAATTAATGGAAACTGGGATGGGAATAGTAAATGACTTACGTTTAGTGTCCAGCCCCTACCCTGAATTAATACTACTTGGAGTGGGAATAGTAAATTAATTAAGTTTAGTGTCCAGCACATACCCTGAATTGATGCAAACTGGAGTGAGAATAGTAAAGTAATTAAGTTTAGTGTCCAACAGCTACCCTGACATAATAATAACTGGAGTGAGAATAGTAAATTAATTAAGTTTAGTGTCCAGCAACTACTCTGAAGTAATGCTAACTGTAGTGGGAATAGTACATTAATTAAGTTTAGTGTCCAGCACCTACCCTGACTTATTATTAACTGGAATGAGAATAGTAAACTAATTAGGTTTAGTGTTTAGCACCTACCATGAATTAATACTGACTGGAGTGGAAATAGCAAATTAATTAAGTTTAGTGTCCAGCCCATACCCTGGAATAATGTTAACTGGAGTGGGAATAGTACAATAATTAGTTTTAGTGTCCATCACCTACCCTTAATTAATACTAACTGGAGTGGGAATAGTAAATTAATTAAGTTTAGTGTCCAGCAGCTACCCTGACTTAATATTAACTGTAGTGGGAATAGTAAATTAATTAAGTTTAGTGTCCAGCACCTACCCTGACTTATTACTAACTGGAATGAGAATAGTAAACTAATTAGGTTTAGTGTTTAGCACCTACCATGAATTAATATTAACTGGAGTGGAAATAGTAAATTAATTAAGTTTAGTGTCCAGCCCCTACCCTGGATTAATGTTAATTGGAGTGGGAATAGTAAATTAATTAGTTTTAGTGTCCATCACCTACCCTGAATTAATACTAACTGGAGTGGGAATAGTAAATTAATTACGTTTAGAGTCCAACACCTACCCTGAATTTACAATAACTTGAGTGAGAATAGTAAATTAGTTAAATTTAGTGTCCAGCAACTACCCTGAATCAATGCTAACTGTAATGGGAATAGTAAATTAATTAAGTTTAGTTTCCAGCACCTACACTGACTTAATATTAACTGGAGTGAGAATAGTAAAATAATTAGGTTTAGTGTCTTGCACCTACCCTGAATTAGTACTAACTGGAGTGGAAATAGTACATTAATTAAGTTTAGTGTCCATCACCTACCCTGGATTAATGTTGACTGGAGTGGGAATATTAAATTAATTACATTTAGTGTCCAGCACCTACCCTAGATTAATTTTAAATGTAGTGGGAATAGTAAATTAATTGAGTTTAGTGTCCAGCACCTGCTCTGGATTAATGCTAACTGGAGTGGGAATAGTAAATTAATTAAGTTTAGTGTCCAGCACCTACCGTGGATTAATGCTAACTGGAGAGGGAATAGTAAATTAATTAAGTTTAGTGTCCAACACCTACCCTGAATTAATACTAACGGTAGTGGGAATAGTAATTTAGGGGCTCATTACGATGGCGGAACAATCGCTAATGCCAGGCCTTTATTTTTTAAGCTTAGTTTAGAAATCTTAAAGTATGTCTGAATATGGTGTGTGTAATGTTTAGAATTCTGGTCTATTGTATACTTTGAGTATATTTGTATGGGTGGGAATGTTTGAGTGTTTTTTCCAGGTTTTATTCGATGGAAGTTTGATAGAAGTTGCGGTTACCAGAAGTTTGCCTTTTTTTAAATTAAGGAAGTGTATATTAGTTTAAGTACCTAATAGTTTAAGTACCTAATAATTATTTTACACTTTTTTGGTTTGCATGGAGCGTTTCTTTTTTTAAAACACTTTTTTGGTTTTTTATGGTTTATCGATTGTGGATTTACAGGCGGAGCATTACTTTTTGAAACAATTGCATTTTTACATTTTTATGGGGGATTCTATTCTATTCTATTTGGATTATGAGTTACCTGGATTGTGGGATTTTCTGTCTACAGCTATCGAAACAGTAAATTATTTTAATTATTTATTGTGGGAGGGAAATGGTAAGAGGGTTAGTGTTATTGTTGTTTATAATTCCATATATTTAATTAATATGTCTATATATATTTATTCATTACAAAAATATATTATACATATTATTTAATTTTGTGAAATGATAACATTTATTTGTATGTATTGCAAACATTTTAACAGAACAGTATTATACTTTTTAAACTGCTTTGAGAATTTAGAGTAGGCTTTTGGCAATTATTGCTTAGTATTCTATGCCTCTTGTTGTTGGGTATAGTCTGACTTGTTGTTGTAGGTACTCAAACATTTGTTTAGTTTGTTTGGATAGTTTAGGCCTGAGTTGTGTTACAGGTTGCTACATTCTTAGCTGTTGGTAGCTCTGTTCTTTTTAGATAGAGAGTAGGAGTTTTTGTAGAGTAGGTGTACCCCGTCCTGTTGTTGCTTGGAAGGCATTATGCCAACCTTCAGCAGCATTGTTTGTTTTTGCCTCTTGGTTTAGTGTGCTAAGGTAGACATTCCACCAAAGAATTTGGTATTTTGGTTGTCTTCTATGTCCTGATCTATGGAGTCTTCCCACCCAGGTATCTTCAAAATAGTCTAGGAGGGGACTTAATTTTTGTTTGTGTTGGTGGTAGTAAGGACTTTCTATTAAAAGCTTGTAATGTTCGGCCATGTCGGTAACTGGGACGTAGGCCAGTGCAATACTTTTTTTTTATTTGGTATGGGAATGAACTGTTTGTTGCATATTCAACACTTAGGGGCTCATTACGATGTCCGCGCCCCATCGTTGCATGCTGTGGAACAGCCGCCGGTAAGGTGGCGGTCTCGCTAAGTGAATTACGATGTGCGTGTCATTATGGCTGGCGCATCCTGGGCCCTGAACAATGCAGATGGTGCTGCTGGCTGCAGCACCGTTCGCAATGCGAAAATGCTCTTAGTGCATTTCCCTGCACTAAGTGACAGGCACCATGCAGTGCCTGCCACTTTGTGCTGGGAAATGCAGGGGGGTACCATGGATACCCTCCAGTGCACAACTGCCCTCCCCCACATTGAGGGGCCCGCAACGGCCCCCAAACCCAATCCCTGCCAGCCTTTCCATGGCGGCACTGCCGCCATGTAAAGACCGGTTTCAAACACACATCCTAATTTGGTGGACCGGGCCTGCTAGGCACCGCCACCATTTTCAGTGCCCTGCACCCTCAGCCAGGCAATTGGAACGATTGCCTTTGGCGGTGAAGTGGCGGACGTACTTTGTGTCCGCTGGGATACCCACTGCCATCCTAATTGGGCGGTGGGGAAATCATGTGCGATGGCGGAAGGACCCCCTTAGTGTTGATTTCTGAAGGTGTCTCCATAGACACTGATTTAAATGATAGTAACAACCCTAAATTGTTGTGTGTGGGTAGGATTTTAGAATTGCACTTATCATTGCCTGCTCAAAATCTATAATTTTTTTCAGTGGAAAATAATTATTTGTTTCTTGTTTCATTTTAATTAGTACTTCCATATATGTAGAGTTTTGTTTATTGGATAGCAAGGTGTAGATAAAGGGGATGTTGGTGTTCTGATATAGGGCATGGACAGTGTATAATTGATAGAACTGTTTGGGACAGATTTTAAATGTCCCGTCCATCACCCATGTTTCTGATTGTTGTAGCTTTATTATATGGTTTGCAGTTGCAAGAACAAAGGGTTCTTCATTATGAGTTATAGAGAGTTCTGGGGGAATTACCACCCCTTCAAATGTTTTTGGAGTAGGTGTGGTAGTTGTTGTGGCCCTTTTGTTCTGAGCTTGAGTTCTTTTTAGTGAAGAAATAGAGGGTATTTGCCCAGTAGCATAGTTGGGTACTTTAGGCAGCAGCTCTTTAAGTATTCGAGTTGCAAGTTTCAGTGAACTAGTGCTAGCTTCTCTAATGTTATCAAGGGCATTCCTAACCTCTTTTTCAGTAACATTTGGAGGGTAATTATGCTCCCTTGCATACAAAACAGTTGTTTCTCTAGTTGTTGCCCGACCATAACACTTATTTGAATAGTACTTGCTGCATTTTCAATTTGCTTTTAGTCCACTTTGCTTTTCCTGGGTATAGACATACCCCATGTAATATAGCAAAATATTTCCTGTTTGGGATGTGATAAATTGGGTGCCTTCTGTCATTGTGATGTGTTAAATTCTACAAAAAAAATATACAAATTATTAAAACGAATATGGTACATGTTTTCGTCCTAACAAATACACATTGTTATTAACATACTCATAACGTTGATTTTGAGCTGCTTTTGAATGGACATGTTTTGTCTTTGTTAGTTGAATTCTGTTAAGTTGCCGATCTTTCTGTTGGAAGAGTAAAACATATTTTTTCTTATTTTGTTAAATATGTACATGTATTTATGGTGTTAAATTTTGTTTGTTTTATCTGTTTTTAAGTTGTCGATATTTTAACCAAAATGATAATATTGCTGTCTATATGATTGTGATCGATATTTTGACCATGTGGTATATTTTTAAAGGATCTTCGATATTTTGAATAACAATATTTATGTGTTCAATAATACTGTAATCAATAATTATGTTTGATGATATTTTGGGCTCGATAATAGTGTTTTTATATTTAAGTATAGGATATCAATATGAGTGTTGTCGATATTTTCGTGTCGATGAAAATGTAAGTCAATATTGTGTCATTTATTATTATGGCATCTGGCATCTTGGCGTGGTTTCCCCCTATATTTTTGCCTCTATCGCCTGTATTTTTGATGCTGTGCTGGATTTTGTTTTTGCTGGTTTAGATGCTTTCGGCACTTTGCCACTGCTGTTCAGTGTCAAAGTGCAAGTGCCCCCTGTGTAAATTGTTATTATGATTGGTTATCCATGATTGGCATATTTGTGTCACCAAGAAGTCCCTAGTAAAGTGCACTGCGTGTGCCAGGGCTGGTGATAACAAATGCTACTAGTGGGCCTGCAGCACTGACTGTGCCACCCACATGAGTAGCCCTAAAATGGTGTCTCAGGCCTGTCACCGCAGTGCCTGTGTGCAGTCTGTGAACTGCCATGTCCTCCTGGTCAGTGTCCCCACTGGCCAGGCCTAACCCTTCCCTTTTTGTACACATTGGTAACCCCCAGGGAATGCCCAAGGTACCCCCTTGGGCAGGGCGCAGTGTATGTGAAAGGTAGAGCACGTACTTGTGCAGGTGACATGCTCTGTTAGTAAATTACAGACATTTTCGTTTTTCACTATTGTAAGGCTATCCTGCCACATAGGCTATCATGGGGGATGCTGGCTACAGTGGGTACCAGCATATCTTCCCATAGGAGCAAGATATGACTTAAAAGTCTGGTATCCCTGAACTCAGAATTTATTAACACATCTTTTAGGAAAGGTTGTTTTTAAATCCTGTGATTGAGAACAGCACTTTTAAAAAGTTGCTGTTCTCTTGTCTGACCCTTCCGTTTGTGAATTGGCTGTCTGGTTTGAGAGTAACAGGGGCTGGGAGCCCCCAGGAGGCTGGCTGAGTCAGCCCTAGGCTGAATGACTGCATCTGCATCTTGAGTGATGGGAGGGGATAGCACCTGGGCCTGAAAAGCGCTGTGCCTGCCTTCCACAATGCTGGCTCCACGTCCTGCTGGGCGGCTGACGACCCTGACCCTCTCCCTGAAAGGAAAGGAGAGGCCAGGAAACCAAAGTGCTCAAGGAACACCCAGAACTGGTTCAGACTGGGCTCAGAGCCCTCCTGCACAAAGGGATCAAAGACTTTTAGGGGTATAAGTACAGGACCCCTGACTACAGAAAATTAGATCATCCTGGAATCAAGAAGGAACCTCTGCCAAGGAGATAGCTGAAACTGAAGAAGGAAGACTGTCCTGTTGTTGCTTTGCTGCCAAGGAGAGGGGAAGGACTTTGCTTTTGGTACTGTGTCCCCTTGCTTGAAGGAATCTCCAAGGGCCTGAGAAGAGCTGGCTCCCTGTTAAGAAGTCCTAGGAACAAAAGGACTTCCCCCCCAGCTTCCCTGAACTCTGCTGAGAGAGTTCTGTCCTTCCTAGAGTGCTTGGGCCAGTTGTGGTGCCTCTGGAAGTTGTACCTGTGTTGGGAAGCTGGAAACCAAGCTTTTAAAGACTTTCTGAAAGTTTTGTTGCATTGCTTGCTTGCGGAGCGCATCCCCGACAGTGCAAAGAAATTCCCGCCGCTACGAAGATCGAGATCATCGCAGCGCCTGTTGCCGCTGCCAGAGTCATTGCATCCTTCGTTTGCAGGACGCACCAGACCGGTGCAGGAAGATTACCATCGCTGTGAGTGTCGTCCCAGAGCCTGTCGTCGCTGGGTGAGATCATCGCACTGCTTGCTTGCGGACCGCATCAAGTTGTGTTGTCGCAGAGCCATCGTATCGAGGAGCTGCGAGTGGAAGATCACCGCTGGTCCGTGCATCGTAGCCCCGGAGATCGTCCCAACTCCTAAGATCATCGCATAGTGCCTTTGCAAGCTTCTTTCACTACGGAACCTCCGCACCGGAATCCATATAGGGTCGCATCCCTCCCCATACAGACCGGAGTCACCGCATCACGCCCACCACATCCAGCGGAGCTGTCGCATCGCCTCCCCAAGGTCTCTGGAGTGATGCATTGCTTTTTTTCCACCGCACCAGTTTCTGTTTTGGAACTTTGTCACCTTTAAAGGTACTGTTGGCTAAACGTTACCCAACTGTGAACTTTGCAGGCAACTGTGGATAATTTTATCGCAACTTTAATGTCTTCCACGCTAATGACGGCTCCCAGACGTCATGAGTCACGGTGGGCGTGTGCTGATGACGGTCGGGAGCCGTCATGACCACGCCCGCGATTAGAATCTCAGCACTACGGCGGAATTCACACCGCAGCGATGAGGTTAAGAACCCTTTTGCAACCATATTCTTGATATGTGTATATTGGATTTTTGTCGTTTTGGTCTTGTGTAGTTTAGGTTAAATACCATTAATTTTTCTAAACTGCTGTGGAATCAGTTTCTGGTGTTTTCACTGTGCTATTGTGAGTGTTGGTACAAATACTTTACACATTGCCTATGATAAGCCTTGCCTGCTTGTGCCAAGCTACCCAGAGGGTGAGCAGAGGTTATCTAAGAGTGTTTCCTCATTACCCTTACTAGAAGCAAGGGTCCCTATTTGGACAGTGGTACCTACCTCTGCCAACTAGAGACCCCCAGTTCTAACATCAGTGATTCAATACTATGATCTCCCAAATAACCCTTCCAAACTCTTCCCTCAACTATTCCTCTTTTAACTCATCCCAAAACTCATTTTACTACTATGATCTCCCTAATCCATTTCTAGACTTTCTTAACTCCTCCATCTCTCTTTATACTCATCTCAAGACTCAAACCTCACCTTACCACTATGATCTTCAAATAAAAAGCCCTATCTAGACTTGTCCCTCTTCTATCCACGCATGCATCTTTTCAATCCAACTAACAGACTCACATGTCCACCGCTCAAATTAAATCAAATTTCACTACACTAATCCACCTCAAATCCTTTTTGGGTTAGCGTGCTACTTGCCAAAAAGAGCTTTAACGTCTCCTCAAGGGTAGTAAGAGCTATATAAATAAAATTACAATATAATTACTATACAATGATTGGGTTTTGGTCAAACACTATACCAACTAATGATATTACTGGTTGATGAGTATATCTGCTGATCACTGTTTTCCACTGGGTAGGATGGGGTTCTAATTTTTAGTGGAATGGGAGGTTGAAGCATTTATCATTGGTATCGGCTGCTGGTCAAAATTAGTAAAGCCATTGCCCACTGGAAAGTAGGCAAAATTATCATTCTTGATCTTCTGTTTTTTAGGTTTTTTTTCTTACACGTTGCACTCATGATGGTGGTGTTTTGGGATTGCAAAAACAACAGGTGATGGACAGAATGCAGAACAATGTCATACATACACCCCAGTACAGAGATCTGGGCCTAAATCCATCGTTTTTTTGCTCACCATGCCATTCCAGTTTGAACCTAGCCATATGCAAATCAGTCTTGACCCTCTGTCCCATGGGAACAGTCCAGCCCGAACTGCCAAGCCAGGTTCTCCCTGGACTGGAAACAAGCATCCAAGGGCCGGTTTCAGGCTTTCAGCCCTCTTCAGCCTGGATAGCTTGATTCCAGTGGCATGGAGAGCACGGGACTCACGTCTGAGCATACCCGTCCCACTCGGGGTGACAATGCAAAAACAACAGGTGATGGACAGAATGCAGAACAATGTCATACATTCACCCCAGTACAGAGATCTGGGCCTAAATCCATCATTTTTTTGCTCACCATGCCATTCCAGTTTGAACCCAGCCATATGCAAATCAGTCTTGACCCTGTGCCCCATGGGAACAGTCCAGCCCGAACTGCCAAGCCAGGTTCTCCCTGGACTGGAAACAAGCATCCAAGGACCGGTTTCGGGCTTTCAGCCCTCTTCAGCCTGGATAGCTTGATTCCAGTGGCATGGAGAGCACGGGACTCACGTCTGAGCATACCCGTCCCACTCGGGGTGACAATGCAAAAACAACAGGTGATGGACAGAATGCAGAACAATGTCATACATTCACCCCAGTACAGAGATCTGGGCCTAAATCCATCGTTTTTTTGTTGGATTCAACATTTGGCTGGGTGCAGGGTTGATCAATTCTTTAGAGAATAAAATAGATTTAGGATCAGTTCAAATAGAGGAAGGTGGCACATTACCATATATGGACCGTCATGGTCCTATTGCCTTAAATGGATGGTGGGGAGTGTAGTTGGGGTGGGGCAGAGTGAGATGGGGCTGGAAGGGTTTGGGGGGAGGAAGGAGCATGCAATTGTGAGACAGCAGACACAAATTATGCTTTAGATGTGCATTGTATTGGAATTGACTTGCTTGTCTGTATTATACTAGGGGTTTGGAATCTGAGTGTTACCATACATGTATTTCAAATAGTAAGTTGGCAGCAAAAGGATGCAGGTGACGCTCTCTGTTTCTATCTCTATGTCAGCTTTGAGTTGGAGCCTCTTGAAGAGATACTTGGCATACTAGATGGCACGGGTCCAATGGAGGGATCCCCAAAAGTTGTGTATACAACCAGCTGTCATAGGGGATAATAAACTGCATCTCACCCCACTTAATATTTGTGGGCTAAACAATAGAGCTAAGAGACGTAGAGTGGCACTAGCCACCAGGCTAATGAAATTCGATATCGTCTATCTCAAGGAAAGGCATATTCACTGGTGTAAGAGAGGTTACTTCTCAGATCTTGGACTGGGGCTTCTGAGTTGTACGCAGGAAGGACTAACATCTGGAGGGGTTTCCATATTTTCAAAAAAATTCTAGCTCTACGGTACTTCAGAGCTCCACTGATAAACTGGGCGCTCCACTGTACTTCAGTGCTCCACTGATATAATGGGCAGGTGGGTTATTATAGAACGTCTTTTGGGTGCAGGATGGTTCATGTTATGGACAGTTTATGGAGCAAGTACTGACAAAGATATTGTGCTTGATTTCTCGACTATCGAGTTAGAAAAGTGGCCAGCACCACACATATTTTGTGGTGATTTCAATCTAAATTTAGAGGTTATTAACAGGCTATATTCAGGGAGGAAACCCATAGTGTTTAAGGCACTCTGACGTTTGGTTAAAGATCACAGCTTAGTGGACATTTGGGAGAAATGTAAGCTTCTGGATCCAATTGTTTTCATACCCACATAATTAATTAGTTAATTTGGACTATATTTTTATGTCTATGGCACTTAATAGCCATGCTGCAATTGATAGGCTTCCTAGGGGCTTATCGGATCATAGCCCACTGGTGAAAGAGGTTGTGGTTGTTAATTGGACTATTGATAAAAAAAAACACATATGGAATGAAGAATATTTAGATCATATGCGAAATTGGACAGCTGATTTCTTAGAGAGCAATAGGGGCACTGCTAAGGAGGATACAGTGCTTTGGGATACTCTAAAGGCTGGAATAGAGGGAAACCACTGAGTTAGACTTCATATCAGCAAAGGAAAAAAGTATTGAGTTTCAAACTTTGTTTAAAGATCTCTCATTGTTAGAGGAACACCTGATCCAGTTGAATTCTCATAAGCTGAACAACAAGGCGATTCAGCAGAGGATCGCAGTTTTAAAATCTAAAATCATGCAATTCTTTTGCAAAGAGACCGCAGTTACATTTTATAATCATAAGATGGAGTGCTATGAATATGGTGAAAATTTTGAGTGCATTCTTGCATTTTGCATTAAGCAAAGGGTGGTGCAGACAGAGCTAGAGGTAATTCAGGATGATAAGGGAGGTAAATTTTACTTACCAGGAGATATATTTAAACGTTATAAAGATTTCTATGAGAAACTATATACAGAAGATGTGGCTGCATCAATGGTGGGTTATGATGAGGTTTTATGAGAAATCAACAGGGTCCTGCTGATCTCCATGTAGGAAATAACAGTGGCAATCAGCTTATTGGCTTTAGGGAAGGCAATGGGGACAGATAGTCTTCCCCTCAAATTATTCAAGGCATTATATAATGAGTTGCCACAAGATATGCTTTCAGTTTTTTAAAAGCACAGGGAGGGGAGACTCCCTCCTCATGGGGATCAACTAATATAATACATTGTTTTTAAAGGTAAACCTCCACTAAATTAAGTGTTCTTAAGACCAACAACACTGATAAATTGCTATGCCAAAATGTAATTCAAGGTCTTAGCAAAGGACTTAGGCAAAATCATTGCTACTTTAAATACTTCTCACAGCAAACCACGACAGCTGCAGGGCCAGAGATCAGGAGAGCCTACTTCACCAGGAGTGCAGGTTAATCTTGTCCATGCGTCAGACGGCCCCCTGCAGTCTGACGTCATGGTTGGCTTGTGCATCGGATGCCCGGGAGCCATCCGATCTGCATATGTGTGGAATTCACCTGCATTGCAGGGGAATGTGCATCGCGACAAAGCGGTTAACTCTGGGCAGTGAATGCGCTCTGCTCGCGGAGTTTGCGGAGTTTCCCGCACTCCCTGTTACACAGAGCTCTGAAAAACTCTGCTTCGTGCAGCAGAGCAGAGTTTTTTTCCTCGCTCGCGTTCACCAATGTCAAGTTGGTGAGCGCGAGTGAGGAAAATCCACCTTCTGGCGATATTTTCCATCTTTCGCGATCGCCAACCTCAAGTTGGCAAGCGCATCTGTAGAAAAAAAACCTTGTGGCAAGATTTCTCAATGCATGGGTGTCAGGTTTCTCATTACGAGTGGTCGTGTATGCTTGCGACCGCTCGTGTTGAGAAACTGCCCGTTCACATTGAGAAAGCTGCAGCTAGAGTAAAAATCTACTCAAGCGGAAGAATAGGTAAGCTAGCGCTGTGCATGGTGCTATTCTCAATGATTGCACAGACTCGCGGAGCTCCGCATAGTGCAACAGAGTTTTTATTGCACTTCATGTAGCTTCGCGTAGTGCAACTCTGTGAAATCCGCCCAGTAAAGTAAAGTAAGTAAAGTAAAGTAAAAATGTATTTGCTCAATTAATTAAAATCATTGCAATATAGACACTCATGAATAACCATTGAAGAAAGAAGAAAAATGATATTTAAGTCTGTTAAAGACAAAGGGGCATATTATCAAGGGGGTTTATCTCCGCTTTTTTGGCTTTAAAAGCCAAGAAAGCGGAGATAAAATTATCTCCCTATTACCAAGCTGTCGCTAACACCAGTTAGCGACAGCTAATAGGAGATAGCGACCATCTTGGGCCCCGCTTTGCATGTCAGTGATATTTATCACTAATGACATGCAAAGTGGGCGTGCCAAGATGTTAGCGACTGGAAACAGTCGCTAACATTGCTATCTCCTATTACCAACTTTTGGAGATATTCGCGCTAAGCGCGAATATCTCCAAAAGCTAACACCTGCCCTGAGCAGTTCTTAGCCATGTTATCCAATGGGAGGTGGATAACATGGCTAAGAGCATTTGCTCGATAATGCATGAATATCGCTGACTTTTCAGCGATATTCATGCATTGCGGCGGTTTTTTATCGCATTTGCGATAAACCTTGCTAATAGCAAGGTTTATCTGCGATAAAAATCGCCGATGTGCGGCGATAATTTTTGTCTCTAAACAAGTTAGAGACAAAAATTATCGCCAGTTGTTGGTAATATGCCCCTAAGAGTTTATAGATTGGGAAAGAAGGACAAGGAATAAGTTGCTAGGAGGGGATAGAGCTCAGACTTGGTCCAATAGTGGGTTCAGGGAGTTGATTTCCGTGATGAACTTTACAAACCGTGACGCCAGCTGAGGTGAGTCTCCCCTCATACATGCATATAATGCTTCCTGGCATGTCCTGATGTTAAGAAGGAGCCAAATTGGTCGCAGCCAGATGTTTCTTTGGGCTCGAAGATTTTGGCAGATGCACAGAATATGGATAAGATTTTCCTCGTCCAGGTTGCAGAAGCGGCATTGGGAGGATGCATCTTTCTTGTATCCTTGTCCAAACTTGTATGCCTTCAGTCTTCAGCGGAATTAAGCCAAAGTGAAGTCTCATTAATTGGAGTTTTGTGTGGACTTTCATAGAGGATGCCAGGTAGGACGGTAAGATTTTTGGAGCATATAGTTTGGAGGCCCAGGAGCCGTGGAAGAGCTGAAGTAACCGTTGCTCATCGTGATCGTTTGATAAGATTTTTGCTTGTTTGGTAAAGAGTTTTGTTTTTGCCTCGATGGGCAATGGAGTTGACCAAATGTCCTTTACTTTGAGGGATTCGAGGCAGGATGTTTTGGGGTAGCTGAGGGCTAGCCATATGCATCTTTTTAAGGTGTGAGGGCTAGCTTGTTTGGTTTTTAAGCAGTAGCTGAGATATCTTGCACTCATAATCCATTGCTGAGAGGATAAAGAAAATTCTTTCCGAATTTGGGCGTGAGCGGTTGAGTTTGGCAGTCGGAAGACTCTACGGTAGCAAGACGATTGCACTCTGTCCAGCCAATTGTTCATTTTATCTTTGTAGATTATTGCACCAAAAGAAATTGTGGGAAGTAGATTTGCAGTGATCAGTTTTATTAATAATGCAAGGTCTTGGGAGTGCAGAGCACATTTAGTTTTTATAAAGGCCCCTTCCAGGCTGCGAGCGACAGCCTGCATTTCAGTTATGTGCACACACGGTCTCCCTTTATGATCAATCCACACACCCAGGTACTTATATGCGGTGACAGTTTCCAACCGCTTCCCTTCGATAAACCACAAGTTCTTTTTGGTTTTTGCGGAAGATATTACCATTGCTTTAGCTTTGGTGACATTAATTTCAAGTGTATTGAGGTTGCAGTACTGAGCGAGGGAATCAAACAGTCTTTGGAGGCCCACCTGGGTTTGGTCTAACAGAATGGTGTCGTCAGCGTATTGTAGGGTTTGAATTTTTCTTAGTTCGATTCCCGAAGGGAAGGCACGGGTGCGAGACAACCATTCGGGAAGGTCAGCGAGATACAAGTTAAAAAGTAGTGGCGCAAGGGGGCACCCTTGTTTTAGGCCTCTACTAGTATAAATTTTGCTAGAGGTATTCCATCTCGCTGTTACTCTTACCTTAACCCAAGTGTCGGTGTGTAGGGCTATTAATGCGTTCCGTAGCGGCCGTGGAATGCCCCATCTTATCAGTTTTTTCCCACAGTTTAGGCCAGCTCACACTGTCAAAGTCTTTACGAAAGTCGATAAATCCTAGGTGTAGCGATTTACCTTTTGTGGCTAAGGTGGATTCCATCAGGTGGGCTATGCAAGTCAAATTGTGTTCGATGTGACACCCTTTTTGAAAGCCGGTTTGGGTAAAAAGGACTATGTTGTTATTTTCCGCCCACTTGGAGAGTGTAGTTAAAAGGACGCTAGCATATGCCTTCCCGTCCACGTCAAGGAGGGCTATCATCCAGTAGTTGTCGGGGTTGGATCGCGAACCCTTTTTGTGGAAGGGGACGAGGAGTGATCCTCGCCAAGATATCGGGATAGGGCCTCCCAGTATTGCGGCCTCGAAGACAGGTGTCAGTAGCTGGGCCCATTTTCCGGCAGAAGCTTTAAAAACTTGAATAGGAATTCAGTTAGGTCCAGGGGCGCCGCCTGAACGCATATTCTTTATTATTCCTGTTATTTCATCTGTTGCTATGTTGAAAGGAGGGGCTGCTCCATACTGATTTATTAGCAAGTCATGGGTAGACACACTACTAGTGGTCGCGCCATGTGATGCTGTGTAGTTTAACATAGATCTCCCAGTCTGCCGGAGAAATATTGGTTGTAGTAGGAGGTTTTGTGGCTTTAGTGGCATTGTTTACCCAGTTCCGAAATTTCCTTTGGTCTTTAGATTTTATAATCTCGAAGGCTGTTGCGCAGTGGTGCTCTTCTTCCAGTTTCCTTAAGATAAACAGAGCCTTCCTGTAGTCTTTTCTCGCGGCCAGGATTTCCCCCTTCAGAAATTTATAATCACTTTCATTGTTCGCGTTTGTTCGTTGCAGTTTGTTTAGTTTTGTTTTTGCAGTGGTTGTGTATCGTTTTTGGACTGACAAAATTGTTTGTTGTGGCCAGTGTGTCCTTCGGAGAGCTATTTATTGTTTTTGAGGCGAGGTGCTCTCTGAAGTTGGTCAATATAGTTTCCCACATGGGGACTGTCACGTTGCTACTGCCGGCTGAGGTCCATCAGGTCATGAGATTATCCACTTCCGTTTTAATTGCTTTCTGGTTTCCCTCTGACCATCATAATTTCCTTATGCTCTGTAAGTTTGATGCCACCCCAATCGAACTAGTGGTCGGGCGATGTATTGGCCTGAGGGCAATACTGCATGTTAAAATGGAATGATTGCTATGTGTAGATGGTGTTACTAGGAATTGTCGTACCTGATGGAAGGCAGTGAGTGATATCCATATGTAGTCTAGGGTGGCCATTCGGGAGGTGGATACATGGGAGTATGCGGCCGGTTGGTCCGAGGCAATCCTTCCATTAAGGATGCGCAGTCCAAGATGGTTTAGTTTTGTGGCTAATTTTATTCCATTCAAATCCTTCCGTTGATACTGGAATTTTATCTCCGGTATTGCCCACATTACATTGAGCGATATTACTTGGGAGGATTGGGTGGGATCAATATCCATTAAGTTGGTGTTAAAGTCACCCATTATCAGCCATAGGTCATTTGGGAATTGAGCTTCAAGATGGGTAATATATTACTCAGAGTAGTCTCTCGTCTTGTTTTTGTGGGGTGCAAATAGACACAGCCAAAGATGATTTTTTTCTTTATTTTCCCCTTTTCATGGCACTCGATCTCAATGCTGATGATGAGATAATCGCCGTTGCCATTATGAAGAGTTTCTAACTTTGAGACCCGTGTGTTTTTTACGGGGATCAGCACACCCCCGGATGCATGGCCGCCTACTATAGATGGAGTAGCGATGGATTCAATTATAGTGAAGTCTTCCCAGATAGTGTTCTCCAAGGCCCAGGTCTCTTGAATAGCAAAGATGTTGTAGGTTCAATTTTCTCCTTTGTAAGGCCCCGGATGTTCCAAGAGCATATATTTAGATTGTAAGCTGTGCCGTGGTTGGGTTCGCTTACAAGCGGAGGTGTCGGCGCACTACCCTTAGGCCTGTGAAAGCCAGGACCAGTCTTGGGATCTAAGCGGTTTTAATATGCATTTGCGTTGTCCTCCTGCTGTTGTGGCTATTACTTGAAGCGGATTCTCAATCCAAGGTGCTGTTTTTGGCTCCTGTCGAAGGCCGCCCAGCGTCAGGGGGAGCTGCTAGTTATGCTTGTCTTGTTTTGCGTCTGGTCTTGTTTTGTTGGACACTAAGGATTCAGGGGTATTTTTTAGAAAGGACGGGTAGTTGGTGGTGGTATAGGGGCTAACCTGTATGCCCCATTCGTTCAATTGTTTTTTGTTCTTTATTAATGTGGCCCCCCGTTCTGGGTTAAAGAAAGTTACAACTGTTGGCTCATTTTTTTGTCCCAGTATAGGGTCGATGAAGGCCACTGACTCAATGTCCGTTGAGTTAACACTTTCTAAGCCTGGCAGGTGCAAGCATAACTTTAGGATATTTCCTCTGTTTAGAGTGTCCCATGGGCCCTGGGATTCGTACTCCGGGTATAGTAATATTTTTTTATGGTGTTGCTGCCCAGGGCAAGGCGCTTGATTCAATGTTGCCTGGTTGGAGCCAGAAGTAAGGGGGTCAGTCTGATACTTCCCATTGCCCGTGTGCTCCGAGTAGTCTTGGGGAGGTGGTTTTACAATTGGTGAACAGGTCCTTCTGAGTGGGTCTGTTCCTGTCAGTGGTTCTTGAAGAGAGGACATTTTATTGTCAATACTGACCGCCTCTATAGTGGCTTTAATATGAATCTGTTCCTCTTCTATTCGAAGCAGTGGAGATTCTTTAGTAGGAGTTCTTGTTTTTTGTCCTAATTCATGGATAGCAGGTTTGCTTATTCCACTGTTTTTATTTTTAAAGTTTTCCTTTAGGTCTGATGATTTCTGCCCGTTATTTTCGGTTTTATCTTTTTGGGAGTCTGCCGTTTTTTCAGACTGATTAGTCGGATTGGAAAACGGTTCACCCGTGTTTGTTCCAAGCCATTGAGTTAGTGCATTGCCCTTTTTTGTGCTTTATTTAATTTCTTCAGTTTTTTCTTGTTCTTTCTGTACAAGGACGTTCCAGCCTTTGGGTCCTGATTGGTTTTAGCTACAGGCATATGGTGGCACAGTGGAGTAGGTGGCTTTCCTTCAATGTTGGATTGCGCTGTTGTTTCATCAGCATTCTGTATTTGTAGAGGGGAGTGAGTGTCTGAGTCCTGAGCTACAAAGAGAGGCTGTTCTGGGTGGTTTTACAGTGTGACGTTAGGCAGAGACTGGTCCAATTTTAGGCTGTTGTTATTATTGTTGTAGCAATTTGGATTGTTAGAACTTGATTTTGGTGATCTAGAGGTTTCAGGAGGTCGGGATGAGTGGGGGGGTACATGATTTCTGCAGTCTAGGTTGAGTCTTTAGCCTCAGATCTTCTATTAGTGTAGACATTATTTCGGGTAGGGACTCCAGTTTTTTTAGCAGAGGCTTACAATTGCAATTACAGCTGGATTGACCATGGTTTGGCTATAAGTCAGCCTTTGCAATTGATTCCAAGGTTAGATTCACTACGGGGTTGGAATTTTGGGCCACTTTTTTTGGGCTCTTCGTATCAACGAATTTAGTTGGTCTAATTTTGAATCTATCCCTTTTATGGAGTCTGCTACTAATTGTAAGATGGATATCTGAGTGTCAAGTTTATCAGCCTGCATGTCGGCGGCATTGGCCATAGAGCTCAGGGCTCTGTTGGTGACTACAAGAAGTGCTTCAACTTTGAGCATTCCTGGGTTAGTTTCAGAGGCCCCTTGCCTAGGGTCCGTTGTGAGTAAGTTTATTCCGATGGAATGGTTATGAGCCAATGATGAGTTAAATGATATGTAGTTTTGCTCATTTTGAAGGTATTTGTTTGGGCTTGGGGTAGAACTGCAGTCTTTTAATGCCACGATTATAGCTGCTTCCGATTACTGATGATGCTTTTAGTAGACTTGCTTTAGTCGTCGCCTCAATTGGGTCATTATTCCTCAAAAGAATGGAGTCTTGTGCCCCATTAGGGATCGGAGTAGATGTTTGCGACGGGCGATCCTGGCTGTGTGCTTGAGGGGAGTCGTTCATTCGGCCCTTCGGTGGATTCGTCGCGTCTTCGCACGCTGGTGCATTTTTCAGTGGCGAGAGCTTTCTTGCTTGAGTCAAAGGGCAAGTCGATGAGATCCAAATTATAGAGTCATCAGGGCTGTGTGCCGTGGTTGTGACTTTATGTTTACACTTTTCGTTCTCCGGCTTGGGGGTTAGAGGTTCATTCTTGGGGTCGGGACGGTGGCTGAGCTCTTGGCGTGCGACAAAGCTGGAGGAGCTGACATTGCCAAAGAGCGTAGAATTGCAAGTGATTTGCTTGAGCTTGACTGTAATGGTTGATTCTCTGGAAGGAGCAAGGGTGTTATTGAGTGAGGGGAGGGGTGTCTTAATGGTGACTTTTCTAGCTCGGTGTCAATGTCGGTATCAGCAATTATGGTCTTGCGTTGGATGGTTATTTCAGGATAGAGTGAAGGAGGGTTAGAGGAAGCTGGTGAAGTTATTAATTGTTGAGGAAACTTTACTTTCATGTCTCGTGAGTGGTGAGGGACAGATTGGTCTAGTTTGCTGATACTTAGAAAATGATCTCTGATGTCGCTGATGCTGTTGTTTTAAATTTTTTTGGGTGAGTATGAATGGCGAATGGTTTGTGAGCAGTTAGTTAGTGTTTTTCCACCCGATATGGGTTCCAACGGGGGCCTTAGGGGTCTCTCGTCAACCTCTTCAGTTTGCTCAGGGTGCAGAGAGCGGGAGGGAGATTGGAGACCCCGCCCAGCTTCTCGGGGGTATAACAACTTCTATTGTTTGGCAGACTTATGGGGGCGATGATTGTTTTGTAATTGAAAGCTGCTCCTAGTACGCATTGCGGTAGGATGTGGAGGGAGGGATACGGTGTTTCCTCTAGTTTTGGGGATTTTTTGTATAATAGGTACAGAAGTAGTTGAGATGTAGATAGGGTGAGGTTGCTGTCCACAATTTATGAAGATTTTCAGATATCTTGTGGGGAGCCTTGTAGGGATCCTGGGCCCTTCTGGAGAATGGGCCACTGAGGGGCCGCTAAAGCGTGACAAGAGGCAAAACAGAAGCGAGCGGAGCACACAGGGGTGGGCCGCTGGCAGAGTCGGACCTAGTCAGGCCTGCCCGGCCCCCCACCCCCGGGCTCTTACTTTGCGGCTGCCTCTATCGGCAGCTGTGCTTGCGCGTACCGGGCAGGGTCTCACCTCGTTTTGTGGCTTGGCGTGGCTTGTCTTGGCTGGGAGCACTAAGTCCTCTGGTGCAGCTCCTCTCAGCGAATGGAAGAACTGCACAGGCGCAATCCCCCCTGCTGGCCACCGGGTTATGCAGAAACACAAGGTGGGGAATGCAGATCCTCCCACGTCCTCGCGGGGAGAGCAGACAAGTTTCTTGGTCGTGCTCTCACTCTCTCAAGCTCTCACGCTCTTACTCCCGTGGATCCCCGTGGCCCGTGACCGAAGCGGAGTAGAGCAGACCTGAGCGGAGCTGCCCCGTTACCGCGGTGTCGGTATCGGCAATATCCACACGACGGGGTGCTTGCAGGGCTTGCTGAGATTACAGGGTAAAACGCTCACGGGCGGAGCGATAGCGGTAGCAGTAGCAGTAGCAGTGCGGTAGTACGACGGCGATAACACTCGCCGCTGACCGCCGCTGACTGCTGGCTCGCTCGCTTGCTTGCCGACTCGCTCCTCCTCCGGAAATCACCTGACCAGGAAACTGGTTGTTCAGCAATGAGAATACGACCTGCTTTCCGCCTGCTTTCCGCCTGAAATCCGCCCATGTTTAGTGCAGGTACACCAGGCAAGACACATTGCCTGGTTGTCTCAACCTGCAGTGGGGCTGTGTACCCACAGACCCTAACTACTACTCACCACTGCTGAGGACCTGTGGAGGCTCGGTGGCTGGTACCCTTCACCATGCATATCTCCAGCGCTGGACGACCACCATCATTGAGCCCACTGCCGCTGCAGCCTTGCCTACTAGTGCACCAAAGTCCACAGACAATGCCTGATCCTGTGGCCCCTACAACCGCTGAGAATCGATCCCAGGCAGGTCAGTATGATACAAGGACGCCACTGTCCACCTGCATCAAGACAATAAGCCGAAGGTCCTCCTTTTCCTATAGGCCTCTACTTTCAGGGGTGGCTTGGAGCTCTGAGCCTTATTAGCCCACCACACCTACCTACCAGTAGCTACGGGACCCCAACACAGACTCTAACAACCATACCTTGGCATTCTACAAGCCAAAGGCCCACAACCAAAATGGGGTCTATTCACACGTGGCAAACAGGACCCCTGAGGCCCCCATGTGGAGGGCTTCAGACTGATTCTTGCACCACCACTTGCCGGTGGCTGGACTAACTATATAGAAAGCCGACCCATGCTTACCTGTTATAGGCCTGCCCCTTCCTTGCAATGTAGATTGTGATGGGCACCCCTGGGACCTAAAATCCAAGTGAATCCTGTGGGCTCACACACATTTTGCACTTCAGGACGCGGTCTACCCCCTCATTGGACACCAGAGTCTAGAGTACAATGGAGGCAGTTGAGGCTTTCCTACCTGACTTGTGGTCTCTGCTTTTGGTCTGGGGGTGTCTCCTGGCAAGACGACAGGAAAGCCTGCATGACAGCTCCTCATCACAGAAGCACTAAATCAGGGCCATCCCACAAACAGCACTCAGAACACAACCTCATAAGAGCCCGGTCTTACTCGACCCACTATGGCCACCATGGAGCGAATACTGCAGGAAATCTCAGCCATGGCCAAGTCCATTCGTACGGACATAGCTGGTTTCCAGAACTGCATGAACTGCTGACCAGGAACTCTTATTCCTACACAGTAAAGTCATAGATTTGGAAGACAGGAGCCGCCAAGACAATGTCCACTTTTTCAAATTTCCAGAAAACGTGGAAGGCCTTGATGTCCGATCTCTCCTCTGGGTCACACTACCAAAAATCACAGGTCTTACCTTTGACCTACCCCTTGGAGATGCAGAGAGCACACTGTGTTGAACCGCCTCAACTGAGCACTTCTGCGCACCAACGACCCCTTATTTCCTACTTCCTATGTCACAAACAGGCCCGGTAACTGATAATTACAGACCACACCTGTGGCCAGTATACATTCGAGGGACATGAGATCTGAACAGCAGAGGATTTCTCTAAGGATACCAACAAATGTTGCAAGGCATTCCTCTCCCTTCGGCCCCACATCTGAAAAACTGGACATTAAATAATGCGCCTTGGAGCCAACGCGCCTCCGAATCACCATGGATGGTATCTCAAAGGAATTTTTCATCCCAGAGGATCTTCAACAGTTCCTAGAAGGTCTCACTCCTCAGGCTATGTACACTGTTGCCTCTGCTTCTGGAGACAGCTGCACCGATCCATCATCCTCCCTCCCGACACATTCGAGCGGGCTTCGGCAGTACTCGGGAGGCTCCCGACACAGAAGCAGGGACCCTGACAGAGCTGCTTGCTCCCTGGAAGACTGGACCCAAGCTCTACAATCGGTAGTCAAATTCATGCAGGAGCATGACAGGGACAAGTCACAGTCCCCCCGAAGCCCTCCTTTGCCATGGAGAGCACGTCCTGAGTCCTTATGAACTGAGCCCCCCTTGGCATGCCGGAAACAGTATGTTCGAAAAGCAGAGAACCGACGAACCAGCTTACTTTTTTATTGACTGTTCTTTGCATACTTTAATGTTTATCTTCTCAATGTTTAATTGTCATGAGCATGCATCTTATCTGCTATATACCTTCTGCGCTATGGGTTGACTGATCTTGGAAGCTCCCTCCCCCTTCTCTGATGATACTGCATGAGACCGCTAGACATGGGTGCGCAGCATCAGGGGCCCAGTGGCTAGGAGTATCCCATATTATCCTCGCCCTATCCCTCTACACATCACTGTCCCTTGCAGTTCCCCTCCCCCCAAATGAAACGGCCGTGACTGTGACCTTGTATAAAATGGTTGAAACGCTCCCTGTACTTCGTAGCATTGGATGGCATGTCTCTTCCTTCTTCCTGCCTGGCTCTATTCCTGACCACCCAAGGCATAACCACATCCCCTTTAACCCTCCACGAACCTGTGTACTGTGTCCACCCTCCCTCACTGTTGGACCCATACCCACATCCTGTCCCATATTGGGGGGCCTGCCAGGACACAGCCATGGACAGTTTACCCCATGCCTTCTGCCCTATGCAAGGCTTCAACTCCATCCTCCCTCATTCCCATTCTGACCCTCCCTCGCCAATTGCATTGCCTTGGCATGGATGCCAGCTACCCACAAATGGGGACATCAGGACCCCAGCCACACGGACACACCCCAAATCAAGCCCTGTCCACTCAACTGACCTCTCCTCACTCCCTCCCTCCTTGATGAACAGTTGGAGGTGACTTACCCCCCTCTTCCCTACAAAGGTCAATAAGGCTTGTCTTCCTTCCCCCACGTGAACGTGACACCAGCCTTAGTCTTAATCACACTGGCTTGCTTGAATGCCTCCCAGCCAGCCCTGCCGCCCTAAGGGGCCCCCGGGCATGTAAGAGCCTTTAAGCTTAGACACGCAGCGCACAGCCCAGCTTCCCTAGAGCTGCATCTCTTGCGCTCAGCCTACCCCTCTCTCTTCCTGTTACCTTCCCCCCTAAGGTAATTCCTGCTCACTCACCCTCATCACTGCCTGGTGCCAACTAGTAGTTGTTCTACCTACGTGGCCACTCCCTTTGCCCATCCAACCTTCACTATCCCCCTCTTTTTCTTTCTTGCCTTCCCCTTTCAACCCCACACTTTATATCCTCTCCTTTTTTAGGGCAGAACTCCGCACACTCCGCAGCGGGGCAGAGTTGGCCGACCGCCCGCATTTACCCCCTATGAAGATATACCTTAAGAGTACATTAAAACAATTAAAACCCACTTACCTTAACTGCGGTGAGAAATGCAGAGAGAATGTAGCCTTCCAGCAAGAGTTGTCAACCTCGAAGCTGGGGAACCGGGTTTGAGTCTCAGCAACGACACTCATCATCCTGTGATTCTGGGCAAATCACTTAATCTCGCTGTGCCTAGAAAATATGAATGTGTCCTTCTGTAACGAAACTGGTCCTATGTAAAGCGCTCTGATACCTGATGTCTCTGGTCTAGTTCCCGCTATATTAAAAAAATATAATACACTGTATACGAATGTAGCAGAAGAGAGGAGGAGGGCAGCCCGGGGACGCCACGGTTAAGGTTAGTGTTTTTTTAATTGTTTTAATGTACTCTTATGGTATACCTTAATAGGGAGGTGGAGGCGGGCGGCGTAGCGTAGCTATGCAGAGTTCCACAGATTTTGTTGCTTACTCCGTGGCACTCCGCATCACCCTGCTCCACCAGCTCTGCCCAGGGTTAGCCTACACACCATTCCCCTGCCTATGCTGTTGCTCCAAAACAGCCCAGCCCCTCTACTCTACCTTTTCGCATTACCTGGAGACTATCCCTTACTCCCTTAAAAGCAGCCAGACACCTTCACAGTCCCTCAGACTGCACATGGCAGCACCTGTTCCTCACTCCTCACAGCCCCTCTAAGTCCTCTTGTGGAATGTCAAAAGCCTCACGCACTACATTAGACAAAAGAAAGTTCTCTCCTATTCTGTAAAAAAAGAAAGTGGATGTTGTCCTCCAACAGGAGACACATCTGGATGCCCTAGAATCCTACAAACTATGCTACCACTAGGTTGGTAAAGCGATCCACAGCAACATATCGTGTTGGCCACTGGTGAGGGTGGCAAACTGCGAAAATGCGGAGTAGTGATACTTGTACTTGAATTGATAAAAACGTGGTCTGACCAAGATGGTAGATATCCATTTACCAAAATGAAACTGGGAGACAAATCCCTGTACGTGGGCTCAGTGTATGCCCTAACGAGGGCCAAACGCTCTTTCTTCCTCCACCTGAATCGTCTACTTGTTGAGAGTGGAGCATCTCAATACCTCATGGGAGGTGATTGGAATCTCGCTTGGGATGCAGTAATAGACAGGACGGGACCCTTGGACAGGGGGAATGATGGGGACTGAGCTCTGATGGGAGATGTTGCCTCGTACCACAGCCTCGTGGATCATTGGCGCCTTTGCCACCCAACAGACAGGGAATACACTTTCCTGTCTTCGGTCCATGGTATCATCACACAAAGAAGAAAGGGAGAGAGGTACTACTCCTTTTTCATCCGCCCTGTAATACTCATACTGTAACCACAAACCGAGGAAAAGGAGGGAGAGGTGGGTGCCAAGATACCACCCTTCTTTATTAGAAAATATGGGGTTCATTAAATGACTGCCCTCACCCACTAAATAGTGGCATGCTTCATCATAGGATTGCTACATCATCCCTGTGCAGACCAATGACTCAGATGGAGCAAAGGGAGGGGAGGACATAACAAACATAAATGTGTTGGGATCCATGCAGTAATTAGAAAAACAAAAAAACAGTGATTAATATTCGTGGGTTCCCTGGATAGGATTCACAATTAAAAGTTAATAGATGGTATAAGGGAGCTTAGAACCAGCTTCCTCTCCAATATTGATTAATATGTCAACATGTTTTGACCTCTACAACCACCCATAAAGGGTTATCTGGCCCTACTCAGGACTAGCAATCCCTATTGGCACAAATCACTTTCCTGGTGAATAGTCAAATCTTCAAGGAAATATATGTGTTTTGACAAGATAAGTGTTACATTATACAATGCAACTGCTTGTCACTTTCTGTGAAGACACTCTCATGTGTTACTGAAATGACAAACACACCACATAAACATAAATACAAAACAATACAAAACCACACGTTTTCACATGCCTTATTAACCCCTTGAGTGATGCCCGCGTTCAACGGACGTTGCGTGCACTACCTCGGTAGTGCTGCGCACGTCCATTGAACGTCGGGGCCCAGCCCGCACAATAGAACGTTCCGCACCAGCGCAGAACGTTCAGCTCAGGCAAGGGGTTAATATATATATATATATATATATATATATTAAAAAAAATGATTTCAGGTTCATAGGGACGGCCACCTCTATATTGCACCTTAATCCTTTTCATTCATAGGCTTAGTCGAGGAAATCTCCTGACCGCCACTGGCCACACTTATAGTCACTCACCACGCAGGCCCCTCACTCAGCAGTGAGTGGGAAAATGAAGGTCAAAAGATAAAAAAGTAAGATCAAATGGTTTCTTACCAAGTTTCATTGATATGGTTGCTCAAGCTGGACTGCAAGTGGGAGCATCCCCCTGTAGTCAAACCATGGAACCTGAATGTGCAGAGATACTGCTCACCCCAGGGCAGGACCCGATTATGGACTCACCTGTCTGCCTACCTTGTGGACAACAAGACATCAGTAGACTGCCACAAGATCTTGGGAGCGGCCGCAAAGGCAACCATTCATGTGCGGCTGATGAGAGATGCAGCCATGGCCAACAAACAGGCATCCCTCCCTAGGACTGAGCTGGAGGGTCAGATTGCCTCAATCACCTCTCTTTACTCCACTCAACCCTCAGTGCCTAAACACTGCCATCTAGAGAAAGCCCATATGGCCCTCCAGTTCTTCCGCCCACCATCAGACACTTAGGCAGACACTTGCTCAACCCTCAGTGCCCAAACACTTCCATCTAGAGAAAGCCCATATGGCCCTCCAGTTATTCCGCCCACCATCAGACACTTAGGCAGACACTTGCTCCCCTAACAGGTATGGGCAGTCGCCATTGCACAATCACAGTCCGGTGCACCGATGTCCTCGTCAGGGATACTGCCCTCACCGCTTCTAGAGAAGTACCTGACATTCCCCCCACATTGACCCACAGAACTACCCCTTAATCACAACACACCCTACTCTCCCCCTCAATACCTATCACTGATGCTCCTCCCACTCGGACTCGAAAAGGGGATCCCCCCACCCTCCTCTCTCTCCCTCGCTTCTTTCTCCCTATGGAGGTCCTATCTGACTCGCTATCCCCTCCCACCAAGAGCGTCCACAAATTGCGGCCACCGACTTTGCTGTGAACGGGGCTATGACCGGTGCACCCTTTCTGATACTTATTGTACTGAGTCAAGTGTTCTATATCAACTTGTTTGATTTTCTGGGTTGTTCATGTTGATGATATATTTCTCTACATTGTTCCACTCCCACCCTTCTCTCTTCCCCTCCCTTTCCAGTTCCAGAAACTTCCCCCGGCCCCTCATCCTTCCATTGATGTATCCACTATGTTATAATCCCCATTTTATATCCTATCATGTGCTTGTCACAGTACTGTTTTTTTTTTATATCCAATTAAAAATGACAACACAAAAACAAGAAAACTCAAGTGGAGAGCACTAAAGATGTGGGACATTTTGACCCTCAAGTGGGGGAGGAGGCAGTTATCTGGGGAATTGCCTTGTCCTCAGATGTAGGAATTAGTGGACCTAAATATGACCCCTTTGGCATACAAAGTAGAACAATATCTTAGGAGGAGCGATAATCTCCATTTATCATTGCGGGGAGGGGAAATGCCTTAAAAAGGATAAATGTTCCCAAATTGTTATATTTATTTAGGGCAATTTCATTGGGTATCAGCCAATGTTGGGTGGCTAAATTTGATAGTCTTTGCTATGGCTTTTTGTGAGGCTTTGAGAAGCTAAGATGGGCGTCTAAATATATGATATTGGCTGTTCCCAATCTAAATTTGTATTATTGGTTATGCATGTTGCAGAATATGGGCATCCTGATCACGTGTAGAACATACAACTTAAATCCAGCTGCAGCCCCATCAATTTACAAGCTCACCTTAGGAGGTGAGCTAAAGGATGCCTGTTGAAAAGTATTGAGAGAAGCTATTACAAGAAAACCAAAATGTGAGGTATAGCAAGGCACACTGTCAGCAATCTAAAGAATAGACTGCCATCACTAAATTTAATTTCTAAATGCCTATATGGGGGTCATCGGTTTTACCATCTATAATTTATGATACAATTGTTAGAAATTGGTCTCGGAATGGTATCCTCCAACTGGGGTATCTTTTTTGAGGGTGCTCAGTTATATTCATTTGGCAACATGGAGCAAGAGCGACGCAGGGCCAAAATGCAATTTATGGAGCCATGCAAGGCAATCTTGAGTGCCCCGGAGTGGCTTCATAAATCATGTGTAACGCAACATAATGAAAATCGCTACATTGCATTACTCTGCCCTGGGAAAGCATTCTGTAGGCATTGCATTGGTGTTCTAAAGCAACTCTCATGGTTTTTCACACATTCCCAGATTTACCAAAAGTGGCAGACCTGAGAATGCTCCAAAAAGATACGCCTTCTAATGGGAGGCGTAACAAGGAGAAATATCTTTGTCTCACCTCGTTACTTCCGCTTTTTATGTGTGATGCATTCTGCAGCACACATAGAAAGAGGAATATACCTTATGGGAATGCTTTTATACACAAACATGGCCCTTCTTGAACAAAACAACCCTCCTTACAATGCATGTCATTAGACAGCCAAAACGTCGCCAACGGAGGGACAAAGGCTGGAATGCGCCATACTCTTCAAAAATATGGTTGATTCCTGCCCTTTACCTGTCATGCTGTGCAGCAAGGTGACTTGCAGCGTTGCGCTGTGTGACTGTCTTGGAAATATGCAACCAGTCCGTTATATGATGACAAAATTGACTTATCATGTACAAAGCATGTCAACCACGAAGATTAGCCTGAATAGGTTAAACAGCAAATTGATTCATAGTTCTATGCTCTAAAAAGAGGTTAGCTAGTTGACATTTGTTTCTGCTTATTAATACTATCACTCCACTCTTCATTATTTTTACAAATTAATCTCAGGGTCAGAAAAAAACAGAAAACAATAAGTGCTATTGTTCAGTTGTTTTTAATTGTTACATTTCTCACCTCATACCATATGCTCTCTAAATGACCCACATTATAATAATAATAATTATAATTATATACCATGAACTGCACAACTTTAAAAGCGATAACAAGTAGCTCTATGGTCGCAAGCATGCTAAAAAATGGTAGTCATTCCTACTGCTGCCACTAGATGGCAACAGACAATTAATAATATCATGCAACTTGTTCACTCTTCATAAGGGTTTTACGTTTTTTGCCAATGCTCAGAATTTGTGAACGACTTTAGTTTATTCACAGTGCAAGATAACTGTTACTTAAAAGTGGCTCTGTGTAGTTATATAAAACATAAACACAACACCAAATACAGTTGAATATGTAACACTTATCGAACTAAATACCTCATGAGAGGCATTGGCCAAACAGGGATAAACAGTGCACCTCATATCTTGACTTTAGCATCTTTTTTCCCGCGAATTGTATTTGCAATGGAAAAGTCCCATTTACTGCATGGTGTGCCTCGTTATAAAGCCAGTGGAAGTCCTGATGTGCTGCTGCACGGTTGTTGAGCTTATCTTTCTGTTGTACAAATGATGACCAGCTGACTCGGTAGGATTATTTGTTTGTTCTTTTAAACAAGGAATATTTCTCAAACTGATTGAAATGAGACGAATTATTGAAAGTATTTATTTTTCTATTCCGAACTGTTTCAATGTAGTTCCTATTCTTTTTTGTAACCTACTTTTATTTACTCTTCTCAGTATCTTATTGTATTATAGGCCATCCCTGCAACTTCAAAATCGCCTGAAATAATACGTACATTTTAGTGGTTTAAGACCAATAAGAGGACCTGGGGGCATATTACCAACAACTAGCGATAATTATCGCTATGTTGGCTTAGCCGCAATATTTTTATCGCCGAGCTGCTGTGATTTTTATCGCTTAGGGACCTTGCTATTATCAAGGTTTATCTCCTAAGCGATAAAAATCGGCCGAAATGCATGAATATCGCTGAAAAGTCAGCGCTATTCATGCATTACCGAGCTAATGCTCTTAGCCATGTTATCCACCTACCATTGGATAACATGGCTAAGAACTGCTCAGGGGCAGGTGTTAGCTTTTGGAGATATTCGCGCTTAGCGCGAATATCTCCAAAAGTTGGTAATAGGAGATAGCGATGTTAGCGACTGTTTCCAGTCGCTAACATCTTGGCACGCCCACTTTGCATGTCATTAGTGATAAATTTCACTGACATGCAAAGCGGGGCCCATGATGGTCGCTATCTCCTACTAGCTGTCGCTAACTGGTGTTAGCGACAGCTAGGTAATAGGGAGATAATTTTATCTCCGCTTTCTTGGCTTTTAAAGCCAAAAAAGCGGAGATAAACCCCCTTGATAATATGCCCCCAGATCCCCACACTTGCTGAGATTGGGAAGGAAGTAATTTCCTCTTGTGTCACTAGTTTATCCCAGTTTCTGATCTTGCTTGTCTTGTTCCCAGCAGTGGAGGCTGGCACGGATCGGGGGTGGCTTGGGGAGGCAGTGGTGGCTCCTGCACTATGGCTCACAGAGCATGGCAGGGGAGGAGGGGTTTGCCCACTCAAGTGCGCAATGACTGTTTGGTCGGCCATCTCAGGCCGCCCAAAGCAGTCATGCACACTTCCCTATTCTCCATGCAGGCTGCATTACAGCCTGCATGGGGAACATGCCCACCCCTACAGCCCATGGTCTGAGCGCCATGTCAATAGCGCTCAGACCAATCACAGCGCTGTACTGCAGCTTTGTGATTGGCTTAAGGGAGGGATCCTAGCTGCCTGCTTCCTGTTCCTAGAAGCGGACTCAGGAAAACAGGAGCACAGAAAACAATAGATTCAACCTCGAGGTAACGTTTTAATTTTTTTTATTTCTAAACCCCACATCCCCCACCCCCACAATCCCCCCAAGGCCCAGACACTTGCCCCCCCATCCGAGAGCCTTGCTGGCCACCCCTGGGGGGAGGAATACACCTACTTGTTTACCGTGTCTCTCCTCGGTCGTCTCTCCACGTCTCTTCCAGCCGGAATGGAAGCAGAAAGCACACAGGCACCCAAAAGCCAAGTTATGATGCCGCAGTTCGGCACTCAGACAGGCAGTGGGAACCTGTGCATGTTCTCCACCCACGCTGTGCATTACAAGCGGTGCAGAACATGCAAAGTGCGCTTGACTGTTTGCAGGCCCAAGATGGCCGGCCAAACGATCATGCGCACTAACAGAGTGTACTCACCACTCCGCCCCCTGCTCTCTGAGCAGAGCAGCCCAGCCCTGCATTGCCCCATCCCGCAAAACTGCATCAGCAGGGACAAATACAATGATAATAATATTGTGTTATTATCATTTATGATCATTCTTTTGTTTCTTGTTTACACTACTGAAAACGGGCGGCACTCCTCCACCTTAGCAGATGAGCCAACATTAGTTTGCAGTACACCATAGTCTGCTATCTGATTCTACCCAACCACATGATAAAATGTGTGGAACTCAGGACATTCCATTCAAGAAGGTAGCCAAACTGATCAGAATGGGCCACTTCACCTCCATGACTAAAGCCATATCCTGGAGCACTCCCCAAGGTTCAACACACTCATCCCACCTCTTTAAACCCTACGTGCCTCCAGTGGCATAGCTATCAATGGTGCAACAGATGTGGTGGCACCAGGACCACAGGTGTGAGGGGCATTCTGCATCCAAATTATAGCTGTAATTCACTATTGTTTGCTTCACATACATCAGTGGATGAGGGAAAATGTTTATATCTCAATTGAAACAAATCAGAAATACTGATACAGCAGGAGGGTGATGCCCATATATTATCTTTCTAATGATGTTAGTGGCTGTGAGCTACCCAAGGTCTAACTTGAAAGGTAATAACCTTAAGAATTTGGTTCAAATGGGACCTATGCTTTTTTGAGTCAAATAAACATGTGTCACAAAAAATCTGCATTTCCTGCTTATGATAATGAGAAAGGTTATTTCACTATTTCAAACCAAACACCAAACTGAACTAACTAGAGCACTGGCCCTATTCCACCTGGACTACTATACTGTGTGCTGCAGCATCAAAGAAAATTCTAAAAACTGCAGAGATTACCAAATCAAGTATACAGGATTTACCTTCCTTTGAAAAATTGAACATCATATTATCTGAAACCTGAGAAGTTCTATGGTCTCCCAATGAACCAAATAAGTGTTGTCCGGATATTAGTTTAAAGTGAAAAGACAAGAGGAGTTTGGCAATACAGTTACAAGTTGGTTCAATTCAATTCTTCAACCGGGAGAGCCTCAACAGTGTGCATCTGCTTAAATCTTCTTAGTGTAAAAAGATTTGGCTGCTCTTATATACAGTTAATAAGATACAATAAAGCAACATACTACATTCCAAAAATGACACTACTTTTAAATCAGCAAGTGCGTGCATCTGATACGGACACAAAGGGCTTTTGACATTGGGGAGACCTAGTGTGGGCCAGTGCGTATGTGTCCAGATGTCACGTGATCACTACGTGTGGTGTGCATGTTGTGTTCTAATTGGTTGAGTGTTTCTATCTACAAGTGGGATCTAGCTTGGTGGTATTTTGGGGATTGTGAGCTCTTGGCCACACGTGCTTTATTGGAGCCAATTTCCTCTGACCTGCTTGTGGTGCAACTATTTATCTGTGGGATCGATCAGGGTTTTCCCTGAACGCACGTTAGTCTTTAGGTTAAGAGAGACCCTACCTTCGACCTGTTATTCAATAGGCATGGGTGATGGTTGTAGTACTTGTCTAACCACAAATCTCTGACTGGGGGTGATGGAAAGGCCACCTTGGGTGAATTCAACAGCAATGATACAAGTTTATTGGCACTCCTGAAAATAATATGGCAGTCACTGGCATAATTTCTATCGCTATTATTAACATTGAGCATAGAGTTGTCATAGCATACATCAGCCACGGCCGGTAGTGGGAGTACCTGCCGGGCGATGATCTGGGGAGGGGGAGAGGCAGGGTGGGGGGGGGTAGTAATGTATGGATTATGGACCTTAAAAGGTAAGTAAACATATAAATAAATAAAACAAATTTCGTTGTGTGCACTGCATCACCAAATGCGATGCAGTGCACGCAACAAAATTCGTTTTATTTATTTATATGTTTACTTACCTGTTTAGGTCCATAATCCATACATTACTACCCCCACGCTGCCCCTCCCCCTCCCCACGTCACCGCCCGGCAGGGACTCCCACTACCGGCCGCGGCTGGCATACATTGACAGTATTCTTACTGTTATTAACACAGTTAGGTTTGCTTAAGTCATAAAATACATGAACATAATTTTTACTAGCAACAGTAATGTCATTTGGGCAAGTATTGTGACACACATTTATCACGTCCTTGCAGGTGGCGGCACCTTTGTGCGGGTGTGGGTTCTGACATACATTGATATTACATTGACGGGTATTGGCATGGTCCTGCAGGCACAGGTTGTGTCCCACATTGATATTGTCTGTATTGGTATTGCCATTCTCAGGCCTGCACATATGGTGTTTATTGACATCATATTCACCCATTCCAACATCATCATAATCTAGATCATTTGCATTTTATATTGATCCATCACTGGAAAATAACCAGATATTAGAAAACGCTTGTTTTCCTTGTATTCCTTGACTGAGTTAAAAGAAAGATAAAGCCATCTTATACCTTTACGCTGCCAGGACAAAATTCTTGAAACATCTGGATTCAAAGAAATGGATTATCATTGTGTCTTTCTATCAACCTGCAAAACCTGTCATGTTAAGCAGTCTGAGAAAGGGCTTTATATATGTGCATGCATGCACGTGCGTGTACACATATGCACGCACACAACTGATATATATTTGTATATTTTATAAAAATTGCTGGCCCACATCAAAAGTTATATGCTTGTCCATGCAGTTTTCACAAGTGTGATTTATCCATGTCGCCAAAATCTTCCTTTTCAAACAATCTGGGGGCCTCATCTATGAGAAAGATCTTGTAACTGAGGCGCATGGACCTTAGAACCGCTAGAGCCGGGACGCCTCTCCAGAGGCAGCTGGACGCTTTTACGCTTTATAAATCCTTATTGTATTGTATTGTATCAGCAAAACACTTGCAGGTTTTAGCACAAGCAAACGTTGAAAGCATATTTTTTAAGCCGACATAACAGTACAAAAGTCAAAGTATTCTGTCTCTGGGTTAACAAATTTGAATTATTAAACATTTTTGTATAGAATGTAGGGGCATATTACCGAGGAGTGCGTTGGAAAACGCACAACGCACATTCCTGCATCGCCGGCTATCGCCGGATTTCATCGCCTTTTTAGCGCGCAATTATCAATGCGCATCAGGCAGGCGAATAGAAATCCGGCGATAGTCGGAGATATGGCACATTAGCGCATAGGGCCTCGATAATATGGGGGGGTGGATTCAGCTTTATGATCCACACCCCCATGTTATCAATGCCTAACGCCTGGTCAGAGCAGGCGTTGGGAGACCTGCAATAAATGAGTTTATCGCAGGTCTTTTTCTCCCATCGCCTTCCTTGGTAATAGGGTGTTCCCACCTCCAACCACATTTTTCATGTGGTTGGACGTGGGAACGCCCACGTTGCATGTCATTAGCGATGTTTATCGCCGACATGCAAAGTGGGCTTGGGGCAGGCTTTAAAATGCCCTTGTTAATAGGGCTCTAGCAGTATCGCCGCTTTCTCGGCACAATTCGCCGAGAAAGCGGCGATACTTGCCCTTGGTAATATGCCCCAAAGATTGCTCAAGTCGAATACAAAAGTTTTACCAAATACGATTCTGGAGCAACTGCTGCTATATGCAAATCTGTTTCTTGCACTCCAAGGACAACATGATTTACCAGGATTAGCAATCAATACATTTAACGGGTATACTTCGAATCATATACCCCCATATTGGCCCAAACCTTTTAGGCACATGACTTTTATAGGCCAGGGTTGCAAAAGTACATTTTCTTTCAGTTCAGCAATAAATGTTCCCCGAATATAAGGTGGAAAATAGTGTTTTAAGTATTTCGGATTAATTTGTCTTTTGAAATATTTGCTGGGAGTGAATAAATCTCTAAAAATCTACAATAGAGAAAGGACAAAGGGGCATATTATCAAGGGGTTTTATCTCCGCTTTTTTGGCTTTAAAAGCCAAGAAAGCGGAGATAAAATTATCTCCCTATTACCAAGCTGTCGCTAACACCAGTTATCGACAGCTAGTAGGAGATAGCGACCATCTTGGGCCCCACTTTGCATGTCAGTGATATTTATCACTAATGACATGCAAAGTGGGCGTGCCAAGATGTTAGCGACTGGAAACAGTCGCTAACATCGCTATCTCCTATTACCAACTTTTGGAGATATTCGCGCTAAGCGCGAATATCTCCAAAAGCTAACACCTGCCCTGAGCAGTTCTTAGCCATGTTATCCAATGGGAGGTGGATAACAGGGCTAAGAGCATTTGCTCGATAATGCATTAATATCGCTGACTTTTCAGCGATATTCATGCATTGCGGCCGTTTTTTATCGCATTTGCGATAAACCTTGCTAGTAGCAAGGTTTATCTGCGATAAAAATCGCCGATTTGCGGCGATAATTTTTGTCTCTAAACAAGTTAGAGACAAAAAGTATCGCTAGTTGTTGGTAATATGCCCCAAAGGTTGTTAGTCACGATTCATTTTTGCAATATTGTTGCCGTCATTGAAAACCAAAGCAGTTACATTGCATGCGTAACAAACTTCAGGCACATTAGAGGGTTTCAGGCTTTTAACTTTATCAGCCAAACACTTGCCAATCATCGCAAAGGAACGACGGTTTGTATGAGTAAATGGCTCGAATCCGCGGGGAATGTAATACACATTACTAACACGAGTGATGGCACACGATTTAGAAAAAAAAATACCCTGACGACGCTTTATTTAAAAATGCATTTACTTTCTACGTCAAAGTATCTACACAGACGTTAATGGTGAAAGATTACAAACTTACTACATATAGTAAAGAAGCGTCTTGGGCAAACGCAATAGTTTCTTTAACAAAATGTGCACGTTTCAATGGTCGTTAAAACAGTACCCACTCTTTATGGTAACACATATGAAATCAAACATAAAATCAACAAAAAAAACTCCCGTTGATTAGTAAGGAATTTCCCAATTCAACAATGTTTTCTCTCTGCAAAGCCTATATCATCGTGGCTGATTTATTTCTCCTATTGATGAGCAGCATTAAAAGGGATTTGTTTTATCTATCCGTAAATCGACAAAGAATTTCATATACAACGTGATTGAAATGTATGCATGTAAGCATCAATATTCTGCTGAAAACCGTGAGCGCGAAAATATGCTTTCACTGTGATATATGATAGTTTGTAGGGGTGCCCACATGTGTTTTAGAATAATCTGCTAGAAATGTACCGAGGATTTTTCTGATATTGCAGAGTGTGATGATGTTAGTTGTTTTGTACGCACACACATGCAGAAACATCCACTCACTCAAATATATACATGTTAAACACACAGTAGAAAGTGTTGCTACAGGAAATTAAGGGCCTTATTCATAAGCCCCTTGCTTCGCCGGGGCGTCACCTTTTGTGCCGCACCGGTGGCACATTTTTCTGCCCCATATTTACAAGGACAGGAAAAGCCACCCAGCACGGTTTTACCCGTCCTTATAAATACTGCTCTTTCACATGCAGCACTTTGCATGAAAGGGGCATTCCATGGGTGTTGCTGTGGGTTTTCCCACGCAACTCCCATGGACCTGACCACATTTCCAGATTTACGAGACACCGTAAACCTGGAAATGCGTCTGAATGCTACGTCTCCCCAGAGGAGGCATAGGGAGGCGCAACAAGGAGAAATGTATTAATTTCTCCACGTTTTAACCCCCCCTTTCTGTACGTGCTGCATTCTGCAGTACACTTAGAACGAGGAAATCACTTCTTATGATTGTTTATGTGCAGGAAGGAACACCTTCTTGTCACCTAAAATGTCATTTTTTAACTTCTATTTGTGCTAATGCAGCACACATAGAAGCTGACAAACGTCATTTCAGATTGTTTATGGGCAGGAAGGAACATCTTTCTGCACATAAACATTCATTTCCATGACACAGGCATCCTTGCACCATGGTGCAAGGGTGCCTGCGTCGGGGCATGGCAGCTAATTGTGCGCCAGTGCAGGGGAAAGCACAGGGATGCAACTTTATTGTAAATAAGTCACATCCCTGTGATTAGAAATTGCTGCAGAGTGGCGCAGCCAAAGGACTTGCAGGGGCACTTTCTTACAAATGAGGCTCTGAGCATTTATCTCTGATACATCTGTGTATCTGTTTGTCAAGACAACATACAGGTTTGCCAAGGCCTTGCACCAGTGCATAGTCACAGAAAGTGGCTCAAACTGGCACAAAGTCGCAATAAACTATTTACTTTCCAGCACAAAACTGCTTTTGTGCTGAAAAGTTGTTTAAAAGAAACCCAAATAAAGCTTTGTGCTTCTTTGCTTTACTTTGTGCCAAATAGGTGTTTTATTCTACCAGCCATGGTATTTGTCTCAAACAGCTATCTACTAACATTTGGCACAAAGTAGGAGAACAGTTTTTATTCTCCAAACTTCAAAGGTTATATCTGTGATGCACTGTACAGGAACACATTTTACCCTTACAATACAAAACCTATGCTAGACATCACACACATACCTTTGAACCATGGTATGAAAAAGGTGTGTGTGTGGGTCTGCATAGCCTAATTGTGCACCCGGGATGGGGAAGAGAGTCTGCGCATAATTTCTTAGTAGATGTGGTTCTATCCAGCGCTTTTCCTCTCACGCACAGCAGTGCAGCACAGTGCAAGAAATTTAGTTGCTGCATTGCTTGGAATATTAGTAAATCTGCCCCAATTTGCTGCATTGGAAAAATATAGTGCACCAGTACAAAGTTTTATTTCTGCAGGTATTGGTGATCACAGCACACATTAGTATTACAGAAGGGGGATTACCACCGTATTTAATGAAAGCCCTAGTGGAGATCTATTGCATTCAATGGGAGGAGTTTCATCATTTCTATGAGGTATTCTTCAAGGATGTAGCATATGGACCTTGGTGGAACAATTGGACTGAGGTCATGGATACTGCCGACAACATAGGTGTGTCATACAGATTGTAGCCCATTTCCTATGCCATCAGTCCCTTAAAAGTGGGAGAGAAGAGATCCCAGGGCCCTCTGGGGACCCCCTGAAGTGTGCAAGAATAGGTTGCAACTCCTAGGGCCTGAATGGGAGGACATCTGGCCAATGAAGGCTGGATGTGTTCTGCCACAATCCATATGTCAGTAGAATCTGCTCTATCCACTACTTTGCTGGTGCAACTGTCTGCCCTCAAGATTGAACATGGGGACACTTCAGAGTGAAGGATAGATATTTTCAATGCCCTTATTCTGGTGGGGTCACCAGGCACCCAAAAAGTCCATGTGCCTGATGATACATCGTAATAAGGGGCATGCTACCTTGTCCCATCGGATGCACCATCAATTGTGGTACACCTCTGATCCTGTGTGAGTGTTCCTATAGACACTGTGTGAGACAGTGAGGAACGCTAGATGCCTCTTCAGAAGTTGCTGGCAATATGTTAAACATAGGCCACTACCACCGTTAAGAAAAATCCAAGAAGAGTTACAAAAACAAGCACACAGGTTGATATTATAACATCAGGAAAACAGAATATGTTTCATCCAGCTCATTTTGATATAAAAAACACCAACATGAAGACGCAAATGAATGGTCTCTGTGCTTAAATTACTAGGGGGTAGATTTAAAATGATTTTGCATCAGGGTTGACGCAAAATCATTTTTGTTGTTCAATAACCAATGCAAATCCTCTTTGCATGGCTTTGTGTGGTTCAGTAAATACAAAGTAAAGCAAGGTTGCACATACGTACTGCCTTGAGTTACCTGGAATTGGAAAGGCACTCCATGGTCGAGCATGGGTGTTCCCCTGCTTCCACCCATGGATTTTGGCTCATTTCCAGATTTACAAAAACGTGTAACCCTGAGAATGCATCAAAGTACTACTCCTTTCCCAGTGAGGTTTAAGGAGGAGAAAAATCTTTATTTCTCTTTGTTATTTCATATTTTCATGTGTGCTGCACTCTGCAGCACACATAGAAGGAGAGAACACTGTTAAGGGTTGTTCCTGCCTGTAACACCAAAAGCGTTGCACCATGATGCAAGAATACCTGCATTCTCTAGGAAGCACAGGGTGCACCAGCACAAGGACATATCAGAAATTCTCCATGTCTTTGTAAATATTGAGCATTTTCTACTTTCTCCCTTTCACGTAACATAGTGCATCAAAAGAACTTGCTGCATTGCATTGTATGAAAGAATTGTAAATCTGTCCCTAGACTTGGAGCAATGCATTTGGGTTTGAAAAAATCTTTTTCTGTGTTTATTGGAACTGCCATATAACAAAATGTTTTGTAACTTTAGCATGCATCTCTGTTTATGTCAACATTTCAAGTGCTATATATCCATCTACAAAAGACCCAATAAGGCATATAGGAATATTTGCTACAAATATATATTTTCTAGGTAAGTATATTTAGGTAATTATGTATTAATTATACTTAACTCGATGTGAACGTACCTTGACGAGATATATCTATATATGTGTGTGTGTGTGGATCATCTCGTTCCTCGCCGGAAGAACCCAAAGAGTCCGCCTCCCCCCATTCAAATCAGAGGCCACCAAAGTCATCTGCAGCGTATCACAAGGATCATCACCAAGTCCCACCCTCTTCAACGTTTACATGAGTCCCATCGCATCCATCGCGCGACAACACAACCACAACATCATCTCCTACACAGACGACACCCAGCTGATCCTCTCCCTCACCAAAGACCCAAACACCGCCAAAACCAATCTACACGAAGGAATGAAAGAAGTAGCCGAATGGATGAAGAACAGCCGTTTAAAACTAAACTCGGACAAAACGGAAGTCCTCATCTTAGGATCATCCCCCTCTGCCTGGGACGACTCATGGTGGCCTCCGGCCCTGGGTACAGCACTCAAACCAACGGACCACGCCCGCAACCTCGGCTTCATCCTGGACTCCTCCCTCTCTATGACCAGACAAGTCAACGCCGTCTCATCTTCATGCTTCAACATCCTTCGCATGCTCAAAAAAATCTTCTGTTGGATCCCCACCGAAACAAGAAAGACAGTCACCCATGCACTGGTCACTAGCCGACTGGATTATGGAAATACCCTCTACGCCGGAACCACGGCCAAACTACAAAAAAAACTCCAACGCATCCAAAACGCCTCAGCCAGACTCATACTAGACATTCCCCGCCAAGCTCACATTTCCGGTCACCTGAAAGACCTCCACTGGCTCCCCGTCAACAAGAGAATAACGTTCCGTCTCCTCACCCACGCACACAAAGCCCTCTACGACCTAGGACCCGAATGCCTCAACACACAACTGTCCTTCTACACACTCACCCGCCAACTACGATCATCCAATCAAGCCCTCGCCGCAATTCCGCGCATCCACAGATCCACCATGGGAGGAAGATCCTTCTCCTACTTAGCAGCCAAAACCTGGAATTCCCTCCCCACCCACCTCCGCCTTACACAGAACCACCTCTCCTTCAGAAAGCAGCTAAAAACCTGGCTATTCGATAAGTAATGCACACACCCTACCACAAGCGCCTTGAGACCCTCTGGGTGAGTAGTGCGCTATATAAATCCCTGAACTTGAACTTGAACTTGTATGTATAAGTGTATAAATATGTATAATATATCTATGTGTATGTGTGAGAAAGTCATCCTTTTTGCCCTGATTACCCACAATCTTTTAACTGACTGGTGGTAACTGACTCTGATTGTGGCCTGGGCTCTGCTAACCAGACCCAGGGCTTGTGCTCTGTGAGGTATATGATATTTAGGTGAAATTACAATTGCTATGACAACCTACCTGAACGCCCCTAGTATAAGGTAGGACATGTAGGTTTAGAGGCCAAGCAGATTTAATGCACTTAAGCTGCTAAGTTGCCTGCTGTCATTTTAACGTTAGCCCTGATTTGCAGGCTGCTTTTAAAAGTAAATGATATGCTCATTTGACTTTGGAATCATAGGTACTTAAACAAGATTATATTTACAGATAATTCACCCCTAAGGTCTCCCCTAGGTGTAACAGGGGTAAGGTACCTTGTAACTATAAGGAGAGACAATATAAAATATGTTTTACATGCCCTGGTGTGGGACAAACTGCCAATGTTGTGTTTTCTCATTGTAGCACATTGGCTCCCTAGACTGACATGGGAATACTTTAATAAAGTATAAATAGTGACAGGAGACAGCTAAAAATATACTTCATAGTATTACAATATTAGAATAAAACCAACAACTTGTCATGGTTAGATTTATAATACCTTTCAAAGAAAAGAAGTTATAGAACTTTCTTTTCTGATGAACTAAAATCCAGCCTTCCAGAAGCCTCTCCTGATTGGCCAGCCTTTGGCAAGTTGAGCCAAACTGCTCTGATGAGGTGTGAAGTGGCCTGTTTAGAGACAAAGAACATCTAGTGCGAGGAGGTTAGCATGCTTCAGAGCAAAACACAGGAAGGGAGGTGGGTACTTAAACTGGTCTTCAAAGAGGGAAGGACATTTAAGTCAGAATTTAGCCTCACCCCCACTTCCTGCACCCCAGCCCGACAGGAGCCACTGTAATTTAATTAGCAGACGGGATTGAAGGAGAGTATTAGGGAAATATAGCCACTCCAGTGAGTTGGATTAACCAGATGTTATTCTCCAGGAGAGAGTCTCTCCATTTTTAATATTAAAGGAATAGTGCTTTCTGGGACAAGACTATACCATACTTTGGAGGAAGTGGTCATACCTGAGGGTGGCACCCTGCAAGCCATTGGTCAGGGGTTCCCCCCTGCTTGTCACCGAAGAACAATGGATAAATATGGGAGAGCTGCCCAGCAACTCAGATCCCTGAATTAAACAACAAAAACAAGAAGGACTTCCCTGCTGGAACCCTGGACTGCACCAAGAGGAGTGTAATCTGAATGACTGCACCTGCTGTACACTTTGAGAACTACAGCCCTAACAACTTTTCCTTGCTTTACAAAGTGAAGGAGTGGACACCGTGAAAGCAACAGGTTAGAAGATTTCCAACTTCATCATATCCAGCAAGAAGAAACCAGCTGACCACCTTCAGCTGGACTTTAAAAGGATTTGGCCAGGTGCTTTGTGAGAGTTGTGGTCGCAACATCCCAAAGAGCAACTCAGAGCTTTTGGAACCTTGTATTGGTATTGTGGACACTTTGGAACCCCAAAAGGTCCTTTGGGAAGACGATCCAGAAGTTCTAAGATGATAGGAGTTTTTTTGGTAAAAAGCTCCATAAGGTGACCAACCCTTCGACCTGAGTCAAGCCACCGATGTCGAATGCATCCCGGCCTGGATTCCAGGTTTGCCCCACTGAAAGTTCCGGAGGTCAAGACTGCAAGGATTTCACCGAAGCCTAGCGCTGAACCAAGCCGCCCTTGATGGTTTGAAACCCGGCCTGAAGAGGAGCATTGTTCCAAGTCGAGAGAGAAAAAGCTCCAAAAAAATGACTAAGTCAGAAGCTAAAAACTTGAACGGGCCCTATTGCTAAGTGTATCCTACCCCCGCTCCATCACAATCAGCCTGAAAGTTTGACTATGTCTTGATCAAGCGTGACCAGATGTATGAAAGTGTCGCTTTTGTCTTTTAGGCACTAGAAAGTGTTTATTCTTTAAAAATTCATGTCTCCAGTTCTATACATTGGATTTTTGTCATAATGTGTCTTTTTAATCATAAACAAATGTTCTATTTTTATAATTTAGTTTTGGGTTTTTAATGTGTGTTGTGTTTTACTTATTTAATGTATTTGTGTTTTTAAATGAATTACATGTCTGCTTCCAATGTTAAGCCTACCTGCTTGTAGCCAGCTACCAAGGGTTGAAAAAGAGAATAAATAAGACCTTCACTGGGCCTTATATAATAATTGGGGCCTTATTACTAGTACCTAACTACCCCTACTAATAAACCACATCCCAACAGCTTATATGTGTGTGTGTGAGTATCTCTACCAGAGAAGGAACAATATGTATTGTGGAAGAATGTAGCCCTGGAGGTACTACAGAGAAGTTAAGAATAGTAATGTCCAAATAGACTATTTTTATAGGTTAATACACAAACATACTGTGGTAGAAAACCCCTGCTTAAACATTAAATATACAGACCAATGAATTTACATCCTACATTATAGTATGCAAACCTGGGAGTTGAGATTTTCACTATAGAATAGAGGGGCATATTACCAAGGGTGGCGATGGGCAATTATCGCCGGTTTAGCGGCCGTTTTCGGACGCTAAGCGGCGATAATTCTATCGCTCTATTAGCAAGCTGATACTAACTGATGTTAGCGACAGCTTTTAGGCGATAGCAAGCGGTTTGGGGCCCGCTTTGCATGTCAGCGATATTTATCGCTAATGACATGCAAAGTGGTCGTACCCAACCTGTTAGCGACTGAAAGCAGTCGCTAACACCGCTATCGCCTACTAGCAAGGCAGGCGTAGCGATAGAAATATTCCCGCTATCGCCAAAAACCAACGCCTACTCAGACCAGTTCTTAACCAGTTCTTAGCCATTTTATCCAATGGGAGGTGGATAACATGGCTAAGAGCATTTCATCGCTAATGCGTGAATATCGCTGTATTCTCAGCGATATTCACGCATTTCGCCTGATTTTTATCACTTTTGAGATAAACCTTGCTAATAGCAAGTTATCTCAGCGATAAAAACTGGTGATGCGCGGCGATAAAAATATTGCCGCTAACCCTACTTAGCGATAAATATCGCTATTTGTTGGTAACATGCCCCAGAGTATGTTGATAAATGACATATTTTATGACGTAAAAAACTCCTAGCCTTTACCTCGTTACGCAAAGCACTGCCTTGACAAGAGGCATAAAGTGAACGCACCATTACCGAATGCTGGTTTTTGTTCGTCGCTGTGTGCAGATGAGTGATGGAAATTGTCCTGACAAGACATGATAGGTGACATCAGACACATCACTGTAACCTGCCACGAGCGATCACTGAAGCAGCCAAACACCTTTCAATAAAATGCTAAGTAACACAGATCCCACGCTTAGCTCCACCGAGGCCTACGTTGTCGCCGAAGCACAGCTTACTTCTGTATATTTTGTAGTAGAAGAGATGGAAATGATAGCATGGTAATCGTGCCAACATATTTCCAGATGATGAGTTTAGAAAAGGTGGCTGTTTTTACCTTAAACACTGTAGTAAACGCGGCACTTTCTTCAGCTATGGTGACGCTTTTATTTTCTTAACAAACTGCTATGATGACGCTGTTCTTTTTCTTACGAACTTCTTTCAAATACATTTAAATGTGTCATATAAACAGCAGACGGGGCAAAGCTTTCCAGATGAGCAAGAAGGGGGTGATCTCATTAGTGATCCATCATAGCTGGACTGTCTTCCAAAAGCTGAAAACTGACACAGAAACAATCATTTTTTTTAATTTATTTTTTTTATCTTGGATTATTGCACATATTCGTTTATTTATGATTTTGTACATTTCAGGGCTCACATTTTCTACTTCTTGGCACCCATCGGCTGCAAGACGCTCATTTATTTTCTTAAATAGTCGAAAAACTAAACATATTTTCACTGTGCATATGAGGCATCTCAGGTGAAACCAATGAAAAATTATACTCATGTGTTAGAGTTGAGCATTGCCTTTTCTTACAGGGTTGATACCAAACCAAACAGGAACATTGCGAAAATCCCCAGGCAAAGATGATTTCTTGAAGATGCTATTGTATTTTTAACCAGTTTCTGCACATATAACATTCCTTCATGATGAGTGATGTAACACTTGCTCTAAAAGTATATATTCACCAGGGCCTCTAATTAAAATGGAAGTCCTTGACATACCCTTGCATTTACATATGTTGGTTTAGTCGAAGTCATAGCACAATTCTCTTCAAATGTGGTTACATTTTAAATAATATTCAGAATAAAGGGGCACGGAAGCATTACAATGTATTCTACACGTTCCAGTCAAATTAGTTATTTTTATGTAGTGTGATGCCATCGCCATTTGCACAATAACATCGAGTCCCCTTGTTGGTTTCGTCTTAAACCTCAACCTTTATTTACTAAATATTCTTCATATTTGTATCCACATTTTCTTAATTCTTTTTTGTTTTTCCCTATTCCTATCCTGGTGCCAATGCAGGCCGTAAGGATATACTGTTGTACTGTAGGAACCGTGCATGAGAGAAGAACAATGTACCCAACTTGTGTGGCCATGTAGACAATGACGTTGCAACCCACCACCCCACCTGATTGGCAGAGACTCCAGCCTCTAGAAAGCTCGAAGAGAACTGTCGGGCATAGGTAGAGATTCCCTCTAGATGAAATGGATCTCTTTGCCTATAATGCATCCACTGGTGTGGCCATTGATTCTTAAACTCTGCTCAGGCAGACCTTGACTTGCAAAGCAGTCCTAGGTCGGAACATCCACTGACACTTCTCCCACCCTAAAGGAGTTATGGATGCCAACATTGTGCCCTGGTATTCTAGTGGCCGATAGGCCACTGGGTCATAGGTTTCTGCTGGCAGAGCACACCTTTTAAATGGGTGTTGCTTCCTCCAGGGACCTTCTGGGCTTCTCTTTGAAAGTCTCTCCTCCAGCAAGGACTGGCAGACTCTGTTTCTCTCTAAGTAGGAGAGCAGGCTTCTAGGCACTAGATAGACCATCACCTCCTTCAGCAGAAAGAGCAGACTTCAGGCGATGCCCCTTCAACTCTGGGAAACTGGCTGTCAGGCACTCATCAGTAGTGGTCACACAGCTAATCCGGGGAATAATCTTCCCAGCACTTTCTTCCTTGGTCATGACAGACTTGAAACTGGAACAAAGTGCTGTAGTTTGGATCCCACTTGTCTCCATAATTTCTAAACAGGGCATGTGGAGATACTATCTCAAACCTCGGAACCGATTTGCGGTTGTAGTAGTCTATTCAAGTGTCCTTCTGCAGCAGCTCTTCAGATGCAAAGTTTGTGTAGAGTAATGCTTCTGTAGGCACTTGGCTGTCTGCAAACTGAAGCACCCACAAAATATACATGATGAAGTTTGAATTTTCGGCATTTGTTTGTAATCAGCCCCTCCAAAGCAGAAATCAGGCATAGGCACTTCTTCATTTTGGACAACAAAAGGAGCAGGTCGACCTCTTACCCCTACCGCCACCCAGATGGCATTGCTCAGGAAGAACTGAAAGGCAAATCCTTGATAAAATTGCAGAATTTCTATAAGTAGCCCTGTATTCATTCTCCTCACTTCCGTGTCTGGCTCGTCACCCCGAGACACAGGAATGCAACAAATGCACTTGCACTGCCTGAAGAAACAGTTCTCATCATCTATCTTGTCCATGTCAAACCAGAGCCATCCAAAATGGATTCCACTGGCTTCAGTACTGTTAAACATCCACTACTCACTTTCACACATTTGACATGCAGATAGGATGTTAACACGAGGTTCTCGACATTCAGATAACAGTGGAAATTTACAGAAGCATTGCGTATAGAAAACTCTCTCATTCACATTGACAAAAAGATATAGTTACACTAAAAAACAGAAAATAAAGTATGCTGTAACTAATTTTTATGTGCGAAACCCAGTAGAGGGACATTAGTCGTCTGCCTATTACGAGATATACATGATGAATTTCTCAGTGCTTAATTTGTAAAAAACATAGTGCCGGGGTTTTTGACAGGAGGACACTAGAGCTTGCACCCTCCGTTGCCCCTGACAGCACTGCCAATGTCAGCACCAACACACTACTAATCATCACACTGTTAAAAGTGTGACCATTCATACTATTACAGCCCTCCAAAGCTAAAAGAATGGCTTTGGAGGAAAATACTAATTATTGTAAATTGAAATAGAAATAATAAACAGAAGTTGCTGTGCTCGTACCTACATTGGCAGACACTACTACCATGTCTAAGCTAATAACAATATAGGGCTGGCTCTAATCAGTAAGGCTGAGCCTAATGAGAACAACAACAAAGAGAAATTGCCAATACTGATATGTCCTTTTTAGACCAGTTAAATGCACCAAAGTACAGACGACAGTTCAATACTTAGGGTGGCTATAGAATAGCTATTTATTTCCAAAATTGTTCAAAGATAGCACTAATTCAAATTTCCTATGCCTTTACAGGTTTTATAAACACACATATAGAATTAGGACACCACAAAACGATATAAAATTATTACACCATGTCAACACTTTACAGACATATCACATTCACACCACTTTCATTCGAACAATCAACGAATACACAGGGGGTGGGAGAAAATAATCAGGGAAGAGTGGGAGCATTAAATAAAAGAAGAAAAGTGGGAGCATTAGATGAAAGAAGAAAAGGGGGTCAACTGTACAATTCGAATGCAATTGTTGAAAATCACAAGCACAATATATACACCATTAACATTTCATTTTAAATTTTCTTGTTATCACACTATTATATCACATTTAATTGGTGTATGTGGACCTCCAAGTGCCATGTACTTTAGGCACCAGAGTGGCAAGAGTTGACCCTACACGGTCTACGCGTTTCGAATCCTAAATAATCCAAGGATTCTCATCAGGACCATTGGGGAAAGAAGAAAAGGGGGGTCAACTGTACAATTCGAATGCAATTGTTGAAAATCACAAGCACAATATATACACCATTAACATTTCATTTTAAATTTTCTTGTTATCACACTATTATATCACATTTAATTGGTGTATGTGGACCTCCAAGTGCCATGTACTTTAGGCACCAGAGTGGCAAGAGATGACCCTACACGGTCTACGCGTTTCGAATCCTAAATAATCCAAGGATTCTCATCAGGACCATTGGCAGACAGTCTTAAGCCCTGGTGCTGCCAATTGAGTGCCGGTGCTGAGCACCAGAAAGCACCGGCACAAATTAAGCACTGGAATTTCTTCAGACCACAGTACAGGTCCAGAACCTTTGCATAGTGAGGTACAGGCCAAGGCCTCTGTGTTCACGGTTAGATTAGCCTGACACTAGAATCTAGATAAAAGACAGAATGCCAGACACACAAGCAGTTGGGCGCTCATGGCAGACAAACAATCCTGTATACCATTCTGCAAACATGATTCTTCAAAAGATAGGAGTTATTATTATTTAACTAATTAGTACTCATTTTATTCACATCTGTATTATTAAAACTTAGTTGCCATTTTCAGGCTATGATTACCTGTTTGAATGATAAAGATCGTACCTACCTTAAAATCATAACAGTGTGTTTCAACTGAGACACAAATTCAGAGAGTGGTTGAATATTTAACTGCATCCAGTGAAATTCTATACCCGGGATGTGGTCTTTGCAGTGTGGTAACTAACCCCTATTCTGAGTTCTCCACTGTGAAATGAGGCATACTCCTTGAGTCCTGTATTTATTGCACAAAAATGTACATGTCGTGCCGTCTTATAGGGCATTTTCCACTAATACATTTGTCCATGTTTTAAGCATTCTGTTAGAAATTTGGTTACTGGTTTACTGGGGTATAAGCCTGGTCAATCACCAACCACAGCCCTTGTCAAGATAAAGCGATACAAAAGGGGATGATGGACGGAGCGTTTGAACAAATCAAACACTCACCCCCAGTCAACTGATCTGGCTTTAATCCATCACCATTCTTTAGTTCACTCAGCCACCCCAGTTCAGACATGGCTATATGCAAATCAGTCTGACCCTGTGCCTTATGGGAACAGTCCAGCCCGAACTGCCAAGCCATGTCTTCCCTGGACCGGAAACAAGCATCCTGGGACCGGTTTCGGATTCATAATCCTCATCAGCCAGGCTATCTTGAATCCAGTGGCCAAGTGAACAAGGGACTCACGTCTGAGTATACCCTGCCACACTTAGGGCGAACAAAGCGATACAAAAGGGGATGATGGACAGAGCGTTTGAACAAATCAAACACTCACCCCCAGTCAACTGATCTGGGTTTAATCCATCACCATTCTTTAGTTCACTCAGCCACCCCAGTTCAGACATGGCTATATGCAAATCAGTCTGACCCTGTGCCTTATGGGAACAGTCCAGCCCGAACTGCCAAGCCATGTCTTCCCTGGACCGGAAACAAGCATCCTGGGACCGGTTTCGGATTCATAATCCTCATCAGCCAGGCTATCTTGAATCCAGTGGCCAAGTGAACAAGGGACTCACGTCTGAGTATACCCTGCCACACTTAGGGCGAACAAAGCGATACAAAAGGGGATGATGGACGGAGCGTTTGAACAAATCAAACACTCACCCCCAGTCAACTGATCTGGGTTTAATCCATCACCATTCTTTAGTTCACTCAGCCACCCCAGTTCAGACATGGCTATATGCAAATCAGTCTGACCCTGTGCCTTATGGGAACAGTCCAGCCCGAACTGCCAAGCCATGTCTTCCCTGGACCGGAAACAAGCATCCTGGGACCGGTTTCGGATTCATAATCCTCATCAGCCAGGCTATCTTGAATCCAGTGGCCAAGTGAACAAGGGACTCACGTCTGAGTATACCCTGCCACACTTAGGGCGAACAAAGCAATACAAAAGGGGATGATGGACGGAGCATTTGAACAAATCAAACACTCACCCCCAGTCAACTGATCTGGGTTTAATCCATCACCATTCTTTAGTTCACTCAGCCACCCCAGTTCAGACATGGCTATATGCAAATCAGTCTAACCCTGTGCCTTATGGGAACAGTCCAGCCCGAACTGCCAAGCCATGTCTTCCCTGGACCGGAAACAAGCATCCTGGGACCGGTTTCGGATTCATAATCCTAATCAGCCAGGCTATCTTGAATCCAGTGGCCAAGTGAACAAGGGACTCACGTCTGAGTATACCCTGCCACACTTAGGGCGAACAAAGCGATACAAAAGGGGATGATGGACGGAGCGTTTGAACAAATCAAACACTCACCCCCAGTCAACTGATCTGGGTTTAATCCATCACCATTCTTTAGTTCACTCAGCCACCCCAGTTCAGACATGGCTATATGCAAATCAGTCTGACCCTGTGCCTTATGGGAACAGTCCAGCCCGAACTGCCAAGCCATGTCTTCCCTGGACCGGAAACAAGCATCCTGGGACCGGTTTCGGATTCATAATCCTCATCAGCCAGGCTATCTTGAATCCAGTGGCCAAGTGAACAAGGGACTCACGTCTGAGTATACCCTGCCACACTTAGGGCGAACAAAGCGATACAAAAGGGGATGATGGACGGAGCGTTTGAACAAATCAAACACTCACCCCCAGTCAACTGATCTGGGTTTAATCCATCACCATTCTTTAGTTCACTCAGCCACCCCAGTTCAGACATGGCTATATGCAAATCAGTCTGACCCTGTGCCTTATGGGAACAGTCCAGCCCGAACTGCCAAGACATGTCTTCCCTGGACCGGAAACAAGCATCCTGGGACCGGTTTCGGATTCATAATCCTCATCAGCCAGGCTATCTTGAATCCAGTGGCCAAGTGAACAAGGGACTCACGTCTGAGTATACCCTGCCACACTTAGGGCGAACAAAGCGATACAAAAGGGGATGATGGACGGAGCGTTTGAACAAATCAAACACTCACCCCCAGTCAACTGATCTGGGTTTAATCCATCACCATTCTTTAGTTCACTCAGCCACCCCAGTTCAGACATGGCTATATGCAAATCAGTCTGACCCTGTGCCTTATGGGAACAGTCCAGCCCGAACTGCCAAGCCATGTCTTCCCTGGACCGGAAACAAGCATCCTGGGACCGGTTTCGGATTCATAATCCTCATCAGCCAGGCTATCTTGAATCCAGTGGCCAAGTGAACAAGGGACTCACGTCTGAGTATACCCTGCCACACTTAGGGCGAACAAAGCGATACAAAGGGGGATGATGGACGGAGCGTTTGAACAAATCAAACACTCACCCCCAGTCAACTGATCTGGGTTTAATCCATCACCATTCTTTAGTTCACTCAGCCACCCCAGTTCAGACATGGCTATATGCAAATCAGTCTGACCCTGTGCCTTATGGGAACAGTCCAGCCCGAACTGCCAAGCCATGTCTTCCCTGGACCTGAAACAAGCCTCCTGGGACCGGTTTCGGATTCATAATCCTCATCAGCCAGGCTATCTTGAATCCAGTGGCCAAGTGAACAAGGGACTCACGTCTGAGTATACCCTGCCACACTTAGGGCGAACAAAGCGATACAAAAGGGGATGATGGACGGAGCGTTTGAACAAATCAAACACTCACCCCCAGTCAACTGATCTGGGTTTAATCCATCACCATTCTTTAGTTCACTCAGCCACCCCAGTTCAGACATGGCTATATGCAAATCAGTCTGACCCTGTGCCTTATGGGAACAGTCCAGCCCGAACTGCCAAGCCATGTCTTCCCTGGACCGGATCAAGATAAGGCACAAGAAAACCCCAAATTGACATGTGCTGAACTCCCTAGTAGCTGGGCACGGAGCAATCAGACTTAACTTAGATGCAATGTGTAACATATTTGTGCAACGCTTCAAACAGTAAAATAGAGAACACACAACACAAAAGATCCCAAGGCACATTAGAAAAGTAGACCTTAGTTTAATGAATAAACCAAAACTAAAACAACCAAAATCCAATCAGTAGACCTGGAGATATGCAATTTAAAAGAGTTTAGTGAAAACCGAGCATAAAATCACAAAGCCCCCACAGTGGTTATTTGGTCACGCTGGACTGGGACAAAGTCACATGTTCAGGCTGACAGAGCGTGCACCTGCTACAGGGACCCACCTAGGTGTGTTTACAATACCTTAAATCCTGGTGTACGGCCTACATGGCATTTCTTTGCTAGATCACACATTGTCAATTCTAATGGAGGTATGCAGCAAGGTTTTGAAGGGTTTGGCATCACTTTGTGTCGGTTATGTGGAGCTGTGTGGTGAGGCTTGGTGAGGCAATGCATTGCTGTGTATCGGTTATGATGAGCCGGCAACAGTGCGGCGAGACTTTGCAGGGCTTGGCGCCACTTGGCGTCAATTCCATTGAGGCTGGTAGCTGTGCGGTGAGGCTTAGTTGGGCTTAGCGTTGCTCCACTTCGGTTGCAATGGGGGACCACAGTTGGCCTTGGTAGAAGCACTTGCAGGCCTACTTACAATGGTCCAGGACTGGGGTGTTAACACTCCGGAGGGCAGGACTCACAGATGACAAAATACGTACTGGGTTCAAGGCTGTTGGAAGCCTGTTATGGCTGAGGCTTCAGATCAGGAGGCCAGACAACTAGCCCTTTGAGTCACTCTGGATTGAAGAGATGTAGGTCAAGTCCTTCTCATCCTTGCAAGAGGGCAGCAGGCAGAAGGTCAGCACAGTAGACTAGCAGTTCCTTTGGAGCAGCAGTCCAGCAGAGTGCTAGTCTTTGTACCAGCACAGCAGTCCTTCTTCCTGTACAGAGTATTAATATGTCCAGAAGTGTACTGAAATGGGGGTGTCTGACCCTTTTAAACACAGTTGTGCCTTTTCAGTGGGAGGAAGCCTCTGGAGTCCTGATTTTGAAGTGCAAAGATGCCCTGCCTTCCTGGCCCTGTCTTCTGGTTAACTACAAGGGGTATGCAGTTCTTTGTGTGGAAACAGGACACAGCTTAATGAGTTGTAGGCAAGGCTGGGCCCAACTCCTCCTTCCCATCCTGACAGTGATGACCCATCCAGTCACACCTAAGCTACCTTGTTTGCGGGTTTCTATGGGGAATACACAAAGCCCAACTGCCAACTACTCTCAGTCATGTGCCTAGAAACAGGCTGCAGGCACCAAATGGTTAAGGCAAGAAAATGGCAAGTTTCTAAAAGTACCAGAAGTATACAATAGAAAAACTATACAATAGAAAACAGTGCCCTCACAAAGAATTCTAAGAAACTGACATTTTTTAAAGAATTACTTTCAAGAATGATATCACAATGCAATATCCAGACAGTGTGTGCTTAACATTTTACACAAAATGATCACATACAAACAATAAATAGTGTAAACACAAACAAAAACAATGTCTGGGGAGTTTTGAAATCAGTTAAAAAGTCCAATTAGATTAAACCTATCCAACAAATGCTTTTTCCCTAGTTTGCCAATGATTTGTCAGCTGCGTTTCAACCCTTTCAATTTACTGAGTCCTCATCAGGACAGAAAATATTTTGAACAGAAAGAACGTACATTTGTAGTACATGTATCCTCTAGCACTGGAAGCCTAATTGCTCCAAGAGACCAGTATCATGGAGCCATTTAATCACATAAGCCCAATCATACAAAAATGAAAGTTCAGGGCAATGACGATTATCAAATTACATGATTCAGTTCTCCTCAGGGGACCAGATGTTGGAATCGCTGTCAGCATACATATAGCATGAGTGAGTTGAATTGTGTAATTTGTCCCAGTCTAAGGGGACACCTACGCTACAAGTAAACTAATGTTGCACCTTGGAATGAGGCCAGATCCATTTGATTGTACGTCTTTTTCAAGAATCAAAAACTGGCCCAAATAAAGTATAGCTAATTCAGTGGAAACAAAAACACAAGCTATTGCCAATTTCAATTCATATCAGGATATCCTACCCATTGCTATTCAAATTTAGGATAACATACCAGTGTGTTGCATGATTTTTGTAAAAATAAAAATAAATGACCCACTCCACACAATATGTGTATCACCTGCTAAATACATAAGCATATGGAAAAGATACTACATGGTATTCAATAATCGGTGTATGTTTAAGTGCCATGCAGCAATGGTAAAAGTGGGAAATGCAATAGCAAGTATACCTGCGGCTGGTTACATTTGTCACAAATGGGCGATCACTTACACACTATGTAACAGACTTTAAATATTACAATCTGTATACCAAAATGTCAACTTCCTCAAACAAATGTTCTGGCTGGGTGGGCTTTACAAGGGTCCTGTTATGTAGCAGCAGTGAAGAAGGTTATGCTGTATACAAGGGACAAAAGAGAAAGAGGTCGAGAAACTAAGCTCTACTTGTTTTAATGCATCTCATTGGCTAATTAAGATGCTGATCAACTCCTGTGGTGCATGTCAGCAACCGCTTTGCCAAAACTACAACACTAGCTCATGTCCGGCAATGGCAGTTGAATAACTTTGCCCAATCACCATTCTTTCTCAAGGGGATGCGAACTGACACATGACAAGGCTTGAAGAGACAACCATATTGTAATCTAGATTTGAGTGACAGCTAATGTAAGTCTGGAGGGACTTTTAGAACAGGACCTTTCTAACAAAGCCTGAAGACCATGTTTTGTAACTTTTGGAATTTGATAATTTTATATTTGTGACTTCAGGTAAAAGGCACTAACTTTGTTGATGCGCACATTCACAATAGCTCCTATGAATACACCTTTCTGGTGTTGGGGGAAAGATTGTAGGGGTGGAGATATTTGCTTTAATTAGGTCTGCTTTGTAAAGTGAAATCGGAAAATGTCAGCCTTTTTGAAGCTAGCTAACGTTTTCAGATTTCGCCCACCTAAGAGATGAAAGTAGCATCCATATGGTGAGCCCACCACGATAAAAGCAATGCTACACTCAACTGCAAGACTGATATCCAAGAAGAGGTTTGCCCGCATCTCTCCGATACTCAGGGAGCTACAATGGCTTCAACAGGATGCCTGAATAAAATCTAAAACTGGCTGCCCATCCTTTCAAGCAGTCCACCCAGGAACACTGAAGTACTTGGAGCACTTAATAAGGATTGCTGGTGGTCCTTACCACCAAGGAATAATAATTCACTTTACCAAAATTCCGAACTATACAACCACCAAATAAATTGATACTGGTTCTTCTGCAGCCATTTGAAACTAACAGCACAACTAAAAACACAGCTGGACATTCTCACCTTCAGAAAAAAACTGAAGCCTCACCTTTTCAAGTTACAATTGGGATGATTATGTGCATGACTACAGAGGCAGAAATAACAACGGGGCATATTATCAAGGAACGGTGTTAAAATTATCGTCGCTTTAGCGGCAGGAAACTGAAGCTAAAACAGCGATAATGGCCTTGATAATATGCCGTAGAGATTTCCCATAGAAGCCCGTGTTAACACCAGAACATGGGCTTGTATTGGAATTCTCAAGGGCATATCATCAAGCTCATTATTGCCGCTTTAGCGGCAGTTTCCTGCTGCTAAAGCGGCGATAATTTTAACGTCGTTCCTTGACAATATGCCCGTATGTTTATTCTATTTTGCTTCGTTTCCTATTTTAAAGACAGCGTAGACACTCCCGCCTAGCTTTCCTTGACTGCAATTCCAACTTCCCTTATTCCCACTGAACTTTGATTAACCCACTGTTCACCAAAGTGCCTTCTTCATCATTGATCCTCCTCTCAGCTGACCTCTTCATTTTATCTGGGTTGTACACAAATGTTCTTTGTAAAGTGCTCCAAAACTATTTTACTACAGCAGCACTAGAAAGAAATTATAAGTAAAATATAAATATGCCTGCCCTGCCCTTTTATGACTATTTCCTGCTCCAGGCTGACTGTCCAAGAAGGAACATCCTGTGACAGGAAAAGTAGATAAGAAGGCTGCACCGTCTCATGTCCACCAGTAGAAGCGAGGAGGGTAGATGTTGGGGATAGTGCTGGAGGCGGGGCTATGCAAAGCAGGGATAGGTGAGTGGTTAGTGCAGAGTGTGCTCAGAAGGGTGACAGGGGAGGCTGGAGTCAAGGCCAGTCCTAAGGGAGCCTTTGCTTGGGGGAGTGAGAAGGGCATGGAGTAGGACACCTAGGGCGTTACTGGCCAGCATCGGTCTCACTGTTGAAGTGGGCGGTCCATAATGGCAGCCAGAATGGTATCCCACTGCTAACATGGTCAAGTAGCTTCCCAATCTGCGAAGCTAACATGGTGTGAAAAGCAATATGCGAAGAGTTGTGAGACCTTGGAATTCCCTACCATGCAAACGCAGACTTGACCTCACTTTTCTCAAGCATGCAGTATGGAACAAGATGTTTCCAATCTATAATCCACATAAACAATCGCTAATAACGTGGCTTCTGGTTGTTGTCTAAATTCTTCCAGTTATGGATGCCTGGTGGTATTTTTGCAGACTAGCCCCACTATGTGAAAGGAAGTGTTGAGTTGTAATCCTTTTAATTAGTGCTAGCTGAGGGCCACCCTGTCCGCCATTTCCTTTGAGAAAGCTAGAAAGAAGTGTTGTAAATTAGAGGGCCGCCCCACAAGCCGACTGTTTTCAGCTTAAGTCTGAAATTTCATATTATGGCTCCGGATTTGTTTCATCAGTGCAATTATGTAATTATTTAACATGACCAGAGTTAATCACCGGCTGTTAATGAACATACTCAAGGGATTACATAAGGGCTCATTAAGTCGAGTACATTCCCACGTGCCACACTTTGGTTAATGGTTTACATACAGGCTTGACACAATTTTAACTGATGAGGGATTTTTCTATAAGGAAAGGTGATGTGAGTTGAGAAGAAAAATATATCCTAAACACTCTTCTAGTTATGTCACCACAACAGTGAAGGATGAAAAGAGTAGCTCATATTAGAAGGCCATTAAGTCTAAATGTTGGGTGGGCAGAATATCAGCACAATTACATTTTCGTATGCAACCTATCATCAGCACATTCCAATTCAATTCAGTTTGTACTCCTCATGATGATTCATAGTCTTGATTATATAGAGCCAACACATTTTTTAAATAAAAATAATACATTAGGTTTGGCTGACACAGATTCAATTGCGATGTTTAAATATTGCTGACAAAATATAGGCTACTATGGGGCATATGTACCAGGCGACTGCACCATGGAACGCCACTTTTTTCGACATTCTGGTGTCGCGATGCCCTGCACCATGTTTACAAAGCGCTGTTAAGCCACTTTGCATGGTTTAACAATGCTTTGTGAATATGGTACCCTTTCACGCAGGTATCGGGGTGAATGGGGTGTGCGATGGATGTTGCTGTGGGCATTCCACCGCAACACCTGTTGCTTTTCGATGCTGCCCCAGATTTACGAGGATGTTTAAATCTAAGGCAGCGCCAAACACTAATGCCATGCAAAAGCAGATGATAGATTGGCGCAATGAGAAATACTTTCATTTCTCCCCATTTTTTCTCTTTCTATGTGTGTTGCATTGTGCAGCACACTTAGAAAGAGCAAAACAACCTTAATAATTGTTTTTGTGCAGGAAGGTGGGCATTCCTGCGCAAAAACAATCATTAAATAATGGTGATTTGCTATTTCTATGTGTGCTACATTCCGCCGCACACATAGAAAGAGCAAATCACCATAATTGATTGTTTATGTGCAGGAAGGGACACCTTCCTGCACATAAACAATCATCCCTGCAATGCGGGCACCCTTCCACTATGGCGCAATGGTTCCTGTGTTGGTGCTAGGCAGCTACTTTTAGTGCAAGAGAAAAAACAGGGTTGCGCCTTATTCTTGTAAATACTGCGCATCCCTGAGTTTTTGAAACTACGCAGCGCTGTACAGTTTGTTGCACCACCACGTTGCACCATTTCCTTGTACATATGCCCCTATGTGCCTTGTAGATGCAATTAAGCCTTAAAGATAAAAACAGAATCATGTTTTGAAACGTAAAATGACAATTGTCGTTTAGCACACCTACCGGCACTGCAACCAAAGGATGTGGCAAATAAAAATTAACAAGTGGAAAGTTTCTGAAATCGTGCGATTCAGCTTCTCACCAACTGTAAACCTTGCACATAATTCATTTCCATTTAGAATTGTAATACGTACCTTGTCAGGAAGACGTCGCAGGTGTATTTTGCAGCTTCCCCACCATCGTCACCGTTCTATGTTCATCTAGCCTGGAGACACAGATTTAAGGCACGTGAATTGCAACAAACAAATTACGCCGGATTAAGAAACCACTACCTGATTTTCAAGCTCGAAGTAGACTCTGAAAATGTTAATGGGCAGATTTATGCGGATACTTACCCCCTCCCTGATCCCCGCGTGCACGGGTGTAAATAGAGGACAAGAGCATTTAGAAAAGAAAACAGACAAACTGATGTCTTCCTTTTGTAAAAAAGTTAGTTACTGTAAGAACGGGAATTTTCTGTCTGTCCTGAAATAACCAATTGAAAACAGGGCAAGCGTTGGTTATAGGTGTTAAACACCTGCCTGGCTTGCAATTGATGCTAGATTTTAATCGCGCGTGAAGCAAATTTACAAGTGGTAATAGAGTGTCAATTTGCATAAATAAGGAATGGAGGCAATATATGTAACGTAATAGATGCAACTTGAATTTTATTTAATATGAAGTGTGAACATGCAAATAAACTGAGAAACTTCTGAGACCGTTTAAAGAGATGCAAACTAATATTGTATATTTTAATGTAAGATATACACATGAGTTACTTTTTATTGTGTTTCTTTGCTCGGTTTATGAAACGTAATGAGAAATAAGTGCCTGGTGTGAAACTTCGTTCAAAATGGAGCCAAGTCTGAAAAGGAGAGAAGGTGCCTAACTATTCCATTCAAGTATAAGCTTTTGCAACGCAGTATGCAGTTTTTTTTAAATGTGTGCACCATTCAGTACTATTGAATCACTCTAGCTCCTATTTGTGTGGCTTCAGTGAGCTAGAGACTTCTGTACCAATAGAAATTCATCAGGAGCCAGTTTACAGAAGCACTCGAATACTCTGCTTGACTAGTTCCATATGTATTCATCAACTATCTATGGAAGGACTCTTTGTGACATGATTCGGGACACCCTGCAAAAATCACTTGATTTTGACTTGCAATAAACTATATTTTAGTGGAACAGAATGTTCAATTAATACCACGACCTTTGTAGTAGTACAGATGTTGTACACGGCATATTTAAATAAATACCATATAATATTAGGACTCAAATACATGAATGTCATGGATATTGGCAAAATGTATAACATAAAAACACATGGTTTACATTCTTCAGAAATCACATTGTCACCTTGTTCTAACCACAAGCCTCCATTAAAAGAATCCAAATGTGCAATTAACCACCTGTTTTCCTTTCATTCTAAAAGTATTAAATCATAATAACAAAGAACAAACAAGATCGCATTTTCTCGACGAAATCTGAGCTTTCTGTAAAGAGGTAGGCAATACCACCTCTTCGTCAGTAGGTGGCAGGATTGCGTTGCTATGTCTCCTTGAACATCCCGTATCGCTAAATGAGAGAGTTAAATTAGCAGACAATTATCCTCGTTCTATTCCTCCTTTTATGTGATGAAACTGGTTTCATTTAGCCTGCAGGATAAATCCTATAGGGTGCCTGACTCAGTCAACACTGTTTCTTCATACGGGCTCCCTTTCCAGCTTTCACCTCAATCTGTCATGCAGATTTGACACTGCACAGCTCCAGCGGTGCTCTGAAATGACAAACATATAATATGGAATTTGGTGCACATTTACAGCCAGCAGTTGTAACTCCAAAGCACTGTTTGGAATAAGATATTGGCTGCTTCCGTAAAAAACAATATAAAACTTTTTGAGAACTGTCATTTCACATAAAAGTATTGTTTCGTATTTTGTTCACCTTTATTCACCTGTAAGTTAAATAACTATTGCCTCCAAAAAAAAAGTTTAATATTTTGCTGAATAAATGTTTTTGTTAGAGGATTGTGACTCTGTGGTTAAACGTTGTGACTAATTAACAAAGTGAATTACTGAATGAAACGAAGTTCATTAAAGAACATATTCGAACTCCGATTTTGAATTTTTTTAATGTTCTGAAATATAATTATTTTAATAACTTTAAGCATGGCATGATATTCACCATGTATCTCCCGAGATATCAATAGTCACCTAGCAGACGACATCACAGTAGATTATAGAAAATATTTTAGTACTTGAAGAGAGCGCAATTCTATCCGGTTTCCGAGCTCGTTTTCTTTTATGTGTTGAGGGACAACACATCACACGATGGCACAAAACACTAACATAACAAACATGACCAATGCGAAGGAAACAATTATTGAAATGCAAGTTTTTCATTTACATCAAATCGGATCTCTTCAGAAGTGTATGTATATCCTGCAAAAATATTCAGGTCAACATCCGTGAAATATATATTTGCCTAATATTTGTGCATACTTAAAGTACACGGATTTAAAAAGCAAAACCACTAATATTATAATACTTTAGTTTCCATATGTTAAAAAAAATGTTAATAATGTAAGTGTATATGAATAGAACAAAACAGATTTTGTTTCTGCGATACTGAACAAACATACAGCTATATAGTTTTAATGAACTCATGCCATGTCCTTCACGCAAATAGCAGAAAATGTTTTTCCAAGAAGGGTAAAGAGACACATGATCGATACATTTATCTCTACATAAAGTGTATGTCCTATGCTGTTATATGTTATCTTACAGTGAACAATCCCTGACAGGCTTTTAAGAGGGAATGACACCTGACATAGAGGTGTACACCTAACTGAGGACAAATAGCTGCTTACAGTGACTCAAAGTCAACTGATATAGAGATACTGATGTGAACAACGAAAAGTCCACACTTGTCTTTACTTCTGTGGCACTTGCTAAAGGAATGTTGCTATTACACGACTTATAGTTTCTCATAGTCACTTTCGAGTCAATATCTTTCTTCACAGGTGAGTAGCACCATAGAAGAGCTGCATATTTTAGAAAACAGAATGCAGGCAAAAACATGCAATTCTTATCAATGTCAGTAAGGAGTATGTGCTTGGCGCTGTGTACTGCATCTCAATCTGGTGGTTAGTACTCTGCGGGGCATATTTACAAGGCCCTATCGCCACCATAACATCAAGGTAGCGTTAAACCACTTAATGTGGCTTAACGTAGCCTTGTAAATAATGCCACCTTTCACGATATACTTAGCGTGGAAGGGGTGGGCAATGGGTATTGCTGTGAGCGTTCTGCTGCAACACCCATTGGTTTTGACGCTGCCCTATATTTACAAGGGTGCGGGAATATGGGGCTGCACCAAAATTAAGACCAAGGATAACCTGGTTTTAACAGGGCTCAACAAGGAGAAATGCATTATTTCTCCTCATTTTTGCTGTTTTTATGTGTGCTGCATTGTGCAGCACACATAAAAACAGCAAAACACCATGCATGATTGGTTATGTGCAGGAAGGTGTCCCTTACTGCACATAAACAATCATTTGAAAAATGGCGAGTTGCATCTTCTATGTGTGCTGCAAAAAGCAGCACACAATGAAGTTACAAATCGCCATTTAAGATTGTTTATGTGGAGGAAGCGACACGTTCCTGCACATAAACAATTATTCCCCCCAAAGCAGGCACTCTTGCACTATGGTGCAACAGTGCCTGCGTTGACGCTAAGCAGCTGAAATTAGCACCAGCACAGGGTGAAATGCAGGGCTGCACTGTATAGTTGTAAATACGGTGCAGGCGTGAATTTCGGAAGTGGTGGAGCACAGCGTTAAGCCAAGAAGGCTAATGCTAATGCTGCGCTCCGTCACTTCATCATATATATGACCCTGCATTTGTAAAACAAGAACGCAAATTAAGCCTATTATTTCCTAAAGACTCAGGGGTTTATTTACAAGCCCATTGTGCTGCTGGTGCATCACGTTTATTGACGCACCGGCAGCACAATGGGCTTCCCCATATTTACAAGCCCATGAAAAGTCACCCTGCATGACTTTTCATGGTCTTGTAAATATGTTTCCCTTTGACGCATAACTCTGCTTGAAAGGGGCATTCCATGGATGTTGCTGGGGCTGTTCCCACGCAGCATCCATGGAATTTGACACAGTCTTAGATTTACAACATTTTGTAAACCTGTGAATGCGTCCGAATCCTATGCCTCCCCAGGGAAGGCGTAAGGAGGTGCAATGTTGAGATATACTTTTATTTCTCCTCATTTTTTTTCCCTCTTTCTCTGCACATAGAAAGAGTAACATGCCTGTAATGATTGTTTTTGTGCAGAAAGTGTCCCTTCCAGCACAAAAACACTCATACCCTCAGTGCAGGCAACTTTGTAAAATGATGCACGGGTGTCTGCGCTGGAGCACGGATGCTGTTTGTGTGTCGCACAGGGGAGAAGGACAGGAATGTGTTGTATCTTGTAGATATGGTGCATTCTTGCCCTTTTTTTATGCACGCCAGTGCAGCAGGAAGGCTTGCTGCGCTGTGCTGCAATTCGTCAAAATATTGTAAATGAGGCCCTCAGTCTTGGTACCATGAGAAAAAAAGGAAACAACTATATTTTGGTTTTTAATCAGGAATGGTTAGGATCAGCATGTGTTGCGGAATTTTAAACATAGGACTATAGGTCTGATAGGATTAGAGATCTCAATTTTGCTTCTAGCAAAACACAAGGGCAAATATACTAAATAATGTTTGCAGTTGGAGATTTTTTTCAGACAGTTGAATTTTAAAAACTGACCTAGGTACTCACAGGTGAGCTTGTAAAATTCCTAGATGGATTGACTTGTAATGTGACCTACTGGATGAATATTAATGAGGTAGATCGCAAATTGAATCTCAGTAAGATCTGTGTTCATTATAAGGAGGGTTGCCTGCAAACATCAGCAGATCCTCATTTATGTGATTGCCTTTTAATAAAGTCAACTTTTACCAAAAAAAATCTAAGTTTTGAAAAAGTTGACTATTTTTTTTTATTTGTATGAGAGTTGGCATTAGTGCGCAGGACCGATGCCTAAACCCAAAGGGGCAGATTTATGTTAACTGGCGCATCCCCAGTGATGCGCCAGTTAACATGCGCCACAGTGCGCCACTGCTCCGCCACCCATGGTGCGCCGCATTTATGATGCGGCGCACCATGGGGCAAAAACGGCACAGATGCGTGACGCATCTGTGCCGTAAAGGTGGCGCAATGCTGGAGTTGCGTCGCAAGCGCGACGCAGCTCCAGCAAGGCTCGGGGGTGCCCATCTTAACAATGCTGCGTCAAGCCTTACGCCTGCTTCAAGCAGGCGCAGGCTTTTGACGCAGCATTGGCCTGAAAGTGACTGAGTGAAATCTCATAGATTTCACTCAGCCACTTTTGCGAGGCGCACCTGCCCCGGAACGCCCCCCCCTGCGCCGGAACGCCCACAAGCGGCGCAGGGCTTTACAACGTGACGCATCTACCTAGATGCGTCACGTTGTAAATCGTTCGTAGGGATGCGCCACGTTTACGCCGCCTTGCGTGACGCAACAGCGGCGTAAACGTGGCGCAAGGGCCTCATAAATCTGCCCCAAAGACTTTTCTTTAAATATTCGCAGAGGACACAGGGTCCAAAAGAGACCTTTTCTCTTTTGCAAATGGCTTACCAATGCAACTTGGTATTCAGTCATTTTTTGCGAATGGATATCTGAGACAAAACATTGATCAATGTCATAGCGATTCGGTATTTGAAAGGGATACCCGCAATGTGTTTCTTCCAAACTACAAATTGGTGTTAGGGTCACAGACATATTGTAGGAGTTGATAAAAGTATACCAACTCCTAATCGGAATTCCTACTTTTAAAACAATTGTTTGTGCAGTCTCAAACTGCGACTCAGAGTGTTCACGACTGCAAAAATGATTTGTACATCACTCCCACTATTTGACTTTTGGACCTTTCAGAAAATGAATACTTGAGTTCTAAGTGACTCCAACTAATGCTGGCAATGTATGATAGTGATAGGTATGTTGTCATTTTTACCATAATTTAAATTGAAGGTTAGAACATTTTGGGATGATGTGAGTGAGCCTGAAAGCTTCATTCTGGCTTAAGAGATTCAAATAGGGATCCACGTTTGCTAAATATTAGCACAGTGAGGTGTGTGAATGGGAGAAAACTGTGGAACACTGTGTTTGATAAGTGTCACATGTAAATAATGCTATTAGCCACACTTTCTACAAAAATGCATTGCTCGTGCGAATCTAAAGTTTTGGTGGTTGAATAGGGCAAGTGGTGTCTTGCGTGAGATTTGCACTTAGGGCACAACCCCCAGTACAAATTTGTATGCACTAACAGCCACCATGTGGTATTTGGGATAAAACGATTAATTTCACAAAAATTATACAAGTTACTCACACAATCAGTTTTCACATTGTTTACACCCAGTTCATAAGGTGCAAGAGTGGCATGCAAAGCCAGGTCACACCACTTCAGATAATCTGGGTTTGCCGGAAAATCTAAAGGCATAACATTACGGTTATTTGTAAAGCACACGTTCACCCAAAGGGTGTTATGACACTATTAAGGAAATTACATTTTAATTAAATTAAAGGTATTGAATTATATAGTGCAGCTTATCATCCATAAGGGTATACAGGCACTGTCCCTGGGCACGGGGAGATTAAGGGTCACATGCACTATTCAAAATGCCGGTCGCAAAGGGGAAGATTCGCAGAATCTGCCCCTTTGCAGACTGGTATTTTAATCACAATTTAGGTAATCGCTAAATTTACGATGACTTAAATTATGATTGTATTTACGAAATCGCAAATTGCGATTCCCTAAATGCAATACATTAACCCAAAATATTTTGTGATTTTGCAATTAAGAAACACAAATTACCATCAATTCAAAGTTGATGATAATTTGCAAGAACTTCTAAAAATGCACAAAAGTTAATGTTTCAAAGTTCCATGTTCCACACATACATGCCCTTGGGGCATGTGTGTGTGCAACATGTGGTAAAATGGCAATTTCAGGGGTGCAACCGTTAGTTGAGGATGTTCAAAATGCAATCTGGAAAGCAATCTCTGGAAAATGCATCATATGAACAACCACTCAACACTTAAAGAATAAGAATTCAGCAGTATTACATAGCACTTAATGAATAAGAACTGATATGAATGTTTTGTTGATATTATTTATATCAGAATTACTTCGTTCGATGATATACACAATATACAGGAAGACTGTCACGATTAATTATTTACAGGAATACAAAGTGAGTAGGAGTGACAATTGTGTGACAATTGTGCACAGTGCTCAAGTGGTGTACAACATATACAACATATACAGTGAAATCATAGTTATTTATATACAAATGTGTTGTAGGGCAGAAGCTGATTTCACTCCAGAGATTCCTATCTTGCGTTGTATAGAATCACGATAGTACTGAACCTAGCATAAGCGTTGACGTTTCAACCCTATGGTGCCCCAGTTGGTGGTCACCACTTGAGCCCTGTACACAATTGTCACTCCTACTCATTTTGTATTACTGTAAATAATTGATCTTGGCAGTCTTCCAGTATATTGTGTATATCATCTAATGAAGTAATTCTGATATAAATAATATCAACAAACCATTCATCTCAGTTCTTATTCATTAAGTGCTAAGTAAAACAGCTCAGTTCTTATTCTTTAAGTGTTGAGTGGTTGTTCATATGATGAGTGTTCCAGAGATTGCTTTCCAGATTGCATTTTGAGCATCCTCAACTAACTGTTGTTCTACCCGACAGAACCATTTCTTGTTGAAATTGTAACTTACCCAGGTTCTGAGGGACACCGGTTTACCCCTTTTTTCTTAATCAATTTCAGGGGTGCACCAGGGTGTCCTTTTGGCACCCTTGCATCCTTGAAATTACATTTGCAATTTGCGAGTACCTATTTGGTACTCGCAAATTGCGCATGCAATTCCTATTCATTCCTTTGGGTCTCTAGGCCCATAGGAATGAATGGGAAGCAATTCCTTAAATGCGATTCACAATTTGCGAATCGCAATTAAGGAATGTGTAGAAATCTAAAAACAAATTGCGATTCCTACATGCATGAGCAATTGCAATTCCTAAATTTAGATTTCCTAAAAATATCAATGTAGGAATCCGAATTACATGAAAACAAACAGAGGCCTCTATTTTGGACGTATTAGGACGCTAAGCCACCAGACCCAGTATTGAGGCTCTTGCCGCTCTGTTAAGTCTGCAGTGATTTGCACAATACAATGCTCTGGTGCTCCAGCTCTGTCCTGGCCTTAATATCCAGTGCAATATCCTTTTTATATTTTTATTAACATTTCTTTATTGGCTTTATTACCTTCAGCATAATGGACAAGCCCTGTGTTAAACATGTCAGTCGCTATTTCCACAAAAATACAGGATTACCTTTTCAACAAAACTGTATGATTAGACCTCCCTTATCCCTGTTAGTGCTTTCTTTCCAGAATTAGGAGTAATAGACTTTTGCAAACAAAATATTATTTACAATGACAAGTATTTGTCAAGGCTGATGTTTGTAACTTTCAGGTTCTACAAAGCGTGCGTTATAGGAGCAAGTAGAGTTGTGAAATGTGAGGTGATGCATCATGTAAGTAAGTAATCATGGCATCAGTCCAAATCACCTATAAAGCCACAATATGCAGTAGCGGCTCCTCGAGGGAGTGCTGTGGGGTGGTGAGGCGGGGCGGGGTGGGGGTTAGTAAACTCCGGCATACGGCCGAACAGAGATAAGTAAAGAAAGAAATAAACAAAACACATTACATTGCGCACGCTGCAACGCCAAATGGCGATGCAGCGTGCTCATTGTAATTTGTTTTATTTATTTGTTTATGTACTTACCTCGGTTCGGCCGTACGCTGGAGTTTACTACCTCTTACCCTGCCCCTCCCTAGCCCTGCCTCACCGCCCACAGCACTCCCTCCAGGAGCAGCTACTGTTGAAATCCATCCATTCCAATTAATGAGCGCAATTTTAGTGATATAAAGATAAACTAGAAAATGTGTCCAGTCAGAAATATAAGGAATTCCAATAATTTTGTGTTTACCACAGTTGCAAAATCGGGACTATAATATATCTCACAGATTAATTGTAGCCTGTGATTGGTTAGGTCTCCTTAATCTTCAGTAGGTACATTTCACTTTGATAATTTACAAAGGGCTACTAAATCTATGCGATTCTATTGAATAGGGCAGTCATGTGTTTGAGGCTTCAACTACTTTACAGTGTTTTATTAAACTGACGAAGCCAGCAGATAGGGTGCTGAAGCACCAAAGAGAACATATGATAATTAGTGTCGAGTTAATCTTTTTGGCTAAGAATCAGTAAGCTCTGCCTTAATGATGTAATTCAATGAGATCCTAATGCAGCTTCTGGATTTTGTGGTCAATTGAGTAAAATCTAGGCCTGAGTATTCAGAGCACATATAATTTTTGAGAATAAAGATAGACTCAGAAAATACAGTTTTGCAAATAGAAGAAACAAAGGACTCTGTAATAATGCTAGAGATTATATAAGCAATTCTATTTCCTCTCCATCATCAAGCTGCAGTAGTGGGCCTTTTGGCTTCACCAGCCCAGGTATTTTTCCTGGTTTCCTTCAGTTCTGAGCCTTGCAAAGGTTGAATATTCAACAAGGTCAATGTCACAACCCGCTATGGAATCGTGCTCTTTTAATTATTTCAGTCTTGGAGAACTCACAGGTGTTTTTTTTAGAATCTACAACACTTCAATACAAATCAAAAGTCATTTGAGTCAGCATGGGTAATAAGGGCTAAGTAATGCATGGACAAATATATTGATACATTTTCATTCAATTCAATTTTTATTGTACATTTTTGGCTTTACATACTAACATATCATTTAGTGGTTCATTACTTGCAATAAATACTGAATCAAAAAATATAGAACTGTTTATTCATATGTACAATTCATAGGTTTTCCCTATTTGTGAATACTTAGGGTTCACATTCGAGTTATTCAATAATATCAAATTTGTAAAAGCCAAAAATAGAGAATGGCAAATAGCGAATGTCGCACAGACTGCCCTTGATGACCTCATAACCAGGAAGTGAGGTCACCCGCCTACAATGCGTGCATCCACTTTGCACAGCACACGTCACAATGGAGCAGGAGAAGATTGTGGGTGGGAGAAAATGTGCAGCCAGGAGTGAAAAGAAAATGAGGTAGGCGGAAGAGAAAGCACAATTTTGTCTCTAGCCCCTTACACACCACTGGTTTGATCCTTTCAGACCCTATGATCCTTCTAACCAAGGGATCATTATACAGGGCAAATAAGATAGGCGAGCAGGGACACCCCTGTCAGGTTTCCCGGGCTATCGCTATTTCTTCGGAGGACCCAACCCATTAATTGGATTCTTGCTACCGGGTCAACATATAAGGCTTTTATAGCCCTCATTATATTCGGGCCAAAGCCTCTCTGGTCCAATATCCCCCACAAAAACCTCCAGTTGACACGGTCAAAGGCCTTTTCCGCGTCCAAGAGGATCATGGCCATCTGACCCCCGTGACAGCCTGAATATCAAACAGCGTAATAGCTCATCTGATATGATCGGTTGTATCTCGACATGCTGCCACGGGGAGACCAGACCGCCAATAACCCCTCACAGCCTTCTGGCCAAAACCTTCGAGTACATTTTGGTATCAGTGTTTATGAGGGATATTGGACGATATGAAGCTGGATCTTCCTTGGTCTTGCCCTTTATATGAAAGACAACGATATTCATTCCCTTCCAAGACTCTGAAACCTTCCCTGAGCACATAATTCCACTAAATAGATCCAATAAGATGGGGGCGAGCACGTCCTGCAGACATTTATAAACCTCGATAGGAAAACTATCAGGTCCAGCAGCCTTCCCAGCTGCAAGATCCTGCAGGGCTTCTTCCACTTCATTTAGAGTCAACTCACTGTCAAGTGATATTTTATCTTGCTCTAATAATTTATGTCTGATATCTGCCGGGCCACTGTTATCCATGGATGCCCTATCCTCCTCCCTATAGAGATGCTGATAAAAATTTTGATGATGATAAATACATTTCGGATATCGGCAGATGCCACAAACTCCTGACCCCCTTCACATATTTTAGCTGTTACATTCCTACTTTGTCCCTGCTTTATTTTAAATACCAATAGCTTCCCAGCCTGCTCCCTGTCTCATATATCCTACCCCTATGTATTTGATAGTCCTCAATTTACCTGTGCTATCCATTTATTTAATTCTGCCTTCAGAGTCAGAATTTTTTGATGACTTTCCTCGGCCTCATTTCCTCCTATGATATCCCCTAGATGTTGTTCTTCTGCCTCCATCAACTTCCCCACTCCCCACTCCCTTCTCTGTCTGGCCGAGAAACTAAGCGTCTCCCCCTTTAGCCGCTTTATGAGAACCCAGACACAATTACGGGAGGAGTTAAATCTATATGCAGCAAAGAGATTTTCTGTCCATTCTTTAAGATGATCAATAAACTTGGGATTTGCCAACAGTCTCCTCTCGAATGTCTAGACAGATCTAGGTTTTTATTTATCTATTTATTTATCGATTTGTTGAGCGCGATTGCTGCCCAGAGGCGTCCAAGCGCTGAGTCTAAACAGAGACGTGACGGGGCAGGGGATACAAGAAACTAGAGGGGTTTGGTGAATAAGACTGTTTTAAGCTTCTTACGGAAAGAGAGCAGGTCGGGTGTGGATCGAAGAGCGAGGGGGAGGGCATTCCACAGCTTGGCGGCGTTCAGTGAGAACAGCCTACCCCCAGATCTAGCTCTCCTCACTCTAGGGACCACTGCCAGAAATGCACCCGTGGACCGGAGGTTCCTGTTAGGGTGGTAAGGGGTGACCAGGCTGTTGTTAATTGCTGCTCCGGTCTTCCAAAAGGCCCGATGAGTAATGCACAGTGCCTTGAATGCCACTCTCTGCCTCACTGGCAACCAGTGTAGGCTTTCCAGCTTTATTCTGTTCATATACCAGAACCAACGGATTATGATCCAAGATCAATTTTGGCACTTTTTTGATACCCACCCTTGAGGCTTCTGTGGAAGAAACAAGAAAATAATCCAGTTTGGTATGCCTTTTGTTGTGGATATGAAAAATATGTACATCCTGGATTATCCCGCTCTTTATATCCCCACACGTCTAACAAGCCGTAGGAATTGATAAGCAAACACAAAGCTCTATATACCCTTGGTTTACTACCCACATACTTTGCCATTCCATTGGTATCTGTAAGGTCTACATCGATATTAAAATCCCCACACACGATTAGGGGGGACGACCATTTTAAGAGTTCTAATTCTAGATTGTCAAAAACCTCTCGCTCCTCCTGATTTGAGCCTTATATAGTAAATACAGTGACCCCGATCTTAAGCTCCACAATTGCCCATCTACCCCCTGTATCTCCCTGGGTAGGTACCCTAGTGCCCAGACCTATTTTACCCTGAATTGCCACCCCTCTAATAGATGATGTCTGATTGGAGCATGCCAAGAGCTCAAAACCTCTGATACTAAGTAGATGTATTTTTGCCCAGGGAAGATGGGACTCCTGGATACAGAGCACGTCTATCTGATTAGTTTTTACAAAATGCCCCAGTCTTTGTCTCTTAGACCAGTTGTTTAAACCCCCTGCGTTGATTGAGCAGATCCTAAGTTTGCCCATTAAATCTTGGGACTTGGTCACCTATGCACTGTCTCAGCACTTCCCTATTTATTGCATATATCAAAATAATCAGAATATCCATGAAATCGAATACAGAGCACTTGGTAGTATCTTTTTTTGTTTTTGCCCTCCCTGAAGTGAACCCCCCTGCCCCCCTTCCCACCCAACCCCTCACAGAACCCCCCCACTCCTGGCCACCCCTGCTCATGACCCCACTTCACCCGACCAGGACGCTCAGACGCTAGACTGTGCATGTGATGAACGCTGTGTAGGTGGACAGTGACTACCCTTACATACCTACACTGAAACTATGATTTGCTAGATGACCCTTGTGACGTCTATGAACATATCAGCTCTACCTGATAGAGAAAACACTCACATCCTACATTTAATTGAAACAATTGAAGCACCAAAAAACAAACCCTTGAAACCCCTAAGCCCCCCTACCCCTTATATTCCAAACATATTCTTACAAAATACAGAATACAAAATAACCCCCGCCCTTCTCCACTAGCCCCCTGGCATATAAATCCTCATCTTCATTTGCCCAAGGAATCCAAATATTCTTTGGCTTTAATCTCTGAACCAAAATATAAGGTGGTGCCATTATTTACCACCTTCAGTTGTGCTGGATTGACCATGTACACCTGAACTTTCTTGTCCTGAAATGGTTTAATGAGCTGTCTCAGCCTCCAGTGTCTCTCGACTGTCACATGACAGAAGTCAGGCCAGACGAAGAAAGACACCCCCCCCCGCTTGATCTTTTGGCGTCTGGCCTTGCCTTATCATAGATCGCTTGCCGCAGGAGGAAATATCCAAAGAAGACTGGTAGGGCCCGGGGTCTGTCCTCCTCTTTTGCTGGTGCCCAAAGCTTTAGAGGGATACGGTGTGCCCTTTGGATCTCTGCTGCCCAGTCCCACCCTGACAATTCCGGGAAGGCCCCCTTAAAAAGATTAATTACATACTGTCTGGGATCAGACCCTTCGAGATCTTCCTGCACACCCAGTACTCGTAAGTTGTTTCGTCTCTGTCTATTTTCAGACTCCTCCAGTTTCCACTGGATGTCTTTGATTTGAGCGCCCGAGCCTCCACCAGCGATATGGCATTAGCTGTGTCTGCTTCTGTCCTATCAATCCTTTCCTCCAAGTCGGTTACCCTATCTCCCAGATATGAAAATGCCTTGGATAGTTTTATCACCACCTCCTGCATTTTCCTCATCCTCGTCTGGGCTTTCCGGCTGTCTTGTCTGGTCTCCTCCCTATGAGCCAGGATAGCCTGGTGTATTATGTCCAGAGTGGGGGGTATAGCTTCCTCCACCATAGGCACCTTTCTCGCAGTCCCTGTCAACGGGGTAACTGAAGAGTGATCCCATGACAGGTCACTTTGACCCTTGTTGTGACTCGACTTATTCCGAGCACCGCTCTGCTGTAAGGACTTCACAGCTATTGGAGGGAGCTCTAGATCACTGTCTAACCCATCCGACTCGAGACTGCAACCCCCTTGCAAAGCACTCAGTAAATCATCTGACCATTCTGCCCCTTCAGATAGAGAAAAGAAGCAGTCACTTGGCTCTTTTTCCACATCATCCCTGCCATTTCCCCTTGCCAAATCAGCTGTGTCGTATTTTGAGATCACCAGTAGGGGCTGTATAGCAGATTCTAGAATCTGGGGGTGCTCAGTCATCTGCACCTGAGATTTCAAAATATTATGCACCTCAGGTCCATTGGCCACCGCACTTTTGTCATTTTCAGAGCCCGTTTGCACGTTACTTGCATATCCACAGGCGTCTATCGCTGTTTCAGAGGAAATAGTCCAGGGGAAAGAAGAGGGCAAACCTCTATCTGTCACACTGTCAATGCCCGGAATGTCAGGGTTAGTGTTAGTATTGGTGATGGATTGTGGGACCCCCTGTTGACTCAGTGCTAGGCTCACCTTGTCACACTGGGCGCTGATCTCATGGCCCGTAGCCCCACCAGCCGTCCCAGTAGCCACTGCATCCTTCCCCTTCTGCAGCAGCTCCACCACCGATGGTGCCGCTGGACGAGACTCCACTTCTTCCACTTTTGTTCGCCGGCGCATCAGGGGAGAGTAGTTTGTTTGCCTGCGGCAGAGGGCTCTCGCTGCTCGCCGCCGAATCCATTGTGTTTCCATCACGCACCTTTCGAGCAGCCGCAGCTGCTTTCGCCATCGCCACTGCCGAAATCGCCTTCGGAGCCATCGGGATGGGACGCCCTCTGCTACTCGTGATCAGCTGTCCGAGCAACCGCAACAGGTATTCCTTAATCAGGCGTTTCAGCCAACGCGGTGCTGTGTCTAGGCAAAGGGTTCCCAGGACTTCACGACGAGTTAGCTTCTGGAGCATCTAGATTTGGGGGGAGGATCCAGGGGGGGCTCAGGGGTGCAAGTAATGTGTTGCCCCTCCCCTCAGATATCACATTAGCGACGGGTCAGCAGCTCTACTGTCACTGTCCACCAGCACAGTGAAACAACCAGCTAAGCGGCTGCCATCTTGCCCTTTTTTTATGTACTTCATCCTAAAAGGTTTTAAAAACAAGCAATACAAAGATTCTAAAATGAGTGAAAAACGGAAAAGTGTAACAATGTCTGTTTGGAGATAGCGTCACATGGGTAAATCCAAATGTTTGCCAGGTTGTATTGGGAAAAAAAACCATAATGTATGTTCAGTACCAGAATTAAATCGGAAGAGTAATGCTCACTCCCCTGTCCCCAGAGCCAGGTCCAGGTATCAGTCAATACTGCAACGTGACCGTGAAATCATGTGCTGCATTATGGTTGAATTTCAGTTCCATGTCTTGTCTCTTAAGACATAATTAAATTTTAAGCATGGCGGCATTGGGTTTCCCTCCCAACCTACATGATGGGTTTATCAGGGCACCCACAGACTGAATACATTTCTGCTGTTGCACTGAAATATTATTCTTTCGGGAAGAAAAAGCATCAACTGTAATACCCAAACAGTGAAACCTAGGGAACATTTTGAATGTATTATTATTGCCTATATTGCATGTGCATAGATTTGAACTGCCCAGTCTGCATGGCATTACCTGTGATTTAGGGAAGCTGGTGCTCATGTCTAGACTGGTGATACACCCTCGCCTTCCACAGAGACCGTGTTTACGCCATCGCCTTCCATAGATCCTGTGTTTACGCCATCGCCTTCCATAGATCCTGTGTTGTACATGCAGGAAGCACCGCATCATCCATATAAAACAGTACTGGGTTAGAAGATCATTTGATTGAATGAGCAATAGCATAACTTTGTAGCAATAACGAGTTAATATTATTTATACATAGAATAAAAATGACAATAAATTGGGCAGTATACAATCTTGCCAGACACCATGTCAAGCCTGCACAGTTCAGTCAGCTCCCCTTTAGAACCACTCACCTTATCTGTCAATTTTTTGTGCACATTGGCAATACATTTAATAGTGCAATCTCTAGACAAAGATCCAGTAAAAAATGTCAAAGCGTGGAGCAATTTACCCTATGAAGGGAACTAGATGAGTATATAAAAGCTATGTATAGAAGACAACACGAGGCAATGGTGTACTTGCCTAACTGTATGTTAAGATTTAGGCGTTGAATCCTAGTGCCTAAATGCCCCATGAAACTGAGCTAATAAGGGCTCATAATATTCTGTCCGGCAGCCCACTTCATAATTCTGTTAAAAATAAATTTACCCAACTCTTCACCTATGAATCAATGAGTGAGATGAGCATATGACAACACAATTCTTGTCTTTCCTTTCTTAATTGATGGAGAATCAGTTATTAAAAATGTTTGATAGGAAAGGGGTCCTTAAGTCACGATTCATGAAGAGGTCCATCACATGCCTTTTAGCCCGGGGCCTTACTGGCTGACCTCTATTAGATACCTAGTGAGACCCCATCTACAATGTAACATAATTTAAATCATTACCTGCTCTATGTGTAACATCCAGATTAAAAAAAAAAAGTTGTTAAACTACAAATCATCTGAAGATGTGAAATCTATTCTGCGTAGCTAATACGTGTAGTCCTTATGGTTAAAAAAAAATATCGCTGTTTTTGGCGTTCTGCCCAAACAAATTACGGTTGTGTTTAGCTACTGCCTCAGTAATTTGTACGTTGTGTGTAAGTTGGAGAGCCTTTTTTCCTTTTATTCAATGTGGATTTTTACATTGTGCAGTTTCTCCTTACATCTAGGCACAAACCTTACTTTGAGTTTCTCCATAACTAGTATTGACACATGAAGGATACTCATCCAAACTTTTTATTTAAAATGTTCACCAAATGCTGGTCTATTTGTTTAAAATTTTTACAATGATGATTTCTCTGCTAAGGCTAAGCCAAACGTTACCATCTTCTTCCCTATTATTAATTCTTTATGCACGAGTCCTCTGTGCACAGGGAAAGTTTTAACCTTTTAGTTCTTGGAGATTTTAACTCTAAGTTGGGGGACTCACTGGGTCGCAAGCATCTGAATTATTTAGATATTACTCTTCTTAGGGATGAGATGTTAAGAGAGCTATTTTGTTTGAAATGCTTGCCAGTCATAATTTCTATAACACCTTTGACTTCTTAGACCATAATATTACTAAGGCAGCCACATTTACGGGCAGAGGCCAGTGTTCCACCATAGATTATGTTTCTATTTAAAAAAATATGTCCACTAGAATTGAGACGGTGGTACATTTCCAAAATCTTTAGTGACCACAATGCGCTCCACCTCTTTCTTAATCATTCTATGGGTAAAAGGGGCACCCTAGTGGGCAACTCTTTAATAAAGTCCAAACGCAACTGGAGCAGACTGGTATGGAGGTATGTAGATATCACTTCAGTTTCTGCCAAGATTTTAGCTGGTAATCTGACTAACATCCTAAACTGGCAATCGTTAGAAGCAGAAAGGCACCCGGATGTAGACTCCTTTGAGTTCCTGGGTTGCACAGTAAAAACAATTCTTATGTAGAAGGTTAGGGTAAACAACCCAATGTGGCTTTCTGATTTGACAAAACCTTTAGGTCATCCAGTCAGAAGCAACACCTTGTCCTGAGGAAAATTCCAAAGAATAGGATGGAAATCGCTAGTTGCGGGAAAGCAAATACTCAAGCCTTAGTGGCGAGGAAAGCTGAAGTGAAAAATACACCCAGGGATGCATTAGTTCTGGCCTGTACTCTTAAATATTTTAGGACCTTCAGTAACCTAGTTAACAATTACTCTCTGGCACATGATCCCAAGGCTGCCGTGAACTGCAATATTCCCCCAACGGTACTGGGTAGATCATTTCCAGCATATGTCTGCCCTGAAGGAGAATGATTTTAGTGGACAAGTCCCTACCCAATCTCATTTACTCTTTGAAATGTCCTTCTCTTTCAATGAGATTATAACTACCATCCAGTGCAGCCCTGCTAATAAAACCCTGGTTCCTGACTGTGTACCAGTGGACATAAGGACAATATCAACTTTTGGGATCCTTTTTGATGAATATTTTCAACTCCTCCTGTGTAACTGGGCTTCCTGAGTTTAGGAGGTCCACCACCATCGTTCCAGTTTTCAAAAAGGGGATAGACTAAATGTGTATTGTTACCGCCCCATTTCTCTTATAGATTTGTCAGTTAAGATCATAGGACGTATCATGCTAGACAGGCTGGAACACTGAATCAGTGGAAATAGGTAGGTCTTAGGGATGAACTCCGCTCCGTATGCTGCATTTTTCGCACACTGCACAGCACACAGAGTTCTGAAAAACATCAAGTCAAGTTGGCGAGGGTGAGCGAGGAAAATCCACCTCCCAGAGAGATTCCTCAATGCGGGCAGTCGTTGATGGTCGTGACCGCTTCCGTTGAGAAACCTTCAATTCACATTGAGAAAGTTGCCACTCAGAAAATCCACTCGAGTGGCAAGAAAAGAAGCAGCATCTTTTTGAGCTGTGTATGGTGCCTTTTGCGCTGATTTTACAGCGCAGGACATAACCGAATGCACTCTGCCGTTTGTGGAACGCCGCATATCGTAGTGGAGTTTTTTGGCCACTTACTCTGCGAACACCACCCAGGTCTAAAATAGGGTCTTATCGATGGTCCTGCTTGACTTTTGCCACAACCTGGGGATCAATGACCAATATATCAATATGCTCCTTATAATTTGTAAGTATAAATTGCTCAAGCTTAATGCTATCCCTTGCTCTTTCATGGACCTGTCAAGCTCATTTGACAGTGTCAATAGATCTCATCTGTGGGAGTACATTTCCTCTATGAGGGTATAGAAGGGGCTAGTACATTTCCTTAGAGAGCTGCATGTGGATCTCCAGTCCAGGGTGAGATACAGGAGTAACTGTGAATATTCTGAACCTTTTAGCCTCCAGCAAGGGCGCGTCATAGCCCCTATTCTCTACCGCATGTACATTAATAAGTTGGAGTCTGTCCCGACTGGCATATGTGCAGACATCCCTAGAATCAAAAATAAAATGGTACTGGTGTTCCTCTATGTGAAGTGAAGTTGTTTTGTTAGCCAGAACCCCTAACAGTCTTAAGGCCCTCATTAATGGTTTTGTACGCTTTATGGAGAGACTCCATTTGCAAACCAATAGGTCAAAAACTACGTACTGGCCTGCGGCCGCAAGACTGTGAAACCACACCCTTTTTACATCAAGTTTTCACATATTGAGGGAGCCCATTCTTTCCACTACTTATAAATCACTTTTGACGAAAACCTTAGTTGGAGCTCCTGCATGACAAACAGACACTACAGTTTCTTCTGGGCCACTGACCACAGGGTTGGCCTTTACATTTTCAGCAAGCATAGGAAAAAAGCCAATCCGACCATTTATAGGGATTTATAAACGCAGATGTGTTCCTATTCTGACATAAGGCGCCAGTATCTAGGCTGTTTCGAATACAGGAAACTTGCAGGAGGAAGGGAACAGGCAACTGCACAGACTTTTGGGGCTTCCTCCCAGCAGTAACAATTTAAGGTGCACAAGGAGATTAGCCTAGAATATATGAAATTATATTAAATTAGCTCCTCTTTTACTGTGGTGTTCTATTTGGCAAAACATGCATGGCTCCATAAGTAGAGAGGTAATTGAAGACTGTTTGGCATGCGTGATGGGCTCTTAAATACCATGCTGACAGTGCTTACAGAATAACTTTTCTAATCTTGGAAGACCAAGTTTATTTACAAATCCAACTTCCATTAAGATGGAGGACAAGTGGTGGGCGAAGAAACAATTTCTATTGAAACTGTCTAGGGACAGGGATTTGAATTTGTCTATCTGGGATTCCTTTAGTAACTATGAGTTTGTTCAAACCTGCCCTGGGATTGAACCATACCTAGAGTGGGTCAGCAATGCTTGGGAAAGATCAATCCACCAAATCTCGATTGGGTTTTTTAGGATGGAAATTATGTTTTTCCCTTGGGCAGTACAGTCCTTCCACGATATGTTGTTGCCCTTGACTATTTTGCACTTTCTGTTTTTCTGTAGGTTTTACAGAGAGTTATCAAAGGGCCTACTCATTCCAGTAGTTCGGAAAGCCAAGTTTAAGTACTGTAGAGCTGCATTAATTTGTCTCCAGTCAATATGTTCCCAGGAAATAAGTATAAGAATGGTGTTATTTGTTTTAACCTGCTGTAATTCCTTGCTGTTTGACATCTCTTTTTATCTGGTTTTATTTATTGTATAAATTAAGTACTTTTATCTGTGAAAAGTGGTTTTATGTTTTTGATTATTGTCTTTGTATCTGCTTTTATGGCTATCTTTCTGGTCGAAATAAAGATCCATGATGATGACTTTGTGATTTGATAAAAACTAGTGGAGTCTGAAATACAAGTCAAAAAATATACGGGTTTTATTTGTTCATGTACTCTAAGAGTAGAGTTGGGTTGTGAAGATGCTTTTGTCCTACAAGTGAGCAAATAGTTATAGACTTTATGGGAAGGTACATGTTAAGGTGATCAATAAAATGTTACAACAAGAGTGCTGTGATCTCAAAAACTAGCATTCAAATATCACTACCTAAAACCAATTAAGTAGGCCTGGGCGGTAAACTCAGCTCCGCTCGCGGAGTATGAAGAGTTCTGAACTCTCTATAGTGGTGCGTAGATGACGTTTTCCTCTCTGGTGGCTAACCAATGTTAATTTGGGGAGTATGCATCAGGAAAATCCAATGCTTGACTACCTCCTGGAATGATTTGTCAACAAAGACGGTCACAGCAGGTCGCTACCACTCGCATTAGGAAACCTGGCGCTCGCGTTGAGGAAACTGCTGCTTGAGTAGAACATCAACTCAAGTGGCAGAAAGAAGCTGCGCCCTCTTGCTCTGCCCATGGTACCATTTGCACTGAAATATCCTGCTCCTCTAGACCTGTTTAGGGGTTCCCCAGGGCTCAAAAAATGTTTTAATTGTTTTTTTTTAAACCCGGCAGGTGCTTTCCAACGGGGCTTCTTTTATAATTAGCCCCCAGAGGGCCAAATCCCGGGGGCAAATTTTAAAAATGTATGGGGGGCCCAGAGGGGCCACCTAGCTCCGGGGTCTGCCACCCCCGCTCTCTCTTTCAAAATCCAAACTAAGTTTGCTATGGGAGGGCGGGAGCCGCGAGACTCCTGCCCTCTCAAAGCAAACAGCAGTGTCCCGGGAGTGGGCACTCCGGGACACTGCAGGAGCCGGACCTTGGGAGTTGTGGTCCCCAGGCACCTCGAGGGCTCCAGGCTGGGGGCCACGCAGCCCCCCTCCCACAATACAGAAAGCCCCGGCGGGTGGTGGTCCCTGGGGTTTGGGGGGAGTCATTAAGGCCCCCCAACCTCTAATTTTGCAGGGGGGCCTTGGAGCCCCAACCCAACCATTTATTTTATAGCCCCAGGGGGTGGCTCTCACTCTTGACATATGGTTAAAAAAATGAAACAGTCGCGTAGCAAACTCAGGAAAGAGTTAACCAAGCTCCCAAAAAACAAAGAAAAACTAACCACCTTAAAATCACTAAACAAAAAGTTGAGGAAATTAATCTGGAATGAAAAAACTAAAGCCAATCATGATCTGTGGACAAAAATGTATCATGCTAGTAATCATCCAAACTCAAGGGAGTGTTGGAAAATGATAAATAGTCTTGTAAGACCAGATAAAACAGTTGTGTCATCTGTACTAAGTGAAACTGAATGGATCAACTTTTTGGGGAACCATTTAAATCCGGATCACAAAACAAAGGAAAGATCAGTTAGCGACAGGAAAGAGACATCGAATCCAGAATTGGAAGGCGAAACTGAAATAACTCAAATCCAAGTGGCTAACCTTATAAAGAAACAAACGGATGGCGCACCTCGTCCAAATGGTATCCCTTTTGCCCTTTACAAGGAGGATCCAGGTTTATGGGCTGAACATCTAACTGAAGTCTTTAAAGAAGTAGTTCGGAGTGGGATGATCCCCGAATCGTGGAGAGGATCACTTATATACCCTATCTTTAAAAAGGGAAATTGGGCCAGGCCTGAGAACTACCGCTTAATAACACTGCAAGACACGGAAGCAAAATTGTTTGCAGGGATCCTGTGGCAAGCCTATCGGACTTGGTAAAGGTTAATGAAATCCTCCCGCCTAATCAGACAGGTTTTATTAAGGGCCTAGGTACGACAACAAATATCCTAGCCCTATCTGTACTAATGGGTAAAGCAATTGCAATGAAACAACCATTGTACCTTTGCTTTGTCGATTTTAAATCAGCTTTCGACTGCGTGGACAGAGAAAGGCTGTGGGAAAAATTACAACTGTATGGAATCCCACTACACCTATTACAGTTGATTTGTCTCCTCCATACTCATACCTGGGTGAGAGTACAGATGGGAAATGGACGATCTCTAACCAAGGAAATACCAACGTTCGGTGGCTTAAAGCAAGGGTGCGTACTTGCCCCGTTACTTTTTAACTTGTTCCTAGCAGATCTGACGGGGATATTGAACGATATAAACGCTCACCCACCTAAGCTTGCAGATAAGCATATGTCAAACCTCCTATATGCAGATGATGTTGTCCTCCTAAGCAACACAAAAGTAGGACTACAACGCCTAATAGTGCGATTATCTGAGTATGCAAAAGAAAACAGGATGGTAATAAATGAATCAAAAACCAAAGTAATGGTGATTACAAAAAATGCAAGATGGAAATACAAATCGAAATGGTTTCTGGGAAGGACGCAATTAGACCAAGAAGAAACCTACAGATATCTGGGTGTCATATTTAATGATAACGGAAACTTCTCGCAACAGAACCTTGAAATCCATAGGAAATCATATTGCTTTAACAGCAGCATTTAGGACCATATAAAAAATCCATAAGCAACTTAACTTACCGCCCGTTCCTAAAAGTGATTTCGGCTAAACTGCTTCCCTCCTGAACCTATGGTAGTGAGGCTTTAAATGGAAAAGATGCAGTTATTATCAATAGTGCTATTTCAAAAATGTTTAAAATCCTTTTCCAGTTGCCCACTAATGCATCACAAGCACAAGTCAGACTTGAATTTGGCCAAAAACACCAGCTGTATGCTCGAAAGGGTCATGCAATTAAAGTCTGGTACAGAATAAAAAATGACCAAGACGACTTAATGTCCCAGTTAATCTGGAGAGAAATTAGCGGCAATAGCAAATCATCCGCTTGGAAATATTTGGACGCGGCCTTGGAAGAATTTGAACTTAGGCCAATTTGGGATTTTGCTATAACTCAGGCATCATTTAAGAAAACTGTCAATAAAATAATGGACCTTCTATCATTGATAAGCGACAAAGCCAAGTTTTCAAGTAGAAAACATGCATGGCCTATAATAAATGGTTTTTCATAAAAGATGGCACAGCAATATTTGATTACGCCATGGTCGCTGAAAAGCAAGCAAATTTTTATTAAAGCCCGTTTTGGTGTTTTGCCGGGACTATGCCATCTACCACCTTGGAAAAGGCACGAAAAGGACACTGTCTTACGGCTGTGAAAATCTGGTGAGGAGAACATTATCCACCTATTGTGCCTTTGCTCTGAACTGAGAAATGAAAGAGTAACTGTGCTAAAGAGATTATTTAATGAAAGAGGTGTAAGATCCTGTAGACAGGGATTGATTTTATGTCTCTCCCCTAATGATATATCTATGAACTCTGCATTGGTAAAATTTCTAACGAAAGTGTGGAAAAAATTAGAACTTCATGAAACAGAAAATGAATATTTATTTTACTTTCCTCCTTTTAAATTTTTCCACTGACTGTCATTTTAATTTGTTTCCCCTCATTTTATTTAACGGTTCTTTTAATAATAATAACTTCATGAGTTGTATCGAATTTTAAGAATTATCAATATTTAAAATGTATATAATGGATTATGGAATGAATTTTGTTTCATTGTAAGATTTTAATTAATCAAACAATAGAGGATATCTATCTATCTATCACTCTTGCATAGCAAACAGCAATGTTGAAAACATCTTCTGGTAAGATAACAAAGGATTTTGAAGTCCATTTTTGCCGTTTTTGCTGTAGTTTGCTGCTGTTAAAGCGGCAACCGTTTTAACACCATCTTTGTAAATATGCCCATAAGTTTTGTAATGTTGACATTCCCGTCTCCCATTTAAATAGGCACAAAATATTTATTGAAGTGCATTGTGAATCGTGAAGCAACACTTTCTAATTGTGATTGATAAAGATTTGAAATTGTTGTGTACTTCTTTTGCTCGTAATGTGCATAGGGGCAGATTTACAAATTCTTTGCGTTAATATTGCATCACTTTTAAGATTCGAAAAGTGACGCGAAAGTGGCGTAAGGGGCTTGTAAATCTGCTACACGGTGTTCTGTCTTACTTTGATTTCCTTTCTGTCATGTATAGGATCCTGGGTAAATATAACGGTCTCTGTACAGCCAGTACCTTTCAACCGTACCCCCAAAACTGCTTGCTGCCTGTTACCATAGTAACAGTTCAAGGAACACTTAAGTGAGCACAGAGGTTAGAAGTTCACCACAGAATGTTGCTAATCGAAACAGTTACTGTGCTGGAGTTGTAAATGTTTTCCATAGTAACCATTAGTTGTAGCTATAGACTCTGGTAAAGAGCTGATAAAGAGTTAGCCTCAGTATTATACTTCTAGTTATATATATCAGTTCTATTTTTAAATGTTTTATAACTATATGATTATCACACTAAATAATAGTGAAAGGTTGTCAGAAAAAGAAGACGTATGTACTTTTTAAAATTAACTTTTATTAAAACAACAATAAATAACTAGAAACATAACTTTAAAATAATAACATAATAAATAACTGGAAACATAACTTTAACAAAACAGTATAATAAACAAAATGTGATATGGACTCCAATAGAAGTAGGGTCAGTAATCTGCAAAACAAAAATGAAAATAAGTGTTTAAAATTAGTTTGATGTGACTGAAGGAGGTCAAAGATTTCAAGTTAAGGTAATACTTTGCAGGTCTGCAGTGTGCTTGATACATTCCACCTCTGTTTTAGGCCCGCGTTCAAGTGGTGTCTGTACGGAAGTGCCTACTGCGTCAGATTTACAGTATGGACGAACAGGTCTTTAAAATTATTCAGAGATGAGATAGAGTTAGGTGAGAGTTCAAGTCATTATTCAGGACAATATTCTTTGGGGCTTATTTACAAGCCCGTTGCGCCACTTTTGCGTTACTTTTCCCATGTTAAAAGTGAAGTAAAAGTGGCGCAAGGGGCTTGTAAATAAGCCCCTTTATTTCTAACATATTTAATCTGAGGCATTGTGTATCTAGGCTGCTCTGCGTACCTTCTGTAAACACTGTGGCGAACGGAGTTCACAACTTGAACTCAGCTTTGGTTGTACACAGCAGACTGTCTCACATTCAGCCTTGATTTTTTTATCGTCAGAGTGGACAGCAGCGTTCATAACTTTAAAAGAGAAAGAGAAACGATGAGAGAGAAAGAGAGACAAAATGACATTAAAACTGAGAGAGAGAGAAAGTTATTGATGGATCAGTTAATACTGGGGAAAATCTTCATAGCTCACCTTTTTGCCCCTGTTTTGTGTCCAAGCATGTGCCGGTTCATAGTGCACCCTCTAGTTTAGTGATCTGAAAGATAGTATAGCGTTAGTAAAAGCAGAGTATATACAACTGCACAAGTATATATTTATACTGTATGTCTTTGTAAAGACAGGATACTGTATTTCATCAACTTCCACTGTAAGAGGGTGCCTGTGCTCTATTTTTCTTTCAAAGTACTATATCCCATGCACTCCCACTGCATAGCGGTGAGTTCTCAATACTGCATACCCAGACTGTTTCACCTCATTGACTCCCAGAGTCCGGAGGTGAGTGCTTTTTATTGCGCACTCAGGGGCAGATTTACAAGATCTTAGCGCCACTTTTCCCATGTTAAAAGTGACACAAAAGTGGCACAAGGGGCTTGTAAATCTGCCCCTCAGACTGTTGTAACCTATCTATTCTCACTGCTCGGAGGTAATTGTACATTCCTATGGAGTCAAGCTGCTGCACACTACCCAGATGACTTGTCGTTGTTTCGGAAACAAGCTTCTTTGCTCACCTTGTGTCATTGGCGTGATTCAAAGAAGGTGCACCACGTGTCGTAGCAGCCTTCTCAGACCCTGTTATGATGGCCATGCATCATAACAGAATGCATGGAACGTTGAGCTTTGGAGGTGTTTGGGGCGGACGTCAATTTGTGAAACACAACCTGTAAGATAAAAAGGAAGTTAACATTGTGTGTTGTTTCTTTATCAAAGGAGAGAGGAAGTGAGAGAGTGACTGAAAAGAATATTCGCAGCTAACCTTTCTGTCACCGGTGTGTTTTTCACCACGTGCCGGGACATAATGCACCCAGAAGCTCTACATCTAAAAGATAGTAAAAGAAAGATGTTATGATTGGTAATTGTTACTATCTTAATGTGGAGTAGAATGACATCGCCCTTTCACACACTTTCCCTCCCACATTTAAAAACAATTATTTGTACAGTTCCAACTTGTTAAATAGGCTTCGATTTTTGAAAAATTACTAAAGTAGAAATCTTTTTATTTGGTTGTGAAAGCAAGTGGTGCGAAGTAATACCCGTGGTTTCGATCATCACAAGCGTCGGACATTTGACCGATTATAAAACCGTTCCTGCTATTGGAAAAAAATATATAAATTCAATAAGATATGGTATATAGGACTGCTTACGCCTAAATCGCTGTGTCGCCTTTTTGTACCCATGCTGCACCCCATCGACTCTCACCGATGCACACACAGACCTCACTGCTCACCTTTTTGTGGACAGGACACCTTCTACATCATGCGGTCCCGCTCTGCCACCAAGAAGTCTGACATATGGTGCAGAGTCTTAATATCGTCATGGGAAAGGACATAGTCGTGCACCTATCTTCATCGCAGGTTCCTCACCCGCTTAGTCCTTGCAGTACAATTAACTCAGTGACCTAAGAGGCCAAGCACAAAGTGGTGGACTGTTGTTCTCAGTGGTTCGAGCCTACATGAGGCGTACGAACTACTAGGACGGGCCATCACCGCGCTTGCGATGGGAGCTACTCTAAAATGGCGTAGAGCACGTGCGCCTCGTCTTTTTTTTTGGTAGGGTCACATGTGTAGTGACGCATGTGCTGGATGGGTGTGGTGTGGTTGTATACGAGGCATGAAGGAGTGTGTGTGTGTGCCGTTCTGACAACTAGACCTGGAACTAAGAAATCAGTACAATAGAAATCTGGGCAATGTTGCGTTTTTGTTTTTTCCTGGAAGCGTAAGCAGATTAGGCTGGCCTGACGTATACCAGTGCTGCGCGAGGCTCTGAACCATGATTCCGGAGCTACGAGTGTGGTTCCGTCGTGAGCTATGTGAGAAATCAAGTTATTCGGGTGTCCGTTTTGTATTGTTGACGTCACCCGGGTCTTAAACACAAATGTCAAAAACAACAGGTGATGGACAAAATGCAGAACAATGTCATACATTCACCCCAGTACAGAGATCTGGGCCTAAATCCATCATTTTTTTGCTCACCATGCCTTTCCAGTTTGGACCCAGCTATATGCAAATCAGTCTTGACCCTGTGCCCCATGGGAACAGTCCAGCCCGAACTGCAAAGCCAGGTCCTCCCTGGACTGGAAACAAGCATCCATGGACCGGTTTCGGGCTTTCAGCCCTCATCAGCCTGCATAGCTTGTTTCCAGTGGCATGGAGAGCACGGGACTCACGTAAACGCAAATGTGTCATTATCTGTAAAGTTCCACAACATGGCCAACATGGAAGGTATGGGATATCACTGACCCTATATATATCCATAGATGCACACATAAAAGATGGTGGACATGACGCATTTCTGCGGTTATGAATGTTTGTTGTACATTCAGTGGAGTGTTTTAGCTGTAGTAATACAGGGATGTGAAAGGTTTAAGTTGCAGTTTTTGACACATGAAAGGCAGATAATACATATACGTATGTGGTCATTTAGGTATACTGTTGAACTTGGTGCTGGAAATCAGTTTTCGAGGCTCGGAGTTGCGCCACATCCTGTTATTGTAGAGTAATGAAATAATCTACACCTGCCTGAAAATGTACTGTAAATACGGTGCTCATGTAAATTGCTGATATAGTTTTGGGTTGATTTGGTGCTATATAAATATGCAAAAAAAAAGAAAAAGGAGGAATATCCCACACTTACTGTCAGAGGTAAGATGGCTGTATACGCTATTTGTATCACAATATAATGTGGTAGGGCACAGGAGCAGCATTTTACAAACATAATAAATACACAGACACAAATAGATATTCGAAGTGTGTACGAGCACGTGTGCGCGACTCCATTTTATTATGTTACTGTTGGTAACAAGTAGAATAGTAATCATGATATCATCCATAGATATTCAATCGTAAATGGTTGATGACGTCTGCTGTACAAAGTTAGGAGCACAACACGTGAAATAATACACAGAAGATTCTATCGTAAAAGGTTCATGAGTTGTGGTGCACTAAGGTAGGGGCGGTTTGTGTGGAACCTGCGATGATGTGTGGTTCAGGCAGACTGCACTGCTAAGAATATCTTTTGGCTACTGAATGTTGCCATAATAAGGCTACGTGGCGATTATTTATGGTGCACTGAGTTAGTGATACGTCTGGTAGTCAGCGTGTTGCCTACTGGACTGCATAATCTGTAATCACAATTGAAATAAAAAATAAAACATGTATGGAATACATTGTTGAAATGTGTACTGCACTCTGCAAATAATGAATGAAGAGTCAGTTGAATTCTGCCTGAATACGGCCATGTGGAGATGAATTATGGTGCACTGAGTTAGTAGTACCTTTGGGACTGAGCCTGTACATAACCTGCGATGATGCGTGGTTTGGACAGGCCGCACTGGGGGTGATGTTTTTTGACTACTGAATTTTCACTTAATAAAGTCTCGGGTGATTATTTATGGTGTACTGAGTTAGTGGTACGTTTGGTCTTTAGCGTGTGCTCAGCCTGCGATGATGCGTGGTCTGAACGATTTGCACTCAAAGCATTGAATGCTGCATACTGGATTGCATGTACTTTGAGGGGGAAAAAAAGAACTACCATCGATGGTTATCAATTGTTCTGCAAACTAGGTCTACTGATTGCTCCCCATAACAAATTAGACGATTGCACTTCACATAGTGCATTCTAACCTTCTCAAAATGGTGACGTATGTCTGGTGGCGATGTTGCAGATTGGGAGCATTTGGTTTCCTTACCGATTATAGTCTCTTACACAATTTGCATCGGTACTAATCTTGTATTGTGAGCCCTACTGTTCGCAGTACAGACTGGAGGCAGTCGTCAGAAATGGCCCACAGCCATGTGGCATTGACTTGAGCTGTATAGTTAGTGCTAGGTGTGGCTCTGAGCATCTACGCAGCCAGCAATGATGCGTGGTGTGGGACAGCCGCACTGGGAGCAATGTTTTTTGCCTAGTGAATTCTGTCATAATAAGGCCATGGGGAGATGACTTGTGGTGCAGTGAGTTAGTAGTACCTGAAGAACTCAGAGTGTGCACACCCTGCGATGATTCGTGGTTCGGGCGGGTCGCACTGGTACAATGTCTCTTGCCTACTGGAATGCGTCATGTGCAAACCCCATTCCACCTGAATCGTGAGCCCTCACAGTGTAGATCGAAGGCAGTAGTAATCACAAACATCAAGAAATTATTTTTGTCAGATCCTTTAACAAAATCTGAGGACATAAATTACAATTATCTCTACTTTAAATAAAAGAAGGCTAAATTTCATGCTGTCAAAGCGGAATTGAAGCTGTGAACACTGCTGTCCGCACTGTAGATCAAAGGCAGTACTGAACACAGATATGGATGAATGTTTTTTGGCTTTTATTTTAACAAAAGCTGAACAGATACAGTACAATTGTCTGTGCATTAAGTACATCAAGGGTGAATTCCCTACTGTCCCTCGTGTAGGTGCAAAGTTGAACTCAAGTTGTGAACCCTGCTGTCCGCAGTGTAGATCGAAGGCAGTACTCGACACAAACATCGATGAATGCTTTTTTGTCACAGTTAACAAAATCTGAGGACACAGTACAATTGTCTCTGCCTTAAATAAATTGAGAATTAATTTAATGTTGTCTGTATTGCTGATCCACCACTGGTATGAAGTCGTAAACTCTGTTGATCGCAGTGTACATTTGAAAACAGAACTCAGTACAGTAATTGAGGAATGTTTTTGTGGCATCCTTTAACCAAATTGTCTGTGTCTTACGTAAATCAAGGATAACTTGAATGCTGTCCATAGTGTAGATGGAAAGCTGAATTGAATTTGCGAACCCTGCTGTTCGTAGTGTAGATCTTAGGCTGCACTGCATTATTTGTAATGTACTCCATACATTGACTACTGCATACGGAACTGATGAACCAGTGTCAAGTAGTAAACTCTGTTGATCGCAGTGTACATTTGAAATCAGTACTCAGTACAGATATTGAGGAATTTTTTTGTCGCATAATTTAACAAAATTGTCTCTGCCTTACATAAATGAAGGCTAACTTGAATGCTATCCGTAGTGTAGATGAAAAGTTGAATTGAAGTTGTGAATCCTGCTGTCCGCAGTGTAGATCAAAAGCAGTAGTTGACACAGTCATGGAGGAATGCTTTTTGTCACTTATTTAAACAAAATCTGAAGACATATTGTAGAACTGTCTCTGCATTGAAAAATTAAGGCTGAATTTCCTACTGTTCATACTTTAAGAAAATCTGAGGACATAGTACAATGGTCGTTGCTTTAAATAAATCAAGACTGAATTCAATGCTGTCTGTAGTGCTAAAGCGCTACTGGTATCAAGTTGTAAACACTACTGACCGCACAGTAGATCAAAGGCAGGAGTCACCACAGATACTGAAGAATAATTTTTATCATTTATTTGAACAAAGTCTGAGGACATAGAGTAGAATTGTCTCTGCCTTACATAAATGGAGGATAACTTCAATGCTGTGTGTAGTGTAGATGCAAAGCTGAATTCAAGTTGTGAACCCTGCTGTCCGCAGTGTAGATCGAAGGCAGTATTCCATACAGACATAAGTCTGCAGTGCTGTTGCGCTGAGTCCGCAATAGGCCTGTATTGAGGAGGCACGTGGTCATGGCGGCAGCCACATGGCAGAGAGAAGACATTTGCTGTGGCAGAGTCTTTTCTCTTTGCAGAAGTGAACCACGCCCAAGGCGTAGGCTAATTATTTATACTCTTACGCTGGAGTTGCGCACGTTGGATCAGCCCACTATACTTCTGCTTCAAGGGGGGGAGACAACACAGCAACATGACCGAGATATTCCCCAGAATCTGAGATAATATGGTTGCGTCCACTATGCAGCACACCCGTATCAATGTTATATCTACACATGGAAACGTTTTTAGTTTCTATAGTGAGTTGTATATAGCATTTCACCAGTAGTCTTGACATTGTGTAAATTATTGTTGATGTGCGACTTCCTTCCCTTATACATAGTTGTTTGCCACATCTCTGAACATTGAGCTAGTGTGCTGTTGAGAGGATATATTATCTTGGGAAGGTCCTTTGTCCTGTTTTGCGCTGCCTCTGAGGTAATAGAGGGAGAGGGGTCAGCAGAGATGGTTGTAGTGGTGGTGGTGCTGGGTATTGTGATTTTGTAGGGTGTCGGAAGTGTATAATTAGTACCTCTATCACTTACTGCTCTTTAAATATGGGTATGAGTTGAATGTAATTCACGCAGTACATAGTTGACGTCCTTACACTAGTTAAATGTTGATGTTAATTTGTTAGTCGTAAGTGGAACTATTGCTTGTTTTTTTAGGTAGCATTGCAGATTTGGTTTCTTGTTGAAAATATGGGGACGTGGTCAAAATTATAATTAGGAATTGTCATTTAAAACACCTGTGAAATTCACTGAAAAACCCAAAAGTTTTAGGCAGGTTATAGTTAGGAATTATCATTTAAAAAACCTTTCAAATTCACTGAAAAACCATAGGTTTCAGGGGTGGTATAGTTAGCTGGGCATTTCACTCATACAAAACCATTGAAATTCCTCTGTTATAGTTTGTTCTGCTAACTATAACTTGCGCGCCCGCAATCCACTGCTGATGATGTCACATATTACATCATTCATGACATGGTCAGTGACATCACTGATGACATCTCAAATAACATCACTGATGACATCACTGATGACATCATCAATGTGACAATCTGATACACCTCGTCATACACTAGTATAACCTTTAATCACTCACTGTAAAACACCGAGTACCATATTTAAAACCATTGACAGACCCATACCAGTTACTACATACCCACTCACAGATTCCTAAGTCTACACGCACAATTACCCTTTCAACAACAGAATCACTTATACATGCAGTCACTAATTAATAGAACACTACTCAAATGCACTTATACACATATATAGACATTGACACATCAGCAGTCGTCTTATTGGGTTATGCAGTCATCCTACTCACTCATGAAAAAAACGTAATCACACTTACATTTACTCACTTACACAATTATACACACAACTCATTTATTCAAACACATAGTAACTCATAGTTAATATGTTAAAAAATCCCTATTACAATTATACACTCATTCATATAGATACTCTCACAATCACTGACTCTTACATATACTTATTTATATACACCAACTCTCACATACAATGCCTTTTATTTTTTTACTTTGTTGAAGATGTACAACTAAAACATATATTTGGTCACCAACACACAAATAAATACACTAAGTCAACCAAACAACTGTTTCCACATGCACCCTTAAACCTATACACCTAGTCAATCAACCATTCACACATCTATGCATAAAATACACACAACCCATCCAACCACATACACAAACTCAGTGCCCCATACAAATACTCACCCAACTAATCAATTACTAATATACACACTCATGTAGTTAGTGACCGATGGATGCAGTATGTTATTCAACAACAGAGGCAGGGATGCACACATTCACATAGTTTAGTTACTAATCCATGTATTAAGTGAGACACTTTTAATTACTCACTTAAATAGACAGTCAGACAGCTACTAAATCTTCCATCCAGACAGTTATATATCCACTCAATCTTCAATACATATATATATATATATATATATATATATATATATATATATATATATATATGTATATATATATATATATATATATAATACATATTTAAATTTCAAACTAAACCACATTCACTGGATGATGTCATCAGTGATGTCACTGACCATGTCATGAATGATGTAATATGTGACATCATCAGCAGTGCATTGCGGGCGCGCGAGTTATAGCTAGCTGAACTAACTATAACAGGGGAATTTCTATAGTTTTGTACAAGAGGAATGTCCATCTAACTATAATGTCCCTAGAACCTTTGTTTTTTTCAGTGAATTTCTAAGGTTTTTTTAAATGCTAATTTCTAACTGTAATGTGCCTGAAACCAATGTTTTTTTTCAGTGAATATATTATGTTTAAATATAAACATCAAAATATATATTACCTACTGGCGGTCGCCAGTAGGTAGTTATAGTTAGGACCTAGTTTCCATAGGAAATCCGCAACATTCTATTGGGAATAACTCTGGCGCCGGTTGACGAATTTGCGTGTAATTTTCTAAATATTTGGCCAGCTCTGCTCCACTCCTTACCTGAAAGTTTCGGGGGGATTTGTGAAGCGGGGGCCGAGAAAAAAGGGGGGTCCCAAAACGTGTTTTTCCCATGTTATTTTCCATAGGACCTTTAGACACGACTACAGCCCGAACGGTTGAACGGAATTACACCAAACTTGGCAAAATGGTAGAGTCTGGTATGCAGATCACGCATTGGTTAAATAGTGTAAATCCCTCCAGTAGTGCCTGAGAAAATGAAAGTTAAAATCAATTATATATCTATAAGCGCGCACCGTGCGTGCACGGGTGCGCACACCCGTGCGCGCACCTTCCCGCGCACGAGCGGAATTCTGATTTGTTGTTTGACGTTTGTCAACATTCGTTTTGGAGGAAATCAGGAAGTATTGACCGCCATTTTGTCAGTGCGAGCCCACATATTGTAGATTACAAAGGGGCACAACATGGAAAAGGCTGCAGGGTGGAGACTTCCTGACCCCCTAGGTATTGTCAGGGGGTCCATTAGGGACCCCAAAGGCCCAACAAAAAAATATATATTTTTTTTAAAGTTGCGGGGTGCGCGCACCTAATCGCGCACCCCGTCTCAAAATGGCGTTTTACTCGATTTAAATAAAAGTTTCAAAACGTGAGAAGGAGGTTTGGTAGACAGTCCCTGACCCCCTAGGTATTCTCAGGGGGTCCATTAAGGACCCCCAAGGCCACAAAAAATCTTTTTTTTTCCAAAAAGTTACGAGGTGCGCGCACCTGGTCGCGCACCTCGATTTACAAGACTGTTAAAAACTATAGCGGAGACCGTGGAAAGGGGGCAGGGTGGAGACTCCCTGACCCCCTAAGTTTTCTCAGGGAGTCCAATAGGGACCCCCAAGACAAAAAAAAACCTTACTTTTTTCTAAAAAGTTGCGAGGTGCGCACCAGGTCGCGCACCTCGATTTACAAGACTGTTAAAAACTATAGCGGAGATCGTGGAAAGGGGCTAGGTTGGAGACTCCCTGACCCCCTAGGTTTTCTCAGGGGGTCAATTAAGGACCCCCAAAGCCAAAAAGAAACATTTTTTTTGTTTTCTTGTCGCCAAAAAGTTACGGGTGCGCGCACGGTGCGCGCACGGCGACAAAAAAAGATTTAAAAAATTGAGTTAAATTACAAGTTTGAGTGTTTAGATGTTAGATGGCTCTAAAAAGAGCCGTTGTGTTTATTGGGTGTTTTTGGTACTTACAAGTAAGTACCGATGCAGAGTCTTATGTTACAGAGGAAGACTCTATTCCCCTCATCGGTGAAATGTACACCATCTCTCCTATAGATGCCTTACATGTTGTAACGCAAGTTGTTGTGGTATATACTACCCATTCCATAGTCTCTCATGTACGCAGAAACAGATTTATTTACATGTTTCCTTGCTTTCTCAATCTGTGGACAAAATTGGTTGGACCAGTTCCATTTTTGTCTTTGGCATATATTAGAAAATACCAAGGCAGTTTTTGGAAAAAGTGTAATCAATTGCCCAAAGATGTCCTTTACAAGCATTTCCAGACCTACCCCAGTCAAAGTGCTCAAGTCATTGCCACCACAGTGCATAATTATAAGGTCAGGGTGTGGAAGATGCATAAAGGATTTTACCAATAGTATCAATTGGTGACATCTCAATCCTCTCTGTCCAATCCATACAATGTTCACATTTGGTAAATCAAGGTTGTAATTACCTCTGTTAGCTGTGTATTTTTGAGCCCAGTGGACATAGCTATGACCCACAAACCAGACTTTTTGCATCTTCAAGGTAGATGTGCTTGTATTCAGATGAGTTGTGGAAATGAAATGCCAGTTTGAAAGTGGGAGTTATGAAAAAAACTGGTTAACATTCAGTGCACTTGAAAAACAAGAAATGATTGGTGCTTTCTTAAAATTCAGCACTGAAAATTAGGGTGCATGCTTTTTTTGAAAGAAGTCATTTCAATGGTTGAGAAAAAGTCATTTAAATAAACATGGCACATGATTAGGTAGTACAGTGAGAGGTCAAACACCCTTGATGTAATATTTTGCTACATTGTATGATGAACTTCTGCACTGTGAGCTGGGTTAGGAGGGAGTTACCATGGTTACAGGGGAATGAGCACTGGGGGATGGGTGAATGTCATGTGACTTTCAAAGTGTTCAAATGTACAACCAATTAAAATGTGCAGTTTGGTTTTGAATTTGTGTGGGAAGAATTTTTATTGGCTGTGTACACGAATATGGGTCTGAAATGAAAATGAATTTGTGCAATTATTATCAGGCTCTAGTGTCAGAAGCATAATTCAGAGATTCTGCTGCAGAAAATCTGTTGACTGTGATTGACACTGTCTACATCTTCCAAAGCATTTTTAAAGGTGAGTAATTATTATTGTAATAAAGATAGAGTGCTGTATGCACTATGGGGAAGATTAGAAGCTTATTGTGCTTCTTTATTCTTGTATTTTGTGTCATGTTATTTTGTAATGCTGTTTAAAAATAGAATGGTGCATATTGGAAATGTATTTTCAAAATGAGTTAGGTTTCTGTTTTGTTTCTGTAGTGGTAATTTAAATGAGCTGTGCTCTGTGTCAAAAACGATTTACTGTGGAAAATGTTTTCTGGTAAAAAGTGTGGTGTTTAAATGTTGGCCAAGGATTACTCTGAGTGTCTGTTTAAAGTCAGAAATTATATTTATATAATTTTCAATAATGTCACAAGTGCGTTGTAACAGTTTGCCTCTTTTAGCTTAAAGGGTTTTCTATGCCTGTGTCTCATTTTACTCTGTGCCTGTGTGGTATCTGAAATATGATTTATTTAATGAAGATACACTGCTGTATGTAGTACGGGGAAGATTAAGAAGCATATTGTGTTTTTGTATGGTGTATATTGGAAAATAATTTTTGAAATGAGTTAGGTTTCTGCTTTGGTTTGTAGTGGTCATTTAAATGGGTTGTGCTCTGTGGTTTCTGGTAAAAAAGTCTGTTATACAGAGATGGTAAATTACACACACTGCTTGCAGAGACAGAGATGGTAAATTACATGCAACATGCTGCTCATATGTTTAGATGACTTAAAAAGAATTTATGAGCAGAGACACACATACTGCTTGCAGAGACAGAGATGGTAAATTACACATTCTGCTTGCAGAGACAGAGATATTAAATTAAATGCAACATGGTGCTTATGTGTTTAAGATGACTTAAAAACGATTTAGTATAGAAAAAGTTTTCTGCTAAAAAGTCTGGTATATATATATGCTTCTATATAGGTGGCCTGTTTTTGGCCAGTAGAGACAGTTAAATATTAGGAGCAGACACACATACAGCTTGCAGATACAGAGATGGTAAATTACACACACTGCTTGCAGAGACAGATATGGTAAATTACATGCAACATGCTGCTCATGTATTTAGATGACTTAAAAAAGATTTATGAGCAGAGACACACATACTGCTTGCAGAGACAGAGATTGTAAATTACACACACTGCCTGCAGAGACAGATATGGTAAATTACATGCAACATGCTGCTCATGTATTTAGATGCCTTAAAAAGATTTATGAGCAGAGAAACACATACTGCTTGCAGAGACAGAGATGGTAAATTACACATACCTCTTGCAGAGACAGAGATAGTAAATTACATGCAACATGGTGCTTATGTGTTTAAGATGACTTAAAAACGATTTAGTATAGAAAATGTTTTCTGCTAAAAAGTCTGGTATATATATATGCTTATATATAGGTGGCCTGTTTTTGGCCAGTAGAGACCGTTAAATATTAGGAGCAGACACACATACTGCTTGCAGGTACAGAGATGGTAAATACACACACTGCTTGCAGAGACAGAGATGGTAAATTACATGCAACATGCTGCTCATGTGTTTAGATGACTTAAAAAGGATTTATGAGCAGAGACACACATACTGCTTGCAGAGACAGAGATGGTAAATTACACACACTGCTTGCAGAGACAGAGATGGTAAATTACATGCAACATGCTGCTCATGTGTTTAGATGACTTAAAAAGGATTTATGAGCAGAGTCACACATACTGCTTGCAGAGACAGAGGTGGTAAATTACACATACTGCTTGCAGAGACAGAGATAGTAAATTACATGCAACATGGTGCATATGTGTTTAAGATGACTTAAAAACGATTTAGTATAGAAAATGTTTTCTGCTAAAAAGTCTGGTCTATATATATGCTTATATATAACTTGCCTGTTTTTGGCCAGTAGAGACGGTTCAATATTAGCAGCAGACACACATACTGCTTGCAGATACAGAGATGGTAAATTACACACACTGCTTGCAGAGACAGAGAAGGTAAATTACAGACACTGCTTGCAGAGATGGTAAATTACATGCAACATGCTGCTCATGTGTTTAGATGACTTAAAAAGGATTTATGAGCAGAGACACACATACTGCTTGCAGAGACAGAGATGGTAAATTAAACATACTGCTTGCAGAGACAGAGATAGTAAATTACATGCAACATGGTGCTTATGTGTTTAAGATGACTTAAAAACGATTTAGTATAGAAAATGTTTTCTGCTAAAAAGTCTGGTATATATATATATGCTTATATATAGGTGGCCTGTTTTTGGCCAGTAGAGACCGTTAAATATTAGGAGCAGACACACATACTGCTTGCAGATACAGAGACGGTAAATTACACACACTGCTTGCAGAGATATAGATGGTAAATTACATGCAACATGCTGCTCATGTGTTTAGATGACTTAAAAAGGATTCATAAGCAGAGACACACATACTGCTTGCAGAGACAGAGATGGTAAATTACATGCAACATGCTGCTCATGTGTTTAGATGACTTAAAAAGGATTTATGAGCAGAAACACACATACTGCTTGCAGAGACAGAGATGGTAAATTACACACTGCTTGCAGAGACAGATATGGTAAATTACATGCAACATGCTGCTCATGTATTTAGATGACTGAAAAAGGATTTATGAGCAGAGACACACATACTGCTTGCAGAGACAGAGATGGTAAATTACACATACTGCTTGCAGAGACAGAGATAGTAAATTACATGCAACATGGTGCTTATGTGTTTAAGATGACTTAAAAACGATTTAGTATAGAAAACGTTTTCTGCTAAAAAGTCTGGTATATATATATGCTTATATATAGGTGGCCTGTTTTTGGCCAGTAGAGATCGTTAAATATTAGGAGCAGACACACATACTGCTTGCAGATACAGAGACGGTAAATTACACACACTGCTTGCAGAGACATAGATGGTAAATTACATGCAACATGCTGCTCATGTGTTTAGATGACTTAAAAAGGCTTTATGAGCAGAGACACACATACTGCTTGCAGAGACAGAGATGGTAAATTACAGACACTGCTTGCAGAGACAGAGATGGTAAATTACATGCAACATGCTGCTCATGTGTTTAGATGACTTAAAAAGGATTTATGAGCAGAGACACACATACTGCTTGCAGAGACAGAGATGGTAAATTAAAAATACTGCTTGCAGAGACAGAGATAGTAAATTACATGCAACATGGTGCTTATGTGTTTAAGATGACTTAAAAACGATTTAGTATAGAAAATGTTTTCTGTTAAAAAGTCTGGTATATATATATGCTTATGTATAGGTGCCTGTTTTTGGCCAGTAGAGACCGTTAAATATTAGGAGCAGACACACATACTGCTTGCAGATACAGAGATGGTAAATTACACACACTGCTTGCAGAGACAGAGATGGTAAATTACATGCAACATGGTGCATATGTGTTTAAGATGACTTAAAAACGATTTAGTATAGAAAATGTTTTCTGCTAAAAAGTCTGGTCTATATATATGCTTATATATAACTTGCCTGTTTTTGGCCAGTAGAGACGGTTCAATATTAGCAGCAGACACACATACTGCTTGCAGATACAGAGATGGTAAATTACACACACTGCTTGCAGAGACAGAGAAGGTAAATTACAGACACTGCTTGCAGAGATGGTAAATTACATGCAACATGCTGCTCATGTGTTTAGATGACTTAAAAAGGATTTATGAGCAGAGACACACATACTGCTTGCAGAGACAGAGATGGTAAATTAAACATACTGCTTGCAGAGACAGAGATAGTAAATTACATGCAACATGGTGCTTATGTGTTTAAGATGACTTAAAAACGATTTAGTATAGAAAATGTTTTCTGCTAAAAAGTCTGGTATATATATATATGCTTATATATAGGTGGCCTGTTTTTGGCCAGTAGAGACCGTTAAATATTAGGAGCAGACACACATACTGCTTGCAGATACAGAGACGGTAAATTACACACACTGCTTGCAGAGACATAGATGGTAAATTACATGCAACATGCTGCTCATGTGTTTAGATGACTTAAAAAGGATTCATAAGCAGAGACACACATACTGCTTGCAGAGACAGAGATGGTAAATTACATGCAACATGCTGCTCATGTGTTTAGATGACTTAAAAAGGATTTATGAGCAGAAACACACATACTGCTTGCAGAGACAGAGATGGTAAATTACACACTGCTTGCAGAGACAGATATGGTAAATTACATGCAACATGCTGCTCATGTATTTAGATGACTGAAAAAGGATTTATGAGCAGAGACACACATACTGCTTGCAGAGACAGAGATGGTAAATTACACATACTGCTTGCAGAGACAGAGATAGTAAATTACATGCAACATGGTGCTTATGTGTTTAAGATGACTTAAAAACGATTTAGTATAGAAAATGTTTTCTGCTAAAAAGTCTGGTATATATATATGCTTATATATAGGTGGCCTGTTTTTGGCCAGTAGAGATCGTTAAATATTAGGAGCAGACACACATACTGCTTGCAGATACAGAGACGGTAAATTACACACACTGCTTGCAGAGACATAGATGGTAAATTACATGCAACATGCTGCTCATGTGTTTAGATGACTTAAAAAGGCTTTATGAGCAGAGACACACATACTGCTTGCAGAGACAGAGATGGTAAATTACAGACACTGCTTGCAGAGACAGAGATGGTAAATTACATGCAACATGCTGCTCATGTGTTTAGATGACTTAAAAAGGATTTATGAGCAGAGACACACATACTGCTTGCAGAGACAGAGATGGTAAATTAAACATACTGCTTGCAGAGACAGAGATAGTAAATTACATGCAACATGGTGCTTATGTGTTTAAGATGACTTAAAAACGATTTAGTATAGAAAATGTTTTCTGTTAAAAAGTCTGGTATATATATATGCTTATGTATAGGTGCCTGTTTTTGGCCAGTAGAGACCGTTAAATATTAGGAGCAGACACACATACTGCTTGCAGATACAGAGATGGTAAATTACACATACTGCTTGCAGAGACAGAGATGGTAAATTACATGCAACATGCTGCTCATGTGTTTAGGTGACTTAAAAAGGATTTATGAGCAGAAACACACATACTGCTTGCAGAGACAGAGATGGTAAATTACACACTGCTTGCAGAGACAGATATGGTAAATTACATGCAACATGCTGCTCATGTATTTAGATGACTTAAAAAGGATTTATGAGCAGAGACACACATACTGCTTGCAGAGACAGAGATGGTAAATTACACATACTGCTTGCAGAGACAGAGATAGTAAATTACATGCAACATGGTGCTTATGTGTTTAAGATGACTTAAAAACGATTTAGTATAGAAAATGTTTTCTGCTAAAAAGTCTGGTATATATACATGCTTATATATAGGTGCCTGTTTTTGGCCAGTAGAGACCGTTAAATATTAGGAGCAGACACACATACTGCTTGCAGATACAGAGATGGTAAATTACAGACACTGCTTGCAGAGACAGAGATGGTAAATTACATGCAACATGCTGCTCATGTGTTTAGATGACTTAAAAAGGATTTATGAGCAGAGACACACATACTGCTTGCAGAGACAGAGATGGTAAATTAAACATACTGCTTGCAGAGACAGAGATAGTAAATTACATGCAACATGGTGCTTATGTGTTTAAGATGACTTAAAAACGATTTAGTATAGAAAAATTTTTCTGGTAAAAAGTCTGGTATATATATATGCTTATATATAGGTGGCCTGTTTTTGGCCAGTAGAGACCGTTAAATATTAGGAGCAGACACACATACTGCTTGCAGATACAGAGACGGTAAATTACACACACTGCTTGCAGAGACATAGATGGTAAATTACATGCAACATGCTGCTCATGTGTTTAGATGACTTAAAAAGGATTCATAAGCAGAGACACACATACTGCTTGCAGAGACAGAGATGGTAAATTACACATACTGCTTGCAGAGACAGAGATAGTAAATTACATGCAACATGGTGCTTATGTGGTAAGATGACTTAAAAACGATTTAGTATAGAAAATGTTGTCTGCTAAAAAGTCTGGTATATATATATATGCTTATGTGTAGGTGCCTGTTTTTGGCCAGTAGAGACCGTTAAATATTAGGAGCAGACACACATACTGCTTGCAGATACAGAGATGGTAAATTACACACACTGCTTGCAGAGACAGAGATGGTAAATTACATGCAACATGCTGCTCATGTGTTTAGATGACTTAAAAAGGATTTATGAGCAGAAACACACATACTGCTTGCAGAGACAGAGATGGTAAATTACATGCAACATGGTGCATATGTGTTTAAGATGACTTAAAAACGATTTAGTATAGAAAATGTTTTCTGCTAAAAAGTCTGGTCTATATATATGCTTATATATAACTTGCCTGTTTTTGGCCAGTAGAGACGGTTCAATATTAGCAGCAGACACACATACTGCTTGCAGATACAGAGATGGTAAATTACACACACTGCTTGCAGAGACAGAGATGGTAAATTACAGACACTGCTTGCAGAGATGGTAAATTACATGCAACATGCTGCTCATGTGTTTAGATGACTTAAAAGGATTTATGAGCAGAGACACACATACTGCTTGCAGAGACAGAGATGGTAAATTAAACATACTGCTTGCAGAGACAGAGATAGTAAATTACATGCAACATGGTGCTTATGTGTTTAAGATGACTTAAAAACGATTTAGTATAGAAAATGTTTTCTGCTAAAAAGTCTGGTATATATATATGCTTATATATAGGTGGCCTGTTTTTGGCCAGTAGAGACCGTTAAATATTAGGAGCAGACACACATACTGCTTGCAGATACAGAGACGGTAAATTACACACACTGCTTGCAGAGACATAGATGGTAAATTACATGCAACATGCTGCTCATGTGTTTAGATGACTTAAAAAGGATTCATAAGCAGAGACACACATACTGCTTGCAGAGACAGAGATGGTAAATTACATGCAACATGCTGCTCATGTGTTTAGATGACTTAAAAAGGATTTATGAGCAGAAACACACATACTGCTTGCAGAGACAGAGATGGTAAATTACACACTGCTTGCAGAGACAGATATGGTAAATTACATGCAACATGCTGCTCATGTATTTAGATGACTGAAAAAGGATTTATGAGCAGAGACACACATACTGCTTGCAGAGACAGAGATGGTAAATTACACATACTGCTTGCAGAGACAGAGATAGTAAATTACATGCAACATGGTGCTTATGTGTTTAAGATGACTTAAAAACGATTTAGTATAGAAAATGTTTTCTGCTAAAAAGTCTGGTATATATATATGCTTATATATAGGTGGCCTGTTTTTGGCCAGTAGAGACGGTTCAATATTAGGAGCAGACACACATACTGTTTGCAGATGCAGAGATGGTAAATTACACACACTGCTTGCAGAGACATAGATGGTAAATTACATGCAACATGCTGCTCATGTGTTTAGATGACTTAAAAAGGATTTATGAGCAGAGACACACATACTGCTTGCAGAGACAGAGATGGTAAATTACAGACACTGCTTGCAGAGACAGAGATGGTAAATTACATGCAACATGCTGCTCATGTGTTTAGATGACTTAAAAAGGATTTATGAGCAGAGACACACATACTGCTTGCACAGACAGAGATGGTAAATTAAACATACTGCTTGCAGAGACAGAGATAGTAAATTACATGCAACATGGTGCTTATGTGTTTAAGATGACTTAAAAACGATTTAGTATAGAAAATGTTTTCTGCTAAAAAGTCTGGTATATATATATGCTTATATATAGGTGGCCTGTTTTTGGCCAGTAGAGATCGTTAAATATTAGGAGCAGACACACATACTGCTTGCAGATACAGAGACGGTAAATTACACACACTGCTTGCAGAGACATAGATGGTAAATTACATGCAACATGCTGCTCATGTGTTTAGATGACTTAAAAAGGCTTTATGAGCAGAGACACACATACTGCTTGCAGAGACAGAGATGGTAAATTACAGACACTGCTTGCAGAGACAGAGATGGTAAATTACATGCAACATGCTGCTCATGTGTTTAGATGACTTAAAAAGGATTTATGAGCAGAGACATACATACTGCTTGCAGAGACAGAGATGGTAAATTAAACATACTGCTTGCAGAGACAGAGATAGTAAATTACATGCAACATGGTGCTTATGTGTTTAAGATGACTTAAAAACGATTTAGTATAGAAAATGTTTTCTGTTAAAAAGTCTGGTATATATATATGCTTATGTATAGGTGCCTGTTTTTGGCCAGTAGAGACCGTTAAATATTAGGAGCAGACACACATACTGCTTGCAGATACAGAGATGGTAAATTACACACACTGCTTGCAGAGACAGAGATGGTAAATTACATGCAACATGCTGCTCATGTGTTTAGGTGACTTAAAAAGGATTTATGAGCAGAAACACACATACTGCTTGCAGAGACAGAGATGGTAAATTACACACTGCTTGCAGAGACAGATATGGTAAATTACATGCAACATGCTGCTCATGTATTTAGATGACTTAAAAAGGATTTATGAGCAGAGACACACATACTGCTTGCAGAGACAGAGATGGTAAATTACACATACTGCTTGCAGAGACAGAGATAGTAAATTACATGCAACATGGTGCTTATGTGTTTAAGATGACTTAAAAACGATTTAGTATAGAAAATGTTTTCTGCTAAAAAGTCTGGTATATATACATGCTTATATATAGGTGCCTGTTTTTGGCCAGTAGAGACCGTTAAATATTAGGAGCAGACACACATACTGCTTGCAGATACAGAGATGGTAAATTACAGACACTGCTTGCAGAGACAGAGATGGTAAATTACATGCAACATGCTGCTCATGTGTTTAGATGACTTAAAAAGGATTTATGACCAGAGACACACATACTGCTTGCAGAGACAGAGATGGTAAATTAAACATACTGCTTGCAGAGACAGAGATAGTAAATTACATGCAACATGGTGCTTATGTGTTTAAGATGACTTAAAAAGGATTTAGTATAGAAAATGTTTTCTGGTAAAAAGTCTGGTATATATATATGCTTATATATAGGTGGCCTGTTTTTGGCCAGTAGAGACCGTTAAATATTAGGAGCAGACACACATACTGCTTGCAGATACAGAGACGGTAAATTACACACACTGCTTGCAGAGACATAGATGGTAAATTACATGCAACATGCTGCTCATGTGTTTAGATGACTTAAAAAGGATTCATAAGCAGAGACACACATACTGCTTGCAGAGACAGAGATGGTAAATTACACATACTGCTTGCAGAGACAGAGATAGTAAATTACATGCAACATGGTGCTTATGTGGTAAGATGACTTAAAAACGATTTAGTATAGAAAATGTTGTCTGCTAAAAAGTCTGGTATATATATATGCTTATGTGTAGGTGCCTGTTTTTGGCCAGTAGAGACCGTTAAATATTAGGAGCAGACACACATACTGCTTGCAGATACAGAGATGGTAAATTACACACACTGCTTGCAGAGACAGAGATGGTAAATTACATGCAACATGCTGCTCATGTGTTTAGATGACTTAAAAAGGATTTATGAGCAGAAACACACATACTGCTTGCAGAGACAGAGATGGTAAATTACACACTGCTTGCAGAGACAAATATGGTAAATTACATGCAACATGCTGCTCATGTATTTAGATGACTTAAAAAGGATTTATGAGCAGAGACACACATACTGCTTGCAGAGACAGAGATGGTAAATTACACATACTGCTTGCAGAGACAGAGATAGTAAATTACATGCAACGTGGTGCTTATGTGTTTAAGATGACTTAAAAACGATTTAGTATAGAAAATGTTTTCTGCTAAAAAGTCTGGTATATATACATGCTTATATATAGGTGCCTGTTTTTGGCCAGTAGAGACCGTTAAATATTAGAAGCAGACACACATACTGCTTGCAGATACAGAGATGGTAAATTACACACACTGTTTGCAGAGACAGAGATGGTAAATTACATGCAACATGCTGCTCATGTGTTTAGATGATTTAAAAAGGATTTATGAGCAGATACACACATACTGCTTGCAGAGACAGAGATGGTAAATTACACACACTGCTTGCAGAGACAGAGATGGTAAATTACATGCAACATGCTGCTCATGTGTTTAGATGACTTAAAAAGGATTTATGAGCAGAGACACACATACTGCTTGCAGAGACAGAGATGGTAAATTACACACTGCTTGCAGAGACAGATATGTTAAATTACATGCAACATGCTGCTCATGTATTTAGATGACTTAAAAAGGATTTATGAGCAGAGACACACATACTGCTTGCAGAGACAGAGATGGTAAATTACACATACTGCTTGCAGAGACAGAGATAGTAAATTACATGCAACATGGTGCTTATGTGTTTAAGATGACTTAAAAACGATTTAGTATAGAAAATGTTTTCTGCTAAAAAGTCTGGTATATATATATGCTTATATATAGGTGGCCTGTTTTTAGCCAGTAGAGACCGTTAAATATTAGGAGCAGACACACATACTGCTTGCAGATACAGAGATGGTAAATTACACACACTGCTTGCAGAGACAGAGATGGTAAATTACATGCAACATGCTGCTCATGTGTTTAGATGACTTAAAAAGGATTTATGAGCAGAGACACACATACTGCTTGCAGAGACAGAGATGGTAAATTACACATACTGCTTGCAGAGACAGAGATAGTAAATTACATGCAAAATGCTGCTCACGTGTTTAAGATGAGTTGAAAACGATTTAGTATAGAAAATGTTTTCTGCTAAAAAGTCTGGTATATATATATGCTTATATATAGGTGGCCTGTTTTTGGCCAGTAGAGACGGTGAAATATTAGGAGCAGACACACATACTGCTTGCAGATACAGAGATGGTAAATTACACACACTGCTTGCAGAGACAGAGATGGTAAATTACATGCAACATGCTGCTCATGTGTTTAGATGACTTAAAAAGGATTTATGAGCAGAGACACACATACTGCTTGCAGAGACAGAGATGGTAAATTACACATACTGCTTGCAGAGACAGAGATAGTAAATTACATGCAAAATGCTGCTCACGTGTTTAAGATGAGTTGAAAACGATTTAGTATAGAAAATGTTTTCTGCTAAAAAGTCTGGTATATATATATGCTTATATATAGGTGGCCTGTTTTTGGCCAGTAGAGACGGTGAAATATTACGAGCAGACACACATACTGCTTGCAGAGACAGAGATTGTAAATTAAACATACTGCTTGCAGAGACCGAGATGGTAAATTACATGCAACATGCTGCTCATGTGTTTAAGATGACTTAAAAACGATTTATGAGCAGAGACACACATACTGCTTGCAGAGACAGAGATGGTAAATTACATGCAACATGCTGCTCACTGTCTTTCTCTTTCTTCTAATAGTACACTTACATCAATAATGGTTGAAAATGAAGAGTCATTTGACATTGTTATAGACATTTTTGTGACTGTTATTGAGGATGTTCCTGTTGATGAGATTAATCCTGAAGGAGAGCTTTATGATGGAGGAGATGGCATGGACGATTTCTATGATGAATCCTTGGATTCAGATTTAATGGAAGCTTTGGAGTTCATTGAGTTTGAGGATTCTTTTTGGGAGATTTTCAATATTGACATTGCTGATGATGCAATCTTAGACGATCATTCCCAACAATAAATTTAAATTTAGTAAATAAATATTGTATGACAATTTATACTTAACTAAATGTAATTTATGAGGTAGTAGCAAACTGATAATTGTTTGTGTTACATAGTAAGTTTACTCATAAATACTTCCGTTCTTCCCCAAAATTTTCTTAAATGTGTATTTGACATCTCTTCTTCATGTCCTGCATCCTTTCTCTCACTGTCTGTCTCTGTTGCAGAAGATTGCAACATAAGTAAGTTTAAAGAACAGCAAGTGTGTCTCACCAGAGCAGGAAATCATGCAGTAAGCGCTGTTTCTCTTTCTTTTAATAGTACACTAACATAAAATGAGGAATGAAAATGAGGAGCGTACCAACATCTTCTTTGAAATAACAGCAACGTTTATTGAGGCAACTTATTCTGATGTGTATATTGATCCTATAGATGAAACAAATCATGAAGAACATGAAGGAAATACCATGCCAGATTTTTTTGATGAAACACTAGATATGGAATTAATGGAATGTGTAGACGTTGTCGAATTTGACGAATCATTTTCAGACACATTGATGGATGAAATTTCTGATGAAGAAATCCTACAAGTTCTTTTAGATTTTGAAAATTCTGATAAATACATTTTAATTTAGTAAATAAAAAATTGTTTTGAAAATCATACTTATTTAAATGTAATTTATGAGGTAGTAGCAAAGTGATACCATTTTGTGTTCTTTATGTCCTCTATCCTTTCTGTCACTGACTGGCTCTGATGCACTAGTTTACAACATAAGTAAGTATATAGAACAGCAAGTGTGTTTCACCAGAGTAGGAACTCATGATACCCTACGCCAATTCTGACCACACATTGAGAAAGGAAGGAATCATGTGAACAAATCTGTTTCTGCTTTCCTGAAAGACTATAGTATGGATTCAATACATCACAATAACTTGCATTACAACATACAAGGTATCTACAGAGGAGATGATGTCCATTTCCATTTAGTTTTTTTTTTAAATTGCACTAGGTCCGTGCACCGTGAGTGCTCGGTAAATGCACGGTGCGCGAACCCTATCGCCGCCATTTTGTGGTTTCAGAACAGAGTGACAAATATAACTTAAAAACGTGGGAAGGGGGTACGGTAGAGTGTCCCTGACCCCTTATGCCTTCTCAGGGGATCGTTCAAGGACCCCTAAGGTTAAAAATAATGGTTTAAAAAAAAAAAAATAACAGAAAACATGATAGGTCCGCGCACGGGGAGTGCTCGGTGAGTGCTCGGTGCGCGGACCTCGGTAAAAATTTATACAAAAAATAAACAATAAATAACAATTAGAAGAATTACGTAATCAACAAAAGACGGACAAAAAGAAGAGTGCTCCTGGTAAGACAACCTAGGATTTTCTAAAAAAATGATGTCAAAGTAAAAAAAAAAAGGATAATGTGGGAAAGGAAAAACATTTGGCAGTATCTACAAGGACAAATCAGTTTTTTTAAAGTTTTTTTATTGGGAATATAAGTGCAGTTACAGTTGGTAAAGAAAAAGCGTTATTTATAAAATCCGAAGACAAAAGCAGCAATTCTTACAAAAGGACACTAACAAGCACATCGCGGCTAGACAATACAATGAATAAATTATGTGGCAATAAATATAAGCTCAAGTCTACAAGGACAAATCAGAGAAAAAAGAGAAATGTTTCCCAACTCTGCGGTGAACAAATTAATAGACGTACTAATCAGTTTGCGGAAATCAGGAAACGTATGTTTTATAATAGAGTAGTTTCGAATTTGTTAAAAAATGAAAAAAATCCATTCCCTTTCTATGCTTTCCTAAATCCCTTCATTCTCTTATTCAATTTTTAATCACTAATTACCAATACTCACTTTAACTTACCTCCCCTTTATCATCCTCAAATCCCCTTCCTTCATCATCTTTCCATTTCCTTTACCTTCACTCCCCTAACCCTACTCTATGTATCTCTCTTTGTCCCTTACTGTCCGTCCATATATTCATCCTCACTCCCCTTCTGTGAGTCCTGCACCTTTACTTTCTTTTCCATAATGTTCTTCCTATAATTTTTAATTTCCTTTAACTCACTACTCTACCTTTAAACATCTTGGGGCACATTTACAAACCCTTTACGCATCTTTTGTGCTGCTGTTGCGTCACTTTTGTGACACAGCGGCGGTGCAAAAGACGCACCATGGTGCATGTTATTTACAACGTCACGCATCTGGGAGATGCGTCACGTTGTAAAGCCCTGTGCCTTAAGGAGGCGTTATGGTGCAGGGGGGGGCGTTCCTGCACAGGAATACCTGCTAAAAGTGGCTAAGTGAAATCTACAAGATTTTACTCAATCACTTTTAGGCCAATGCTATGTCAAAACCCTGCATCTGATTGAAGCAGGAGTAAGGCTTGACGCAGCATTAGTTGAATGGGCCCCCCAGGAGCATTGCTGGAGCTGCTTCGTGCATGCAACGCAACTCTAGCAATGCGACATCTTTACGGTACAGATGCGTCACGCATCTGTGCCGTTTTTGTCCCATGGTGTGCCAGATATGTTGGTGAATGAGCGAATGTGTATGTAGATTTTGCAATTTCTGAATAGATTGTTGTAAGTGGAATTAGTTTCTCCATTGTTTTGTAATTATTTGATTCTATTGTTCACTGTGTGTATCAAAACTTATATTACACTGAGAGAGAGTCTGCCATTTTTTCACAAGGATGATGTCATCAGTGATGTCATTTGAGATGTCATCAGTGATGTCATGAGTGATGTCACTATGTCAAGAGTGATGTAATATGTGACGTCATTAGCAGTGGTTTGCGGGCGCGCCAGTTATAGTGAGTACAACTAACTATAACGTGGGAATTTCAATGGTTTTGTATGAGTAAATTGTCCAGCTAACTATAACTGATATAAAACCTATGGTTTTTTCAATGAATTTGATAGGTTTTTTAAATGGTAATTCCTAACTATAACGTGTGTAAAACCTATGGTTTTTTCAGTGAATTTGCAAGGTTTTTTAAATGCTAATTCCTAACTATAACGTTTGTAAAACCTATGGTTTTTTCAGTGAATTTGCAAGGTTTTTTAAATGCTAATTCCGAACTATAACATGTGTAAAACCTATGACACATATATATATTTATATGTATATATAAATATATATATATGTATATAAATATAAATATATAAATAACCTACTGGCGGTCGCCAGTAGGTAGTTATAGTTAGGAACTAGTTTCAATAGTAAAAGTGTTTTTTGTTTCCCCATAACTTTGGCACCGGTTGATGAATCTTTTCAAAATCTTCAAAACTAGTGACCTGCTCCTGCCAGCTCCTGTCTTGAAAGTTTCAGAGTGATTCGTCAAGCGTGGGCCAAGAAAAAAGGGGGTCCCAAAACACGTTTTTACCATGTTATTTTCCATAGGAAACTTTAGACAAAGATACTGGCCGAACTGCTAAACAGAATTACACCACATTTGGCAAAAAGGTAGGTCGTGGTTCAGAAAGAAACCTTTTTTTAAATGGTGTAAATCCATTCAGTTATTGCTGAGAAATAAGAAAAACAAAAAGTTTTGATATCTGGGGCAGCGGTGGGTCTGCTAAACGCATGATGTCTCACCACTTCCGAGTGTAGGGACGCGTAACATCTTCGGAGCCGAAGGCAGTCCCCGCAAGTCTCACAGCAGCACAGGAATGGAAGCGCTCCCTGGGCACACGTACACCCTGTTTTTGGCGGGAACGATATAGCCATTTAAGAACAGTATAAAAAAATACTCCGGTCGGCACAACCATATCGACGGAGCTGCGAGGGGGATGTTCATGCGAGGAAGTTACCTGGTATATGTGAGTTTGACATAGCCGCTTTAGAGAGGCCAGTTCTGTTCCCATAGATCTTGGTCACCGACCTGATGAAGCAATTCGGGATATAACTTCATATCATTTTATTTTATTTTATGTTCATTTTCACAGAGTGCAATGTGCACAGGGTCCCTGTCGTTCTAAGGCTCATGATGCCATAGGCTTCTAAAACTACAAGTATGTGATCTCTCTTCTTCTAGGCTGTTTTCTCAGATCTCTGATTTTTTTTAAAAACTTGCTAGTCTCTGCAGCAATGATTCTGGGACATAATTCCTTTTAGTGTGTGTGTTTTCTGTTACATGTGTGTACGTCTTGCATTTGTCCCCCATTTTTCTTTACAGGACACTGCACTGGCACCAATAGTCTGTAGCTTGCTCCAGTTATAGACATTGTATTTATACCTTATACAGGTCACGAATGCTACGTCTGGAATATAACTTACACACCTGATTTTTCCTATATTGTGTTTCTTTACAGATTCAAACTAAGGAATTTCCTTTTTACTAATAATACTGAGACCATTGTGTCCCATTTTTTGTACCTTATTTTTCCACCAGTCTACACATAATACTGGTACTGTTGACATTGTCACATCATACATGTGAGTAGGGTAGGGATCTGTGTACCTATCCTGAAGAAGAAGCAGCACGCTTCGAAACATGTTGACACACGCAGGAGGTTATGTACATTAATATAACACACCTCCACCTCACACCCTTTTAATAATACCGGCACCGAGGCTTATTAAAATGTTTACTCCTATGGTACTAGGTATTTTTTAATATTCACTTACCATTCACTCCTGACCCTACCTTTCACCACCCCTCACACACCACACATAGCGATTACAGAAGTGTGACCACATATTCATTGGTAGAAGCACGCCGCATTCTGTAGAGGGATGCGAAGACCCCTATGATGACACATGACACCAAGGGCCCTTTTAGTATGTGAGGGATATTTAAGAAACACGATGTGCTTCCCACCAATGTAGGAAACACACTTGACCCATCATCTAACTTCATTGATTGCAATCTTCCTTTGGTGGATCTTTTTATTTATTAATAATTGTAAGGGGAGGCTGAATCCACCCCAGGTGTTCGTGTAGAAAACCTCCTTTGTTTTCTTCTAATTAATTTTAGAAACCACGTGTTCTGGTGATGTCATTTTTATTATCCTGTGGTGTAAATTGAACCATGAATTGGGTGGGCTTGTAAACACCTTTTGAAGCTCATTCAGTTTGATGAAAATTTAAAGTCTTTAGGGCATTCAGATTGTACTAATGACTGCACTAATTATTGGTAGTTGGTTCCACATGCTTAGTTTTAAAATTAAGTTTTATGTAAATTCACCTTTGGAGTTTCAAACTGCCTTATTTTGACATTTAAGTTGCCCCAAAATTCTCCACTATGTGCCCCAGTGGTAGGGTTCCTTGTAACTATAAGCAGGGACATTATAAAGTATATTTTATATGCTATGGTGAGGGAAGCCAATTTAATTTTCCACTTAGTAGCATAATAACTTTATAGGCTAACATGGAAATACTTTAATAAAGTAAACCATTTGAAGGAAAGGAGCAAAAATATACATCAACATATCAAAATGAGGTTTAGAATAAGTACAACTTACCACTGTTATATTTATTAGAACTATCACAAAAATCAGTTATAGACCCTTTTTTTCTGTAAGCCAAAATCCAGCCTTCCAACAGCCTTTCTCTGGTTGGCCAGTCTCTATTAGACTGACCCAAGTTGCCATATTGAGCTGTAAAGTGGGCTGACTAGAGCCAAAGGACATCCTGTGGGAGGAGAACTGCAGCTGCAGTCCAAATAGAAGGATGGTGGTGGAGTAGCCAAACTGGTCTTCAAAGTGGGAATGACAGTTTAGGGCAGCATAGTCTCACCCCCACATCCTTCACCCTCCAGCCAGATGTTAGCATATGAATTAGACTAGCAGAGGGACTGAGAGTCAGGGAAACTTAGGCATGCCAGTGGGATGGATTAGCCAGATCCTAACGTCTAAGAGAGAGGTTCTCTGTTTGGATTTTGGAAGAATAGTGCTTTCTTGGTCAAGCATATGCCACACTTTGGAGGAAGTGGTCATACCTGAGGTTGGCACCCTGCACCCCATTGGTAAAGTGTTCCCCTACTTGTCACCGCAAAACTGAAAATAAATATGGGAGCATTGCCCAGCAAGTCATATCCCTGACTGAAACTATAAGGAGAAGAAGGACTGCCCAGCTGGAACCCTGGCCTGCACCCTAAAGGATTCCACCTGGCAAGGAGTCTCGCTCAAAGTCAAGAGCATAAGCTCCAGAAAAGCGACTAAGGGGCATATGTACTTGTACAAAGAAGTGGTGGAATGAGGCGTTAGCCGTCATGGCTTAACGCTTCACTCAGCCACTTCAGAAAACAAGGCTGTACCATATTTACAAGAATATGGTGCAACCTTGCGTTTCCACCTGTGCTGGCGCTACACTTAGCTGCCTAGCCCCAACACAGGCACCCTTGCACATGCATGGGGTGTCTGCATGCAGTGGAAGATTATTTATGTGTGGAAAGGTGTCCCTTCCTCCACATAAACAATCTTTAAATGCTGTTTTGTCACTTCTTTGTGTGCTGCTCAATAAATAAATAATTCCTTTAAAGATACTATATATGGACTAGCCTAAAGGAATAATACACACCAAATAGGAATGTAGAAATACAGAAATGAATGTGTTGTAAAAAGTAGCAGAAGAATATGAGGCTTCTACTTAGATCAATGCTTTATAATAAAAAATATATCTGTATTTATTTTTCCCTGTATAGATTGTTTTTAATATAAGAAAGCATTGCCCTGAAGAAGGTGTTCAACTCTTTCACCGAAACGCCGCGTTTACAATTTCTTGCTTTTATTTGCGTTTTCTAAAGTTTTTTTTAGATATTGGTAATGTAATGCCATGTTTTAATAACTCAGATGTGATAAATTGTTTTGGAATAACAATAAATGAACAAATCTAGCTCTATTTTGTTATAATAAAATTGGTATATTTAAGTGACAAAAACCTCTTTGATTGTATTTTTGATTTAATGTTTTACCCTCTGCTGACTATTGATGCACATTTCATACTGTTTTTGAAGAAAGATCATCCAAAATGTGGAACACAACAACACGTTTGTAAATTTGTTACTTTACGGTGGGGGATTCCTAATTGACTATACTCATAGGCCAGTGTAATATACGGCTGGATAGAAAGACCACGGGGCCATTTTTCATGGGCCTTTTGAACCAGGAAAAGGGAACATTTTAACTTTTGTTGCTGCTCAATAAAGCACACATGAAAGTAACAAAATGTCATTTTTTTAAAAGATTGTTTATGTGCCGGAAGGGGCACCTTCCTACCCATAAACAATCCAAGGTGTTTTGCGTTTTCCATGCCTGCTGCACAAAGGCAGCACACATGGAAAAAGCACAAACAAGGTTTTCACTGGTCTTAATTTTGGCACTGCCTTCTATTTACGACACCCCGATAAATATGGGGCAGTGTCAAAATCAGTGAGTGTTGCAGTGGAACGCCCACAGCAACACCCATTTCCCACCCCTTTCACACTAAGAATAGTGTGAAAAGGGGCCTTATTTACAAGGCAGCATTAAGCCATGTCAAGTGGCTTAATACTGCCTTGTAAATAAGGGGAAGCCCCTATCACCACAGGACAGTCCTAAAAAGTGTTGTTCCCGTGGCGATAGGGGCTTGACATGTACCCCTAAGTGTGAGGTAAGAACTTGACTGAGGCCTCCCGCTCAGTGACTCTGCTCCACCCTCCATCTCAATCAGCCTCAAACCTTGGCTTTGGACCATTCAAGCACAACCAGATGTCCCAAGTTGGCTTGTATGGTTTTGAGGCACTAGAAAGTGTTTATTCTTTAAAAATTAATATCTCCGGTTCTCTACGTTGGATTTTTGTCGCTCTGGTGTCATTTTAAAGTACAAAATAGATGCCCTACTTTTATAAATTAGTGTTGAATTTCTATTGTGTGTTGTGTCTTACCCTATTTATTGTATTGGTGTTTTTAAATGCTTTACACACCTGTCTCCTAAGTTACGTCTGACTGCTCATTGCCATCTACCAAGCGTTGAGCACGAGAATAATATATTAAGACCTTGATTGGACCTTATATTGTGATTTTGGCCTTATTACTAGTGGTAGGTACCTACCTACACCTACTAATAAACACCTTTCCAACACTTAGCACTACGTTTTTTTGAGATGGAGATGCAAGTGATTACTTCTCCTATTTACTCCGAGGAACCTCCTAGAAAGTCAGGATCCAGCGAGAAAGAAAACCAACTTAAACCCTGTCTGGTGGATGGAGAGGTCTTCTAGATAAAGGAATGGCAAAGGAGCTGAAGACAGGCTTGACTGGTGGCAGAAGAGTTCCACCATATTGAAACAGGCTATTTGGTCATTGAAAAAGTGCTGAAAAAGGAGGTGTGCCTGTTAGAAAATAGTGACAATTTGGTGGCAGACTTTCTCCAGTCATTGGCTACTGCCCATGATAATTCTGACAGCTCAACCGCCACCTTTTCAGAATATTCCAAAACCTGGTAAGAGTCCATTTAAAGAAGAAGGCCCGGCTGTAAGAAAGAAGTCCTATTTTATTGATCTTGGTGTCTTTTAGGTTATTAACTTTTTTCCTATTTCTCTAAATTGGATTAGCAATTTTAGTATGTTGTGTTCTCTACTATGACATTTTTGGTATGGCTTGAACTTAAAACACACTTCTCTGGGAAATGATTCTGGTTGTACAATTGCTACCAGATTTTGAACACTGACAGTCTCTGAACACATTTTTTTAACCTAACTTGATTGCGTTTATTAGGCTGTTAAAGGTCCTCCTCCCCCAATCCAATCACCAACATTTTGATACAAATCACATTTTACTCTCCTTTTTTAGTACTGTGTGCTACATTTCAGCTCCATCGTCTAAAATTCAATAAATGACTTAAAACAGGTAATAGGAGTCCCACAAGGAAGGTCTTGCCAAGATTTTGGCATTCTTTATCTTTATGTTCCTTATCTCTTTTATCTACTTTGAATTATCGAGCTTCACCAAGAAGATTGGGGCAGATTTACAAGCCCCTTGCAACACTTTTGCGCCACTGTTGCATCACTTTTGTGACGCTGCAGAGGCGAATACAATGAGGCATGTTGAAGCACATTTACAACGTGACGCATCTAGGGAGATGTATGTCAGGTATAATGTATGCAGGATGGGTGTTCCCACGTAGGAAAGTCTTGTAAAAGTGACGCTTCAAAACAGCGTAAAATCCTTATGCCTGCTATAAGTTGGGGTTAGGAGTGACACAGCACAATATGTATAGGGCTCCCAGAGCATTGCTGGAGTTGCGTCTTGCTTGCGACACGACTAGCAATGCATGACTGTTAGACCTGGCATAATTGGCGTGAGTCTCCCGTCGATTTTTGATGGATTGCCTCCTCTGTTTTTAGATGTCTTTGCTGGTTTTATGCGTTGGGCACTGTGCTATTGCTAATCAGTGCCACCGTTCAAGTGCTCCCTAGGTTAAATTAATGTACTAATTGGTTATTCCATGATTTGGTTATTTGATTTATCTGTCAGCCCCTAGTACAGTGCACCATTTGTGCTCAGGGCTTGTAAATCAAATGCTGCTGGTGGGCTTGCAGCACTGGTTGTGCCACCCACAGAAGCAGCTTGTAAAGTGTGTCTCAGGCCTGCCATTGCAAGGCCTATGTGCAGTCTAGCACTGCCATATCGACTTGGCCAAGTGCACCCACTTGCCAGTCCCTAAACCTTCCCTTTGCTTCATATTAGACACCCCTATGGTAGGCCAAAGGGCAGGCTGCATTGTAAGTATAAGGTAGAACATGCTCTGATGTGTGTAGCATGTTCTAATAGTGAATTACAGCCATTTTCTTTTTCACACTTGAAGGGTACCTGTTCTCCATAGGATAGAATGGGTAGTTAGATTATTACATTCTTATAATCCTAAGGGAGCATGGTAGAAATTCGAACTTAGTATGCCTGAACTCAGAATAATACAATACATCTTTTAGTAAAGTTTATTTTAATATTCTGTGTTTGAAAATACCACTTTTATAAAGTAGGTATTTGCTTGCCTAACCATTTGAGCCTGTCTCTGCTGGGTTGTGTATTCCTTCTCTGGGTTTGTGAGTGACAGGGCTAGGGGATTCCAGGAGACAGGCTGGGGCAGCCCGGTGGTGAATAGAGAGATCTGCATCTAGATGGGAGGGAGGAGTTGCACCTGGGACCTGAATAGGGCTTGGCCTTCCCTCTACAATGCTGGCTCCACCCCTTGTGGTTTGTCTGATGTCTCTGCCCTGCTTGTGAAAGGAGAGGAGGAATCATGTCAACAGAGTGCTCCAGAGCTGTATCTTCCCTCCCCTGTGCTGGCTCCACCTCCTGCAAGGCAGCTGATGTCTCTGTCCTGCACAGTGAAAGGAAGAAGAGAGTTGTGTAAACAAAGTGCTCAGGAACTGGTTTGGAGTAGACAGGCCTCTCTGCCTTCAGAGAACAAAGGATTTTGGGGTATAAATATTGGGACCCAGATCCCAAGAAATTAGATCACTTCTGGACAAAAAACCTTTCTTCCAAGGAGAAGCACCAAGGAAGCTGCAGGAGTTGTACTGCCCCTCTGCCAGTGTGCTGTTTGTTGGGTTGGCCTGCAGTGGCTGCTTCATTGCCAAGGGAAAGGAGAAGGAACTTTGTAAGGACGTTCATCTACAGAATAATCTCCAGGGACTTGAACTGTGCTTGCCTCCTGCTGAAGTCTCAGGGACATAAGACTTCACCTCCAGCTCCCTCCTGAATTTCCTTGCTGGTAGTTCTGACTCAAGTCACAGTGCACACACACATGCATGCCGGTGGGAGCTGGAAGCGCAACGCATCGAGAAGAAGCGTGTAGCCGCCGCAGCTGAAATCATCGCAACGCCGGAGAAGCGAGCCTTCGTCGCATCTCCCTGGAAGCTTGTGTTCATCGAAGCTGCCTACTGTCGTATCACCGGAGAAGCGTGACGCCATCGAGAGAGTCGCCATCGCATCACCGGAGAAGTGTTTTACAGGGCCTGTCGCGGCTCCAAAGTACAGAGTCATCGCAAGGCTGTCAGGACGTCATCGCATCGTCATCGAATCGCCGCACCAAGGGCGCCATCTTCTCGCATCGCACCCGGATCATCGCATTGCATCAAGGCGCCATCTTGCGCACCCGAACGGGCCCGCAGGCCGAGAATCTATGCATCACCTCCGCACCGGTAAGGCTCACGACGAGTCCCATACTCTGCGCAAGCATTGAGGAAGGATGCAACCGTTCCCCTGGGTCACGGAACCGACACATTTCTTCTTTTGCAAGCCTTTTGTTCACTTTACGTTACGCATCTAGGTACTTTGTTGAGAACTTTGTCGCATTTACCAACAACTTGAACTAAGCAACATGAATCATCTTTTAAGTAATCTTAAGTGTAGTATTGTGGAGTTTTGTCATTTGTGGTCTTGTGTTTAATTCTACATAAAGAATACTTATTTTTATAAAACCTGTGTTGTGTCCATCTGTAGTGTTTTCACTGTATGCCTGTGTATATTTACTAATGCTTAACACACTGCCTCTGAGATAAGCCTGTCTGCTCGTGCCAAACTACCAAGGGGGTGAGCAGGGGTTATTAAGGAGTGTAATTCCCTTATCCTTACTTAGAAGTAAGGGTCCCTATTTGGACAAAGGTGAATACCATTGCCAACTAGAGACCCCCAGATCTAACAATGACCTTGGCGCCAACAGATGCGTAATGCATCTGTCAATCCTTGTGCCATGATGCTCCACATTGTAAATGTGACGCATCCATGGTGGCCAAGGGTTTTTTGGCACAGCGCAGTGTCGTGTATTTCTATAGGTTCTGAATCGATCCCCCTATTCCTGACCCTATTCTGGTTAAACTACCTAGCTAGTTAACTAACAGTCAGCCCATGAGGCAAGAAAACCCCCATGATGCAGATACCGTGATCTGACGCAGTCACACTACGGCACAGGAACGTGTTATCTGATTAGGTCATAACGCTTGAGATCTAATTAGACAAGCGACATTCCTCCAGCCCCTGATAAGGCATACGACGTTCTCATAACAAATCAAACCTATGACAACCTGGATAATCCGTGCGGCCATTGTTTTGATTTCACAGAGAACTTTAGTAAAGAATGTGCTAACGAGCAAGTCGTATGACATCTTTATTGACGTACCTATGTCCATCCTTACGTCAATCCCGGCACCTTTAAGGTATAAATATTGCCGACCTTGCCCTATGCAAACACACGCGTGGTGACAAGACGGAGCAGCCATACTTGCCGAAGCCGAGAGCAGAAGCAGACCCCGCTGGCAGCAGCCCCGCCTTCCTGACGCGCTGAGAGACGCGCTGCTATCTCAAGCCGAGAGACCCAGCACCGGCGCTTCCGGGTAGCCCTCGCAGGCAGCCTGGAATATCGAGAGCAGAGAAAGAGATACCATTCCTCATTCATCCTAAATTCCAGGTACAGAACTGAATAACCCCTCACAGAGAATTCTTTAGTTATTCACTTGGCAAAAACAAACTTAACTTAAACTGTAACTTTCTATTCCCGCCCACACATTAGACTTAGGTCAGGTACACGGGGTAGGCGTATTTAGAAACACCAGTTGAGTACGTTTAGTCAAATGTATATGTGTATGTAAATATATTTTAATCATTTTAAACATCATATGGCTCAGAAACCATATCAATGTTTTTACAGTATTATTTTATACTATTGCTTCTAATGTATGCACTTTACTTAACTATAAGTATTGCAATAATATCGATCCATTTCTCTTGTACGAGAAAAGAGACTGATCAATAAATAACATCTTTTATTGAACACGCCCGTCTCTTCCTTTTCTCTACATTCTGATGAGACTAAGAATGCACGTACTGACTGAGTAAAATAATTGCCTTGTGCTCACACGACTCTCGAGATTGACTCTTGATTAGGGGAGAGCAAAGTTGTCATGTTCTATGGTTGTCAGAAACTAAATCCCTTCTTGTCTAATCAGGGGAGTTAATCCTTCCTTGAACATTCGAGAAAGTTTCTAGCGAACTCTGAGCTTAGCTGGCAAACCCAAAAATTAAGTCTAGTATCGACAGTAGTAGACCTAGTTAACGTCTGGTCTAGGCCTTTACTGCTGTAGGTACTATTCCAATGCGCAGAGCCTATTGGGAAAATAGGAGCTACACTACATGGCGCCCAACGCGTTTGGAAAGGGCGATAAAACTAACGTAAGACATTTAGAGTAACTCAGTCGTGCTTTCTCACTCAGACCCCTTTTCCCAAATACTCCAAAGACGTCTGGAGTGGGTGAAAGGTTATTATATCCTCCAAAACCTCGCAGGGGGGAACTCCTATGTATGGTTCTTGGTCTAGTCAACGTTGAAGGATAAACAGTTCCAGAATATTGTGCATCTAATCTCTGTTTCCATAAGAAACCTGATCTGCAAACAAACATAATACCATCCTTTCAGTAAAATGGGAGACAGTGATGGAGAAAGAGAGGCAATTAGATTAGCTACTGAAATAGCAGATGCTGATGCTACCATGCAAGCAGCAGACGCGGATATAATACTCATTCCGGTCATTAAAAGGAGATCTATAACCTTAAAACTTATAGAAAATGGACTGACACCTAGAGGTGGCACAGTCATATTCGTAATTGAGGCACACGAATATCGGCAGACAGAGGTATACTATACATGGATACATTTTCCAGCAGCAAATGCTGTAACAAAGTACTTCCACTATTACAAAGTAGAGGAACCTCCTGAAACGTACACTCCTTTCGAGGAGGTGGAAGTACCACTCAAATTCCAAGAGCATTTGCTCTTATTTGATGGCGCCCTAATACATAACAATCACATTACAAGGCTCGGTCCTTTAGGAAGACCAGGAGCAACGTGGCCGGTCTTAGCCGGATACACACCACATCCAGACATCGAAAGAATGCCTGCAGCAGAGCTATTAATACAGCTAAAACAACTACTAAAAATTCACAGACAATTAGTTCAGTATGTAATGCGGACTTCAACAATTCAGCCAGCGATTAAACTTCCACAGCTGACCCCTCACCAGGGGAACACAAATAAAATTACACCACAGAACATCCAATCCTGCCTAGGTAAAGTTCCAGCTAAACGGGAACAAATACCATTCTGGTTGGCACAGAAAATCACCCAAATAGAGGCGGTGTTTCCTGACACCACCCCGCTGGAAAAACACAGGATCCTGACTATATGTCTCCCAATGGGAATCGCACCACACATTGAGGACTGTGACACTTGGGGTACAGTCTTTGCTTCCATCTACACAAAAACGCACGGTGTTCCATCCATTTCGGTAATACCAGATGTGCTAAAACAAATTCAAGATGAATACGGTCCAGAACCTGCTTTAACTCTTGGTATGAAATTACTGAAAGACTTCAAGCAGGTCTCGGCTATATTATTAGCCAACATAAAAGGTGAAGCAGCAAACGTGGCGATCCGCCAGAGGTTAAAAGAGACAGATATAGCAGACCAACCAGCTGAAATTGCCAGAATCATAGAAAAATCCTATGAAGAACTAGGCAGAGATAGTCTAGGTGGAATACCAGTAAAACCGCAACTGACTACAAGTCCAGAAAAAATGTTTTTTAATAATAATAATAATTCACCAAAAAAGAACTGGGATGGAAATAAACAATCCAATCCTAAAGAAAAGAAATTCCAGTCCAGAGGAAGGTCTCCTAGGCGAAGAGAGAAATCTCCAAACCCGAGACAAAGGTCACCCCAGAGTGACCCCTCTGGGAATAGATATAACCTTAGAAATAGGGATAATATTAAAAAACCTGATAGATATCAAGACATTGATACACGTCCCTCTCAATCTTTTCAGAATTCCTCGCAGAAATCGGAAAGAAGAGGACGATCAGAAGAGCACGCCAAGTCCAAAGACAAGGAACCTGCTCAACTGAAAAAGAAATCACAATTTCCAAAAAAGAAGGTAGCCAGTATCAAGGTAGTTAACAATGCCGAGAATACTGAGGACACAACTGAAAAACGGAGAGTGGGCTCAGACAATGCTAGACAGCGCAGCAGAGGTGAGCATAGCTCGCAAAGTCCTTATGAATCATCTGGAGACAGTGGACACGAATGAATACCTTCAAGTGGAAACTGCAGATACCAGAGTTAGCAAGCCCCACAAGATATACGAGATAACATTACGTATAGAGGGAGATAAGACTAGGAAAATAAGGGGACTATTTTGGGATAACCTCTCCAAAGGCTATGACATCCTTCTAGCTGAAAAAGACTGGCCACCAGAGTTTGTCAGGGAGTGCCCTCATGGCGAAGAAGTAATTATGCCTGCCTTCTCGAATCAAATACCGATTCATAAAAAATATACACTTGCTAGAAAGTGGGCAGTGGCCTTAGCACCTGCTTTATATAAAAATCATGTAGGATGGGATGAGGATTCTCCTCCTCACAAAGTCCAGTTAAAATCACAACCAACTGCACAAAGGCAGTACCCAATTAAGCAAGAAGCTAAAAAACAAGTAAATGAAATACTAGATCAGCTAGAATACCAGGGGGTGATTGAAACTTGCACCTCACAAATGAACAATCCTTTGTTTCCGGTCGCCAAACCAGACAACTCATATCGTCTAGTTTTGGATTACCGACACCTTAACACATGTTGCAAAACCTTTGCAGTGCAAAACTCACACAGTGCTGCACTAATGAATAACATAGTGCGCAAAAAATACAAAACAACCTTGGACATCTCCAATGGATTCTTTTGTCAAAACATAGCACCAGAGAGCAGATATTTAACAGCTTTCTCAGTAAATGGCACTCAAAAACAATTCTGTCGGTTAGCCCAGGGGTACAAGAACAGCCCGGGGGTATTCTCAGCGAGAGTAACAGAATTACTACAACTATATGATGATGAAGCATTATCTTATGTCGATGACATTTACTTAACAGATGATGACTTGGAGACTCACTTGAAAAGAGTGAACACCATAATACTTGGTTTCGCTGCAGAGGGTTACAAATTCAACTTCAAAAAGTCCAGAATTGCCCATCTGACGGTCCTATTCTTAGGATATGAGTTATCAAGTGAAGGTAAAAGCCTGGCAGACAATTTCCTAGAGAAATGTGCCGTAATCCAAGCTCCTAAAACACTAAAAATCCTACAGTCAATTCTAGGCTTCCTAAATTTCGGAAGAACATATATTGCAAATTACGCAGAAAGGGTCAAACCCCTTTATGATCTAATTAAACCAGACTTTAAAAGATCCAGTTGGACTCAAGCACACACAGAAATTTTGAGATCCTTACAAACAGACATGCTAATTAAAACAAAATTAGAAACCCGTGATAATACACGCAACCTTGTGATCCGAGTCATCCCAGGGAAATGCGGATTCACATACCTGACCTCTAATGAGGGAGATAAGGTACCAATTGCATTCAAATCACACTTGTACACTAAGGCTGAAATGAAATTTAGCCCAACGGAAAAAATTCTTACAGCAACACAGACAGCTATAGCAAAAGAACGAGCCCTGGCACAAGGTAAACGAATAGTAATCGTGACACCAATACCAGCCTTAGAGGCGGTAACAAAGGCAAGCATTCCAAATGCTAAAGCACTCCATCTGAGATGGATACAATGGGCTAACTCTCTTGCTGCAACAGACGTGGTGTACTAATTTGATCCTTACTTAAAAACACAAGAATTTCTCCAATATGAATTTGAATGTCCTCCGCCAACCGAAATTCTGCCTCTAGAACACTACGGCTGTATAATATATACAGACGGATCAGCACAACCCGCAGTAGGGGGTAAACAAGCTTACAGTGCTGCGTGCGCGATTGTTAAAGGTCGTTGGCACGAAGGGAAATTTAAACCAACCCTCACTAAAACACAATCTCTAGGAGATTGCACAGCTCAGCGAGCTGAACTACTAGCATTCAAGATGGCGCTTGAAAATACCGATCGAGAATTCCCCACACTTATAGTGTGCGATTCGTATTATTGCGTTCAGTCTTATAATGAATACTTGCAGATCTGGCTTCAGAACGGTTTCAAGGATGCGAAAGGTGGCACAATCAAGCATAAAATGCTCTGGGAACAAGTAGCTCTTTTACAAAAAGAACTACCAAAGACTCACGTGATACATACACTGAGTCATCAACGTGATGGCGTTCACGTTGCAGGGAATTCATTGGCTGATGAGGCCGCGAAAGCAGCTGTGCAAACGGCTTCCGTAGCAGCCGTCACTCGGTCAAAAACAAAAATAGACAGCGAAATATTACAAGCTGTCAGCGCTTCAGAAAAGGATTCGATAGAACCACTCCCTAAAGGCTTTCCAGTAAAATACTCATACATAACTGATGAAAACAATGTTCCTTTTGCTCGAATCCCTGGAGTGGGGGATAGGGCAATTCCAAACATGGAACACAGATTAGGACTAATAATAGCGGCACACGAAGGGCTTGCTTCTACCCATGCTGGCGTCTCAGCCACAGTATCATTATTAAAACAGAGATACTGGTGGCCACAAATGAGAAGACAAACAAGGAACTATGTTCTAGCATGTGAAATATGTCAAAAAATGAAAGTATCAACTGTGAGACGTCCAGCACAGACGCCCCTTCTAATCTCGGATAAACCATTAGCATGTGTTTATCTAGACCACTGCGGTCCCTTACAAAGGGATGGTAACTATAAATATATCTTGGTCGCAGTGGACTCATGCACGAGATTCATATGGATGTGGCCCCAGCGAACGGCTGACGCCAGAACTGTTATAAAAGATTTGCGGGTCTTTATCGGCACATACGCAATTGGCATTCTGCATTCGGACAATGGTCCTGCTTTTAGCTCTCGGGCTTATAAGGAGGCCATGGTCAGCATGGGCGTGCAATTGCGGTACTCTTGTCCATTTCACCCTGAGGGGAACGGAATTGTTGAAAGAAAAAACCGTGACATAAAGCAATCTATAACGGCAAAGGTATTAGGTTCGGGAGCTGGGTGGGTCAAACATCTAATAAGTGTCCAACGTAGTCTAAATAACTTGCCAAGAAATTCTCTGAAGGGATTCAGTCCGTACGAATTATTATTCGGAACTAGGATGTTGATCTCTGACCTTGATAGTCAGACTTCAGTGGTAATAGAAAAAACCTTTGATGTCAAAGACCGTTTGGCTATTTTGCAGGACTTAAACAAAACAAGAAAAGACCTGAGCAACATACAGTTGAAACAACAGCCAACGACCACTGAAGATTCACCACCTGTCCCAGCAAGACCTGTCTGGATTCCAAAAGTCGGGGATCTAGTCAGGGAGAAGATCGCGGTAAAGAAGGAATTTGGGCCTTCTTACAGAAAAGCAGTTCCTGTCTTGTCTGTCAACGGGACAAGATCAGTTGTACTACCGCCACTTGCTGGAAAAAAGGAGAACCGAGTTGTATCCATCGACCTGGTAAAACCACAACATGTGGCCGATAGCAAACAGTAGGCCAAGTGGACTCCCAATAAGTAGCAGAACACCAAGGTTTGCTACCAGTACAGAGGTCCTAACAAAGAGGCTCATCACATTCGAAACGCCTAAAGAAGAACAACAAGGACTATGCAACAATGCAATAGAACTCAGACCTCTGAAAACCCAAATAAAGACATTTAGCAGAGACACACCAATCTACAATGAAGTTCTAAGTGAAAATGCAAGAAACAAAAATCCTGAACCAATTGGAACAATTGACAGAACTGCATCTGGTTACTTCATCAACTTCGATGATTCCTCTGAAGGTTTCAGCGAACAAAAGACACAGCCATCATCAAAATCCTTTAAAGACAAAGCTAAGGAACTTTTGAAACAACTGAAAGAAACATATCTGGTTACTCCATGGATTGAATTTTGGGTGGGTTTTGGTGCATTTATCCTCATACTTTGGCTCATCATGGTATTTACCTTGGGACGCTTCATTGAGGGAAAATATGCTAAAATGGATACAGCAAGTCAGAACATCAACTTGGTCCTCAAACCACACACATCTTCACACGTCGAGAAACGAGAACTTTCTTCAGAACTTTCTTCAGCCAACTTCACAGCAATTCCAATACCTGGTGGGGTAGCCTGGGACAACACTGACTATGAAATTTATGGTCCGGTCGAGATCCTGAAATATCCACACCAAATCAAGATCTCCTTGAGTGATTTTGCAAAACCAAACTCATTTGCTGATGATTGGGACTTTGAAAGTATAAACAATATGATGTCTGACTTAGTAATGTCTGCTAAATTTACAAAACATGATTATTTGCAAGGTTCTACAAATTATGATAGTATGTATTGCTATAACCATTATGGTAACAGTTTTTTGCATAAATCTGCACAACCAAGAAATGTTTTAAATTATAATCAATGGGAACATTGTGCTACACCTCCAAAAGGGAGCTCTAGAACCGTTTATGACAAATATTCATATTTTTCAGGTTTTAACATAACTAATGCTGAAACATTTTATTACAAATTGTCAAACAAGACAGGGATGAAAACCATGATAACCAACACAAAATTGATATATTCAGACATATTCTTTGAAAAAATGAATACTTTTGGATTTGATTATTGGGACAAAAATGTTGATTTGAAAAGTGTTTGGGGTACAAAAGAATGGCAAGTACAGGGTTTAGAAGCTTTGTTTAGAGCCTGCATGATCCCAGAACAAATGATATTTTTAAATGACACTGTTCAACAAACCACCTGTCTTGGCTTAGCCAAAATCAAAGATTTAAATAACCCGTCTATTCCAAAGCCAACAATGTTTAGCAATAACTCTGATACAGATGAAGAAATAGACATAAACCATATACTTAACCAAAACAGAACACATCCTGATTGGAAACAATGGTTAATCTGGCCCACAGATACAAATCACTGTCAAGATAGATTCCTGAATAAAACACAGGGTTTCAAAATGACCAGGCCAGACCCTAGATATCCCCAAAGACATCACCCAGGGATAATAACAACCTACAGTGTGGGCAAATTATGCCTTCAATGGCTACAAACTTCCACACTGCCTGAAATTAAGCAACACCTAACTTTACTTACTGATGGTGCTGACTTGCGTGATTTCATACTGGGACCACGCAAACAGCGTCAAAAGCGTTTCATAGCAGCCTCTGTATATGCAGCATACAATGAGGCCTGGAAGGTTACTCAAATTGAAACAGCAGAGAGAATACGTGAAATTGATCGTATTAATTTGGAAAAATCACTTTCTGTAGTGGACAATGGGTTAATGACTCTGTCCTCCAGAATTTTTTCATTGGACAGCATTGTGTCTTCAGCAATCGATATATTATCGCAAGACTTACTGTTATTACAACATGGACAGTCACAATTGCGTTCCATTGTACAGCTTGGCTGGACGTTACAAAATCTGCGTTCAGGCTATGTGCCTTGGCGTTTAATCAACACAACGTCACTATTCCAAATCTTTAACCTTACTGATAGACAAATCGGTATGGCGCAGAAGGGTGCTGATTATACAATCTTGAGCATTGAAAAACTAGAAAGATTACCAATGACAATGTCAGAACGACCTGTCAGTGAATGGATAATCCACGGAATCATAAATATTCCAATCTCAACCTTCAGGTTTCAATACTGCCAGAAATATATACAGGCTGGCATGTACGAGAAATTGGGAAAGGGGTACCTTAAAACAACTTGGAACCTGCCCTATTCACATGCATGTGTCAGTAACAAAGGACAGAAAGTGTTTCTTAGTGGCAACAATTGTGCTATGTCACTAAGCGGCATGCTTCTGTGTAACGGTATTAGTTTGCCTGTGAAGGGAATTCATACAACCTTTCATGTCACCAGCAAGGCGCACCTGCAACTGAAATAGAACCATTCTTTCAAAGACTCTATAATGGGAGTTACATTCTTATTGTAGACCGCAGATGTTGTAGTCTTATGCCTGGGACTCCTTATCTCGTCACTACGACGGCGAAGGTCAAGTGCTGTGGACGTTCTTTATTCCCCAGCTCCTTTCCAGACAGGGAGGCAAGGGCATGGCCCGGTTTGAAAATTACTTCTATTCGAATAGATACTTTAAGCAGAATGAAAACAGTGCTTCTTCAGACGCCTACAAGGCTCACGTCATCTAAAGAAACGTATGATCTACAAGTCGCAAGGACGACTGCAGAGATACATACATTATTATCAACCAATTCCCCCGTACATTTCGCGGAAATCCTGAGCGAAATCTTAAATATTTCTGATACCACTGGGGTCTCAAAGGTATTTAAGACAGTATTTTCGATGGCATTAACACCATTCAAAGCCATACTGGGTATTTTTCCAGATTTCGTCCATTCGATTTTTGGCGGACTTCCCCTGATCCTGGGACTAATTGCAGGAATCCTATTCTTAGTCCTTATTTTTCGTTATGGCAACCCATGTCACAGATCAAACTCTCGCGACAATGGAAGATACGATCCTAGCCATTGGATACCGGGACCGGATATCAAAAATCCTGGGACTCTCCCGGCTTAGAGACCTAAACATGACTTGGTTTCTATCATTTCGACCAATGTGGCAAAGGTGTGTTTTACCTGTACTAAGGTGTCTGCTATGCGGAGAAGAATGCGTGTTAGACACCTGTCTGACGCTACAATCGGATGCGCCGGTGGATGCAGATACACTGTTGGTTCCTACCAAGGTTCACGCACTGTGCTGCCCTCAAAGGCTGCCAATTCTGATGACGGCATTCCTGGAATCTTCACCATTACGATTGAAGGGTAGTGAAGTTCGAGATGAAAGCAGCATCGAACAGGTACGACCTTCTGTCAGCAATGCAAATCAGAATGTCAATGGAGACAGTCATGCACACGAATGCATGGTTACCCCTATTTCCGACTTAGTGGAACTTTCCCATGAAGCTGTTGACAGTTTTTTCGAAAGCCTGAATGATATGATGTTCTCTCCAGAACAGAAATAGAGACTTTTGAGTAAACTCGCACACGGCGTTCCCTGAATTCGGCCTTCAACTTTAAAAATAAAGTCACATGAACAATTACAATCCAGTTCACGGACAGCAACTTTTTTCAGCAAGCCCTTAAAATTTTTTTCTATATATTTTTTCCCCGGGACACTGATCTTCTGCTTAAAGTAAGAAGCTATTCCTAGAGAACTAAGATTTCTATTTTAGATACTTTATATAGGCTTTAGCTGCCCGCTGGTATGTTCACAAATATTTTATTATGTGATGAAATGGTCTCGACCTTCCTTTCTGTATAGCTATATTAAGAGCCATTTCATGTGTATTTCTCATATACCAAAAAGCAATAATGCATAACAATGCGTGTTTAATTTTGCATTTAATTCATAGCTTAAGTGCATACAATATATATGACTGCAATTTTTCAGTATATTTGAAAATTTCAAAATGCATTTATGTATTTTGGGGTGGTAAGGTATACACTATACTCTATAGTATGTTGTACTATGTTATACTATGCATAGATTAGTAGATATGACCATAGTTAGCGTGGAGTGGGTGTCGTGTATTTCTATAGGTTCTGAATCGATCCCCCTATTCCTGACCCTATTCTGGTTAAACTACCTAGCTAGTTAACTAACAGTCAGCCCATGAGGCAAGAAAACCCCCATGATGCAGATACCGTGATCTGACGCAGTCACACTACGGCACAGGAACGTGTTATCTGATTAGGTCATAACGCTTGAGATCTAATTAGACAAGCGACATTCCTCCAGCCCCTGATAAGGCATACGACGTTCTCATAACAAATCAAACCTATGACAACCTGGATAATCCGTGCGGCCATTGTTTTGATTTCACAGAGAACTTTAGTAAAGAATGTGCTAACGAGCAAGTCGTATGACATCTTTATTGACGTACCTATGTCCATCCTTACGTCAATCCCGGCACCTTTAAGGTATAAATATTGCCGACCTTGCCCTATGCAAACACACGCGTGGTGACAAGACGGAGCAGCCATACTTGCCGAAGCCGAGAGCAGAAGCAGACCCCGCTGGCAGCAGCCCCGCCTTCCTGACGCGCTGAGAGACGCGCTGCTATCTCAAGCCGAGAGACCCAGCACCGGCGCTTCCGGGTAGCCCTCGCAGGCAGCCTGGAATATCGAGAGCAGAGAAAGAGATACCATTCCTCATTCATCCTAAATTCCAGGTACAGAACTGAATAACCCCTCACAGAGAATTCTTTAGTTATTCACTTGGCAAAAACAAACTTAACTTAAACTGTAACTTTCTATTCCCGCCCACACATTAGACTTAGGTCAGGTACACGGGGTAGGCGTATTTAGAAACACCAGTTGAGTACGTTTAGTCAAATGTATATGTGTATGTAAATATATTTTAATCATTTTAAACATCATATGGCTCAGAAACCATATCAATGTTTTTACAGTATTATTTTATACTATTGCTTCTAATGTATGCACTTTACTTAACTATAAGTATTGCAATAATATCGATCCATTTCTCTTGTACGAGAAAAGAGACTGATCAATAAATAACATCTTTTATTGAACACGCCCGTCTCTTCCTTTTCTCTACATTCTGATGAGACTAAGAATGCACGTACTGACTGAGTAAAATAATTGCCTTGTGCTCACACGACTCTCGAGATTGACTCTTGATTAGGGGAGAGCAAAGTTGTCATGTTCTATGGTTGTCAGAAACTAAATCCCTTCTTGTCTAATCAGGGGAGTTAATCCTTCCTTGAACATTCGAGAAAGTTTCTAGCGAACTCTGAGCTTAGCTGGCAAACCCAAAAATTAAGTCTAGTATCGACAGTAGTAGACCTAGTTAACGTCTGGTCTAGGCCTTTACTGCTGTAGGTACTATTCCAATGCGCAGAGCCTATTGGGAAAATAGGAGCTACACTACAGCAGAGAAACTGACACATCTCTGCTCTAATGCAGATATGCATTAGTTTCTTGTAAATCTGCCCAAAAATATTTAACTGGTCATACATGAACATACTCTAGGCTAAAAGGAGCTGTGATTCGTGGACTCCTGAATGGTCATTTTAGTGTTTGGCTGGTAAACGACCTCCACCAAAACTCTTCTCCAGCTGGCAGAGATGGGGTCTCACTTGCACGAGAGGATTTGTGGACATCCTGCAGGGTCTAAACGGCCCTCATATGTTCTACAACTGGTTGTTCACTTCTAGGTTTACTGAGAAGTGGCATTTTTAATTCTTAACTTGGCATCAATAAAATAAATCGGGAAAGGAGAACCATAATGCCCACCTCTGCCTCAAACATTTCGTGATACAACTTGTTTGGAAAATCTGATTTACTGAAATTGATTCTTAGTGTAGCATCATACTGATTTATTCTCAGTCACCAATAAGTAACTTTATGAATACAATAAGCACAGGATACAACACATGGGGTCGAATCATTATCCATATCTGTACATTTTCAAAGGCACAGAAGAATGCCATCTTTAAAGTGACATACGTACCAGGTGGGTGTAAAAACTGTCGACAGCACATTTTGCTAAAAAAAACAACAGAACGGATCTCTTCTGCATCTGTGCATCTTCAATAAACAAGATCATACTGCATTGATTGATACAATCAGCAAAAGAATTGGAGCTACGTTTACCAATATTATCCATAAACGTTTCAAAATTCTCACTGATTCTGTAAATTTTTAGGACATCAACACTACATACAGTGAGAGGGGAACAATTAGAATGCCATTCAATGTGTTCAAACCATTGTGTGCTTTTAGTAATGCACCGCGACAAAAAATATCTAGTGACACGCAAACCTTTAGTCTAACAGAGTTTTCTAGTTACATAAACTCAGGAAGTTATTTGGGGGAGAAAGCCTTGAAAATCTGATGAACATGCATGCCAAAAAATGTCAGTACGTCACTACTCAAGCACAGGCTCGAAATCTGGTGACCTACTGGAGTCTGGAAAAACGCTGGAAATGGTTCTGTAGCAACTTATGCACAGTACAAGTTAGAAGTGAAGATATAGGGAGAGAGAGGTCAATTGTGAGTGCAACAGCAAAGTCCTGCATTAGTCTGTTATCATCAATTAGAACATATAAAAACAGATATTACAACTCTGAAATGAGACCCTTGGCTGAGTTAAAGTCACATGTACTGATCACTGTTATTGAAAACTGCAGGTTTACACAAGTAGTAAAACAGAGAATGACTTGGAGATGTTGGAACAGAAATGCAGTGTCTGCAGTTCTTCACATATAACGAAAAGCATGAAATAATTACAGTTATTGGAGACAGCTGAAAGACAACTATTAGTCTATAAAGATAATAAAGAAGTTGCACTGCTGACTGATGAATTTTTCTTAAGTGTGACCAATCATTGATTGTGATAGTAATATTTTTCTACAGTATTAATGTTACCTAAATTATACAAATATTAATTAAGAATTTGTTCATGATGAATTTCTGTGTTTTTCTTTTAGGCTGTGATATTTCCCCGTGTTGAATTTCATCTGCTGGAGGAACAAAGCAAATCTTTCGAGAACACCACTGTCATACCTGCACAATCAGCATAATCAGTAATAGAAGTGAAGCCAACCAGATCGTTGATTAGTAAAACGAATTTGCTCTGTTCTGCTGATACCACTGCATCGAAACGCATGGTGCTTGCATTAATTGAAACCTCCAACCAAAATAATTTTTAGACTTTGCTTTAAATAAAATTAAATGTACCTGTTTTCCACTCAATACTAACCATTTCCAGAGGGGTGTCCAGCAGAGTAACTGGAGGGCCAATACAAACCAGGTTTAATTGATCATGAAGTCAAACAACAAATGAGTCCCGTTTATTCTAATTGCATTCATATTAATTTCATGTGGTTATTCTGGAACACTTGCACCATCTTGGATTACGTTGACACATGTTTTATTACAGAGCAAAACAATCATTCTGTTTTGTTAATTTTACATTGATGGCCTCAGAAAACAACTTAACTCATACCAAGTAATCGCTGATTGCAATAGTAAAATGTCTGAATGTGAGTGCATAAGGGGTGTGTGTGTGTGTGTGTGTGTTTGCATTTGATATAATGTGTGTGGTCCATTTTCAATGTATTCACAACTTTCTCATTAGAAGGATGTACAGATTATGGGTATGCAAACAAGATCCCTATAGGCAGCACCTTTTACGTTTCTGCCCCACTGCTACTGTAAGTCTCAGTAACAACTTTGTTCGATCTAAATATATTAGACTATAAAAGTACAATAAAAGTAATCTAAAAATACAATAAATATTTAACAAAATCTTTGATAATACATTTAAAAAGAAATTATTTATAACAATCATCAAACCCTGTCATGTCCAGTCTGTAACATTCACACAAAGGGATTTCATACTTGAGTAAACAAGCATTTGCAAAGCAATAGGTCTCACATTCACGCGAGTTTGAGCTATTGGCATTGTAAATGACAAGGCCTTTTATTTATGTTTTGGGTTTTAAAACATAAATAAAAGGCATTGTCATTTACAATACTAACATCATAAACTCTCGCAAATATGAGACCTATTGCATTGCAATAAAGGGCCTTCTCAACAGCTTGTAAGATTGTAAATCTCAGAGGAAGAGATCGGCAGTAGTGCTTGTTATTTTGACACAATAGGACATGCCTGGACCCTGCACTCCCAATAGGAGGCAAATGCACTACAGTACCTTTAAACAACATGTTAAACAGCACTTCCAAACGACGAGGCGATAAAACAAAACCCAGCACTCTCTTAAGGCGAGGCAAGAAGACAAATTCAGGTGCATTTAAAGTGACACACACATGTTTATTAATTCAATATTTTAGAAAGGAAGGCAAAATATATCATTAATGCAGACTCCCAAATATCAAATGACTCAAGTGAAAAAACAGAATAAAATGCAGCATATATATATATATATGTATCAAAGAGCAAAGAAACTTAGAAATTTTGTACATAAGGTAAAGAACACCTCACCGATGGATCATGCAACATCCTTGCCAACTCAAGCTGGAGAAGCCCTTCAACAGCCCAGGAAGGAGTTCGATCGGCACCCAAGTTCCGTCTGCTTCACAGCGGTACGTCTACTCTGTGATCAGCTTCTACCTGCCCCCCGAAGACCTCCAGCTTTAATACCTTTACGCAACGTGAGACGAAGATTCTAGAAACCTCGCCCCCATCTGTTGGAAAAAAATGAGCTGGCTGTACTGGTCTGTGGCAAGGTCAAGACAGAAGCTGGCCAGACTACTGTATTTTGACTCCGAGACAGAGCTGTATATTCCGCACATTCCCTGAAAGGTACCAAGCACACATCCCACAAAACATGTTCCAGTTCACTCTGATCCGTGAGGAGCGATAAACATGTGAAAAACAAAAACATGCCCTCCCCACTTTGCAGCTACGTGTGAGCACACAAAATCGAGTCTGTTGCACAAGATGGAATCAGCACAGAAAATGGGGTCAATTATGCCAAATGGATCCATTGGTCAATATATCTTAATATCAGTACACCGGCCTGCGACGACTTCAAAGTAGTGATAAATATTGCAGTGAAGAAGATGTGTAAGTGTTGTAAATTACACAAAGTGTGAAGTGAGAGTTACATAGGATCCGAGCTATAAACACTATGAAAGAGCTCAAACACCTTCCGTTCTGTGATTACACTGTCACAGCTCATTAGGAAAAGCGGGAGGGGAGGCTATTTCCTGCCCTCTCTAAGATTTGATTGCTATCTTTGGCCTAATAAAGAACACTCGAACTGTAGTAGGGCCCTGGCTTCACCTCCTGTTGCAGGGCGGGCTGTGCTTTATGGCAGGCATGGAGGGAGGTTGGGATGGTTTCGGCTGCAGCTCCTGCCTCATACATGCCCCTGATATTCCTGGTAAGAGAGAGGCGCTGAGGTGGTGCTATTGGTATAGGTGGAGGTGGTATTGGTGGTGGTGGTGGTGGCATTGGAGGTATTGGTGGTGGTGGTATTGGTTTACGTGGTGGCAGTACTGGTATTGGTGGTGGTGGTATTGATGGTGGCGGTATTGGTATTGGTGGTGGTATTGTTGGCTGTATTGGTGGTGATATTGGTGTTGGTGGTGGATTTGGTGGCAGTGGTTGTGGCATTGGTGGTGGTATTGGTGGTGGTGGCATTGGTGGTGGTATTGGTGGTGGTATTGATGGTGATGGTGGTGGTATTGGTGGTGCTGGAGGAGGTGGTATTGGTTGTGACATTGGTGATGGTGGTATTGGTGGTGGTGGTGGTATTGGTATTGTTGGTTGGTATTGATTGGTATTGGTGGAGATATTGGTGGTGGTATTGGTGGTGGAGGTATTGGTGGTGGTGGCATTGGTGGGGGTATTCGTGGTGGTATTGGTGCTGGTGGTATTGATATTGGTGGTAGTGCTATTGGTGGTGGTGGTGGTATTGGTGGTGGTGCTATTGGTTGTGGTGGTGGCATTGGTGATATTGGTGGGGGTGGTGGTATTGGTGGTGATATTAATGGTGGGGGTATTGGTGGTTGTGGTGGTATTGGTGGTGATGGTGGCATTTGAGGTGATATTGGTGGTATTTGTGGTGGTTTTGGTGGTTGTGGTATTGATGCTGGTGGTGGCATTGGTAGTGGTATTGGTGGTGATGGTAGTATTGGTGGTGGGAGTATTGGTGGTATTGATAGTGGAGGGATTGGCGGTGTTGATATTGGTGGTGGTGGTGATGGTGGTGTTGGTAGTGGTGGGATTAGTGGTGGTGGTGGCATTGGTTGTGGTGGTATTGGTATTGGTGGTGGTGGTGGTATTGATGGTGGTGGTATTGGTGGTGGTGGTGGTATTGGTGGTGTTGGTATTGATGCTGGTGGGGGAATTGGTAGTGGTATTGGTGGTGATGGTAGTATTGGTGGTGGGAGTATTGGTGGTATTGGTAGTGGTGGAATTGGCGGTGTTGGTATTGGTGGTGGTGGTGATGGTGGTGTTGGTAGTGGTGGGATTAGTGGTGGTGGTGGCATTGGTTGTGGTGGTATTGGTGGTATTGGTTTTGGTGGTGGTATTGATGTTGGTGGTATTGGTGGTGGTATTGGTATAGGTGATTGTGGTTTTGCATTGGTGGTGGTGATACTGGTGGTGGTGGTATTGGTGGTTGCATTTGTGGGGTTGGTATTGGTGGTGCTATTGGTGGTGGTGGTATTGGTGGTGGTGGCACTGGTGGTTATGGTATTGGTGGTGGTGGTAGTGTTAATGGTGGTAGTATTGGTGGTAGTATTGACGGTGATGGTGGTATTGGTGCTGGTGTTATTTATGGTGGCAATGGTGGTAGTGGTGTTGTTGTTGGGGGTTGTGGTAATGGCGGTGGTGTTATTGGTGGTGGTGGTGGTGGTATTGGTGGTGGTGATAATGGTGGTAGTGGTATTGGTGGTGGTAGTGGTGATATCTGTGGTGTTGGTGCTGGTGGTGGTATTGGTGGTGGCAGTACTGGTATTGGTGGTGGTGGTATTGATGGTGGCGGTATTGGTATTGGTGGTGGTATTGTTGGCTGTATTGGTGGTGATATTGGTGTTGGTGGTGGAATTGGTGGTGGTGGTTGTGACATTGGTGGTGGTATTGGTGGTGGTGGCATTGGTGGTGGTATTGGTGGTGGTATTGATGGTGATGGTGGTGGTATTGGTGGTGCTGGTGGAGGTGGTATTGGTGGTGACATTGGTGATGGTGGTATTGGTGGTGGTGGTGGTATTGGTATTGTTGGTTGGTATTGGTATTGGTGGTGGTATTGGTGGTGGTATTGGTGGTGGTGGCATTGGTGGTGGTATTCGTGGTGGTATTGGTGCTGGTGGTATTGATATTGGTGGCAGTGCTATTGGTGGTGGTGGTGGTGGTATTGGTGGTGGTGCTATTGGTGGTGGTGGTGGCATTGGTGATATTGGTGGGGGTGGTGGTATTGGTGGTGATATTAGTGGTGGGGGTATTGGTGGTTGTGGTGGTATTGGTAGTATTGGTGGTGATGGTGGTAATTGAGGTGATATTGGTGGTATTGGTGGTGGTTTTGGTGGTTGTGGTATTGATGCTGGTGGTGGCATTTGTAGTGGTATTTGTGGTGATGGTAGAATTGGTGGTGGGAGTATTGGTGGTATTGGTAGTGGAGGAATTGGCGGTGTTGGTATTGGTGGTGATGGTGGTGTTGGTAGTGGTGGGATTAGTGGTGGTGGTGGAATTGGTTGTGGTGGTATTGGTATTGGTGGTATTGGTGGTGGTGGTGGTGGTATTGATGGTGGTGGTATTGGTGGTGGTCGTATTGATGCTGGTGGTGTAATTGGTAGTGGTATTGGTGGTGATGGTAGTATTGGTGGTGGGAGTATTGGTGGTATTGGTAGTGGTGGAATTGGCAGTGTTGGTATTCGTGGTGGTGGTGATGGTGGTGTTGGTAGTGGTGGGATTAGTGGTGGTGGTGGCATTGGTTGTGGTGGTATTGGTGGTATTGGTGGTGGTGGTGGTATTGATGGTGGTGTTATTGGTGGTGGTGGTATTGGTATAGGTGGTTGTGGTTTTGGGTTGGTGGTGGTGGTATTGGTGGTGGCGTTTGGGGGTTGGTATTGGTGGTGCTCTTGGTGGTGGTGGTATTGGTGGTGGTGGCACTGGTGGTTATGGTATTGGTGGTGGTGTCGTGCAGGCCTCAGCCAGACCCACTAGTGCAAGGGGTGCGCCCTTCTGCGCACGAAGTCCTCAGACCCAAAGGAAAAAGTTGGCACGGAAACTGGAATTGCAAAACATAGAATTTATTATACTTCATGAAGTGGTGCTAAAGTTCAACCAGTACCCTTCGGCACTGCGAGAAGTAGCACAAAGGGCTACCGGACACATAGTTTATTTATACCCACACAGGGGCTCAAAAGAAGGCGGTACAAGGCACAAGAGCACATTTCATGTCCATACAAGGCAATAACGAAAGGCACAATCGATCAGTGGGAGGAGTTAACAGTCTCGGGGTCTCAGCTACCACATTCCAATCCAGGGCTAATCATTAGCAGATGTGGACCCTAACGGTCAGTAGCGAAACACAGAGATGCTATTATTAGCCTGTTGCCGGGCAGATTCAAAGGCCATGAGCAGAAAGATAGGACAACGCACGTGGTCGGCACGAGGCAGCATGTGGCAGACAAAATGGCTGCCGCAAATCTAAAATGGATGCTCCAATATGTCAAGATAACAGCTAGAACTCGGATGTCTTTTGCTAACGCTCAACCTAATCGCTGCCAAACTACAACAGATGACCCTTTTAGCGTTAGCTAAAGACATATGCTCTCTTCGGGTAATCTGTGCATTCATCTCGTATATCTATGCACATTATACTTGTCACCTCCTTATCTGATAATTGTTGCGCTTTTACGGCATTTTGTTTGGATGGTATACAAGCTGTTATACACATAGAACATAGCATTGGACCACAATGTATACACATACAACAGGTGAAAATTAACGCAGCTGCAATACACAAAAAAGTCAATAATTTCCAACCCCAAGCGGAAATCAAAGCCCAAAACCATCCAGCAAATGTCCAGGTACCGTTTGACTCATGAATATCAGAGGCTATCTTATGTAGCTTAAGAATTGCTTCATATACAGAAGGCGAATTGTCTGGAATGTACACACAACAACTACTTCCGATGATTTTACATGCTCCTCCTCTCTGCTAACATAACATCCAGAACCATTCGATTCTGCAGAGTTACAATTCTAGCAATTTGCAGTTCCTCAGTAATATTGCCAAGCGCTACTGCTGTTTCATTAGTGACAGCTTCTACAACTCTAGTTAACCGTCGTATTTTCCTGCTGTTTAATGCAGCTCCTACAAACGAGAACAGGCCTAAATTGAAGTCAACATATTGCTGTAGACTAGTGTCTGTCTGATCGACATTATCAACTCGGATTGTTCGTTTATAACGGTTCATAGAAATATTTTGAAACAGTTTAAAATCTCGGTGGTAAGAAGCAGGTGCAAGAAAAACAGGTGGCAATAGAAAAGATACATAACAAATACCAGACCACCCTATAGGTAATCTATGATATCCATAACTACCACATACTAGATATGTATTATGTGAGGCTAAAAAGGTACTATCATTTATTCCATCCATATTTAATACGACAACACAATCACTATCTCCTACTGGAATTCGGCCAGTACTTTGTACACAGAGGTTAGCTCTGGTTCGTGTTACAGTAATTACAGATTCATTACTCGTAGTAGAGTCTCTTGTATGGGTGAAAACATAAGGCATTGAAGCATTGTCCGGTCCATATTCTTCCCATTCCCATATAGTTCCATTCGCTTGAGGATAACCATGTTCATCTTGATAACACTCTTTATTCAAACGGAAGAGAAGTCCACCTACTGCAGGTTTTCTGTTCGAAAAGAGAAGAGTGTACCAGGCTCGACAAGAACCATGGTGCGAAAAAGGAAGTGGAATAAACGGCGGTCCACCTTTCTTCTGATGAGCTGGAAGCATGCCACAAATTCAGCAGTTTGTAACATTAGTGGCGTCATGTGTATGGTGGAGCATCTGAACAAAAGTGTTATTCAAATAAGATTCTCGATGCTTATGCTCATGATAGGGAAGAGAAAAATGCTGATGCTCTTCCGGAATCGGAGTAGTAGGAACCACAAAGAATGTCCTGGCGGGACTCACTCTCTCAACACACCAGGTGATTACTGCTATAACAGTTAAAACAACAAAAACACTTAATACTCCTAAAATCTTCTTCTTAGTAGCATTCATAGTCACAAAGCCAAATCTTCAAAACTAAAGAATAAAAAAAAAAAATAGTCCATGAGCTCTTTACTCTGGGCAGACGTTGGTTTCTTCGCCACAGACCAAGACGGGTGTCACTACACTACGCAGGGCTGATCCCCCTCCCTCGTCATATCAGCTCTCCGTTTCCACTACCCAGAGCGGTTGCTCAACCAGTCTCGCAACAAAAAAACCTGCAAATCACTTTCTTGCTCTAAAATTATATCGCGCTGCTCCAGGGGTCGTCAGGTCCGGGAAGAACTCCGCAAATCCGGCAGGTGATACAGCAGGGCCTTTCTCCGTAGTCAGGATCTCTCGATGATCAGTCAGCACAGCAGGTTCCACCAGGGTCAGCAGAACTTTTCGGCAGTGGGTACTATGGACCCAATTCTTCTTGTTGGTCACCCTAACCACTGTTCTCGTGGGGAGGAGTACTTGCTCTGGTCCACGCCACCTTGTTTCCAAGCTGCTTGACCTCTCGAAGACTTTTGGCATGACAAAGTCTCCGTGACGGAGCTCATGCCTTCACCTTGGGATTTATCAGGGAGCGCTTCTCGAACCTGTTGATGAATAGAAACCAAGCTGTCAGTTAATTGTGCCAAATAGTCATTCATTAAAACACAAGGTACATCATACACAGAACTTGGTTTCGGGACTCCCCAGATATTCATAGGACGTCCGAATACCACCTCGTACGGGGTAAGACCCGTTCTAGAATGTGGTACTGATCTAATGGACAACAATGCCAATGGCAGCGCATCTGGCCAAGTCAGATTCGTGGAGGCTTGAATTTTCGCGAGTTTGAGCTTGAGAGTACCATTATACCTCTCCACCAATCCTGCAGATTGTGGATGGAACACAGCGTGAAACTTCTGCTTAGTTCCCAATCCTTTCAGGACATACTTGATAACTTCCCCAACAAAATGAGGTCCATTATCGTTCCATCAAAGTCTGCAAAAACCGAACCTCGGGAAGAACTACTTCAGTAGCACCTTAGCAGTAGTAATAGCAGTATTATCTTTCGTAGGGTATGCCTCAATCCATTTACTGAAGGCACAAACCACCACTAGAAAATACTTCAAATTATTACACCGTTCAAGCTGAATGTAGTCCATTTGCAGGACTTCAAAAGGTGCGGTTGGTGTGACAAACCCTCCAGACGGAACTCGTGTCCCCTTTCCAGGATTGTATTGTAGACAAATCAAACAGGACTGTACTATTCTCTTAGCTGTGTTGGCAATCTCAGGATGCTCCCAAACTTGCGTAAGCATTTTTGTTATTGCAAGAGCTCCAACATGCGCTACTCCATGTGCCATCTGAACCATAGGTTGCACGAAAGCTATAGGCAGCTTCCATCGATCCATCTGCTTGTTTCTCCAACAACCTTCATCATCTAACTCTCCTTCTCTAGACCATTGTTCACGTTCCTTGTCAGAAGCTGTCTTCTGTATTTCTCACACTTCCTGCCTAGCATCATGCCATCTTTCAGCTTGTGACTTCACTACATACATAGAAGTGGTGCCCCTCTGCATTGCAGTCTCACGTGCTATACGATCTACAAAGGCATTTCCTTGTCCAATTTTGTCTGTGACTTTCTTATGTGCACTGCACTTCACTATGGCAATTTTCTTCGGTAGCGTCAATGCAGTCAAGAGATTTTGCACTAAATCTCCATGCATTATCTGCACTCCATGAGATGTAAGAAGCCTCTTTCCTTCCAGAGTAGGCCAAAATCGTGCGCTACTCCGAAAGCATAGCGGCTGTCTGTGTAAATATTCACTCACAAACCAGCACTGAGCTCACATGCTCGCGTCAACGCTATCAATTCAGCTGCTTGAGCCGATTTCTGTGGTATGCGAGCTGTCTCCACTACTGTCTCAAGCGTGGTAATTGCATATGCGGCTGAGGTCGTACCATCTGGCAATTTCAAACAGGACCCATCAACCCACAATTCACCATCTACATCTGGAAGGGGCGTATCCTGTAAATCAATACGGACCTTTGTCTGTTCTTCAGTCAGAAAAATACAATCATGCGTTTCTTGTGGCTGGGACTGAGTCACCGGATATGGCAACAATGTGGATGGGTTCAGAGTTGCACATCTCTTCAATGTAATGTGGGGGGCTAACAATGTCAGTTCGTATCCTGTAAGACGAGCACTAGTCAAGTGCTGTGTCTTTGTCTGATTCAGAAGGGCATCAACAGCATGCGGCACTAGCACCAACAATTTGTGTGACAAAACTATCCCTTCACTCTGTCGAATGGACACTGCTGTTGCTGCAACTGAACGAAAGCATCCAGGTAATGCTCTAGCAACAGGGTCAAGAACTGCAGAAAAGTATGCACACGGACGTTGCTTATCGCCGTGTAACTGGACCAACACTGATAATGCACAACCATCTTTTTCGTGCACGGAAACTGGAATTGCAAAACATAGAATTTATTATACTTCATGAAGTGGTGCTAAAGTTCAACCAGTACCCTTCGGCACTGCGAGAAGTAGCACAAAGGGCACCTGGACACATAGTTTATTTATACCCACACAGGGGCTCAAAAGAAGGCGGTACAAGGTCCAAGAGCACATTTCATGTCCATACAAGGCAATAACGAAAGGCACAATCGATCAGTGGGAGGAGTTAACAGTCTCGGGGTCTCGGCTACCACATTCCAATCCAGGGCTAATCATTTGGCAGATGTGGACCCTAACGGTCAGCAGCGAAACACAGAGATGCTATTATTAGCCTGTTGCCAGGCAGATTCAAAGGCCATGAGCAGAAAGATAGGACAACGCACGTGGTCGGCACGAGGAAGCATGTGGCAGACAAAATGGCTGACGCAAATCCAAAATGGATGCTCCAATATGTGAAGATAACAGCTAGAACTCGGATGTCTTTTGCTAACGCTCAACCTAATCGCTGCCAAACTACAACAGTGGTGGTAGTGGTAATGGTGGTAGTATTGGTGGTAGTAGTGACGGTGATGGTGGTATTGGTGCTGGTGTTATTTATGGTGGCAATGGTGGTAGTGGTGTTGTTGTTGGGGGTTGTGGTATTGGCGGTGGTGGTATTGGTGGTGGTGGTGGTATTGGTGGTGGTGATAATGGTGGTAGTGGTATTGTTGGTGGTGATATTTGTGGTGTTGGTGGTGGTGGTGGTATTGGTGGTGGTAGGGGTATTGGTGATGGTGGTATTGGTTATATTGGTATTGGTGGTGGTTGTGGTATTGGCGATGGTGGTATTGGTGGTGGTGATAATGGTGGTAGTGGTATTGGTGGTGGTGGTGGTGGTGATATTTATGGTGTTGGTGGTATTAGTGGTGGTAGGGGTATTGGTGGTGGTGGTATTGGTGATATTGGTATTGGTGGTGGTGCTGGTATTAGTGGTGGTGGTATTGGTGGTGCAGGAGAGTAGGATCAGCTTCTTATGATTACTAGGGGTGGGCGTAGTTCGTGAAGTAGCGATACGCATAGCTACGCGAAGTGCACTTTGCACTACGCATAGCACTACGTGAACTGCGTGGTAGCATGTTCTCACTGTGTAAGATGTCGTTTTCAATGATTGCACAGTGCGGACAAGCATCCATCACTGTGCAGTCATTGAAAACAGTATCTTGCACAGTGCGAGCTGTTCTTTTCTGCCGCTCGAGTAGATTTTTACTCGAGCTGCGGCTTTCTCAATGCGGACTGGTAGTTTCTCATCGCGAGTGGTCGCGAGCATGCGCGACCACTCGCAATAAGAAACCTGACCTCCCCGCATTGAGAATCTTGCCGGGAGGTTTATTTTCCATGATCGACTTGATGTTGCTGATCACGAACAAGGAAAAAGTCTCGCGAGGATGTCATTTTGCTTGCGCGCGGTCGTCAACTTGACGTTGAGGACCGCGAGCAAGCAAAAAATGACTGCTGCACTACGCTCCGCTACGCTCCGCTACACATGTTTGCACTATGCTACTTGTAGTTCGCCTAGTGCGAAGTTGCGCAAACTTCGCAAAACTACGCGAGCGTAGCGTAGTGCTTTGCCCAGGGTTAATGATTACCCCCACTTTTTGCTGATGTATCACTGTTTTCGACTTAGACTGACTGGGATCCTGCTATCCAGGACCCCAGTCTATCTGCTTTCTCCTATAAAATGATTGCATGTACTTTAGGTACACTCCAGATTGGATACTGGGGTACCCTTGTCAGTCCCTAGTATATGGTGCACCATGTATCCAGGGCATAGATACCCCAGAGGACTCAAAATGGCATCACAGGTCTGCTACTGCAGCCTGTGTAAGGTAGTACATGCACCCCTTACTTGGATATAGGTAATCTATATCTATTCTAAATCACTGCACATATAAACCTGTCAGTCACCCCTATGGAAGGCCTTATCAATCCTAAAGGAAGGGTGCAGGGTTTTGTGTGAGAGGGTGCCCCTGCATGAGCAGAGTCCCTCTGCAACCTTCGGAATCTATTCTCCGGGATTATCTGTGATGCAGCCAAACCATATATACTTAGGTGCATTATAACCTCGTAGTAAATGCTAACTTTAAAATGGCTGCTTAGAAACATGTTGTGTTTGGTGTCAAACACCTTGGAATCACAAGCGGGGAATGTATGATTCCACCCTTCTAGAGGGTCTTATGTGAAACACTGGTACACACGGTACCAGCTTTTTTGAGCTGGGCATCACACAATTGATGCTGCCAGCCACAGACATGAGTCTGCCCTCCTGCTGCTGAGCTGAGCTCAAGCAGGGGAAGGCCTGACAATAGGTTTCCTGTCACGGGGAGGTGTGACCACCTCCCAGACAGGATTAGGTGTATTGGGGTTGGGTGGGTGCACTCTGAGAGTGCCTGAAAATTTGCACTGGGGGCACATTTGGTGTCCCCGTGCATAATTTAGCTCAAACCATTTGCTCCTGCTCTGGCGTGAAACTGGACAAAGGAAATCAATGTAGCCACCCCTTTGTACTGATACTCCCATAGATGGGTCCCCAGAGTTTGTCCAACACCTTCCTTGAGTATAAAGAAGGAAACTTGACTACAGGACTTTAGATTTTATCTGGACTAAACTTTGCAAGCAGAAACCAAGTACTTTAACAGTCTACACTTCGTTGGACGATTGGAAAATCTCCCTTGGAGGAAAGGAGTTACGCCCATGCTGAAGCAGGCACCTTAACACATCTGACTGGTTTGCATCTCCCAAGCTCCTGAGGACTATGAAGATTTGTACAACACAGGAGGTGGGTTCCTGAGTGTCTCTGAGGTTGATCTGGTCTCTCAGTAATTCTGACACCAGTATCCCTCGTGGCGACCGAGCAACCCGAACCCCTGTGTACCGTGTACTTTTGCAGTAGCTTATTATTTTTGGAAATCCCTGAGGCTATACTTCAGGCTATGTGTAGTCCTGAGCATGAGCAGGATTTCCCAAAAAGATTTTTGGCCTCCACTCCACGAGTGCTCCATGGGCCTGTACTTTGTGATTCAGCTCAGGGTCCCATCACGATCCGTGGTCCGTTTGCCTGTGGGTCCCTGTGAAGGTAACTTTGATTTCCCTTGGGCTTTCCTGGTTGCTTCAGATATGCCCTGACTCCCCATAGCTTGGATAGTCTCTAGGACCTTTCTGGTCCTCTCTGTAACGTGTTTCCTCTGCCTGCATGTGTTTCATTTGCTAAGGCTTGTTGGTGTTTAATCCGAACACTGACCCATCAACACTCGACATCCCTCATGGGACAGCTCACCTCCAGAATTTGGTCATTGTCGACATTTCCTGGTCCCAGTAGCTGCAGAGTCAAGCATCCAATCTTCACACCTGAAGCACCCGTCATCAGTGGGCATTCATCTACCGAGCCCCGGGTCACCCTGAAGTGACCCAAACTCTATCCCCTCTGTGCTCAGTTTCCTCTCACCTCAGATCCAGGCTTGAATTCCACCGGACTCTTTTCATCTTTCCAGCAGCAGCACTTTGAGTCACTCCATTAAAAACAACAAAGATTTCTGACACCACTTGACCCCTATGCACCCTGCTCTCCTGGGATAGGTAACATGGGTACCTCAGTGCTCACAAGGGGGCTGACATTTTAACCTTCTTTGTTCCAAAGGGTTTGCTTGAAGTCCTCCCCGAAGTGTCCTTAAACTGTAATTTTCCACCCGCGACTTTCCCATAGAGTTGTACAGAACACGCGTCTGTGTTCACACATTGCACCCGTCATCCGTGGGCTCTGTGTCACTCCTTTGCGTGGTTCCTTGGGGTCCCAGTGATTCTATGTGCTCTAGGCACTGTGTCTAGTGAAGTCGTTGTTGTTATACTATTTTGTTGATTGTTTGGTCTCCCCCGGAGCCCGCTGTGTATTGTGCTATTTACTGTTGTTCTATTGATTACGTATTGTGTGCCTTGTGCTTAATCTCATAAAGAGGTTAGTAGAGAGTGTCGAGTAATAAATATATATATTTTATATATCTCTTGTGTGGTTCTCCTATCATTTGGTTATTCAGGATTTTCGGATCTGGTAAAACAAGCTGCTTTACATTCCTTTGAGACTTAGCCTGAAGGCTGCTCTCCCCAGCTACAACTAGGATAGCTTTCTATAAAGGTTGTCTTTAATCTAATCATCAATAAGCGTTGTTTGGATTGGTACAAGGTGCCTACTTTAAATAGTGAACAGCATATACCAGGCCAACTACTCATCCGTGGTAGTATCGGTGGTGGTGGTATTATTGGTGGTGGTGGTATTTGTGGTAGTATTGGCGGTGTTGGTATTATTGGTGTTATTGGTGGTAGTGGCATTGGTGCTGGTGGTATTGGTGGTGGTATTGTATTATATGTCATATAGGTAGCCTAATATAGGTCCAGGTAACATCATATCGTTTAACCTACATCACCTCCCCTACACTACACAGTAACAAGCCTTTTAGGATTGAACCTTTACCTAGTTCTAGTCCTGGGCTCAGAAGGAGCGTTTCCCTGAACAATGCCATTGTATGACTTCATCTTTAGACTGACACAGTAAGAACGAATATTCATAAGGGTTCGTGGAAACTAAGCTGGGGCTACATCTACCTGCTTAATATCCACGTACCAGGTTCATCCCATACGCCATCCTCAAATCCAGCACTGGCTAATACAAGAAATAGGGGACAAAGGAACCCTAGATACCTTTCTGTATAAATAGAGCACCTCTTTCTAGTATTAGTTAGAGGGAACAAATACTTCCAGGCTGAAACACTGACCAGAGACGCTGATGCTCCTTCATGCAAACGCTCCAGCTGACAGTAGTCTAAACATCCCTTGCGGGGTGTCCAACTCGAGACCAGGACGGGGTCCCACACTCTCTTGCTTCAGGTAATGGGGTTAGACTAAGCCTAGAGTGATTCTTAGCTTCACACCTACTCTCATGCTTGGTACACTTAGGTACATCTAAATAGGCATCGTAGGAGTACATGTGCTTTCTTCTATAATGCACTTTAGATCCATGTTTGTGTTCATGAATATTGCAAAATGGTAGCACTGTACTATCCATTTGTATTCACTATACTGCTGATTATATGTATCTCTGCTACTGTCTAACGGTTGTTGCAGCACATATTTTTTAGACTAAAAGAACAACTGTGCAATAAATACTTATTGTAAACACGCCCAACTGTTTCTTCTGTGTAACTCTCTAAGACAAAGTAAATGAGCACAAGTGACTGAGCGAAAGGTAGTACATTGTTTCCACAATCCTGGGGGATCAGGGTTGTCATGTACTAAGGTTGCCAGAAACTATTCTCTCGCCAATAAGAGGGGAATATAGTGGCACTGTGAGCTAGCTAATGCAAACAGGCTAACATATGCGGTGGGGGTGCCCAGACTTAATCTGCCACCAATCCTACAGTTATCCAAACGTGCAGGTGCTGTATGGGTAAGATAGGAACTACACCACAATTGGTTGTGGTATTGGTGGCAGTATTGGTGGTTGTATTGGTGGTGGTGGTATTGGCGACAGTGGTGGTGGTAGTGGTATTGGTGGTGGTGGTATTGATAGTGGTGGTATTAGTGGTAGTGGTGGTGGTATTGGTGGTGGTAGTGGTATTGGTGGTATTGGTGGTGTTGGTGGTATTAGTGGTGGTGGTACTGGTGGTGGTATTGGCAGTGGTATTGGTGTTGGTGGTATTGCTGGTGATAGTATTGGTGGTGATGGTGGTGTTGGTATTGGTACTCCTGCCAGAGGAAGCAGAATTAAATAACATGTTTGTATATCTTATTGTTACATTTCACTACCTGACGGAACAAGTACATGGGAAGATAAAGTTATGGGAGGGAACAATTTGAATATATGATTGACAAGTTACCTCATCGTAATATGGTGTGATGACTTCTCCTCGTTCTTTGTCCAATAAAATTGAGGGATTCACACATTTGATATACTGACCTGAAAAATCGTATAACTAGGGTAGGCTTAGCTAGTTAGTTTGTTCGACTTGTCCGAATAGCTGACCTGTCACTGACCCAACGCACTCAATAGGTGATCGGGAGCAGAGTTGCTGGCGGAGCACTCTGTCAAAATATTCGATAACCCAATCGGGGTTCTGGGAAGAAGATCGATGACCCAATCGGGGTTCGACTGTTAGCTGTAGAGAGGGTTTTACAACGTTGGAACTTTAGCTGAGGTGCTGGTCTTAGCCTGTGGTGGTCCTGTCCTGATTCAATTTGGCCTGTTACCTTTCCTGGTTCTGAATCTGATCTGCACCTGTTCTTTCCTGCTGGCACCTGTACTTTGGGATTCTTATTCCTTGACTTAGTCCGTGGTCAGGGTTGGTCACCACATCATTCTAGGTAACTATAAAGTGTGGGTTTGTCATTGTATTGTTTTCCCTTTTCCTTACCCACCCTTTGTCTAAATGCTTATCGATATTTTCTCTCCAAAATTATTTGCATAAGTTCATGTTTAAATCTGCATCATTCTAAAATAGAATAAGAAATTAATTGAATTTATGTTTTCAAAACTCTCCAAAGAACTTTCTTAGATAAAAGAACTTAAACTTTTTCCGAATCTGTGGTTAATCTATGAAATGCTGAATGTTATTTTTCTACCTATTTTCTTACTAACTCCCTTGATCCTTTAGTTCTATAGGTAACAGTGGATTGGAATTGGTAAGACAAAATGGTATAGATCCCGAGTGGTAAATTCGCAATTGATTGAGTGTAGGTTTACCCGTTTAATGTATACATAGATATATGGGCCCAGGTGAGTATGGTGAGCAGGTGAGCCTGCGCTCTATCAGTAGTATTGGTGGTGGTGGTATTGGTGGTTGTATTATTGATGGTATTGGTGGTTGTGGTGGTATGGGTAGTGGTATTAGGGGTGGTGGTATTAGTGGTGGTGGAGGTATTGGTGGTAGTGGTATTGGTGGTGGTAGTATTGGTAGTGGTGGTATTGATGGTGGGGGTATTGATGGTGTTCGTATTGGTATGGTATTTGTATTGGCAGTCACATTGTTGTAGATGGTGGTGGTATTGGATTGGTGGTGGTGCATTTGTGGGGGTGGTATGGGTGAGGGGACTATGCGCACACTGACCTGGGTGTAGCGGGGGAGAGCCAAGGAGCAGCGCTCTTCTCCCGTGGTGACCGCCGCTGCCGTCAGCAGCCTCTCTGCCGCCTCACAGCGCCACAACGCCCATCTTGCCAGCCAGCCCCACGAGGATCGGGGACTACATCCCCCAGCGGCCCCTTCACGACCGGAAGTCGCGCACGCCCTGTCCCGCCCCCGGAGGTGCTCTTAGTGCAGCGAGAGCCCCAGGGGAGCGGGGTACTCTGCGCACACTGACCTGGGTGTAGCGGTGGAGAGCCAAGGAGCAGCGCTCTTCTCCCGTGGTGACCGCCTCTGCCGTCAGCAGCCTCTCTGCCGCCTCACAGCACCACAATGCCTATCTTGCCAGCCAGCCCCACGAGGATCGTAGACTACATCCCCCAGCGCCCCTTCTCGACTGGAAGTCGCGCACGCCCTGTCCCGCCCCGGAGGTGCTCTTAGTGCAGCGAGAGCCCCGGGGGAGCTGGGGACTCTGCGCACACTGACCTGGGTGTAGCGGGGGAGAGCCAAGGAGCAGCGCTCTTCTCCCTTGGTGACCGCCGCTGCCGTCAGCAGCCTCTCTGCCGCCTCACAGCGCCACAACGCCCATCTTGCCAGCCAGCCCCACGAGGATCGGGGACTACATCCCCCAGCGGCCCCTTCACGACCGGAAGTCGCGCACACTCTGTCCCGCTCCCGGAGGTGCTCTTAGTGCAGCGAGAGCCCCGGGGGAGCGTGGGACTCTGCACACACTGACCTGGGTGCAGCGGGGGAGAGCCAAGGAGCAGCGCTCTAATCCCGTGGTGACCGCCGCTGCCGTCAGCAGCCTCTCTGCCGCCTCACCGCGCCACAATGCCCATCTTGCCAGCCTGCCCCACGAGGATCGGGGACTACATCCCCCAGCGGCCCCTTCGCGACCGGAAGTCGCGCACGCCATGTCCCGCCCCCGGAGGTGCTCTTAGTGCAGCGAGAGCCCCGGGGGAGCGGGGGACTCTGCGCACACTGACCTGGGTGTAGCGGGGGAGAGCCAAGGAGCAGCGCTCTTCTTCCGTGGTGACCGCCGCTGCTGTCAGCAGCCTCTCTGCCGCCTCACAGCACCACAACGCCCATCTTGCCAGCCAGCCCCACGAGGATCGGGGACTACATCCCCCAGCGGCCCCTTCGTGACCGGAAGTCGTGCACGCCCTGTCCCGCCCCCGGAGGTGCTCTTAGTGCAGCGAGAGCCCCCGCGTCACAGGACGTGCTCGGGCAGCAACGGGCTAAGCCCGGGCAAAGGGCGGGCCGTCTGTGGCCATCAGGAGCAGGAGGAGGCAGGGCAGGGCAGGGCCAGCCCTCTAACAATGGACGATGGGTAAGCGCAAGAATATCAACGAGGCAGAGGAGGAGGGAAGTAAAGCTAAAGTACCCACACATTCTTACTCTATTCTGACGTACCTTTCATCTGCTGTTGGGGCACTCACTAAGGAGATCGCGAATGCTGAACACGAGCTAGGCCTGACACCTACGTCTCCACCCACTACACCCAACACCCAGAATCCTGCTGTCGCTTCCCATATCCCCCTCGAACCGGAGGTGATCATCGCCAACCCCATTCCACCGGTTATTTCCTCGGTTGACGGGGAAAACCTAAGACCGCGCTGGTCGTGCCACCTGGGGCACCAGACTTTTGGGAGATCAGATGGAGGCCCTCTTCACAGCCCGAATTGAGCCCTTACTTATAGGTATTGCCAAGGATATCGTGGACACATTGAATACCTGCTTGGAAGGACTTTTAAAAAAGTGCTCACTCCTGGATAGACTTGTACAGGATCATACTTTATATCTAAATGCACATCATGTGGGGTATAAAGGGAAAGGCATCAGTATTAATGAGGGTGTTAAAACAGGGGAACCAGGGCCACTCTATAGCGAGGTGGTGCAAGCCAAAGTTAGTGATAGAACAAGGGATTCCATAAATTCCCATATAGGCTTAGAGGAATCTCCACCATATCCTATTATTCCCGCCCGCACAATTGACCAACATAAGGTCCCCATTAACAAAAGGGTCAGACCTAGCCCGGTTAACTTGGATTTACCTCCGGAAGCCGCTCCACTTGTTGCTATCTTTACCGGGGTACCTCCGCTTACTGAGGGAGAGCCTGAATCTGTCCTAGACCTTATGGCAAGGGCTCGATCTTGGTGTGATGACGTTTGCAGTGGGGCTGTCATCTCTGACAGGATCATCTTTGCAAGGAGGGTGGGCTGGATAGGGAGGCGTGCGAAGACCATCCAGGGGGACTGTGTTCTAATAAATTTTGACAGGGTCAACATGGCTGATAGACTGTTCTGGGACAGTTCTCATATCTCAGTTAAAGACCAGTTGAGACCCGTCCCTTTGGGTTATTTGTATCCCCCCTATTAAAGCCTTATGGTGACCTCCGACTATCCACACGGAGGCGGAGGTTAGTTCCATAATAGGGAGGGATATGTCCAGATGCGCATGATCGCACCAACATCTTAAGGACAGACAATGTAACCCTGGCACCCGTTCCACATCCTGTATCCAGTCCTACTGTGGGTTGCGGGCCGGTTCTGAGTAATCGGTTTGCCCCCCTCTCGGGCTTAGAAGAAATCGATTTACTGGTTCACACGGGGCCTGCTCCCACGGTTGAGGCCCCCATTTTAGAGTAGGGCTTAGCCTGTAAAATTGTTAGTTGGAATGTGGCTGGGGTTAGAGGAAAAAAGAGGAAATGATGCATGGGTCAGCTATATTACCAGCCACGACATTATAGCACTTCAGGAAACTTGGGATGTCTCGCCGGGTTTTTGGTTGGACGGTTTTGTAAGCTTTGCCGTCCCGGCAGCCCCTAGCACCACCGGTAAAGCCAAGGGAGGCCTTATTCTCCTTTTCTCACTGAAACTTAAGGGGGCCCTAAAAATAATTAATAGCAGCTCACCAAATTTTTTAATTGTGGAAAGGGAGGTTTGCCCTAGCAGGAAAACCTTCTTTATTAATTTTTACAACTCCTGGAACAGGGATAATGATAATGATCATAATACTACCCTGGAATCCTTTTTATTTCTAGTCGGTCAAGATAAAAACTCTAATGTCGAGTGCGTCCTATTGGACGATTTTAACATTCACCCCTGGCGCAATTTATGTAGCATAGGTGATCCCATCGGCCCTCCTAGCCCCGGGGTCACCCATTTCCAACACACTAAGGCCGGAGAGGCACTGGAAGAGTTGTTGGCTAATTTCAACCTATCTGAACCATTGACCTTGGGTGGTAAGATGAGACTTGACACCTACAAGGTTTCAGATCCCGGATCCATCATAGACTACATTTTCGTGACTTCTGGGATTTTACATATGGTTGTTTTCTATGCCACAGTTGTTTCATTGTTTAGCGACCACAATCCCATCGTTCTCGAAGTAAAATGGGGGATTCTATGGGTTCCAAGCCACGCCCCGTTAAGACTAGGTCAGTATTACGTCCCGTGGACCAGGGGAGAAGGATAAAGTGGGCAAATGTGGTCCATGAAACTTTTTATGTTGACCTCCTCCCAAAAACAGAGGGTTATATGGCTGTCTGTGAGGACCCGAGTGCAACAAACTATGAAATTATGGGAGCATTTGAATCCATATGCACACACATCTCCACAGATCTGACGGTTAATTCAAGGCAGGCAGTAACCAATCACCATCGATGGTTCGACACTAAGGGGCCGATTATGATGGCGGACGGACCTGAGTCCGCCATCATAGAGTAGGAGGGATCGTCCGTAGGGGCAGGGGCGGTCCGTCCGTGCAAATTAGGATGTGACCGCCACCCTGGCGGTCACATCCTGTATTTTTATCATTGCGGCGGGTGCTGCTTGAAGCAGCACCCGCCGCAATGATAAAAATGTAAGTTGTGCATTTGCATGCACAAAGCGGTGCCTGCCGCTTTGCGCAGGCAAATGCAGGCCATAGGGGGGTACCATAGGTACCCCCCATGTGCACCCCCCACCCCCTTCACCCCTGGGGGCCCGCAACGGGCCCCCAAACAAAAATCCGAATGCCTTTGCACGGCGGAAGGCATGTTCCTCCAGACATCCTAATATGACTGGCGGTGTCTGATAGACACCGCCAACCATGTTAGTGCTTTTCCACCGCGGACGGGAGGCGACCGCGGAGGAAAAGCTGCGGACTGAAAAACGATCCCCCAGCCATCCTAATCTGGCGGGGGGTCTTTTTCAGTCCGCTGCGGTTTTCCCGCATCCTCCGGGCCGGCGGTGGCTTCCGCCGGCCCGGAGGATGCGGGAAAACCGCCATCGTAATCGGGCCCTATGTGTTCTAAAGCACATAGAGCACTTATGTCAGCTCTAAAACAAACTCCGAGGGATAAGGTGATAATTACACTGCTTAGGAGAGAGTATAAGCAAGCCACTAAACAACGCAAGGACGATATAAAGGCCGTGGCTTGGGAGAATTTACTCTCAGTAGACGTCCTTCGTAACAGCAGCAAGTTTTGGACAATTATTAACGAGCCTTTCTTCTCGGATTCGGACAACTGTGCTATGGATTGTGTCATTCCTGACGATAAATGGCTGAGCCACTTTAGAGCAGTCTATGGTGATACGGACTCAGGTTATATATGTACAGACCCTGAGGCTGGACCAGTAACCTTCAACGAAGCAGAGGTGGAGTTAGCTATCTCAGAGTCAACAAAAAACAAAGCCTCATGGCCGGACGGGGTGCCAGTCGACTTTTATAAACACTCTCCAAAGCTGTGGGCCAGTATATTGTCTAAAGTCTTTAATGCAGCCAATGGCAATATTTTGCCTGCTTCCTGGGCTACCTCAATTATAGTGCCAATCTTTAAAAAAGGCCGGCACGATGACCCAGGGTGTTATAGACCCATTTCCCTCCTAGATTCTGCCATCAAAATTCTAGGCAGAGTTCTCCTGGTTAAGCTAAGGGACAGCATTGAGGGATGTGGTGGGCTTTCAAACATCCAGTATGGGTTCAGGGAGAACAGCGGTACCTTGGAGCAGTGCTCCAATCTACACATGTTGATCGCCAAGTACACGGTAGCCAAGGAGGGGTCGTTGTTCTTGGCCTTTATGGACCTCTCCTCGGCCTTCGACTTGGTGAATAGGGCCAAGCTCTGGGCTATCCTCCTGGAGCTTGGCATAGATGGGGCATTAGTTAGATTCATGGCATCTCTCCACCAAGAGCTGGTCTCCCAAATCCGGGTCACAAACGAGGGAAGGTGCACCACCCGCTTTAAATCTATGCGTGGGGTGCGCCAGGGCTATATCCTGGCCCCCCTCCTTTTCACCATCTATATTAACGGTCTGGGTCAATATCTGGAGGAGGTGGATGGGGACGTCCCGCGTATAGGAGATACAAAGATCCGTGCTCTCCTATACGCGGATGACGCAGTCCTTACAGCCCGGACTGGTAATGGCCTGCAGCTCTTACTTGATGCATTCGGGGCTTTTATGGACAGGCTGGACCTAAAGGTAAATGTTAATAAATCCCATACCATGGTGGTCGGTCTTCATAGGAACAGGGGTAAATCTAAACTTTTCAAATGTAAGGGCGAGGTGGTTACTAGGGTTGCAGCGTTCCCATACCTGGGGGTGCTCTTTGATGAGAGGGGCTCTTGGGGCCCCCAGGTAAGGGCAAAGTGCCTATCCATGGCTAGATCAACCATGGCCCTCATGGGTTTTACAAAAAGGTTAGGCGCAAGGCCTATGGAGGGCTTGCTTAAGGTTTACAATGCTAAATGCACCACGATCGCGATGTATGGGTCGGTCCTATGGGGTCATGTACATGTAGAGACAATCCAGAGGGTCGAAAACAGGTTTTTGCGTTCCTTGTTGTCCGTGCCTCAGTCGACTGCGACTTTTTCGACTCATGCGGAGCTGGGCCTGAATTATGTCACCGACAGGCTTAACTTGGCACCGTTAACATTCTGGCTCAAGATATGGCTCAACAAGGAACTAACCCTTAATCACGCGATCCTAGCGGATGTAATGTCTTTAGATCACTCCCATAAAGTGCCCTGGTTAGAGTACCTGAGAAAAGCCTTTGAACATCTGGGACGCCCAGACCTTTTTCTGTCACCATCCTGTATCAGGAAGGCGGATGTGAATTTGGTAAAAAAACTTTTTATGGAAAGGGCCAGCCTAGCCAGGGAGGAAAGGGAAATGCTGAAACCCACTGTGCGTTCTCAATATTTGCTTTTAGGCACTTTTGCACTTCAGCAATACCTCATTACTGTCACAAAGCCATTACATAGGTTTTTACTGACAAAGTTCAGATTTAATTTGATTCATTTTTATTTGGGCAATTACCCCACCTGGGTCAAACCAGATTTAGCCACCCCTTGCATCTGCGACCAATTCTCAACCCAAGACACAATGCACTTTGTAATGTTCTGCGGGCTATTCTCGGATATCAGAAAAAGATATCTGCGGCCTATTTTGAGGGAGGCTGGCTTTGCGCAAGTGAGGCCGGCACTAGTTTTCCTTCAGTCCCTGAGTAGTACCCGCATTACATTTTGTGTAGCTAACTTTTTAGTGGCGGCTTCCAGGATTAAATTACATAATGCCCCACGGTCTGTGATATTATGAATTTTTAATCATGACATCTATGTGTTTTTACCTTTTGACCCACTGTATTGTATGAAATGATTATGAAAATGTATTGAATTATTTTAAATGTGTATGTATAATGTTTTTATGTCTTTTATGATTTTATAAATCGAATAAAGAGTATTTGACTGACTGGGTGGTGGTATTGGTGGTGTTGTTATTTGTGTTGTTATTGGTGGTGGTGGTATTGGTGGTTGTGGTATTGATGGTGGTGGTGGTATTGATGGTGGTGGTGCTACTGATGGCGGTGGTGCTGATATTGGTGGTATTGTTGTTGGTGGTGGTGGTATTGGTGGTGGTAGTGACATTGGTCACAGAGGTATTGGTGGTGGTAGTATTTGTAGTGGTGTTGGTATTGGTCGAGGTTGTATTGTTGTTGTTGGTAATGGTGGTGATATTGGTGTTGGTGGTGGTGGCATTGGTGGTGGTATTGGTGGTGGTATTGTTGGTGGTTTTATTGGTGGTGGTGGTGATATTGGTATTGGTGGTGATGGTGGTATTGGTGGTGTTGGTGGTGGTATTGGTGGTGGTAGTGGTATTGGTGGTGGTGGTATTGGTGGTGGAGGTTTTGGTGGTGGTGGTATTGGTTGTGCTAATATTAGTGGTGGTGGCGGTATCGGTGGTGGTGTTAGTGGTTGCATTGGTGGTAGTGTTGGTGTTTTTGGAGGTGGTGGTTGTATTTGTGGTGGTGGTATTGATAGAGGTGGTATTGGTGGTGGTGGTGGTAGTGTTATTGCTGGTGGAGGGGGATTGGTGGTGGTATTGGTGGTGGTGGTATAAGTGGTGGTGGTGGTATTGGTGGTGGCGATTCTATTGGTGGTAGTGGTGGCAGTGGTATTTGTGGTGGTGGTATTGGTTATGGTATTGCTGGTGTTAGGGGTGGTGGTATTGGTGGTGGTATTGCTGATGGTATTAGTGGTGGTGGTATTGCTGATTGTATTGGTGGTGGTATTGGTACTGGAAATTGTGGTAGTGGTGGTGGTGGTATTGGTGGTGGTGATATTGGTGGTGGTGGTGGTATTAGAGGTGGTGGTATTGATGATGGTGTTTTTGGTATTGGGGGTATTGGTGGTGGTGGTGCTATTGGTGTTGGTTGTATTGGTGGTGGTATTGGTGGTGGTGGTGGTATTGATTGTTGTGGTATTGGTGATGGTAGTAGTGATGGTATTGGTAGTGGTGGTATTGGTGGTGGTGGTATTGGTTGTTGCAGCATTGTTGGTGGTGGTGGTGATATTGGTGGTTGTAGTATTAGTAGTGGTGGTGGTATTGGTTGTTTTATTTGTGGTGTTGGTATTGGTAATGCTAATGATGACATTGGTGGTGATATTTCTGGTGGTGGTGTTAGTGGTATTGGTGGTATTAGTGGTGGTGCTGGTATTGGTGGTGGTATTGTTATTGGTGGTATTAGTGGTGGTATTGGTTGTGGTGTTGGTGGTGGTATTAGTGGTGCTGGTGGTATTGGTGGTGGTGGTATTGGTGGTGGCGGTGGTATTAGTGGTGGTGGTATTGGTGGTGTTTGAGGTGGTGGTATTGATGGTGGTGGTGGGATTGGTGGTGGTGGTGGTATTAGTGGTGATGGTGGTATTGGTGGTGGTGGTATTGGTGGTGGTGGCGTTGGTGATGGTGGTATTGGTGGTGGTGGTATTGTTGGTGGTGGTGGTAATGGTGGTGGTGGTGGTCAGGGCGGTTCTGCAACAAGTCACCTGTGACCCAGCAACTGAGGGTACTAATGGTGTATCGCAGGAGGTCAATGTATGCTCACAAGCAGCTTTATCCACTGTTTAGGCTTCCTTTGACAATATTTGGTGTTGGATTTGCATACTAAGGTGGTCGGTATCGACTGGGTGCAGAGCCGCTCTGACTACAGGCCTGAATCAGGGCGGCATTACAGGGTGTATTGGGTGTGGTTTTCTCGAACCCCTGTACCACTACTTTTCTATTTCTTAAACTCCTTCTTGGTCCTGAGGAAACGCCATAGGATCCATTAGGGACCACAAAGGCATGAAACATGTCGACCTGACTAGACCCAAATTCAATCTATCACCTTTTATTTTTCACTCAAATTTGCAAAAAAGGAAACACCCACCTAATTGACATCAAGGTCATAAACTCCTTTATTTGCCTGTTTTTAATTATATTGCATGAACCCAAGAATACAATACCTCTGAGGGTACCAGCATGATATTTTTAATCCACTTACACCAATCCCCACACACCTGCAATCAGAAATTCAGCATTCCTCTGAAAAGATCTCCGCTAAAAAGCCCTTTTGCAGAACCTGTGGGGGACTGCAGCGCCACCCCCACAAGGAGCTGAACAACCAAATGTAAAGATGTACCATCTGTCGCTATGTTACCTTTGCCTATTATGCTATATGCAGACGACCCCTTTGGCCCTTCTATCTTCTTTAGGGACTTACTCGGCCTATATAGCAGACTTAGACCTTTATGTCAATAAGTAATATTCCTTTGTTATGGCTGTGGGTAGTGAGAAGAAAAGATCATTGAGTATCCAATTAGATGGAAGAAACCTGGAAAGAGTAGATAACGTTATGTACCTAGGCATACTTTTTGACACTAAGTTAAATTGTAATGAGATGGTATGAAACAGAGCAAATCTTAATTCTAAAGGCATAGCTGCTATTTAAAGTTCAATAAGAGTTTATTAACCATGGTAAAAATAAGAATACATAATACAACCAAAGAAGTATGGGGAACAAATGGGAGGGGAGGAGGAAAAACATAGGAGGAATAATCAGATTACATTGCAAAATTAACGAAACAATGATAACTGATAAACTCATCATGGGTGTGAGAAAGTAGAAAAAAGGGTATAATAACTATATAATAGAGGTAAAGGCACTAAAAGTTATGCAGTGAAATATTGTAATATAGAAAGGGGAATGAAGGAAGGGTATCATGTAGGTTTGGGAACCTCCTGTTGAGCAGGTCGCAGGCTAAAAGAACGAGTTGTACATTTATCTAAGTACAATGTAACAGGGAGCCATAAATCTGCACGTTTAGCCGCCAACTGGGCAGGAAAAACAAAAGCATTATCAAGTCTATGATTGTGACACACATTATACCACCATGCTTGGAATGTAATATTAGAAGAAGACTTCCAATTAATAGTAATTTGTTGAAATGCCACAGCTAACAGTAAATCAACAATACGAACACAAAGATCTCTCTCATCCCAGCAAGGAGAAAGGCTACCTAAGAAGATATGTATAGGAGAGAAGGGAATACAAGTGCAAAAAATAACATTGATTTGTGCCCAAACTTGTAACCAGAATGCATGTACATTTTTGCAAAGGAACAGCATATGAAACAAAGTAGCATTAGGTAGAGAGCAAGACCAACATGTATCTGTGGTGGCGGAGAATCGTTTATGGAGTGTAGAAGGAGATTGAAGTAGTCGGTTATATATGAAAAATAGGGATTGTGTCAGGGAAGCCGCCCTGGAAGTTTTATGAACTTTCGTTCAAATCTTGTCCCAAAGAGAGATTGGCCATGTTATGGAAAGGTCAGTTTCCCAGTGTTCCTCCACTTTGGACTTAGGTCTGGGAAATGTGCGTGCATGAAGGTGCTTGTAAACAACAGAAGCTTTAGGAAGGGTTTGTAGAACAGAGTGTAGTTGGAGAGTAGGGCTTGGTGAGATAAGAGAGGGGGTCACCCGGAGAGTCTCGCGTAGGTGTCCATGACCGTTGTTTTAAGGAGAAGATATTTGGGAGCGAAGGAAAGGGGCAAATCAAAGGTAGAGCAAAGGGTATGGAAAGGCAAAAAGGTAGATTGTGAGAATAACTGTGATATCCAAAGCAACCCCTTGGATCTCCAAGATTTCCAATAAAAGGGTTTGCCTCGAATTAGAAGGTGTTTGTTATGCCATATGGTAGATGAAAGGAAGTCAGCAATATTCGCTGGAGGGGGAGGATTAGAGGACAAGAGGAGTTTAACAGTGAATTTATGGATAAGAGTAGGAATTAAGGATGGTTTGCGGGAAAAGGAGATATATTCAGCAAAAGAGAAAGGGGAGAGGAAGAGGCGTTCAACCTTGGTCCACAAAGGGCAAGGGGAATCGGGATCTTGTAACCAAAAGGAAGCTTGACGCAACAGAAAAGCCTTGTGGTAAGCGAGGAAGTCCGGAAAATTGACTCCCCCTTCGGAAACAGGGCGAATAAGTCGAGCTAGGGACATTCTGGATTTTTTGTTATTCCAAAGAAAGGATAACAAGACTGAGTTGATTTTCTTTAAAAATTTGGATGGGATAGAAATTGGGAGATTGGAGAGGGTATATAGAACAATGGGGGATAGCATCATCTTGATAGTGTCTAAGCAACCCCACCAGGACAAGTAAAGAGGGTGACACTTAGCAGTGAGGTCGGATAGTTTTTGAATGCATTTAGTGAGGCAAAGGGAAACAGTGTCAGGGATGGAGGGGGTAATATGTAATCCTAAATACTTAATATGGGAAGGGCTCCAAGTAAAATTGGAGGCGCCCAGGTTTAAAGGTGAATTTTGTCAGGGGAAGGATCTCACATTTATCATTATTGAGTTTGTAGCCAGAAATTGAGGAATAGTTTCGCACTTCCTCCAAAAAAGCAGGGATGGAGACATTAGGATACAAAATAAAAAGTAAGATATCATCCGCGTAAGCAGCTAGTTTAATGGAGGACGTGGTCTGAAAGCCATGAATGTCAGGGTTTTGGCGTAACTTGGATAGGAAGGGTTCTAAAGCGAGGTTAAAAAGAAAAGGTGAAAGGGGACAGCCTTGACGGACACCTCTGCCAAGGTTGAAGTAAGGGGAGATTTGACCATTGGCATAAACTGCAGCTCGTGGGTTAGAATATAATAATGAGATTAGGGAAATAAATTTAGGGCCAAACCCAAACCATCCGAGAGTGTGAAAAAGATAAGGCCATTCAACCCTATCAAACGCCTTCTCAGCGTCCAGGGCTATCGCCGCAAGGGAGTGTTGAAGATGGGATGATTTTGATAAGATGTTAAATAAAAGCCTAGTGTTATCAGTAATGTAACGACCTTTAACAAAGCCAGACTGTTCTTCGCCTAAGAGGTCAGGAAGAAAATGGTCCAGTCTTATCACTAATGATTTGGCAAAGATTTTATAATCAATGTTAACAAGGGAGATGGGTCTGTAGTTTTTGCAATAATGCAAATCTTTGCCAGGTTTGGGTATTAGACAAATGTGTGCGTCTGAAAAGGTCCCTGAAGAAGCACCTGAGTTAACAAAAGAGTGAAGAAGGGAATGGAGCTTTGGAATCAGTAACTTGGAGAAGTGAAGGTAAAACTCAACGGTAAAACCGTCTGGGCCGGGGGCTTTGTTAAGTTTGAGCTGTTGGAGTGCGGTGAGCAGTTCTTTCTGTGAGATGTCAGTTTCCAAAGAAGAAAGATCAAGGGGGAACTGTGCGGGCGTTTGAATATTTGAGAAGAATTGTGCGAGAGTTTGTGAGGAGGGTTGTGTATCAGCAGTGTATAAAGTCTCATAGAAACGTGAAAAAGCAGCAAGGATGTCAGCATCTTTATGTTGCAAGTGTGCACTGGTATCATAAACAAAGTCGATTGTTATCTTGCTATGCTTAACCTTCAAGTAATTAGCGAGAATCTTCCCAGCCTTATTCCTACCACCATAAAACTTGGCACTTGACTTAAGTAGATATAGTGAAGCATCCTCAGTGGATTTTTCGTTGAATTTAAGCTTAGCAGCGACCAAAGCAGTTAGTCTGTCTGTGGAATGGGACGTGAAATAGGCGTGGTCCAATCTTTTAATGTCAAGAAGGAGGGATTTAGTGAATTGGTGAGCAGTTTTGCGTTTTTTTGCGACATAACTAATAATAAAGTCGCGGGCAGCAGCTTTGAAAGCATCCCAAACAGAGTGTTTTGAAATGGGCGGGGCATCATTAAACAGAAAAAATTCATCAAAAAAGGCATTGAAGGAAGAGGAAAATTTGGGATCTAAAAGGAGGGCATTATTAAAACTAGGGGTGGGCGTAAAATCCGTTCCGCTCGCGGATTTTGCGGATTTTCAGTAAATCCGCAATCCGCGAACTTTCGCGGACTTACCGAAAATCCGCAAATCCGCGCGCTGCGAATTTTTTGCTTGTGTTCGCACTGCTCGCGGTCCGCGGCGCGGGCAGCAACAATCTCGCACTCGCGAAATTACAAAAATTACAATTGGGGAGGGGTGAAGGAAGTGGCCCAGTCTCCAACTTCCTGTTCCTGTCCAGCAAGCTCCTCCCATTGGGGTGGGGTGAAGGAAGTGCCCCAGTCTCCAACTTCCTGTTTCTGTCCAGCAAGCTCCTCCCATTGCTTAGTCCATTTCCTGGCCACTTTGAATTCGATCTTGACTGGGAAGGATTACTTTTTGTGGATGCTGCTGGATATTTGGATTTGAGGCCTTTTAGATTACTTTTGGATTTGAAATTTGATTTCACAAGTAAGTTGATAAGTTGATGTTGTTTGTTTGTGGTGATTTTTGTGTGTGTTTTTCGACTTTTTGGGGTGGGGTTGGGGGCTGGCTATGCTGGTGGGGGGCCATTTTGAGGCATGGTCCTGCAGGTCCTGGCCATGTTGTGGAAGGGGTCAAGCGGCCATTTTGAAGTCAGGCAGTGTGCTTTGTGCCCTAGGCCCACCCAGTCTGCTCTGATTTCTTTCATTATGCCCAGGGGGCCTAGAACTCCCGCGGATTTACCAAAAATCTGATTTTTTTGCTTGTGTTCGCACTGCTCGCGTCCCGCGCAGCAACAATCTCGCACTCGCGAAATTGTAAAAATTACAATTCTGCACATGAATTGAAAACCACCAGGCTTAGTTATGGGTGCATGCATGATACAACTGTTTTGTTGAATTTTAACATGATTCTGGCCAGGGCATGGATGGCATTGGATTGTGGTGATTTTTGTGTGTTTTACGACGTTTTGTGGTGGTGTTGGGGGCTTGCTATGTGGGTGAGGGCCATTTTATTGCCTGGTCCCGTGTGGGTGGGGGTCTAGGGGCCATTTTTAAGCCAGTTTGTGTGCTTTGTGCCATAGGCCTGCACCCAGTGTGCTCTGATTTCATCCATTATGCCGAGGGGGTCCAGAATCGGTCTGTTCGCGGATTTTGCGGGTTTTTTGCCATGTTCGCGTCGTGAAGCAACAATCTCGCACTCGCGAAATTGCAAATATTGCAATTCTGCACCAGAAAACCACCAGCAGGCAGCATAAACCTACTGAAACTTGATGGATGGCATTGGATTGTGGTGATTTGTGTTGTGTTTTTTGACTTTTTGGAGTAGGGGTTGGGGGCTGGCTATGTTGGTGGGGGCCATTTTGAGGCATGGTCCTGGCCATGTGGATGGGGGTCAAGCGGCCATTTTGAAGGCAGGCAGTGAGCTTTGTGCCATAGGCCTGCACCCATTTTGCCTTGCTTTCACCCATTGTGCCCAGGGGGAGTCAGTGGTACATGAAACTACAACCCTCTCTGTGTGCTCTCTTGGATCAATGTTAAATTCCTGTTTCCCAAAAATTTTGCAATTTTTATTTTTGATATTTCCATATTGTGGTGTGCACGTGTGTATTCATAAATGCCTACTTGCAAACTATTAATTGAAGCGCTACATATGCAACATATATTTAACTGATGTTCCTCTGTCTTCGTTTGCTTTTAGGTGCACAAAGTCAATAACTCCGCATCATCGTTGAGCATCAGTGCCAGGAAGAAGTCCTGCTGCGGCCTGCTGTTCCGACATCTGAAGAAGATGGCTCCAAAAAGAGGTGCCCGTAGCTCCTCTTGCAAGAAAGATGTCTCTACTAAGGAGAAGAAGAAGCAAGTGGCACCACTTACCAAGGAGACTGGTGGCTCGACCACTAAATTTTTGTGGAAAAAACAAAAGTCCACCATGAGTGCTGCACAGGTAGCCTGTTTAGTGGTTCAATCACCAACGACCAGTGATGTTGGCTCATCGCAAGAAAGTAGCAGCACACAATCAACACAGGTTGTAACTCATCTCACAAGTACTATTCAACAACCAAAGCCGCAACAACAACTGCATGGGCTACTAGTACAAGCACAAGTACATGCGCAAGGAGCTGTCCGAGAAGGAGCTGTCCGAGAAGGAGCTGTCCGAGAGGAGCTGTCCGAGAAGGAGCTGTCCGAGAAGGAGCTGTCCGAGAAGGAGCTGGCCGAGAAGGAGCTGTCCGAGAAGGAGCTGGCCGAGAAGGAGCTGGCCGAGAAGTAGCTGGCCGAGAAGAAGAAGGCCGAGAAGGAGAAGGCCGAGAAGGAGAAGGCCGAGAAGGAGAAGGCCGAGAAGGAGAAGGCCGAGAAGGAGAAGGCCGAGAAGGAGAAGGCCGAGAAGGAGAGGTCCATGGAGAGTTGCAAGTAGAGGTCAGTGAAGAGGCCCATGTAGCGGCGCATGGAGCGGTGCAAGTGCCCACAATGGTTGTTCTTCCAGAAGTAGGGGCACAGGAGGAAATTGACTTTGGAGCCGGGGTATCATGTCAGGAAGACGAAGCCACTCCTCCTGATGATTCATTTTCTCCCAGCTCCCCAGCAAGGAAAAGATCAAGGAGGGTGTGTAGACGTTCCTCTTCAAGCCCCGCTCCATCAGATGATCTGGATCTAGATTGGCAACCATCTCCGACGTCTGAGAGGGAGGCACACCATGAGCTGAGAAAGGTATCAAATGTTAAAAGGAAGGGCCCCGGAAAGCTCATACTTATGGATCCGAACGTCGGACTTGATGAAGTGGTTCATTCTGATGTTGTTGAACAGGATGACAGCAATGACCTAGTCATCACACACGTCATTCCAGCCACACCGGCCATGCAGCAGACAGACATTTATACCCTATCCCGACGTCATGCTGAGCGTGACCCTGGCGACGTGGCACTGGTAGCACCACCAACGCAGTCAAGTAGTACAACAAGTTCAACAAAACCTACAGCTCCCATATTTTCTCCCCAGAGGGGAACTCCATCCAGCTCGACTCCCTCATGTAGGGTTGCTGCAATAATTGCACAACCCAGTAGATGTCTGCAAGGCTCATCCACCACTGCTTCATCTGGCATTGGCAGTATCACCTCGTGCGGCAAAACCAGAAGTTTCCAGTCCCCAGTTTGGAACTTTTTTAGTGTCCATGCAAAGTATGATAACATAGCCATTTGTTCCATTTGTAAGACTAGACTTAGCCGTGGTAAGCCTGGTACCAACTATGGTACCGGAGGCCAGATAGGTCATCTTCAAAGAAGGCACAGTATGGAATGGTTTGCGCACCTAGCAAACATCGAGGGAAAGCAATCCCAAAGGGCAAGTGGCCAAAATATACCTGTACTAGATGTTTCATCTGAAGATGACGGGGAGGTAGAAGAAGCGTCAGACATTTGTCCGGTTGCACCCAGTACCCCTGGCAGCACCACACCCTCCGCAACACATAGGACGCACACTGAGAGTCTGGGAGACACACCAATGCGGAAAATGTCAACACTGAGCAGAACTGGGTCGAAGAAGGCATCAGCATCATCCAGTAAATTTGTCCAGCGCACCATTACAGCCATGTTCTCCTCAGATGCGCCATTTCAACGCAACCACCCAATTGTGCGCTTGTATAACACTAAGCTGGCTAAAATGCTAGCGGTGGACCTTCTCCCTTTTTCGTTTGTCGAAGGTGTGGGTTTCCTTGAACTCGTGGCAACACTGGCCCCTAAATGGAAGGTTCCTAGCCGGTTCTATTTTGCCAGGGTTGCTGTTCCAGCACTACATAAAGAGGTGCTTGAGTTGATTGGGGCAGCTTTGCAGAAGAGTGCTGTTCACACTATACACCTAACAACAGACATGTGGACCAGTTGTCAGGCCCTTGATTACATGTGCATCACTGCACACTGGGTCTCTTTTTCAGGGGTTGCAAAACAGATAAATGCAGGTGGTGACTTGGTCGAGATTTTTAAGAGTGCTTGTAAACATGCAACATTAGCCATGTTTGGCATGGAGAAAACTCATACTGCAGACAACATTTTGGATGACTTTAACAAAAAGGTCTCGCAATGGCTGCCCCCAAGAAAATGCAAGGTTGGTTATGTTTCTACTGATAATGGCAGCAATGTAGTTAAGGCCATGGAGGACGGTGACTATTTCAGAGTGGCGTGTTTGGCGCACTGTATAAACCTGGTCGTGCAAAAGTTCGTGAAAAAAGAAATTGCAGTCGACAAAATACTGACCATCTGCATAAAAATATGCACACATTTCAACCATTCTTTTAAGGCCCGGAAGGAGCTGAGGCGCAAGCAAAATTAACGTAGTATGCCAGTGAAAGCACTTATCCAGGAGGTGGCAACACGTTGGAACTCAACCTTCTACATGCTTGAGCGTCTGCATGAGCTGTTTCCAGTAGTCAATGAGTATGTCTACAACCTGGGTGGTGGTACGACAGAAATGATGCTAGCGGTGGAGCAATGGCAGCTAGTTAAAAGCCTGACAGACATGCTTCGTCCTTTTGAGGTCTTCACGCGTGAAGTCAGCAGGGAGGACTGTTCTTTGAGCAAAGCTATCCCATTGTTGCTGAAGCTCGAGCACCAAGTCAAGGTGGTGTCTTAAAAATTAAAGGATGCTGGAAAGAATGAAGCATATGAGTTGGTGCAGAGATTATTACAACGCCTAGTTAGCAATGAACGGCTTGTAAATATCAAGAAACAACAGCACTACATTTGTGCTACTATTCTGGATCCACGTTACAAAAAGCCATTGTTTGGCAAAGTATTAATTCCTTTTGAAACATCAGATGTTACAGAATACAAACGTTGGCTAGCTCACTCAGCCATTCGTTTTGAAAGAGAGCGGAAGGAAACTGTAGGAGAAGACAGTACTACTAGTGAATCAGCAGGCCATCAGGCGTCCCAAAAAAGCACTTCTGCATCTGTGCCTGTGGCAGAAGTGAGTGTCTTTTCCTCTGAGCCGTTAACCACACCAGCAACCGTATCATCTGCACCAGGCCCAGGCGATATGTCTGAAGAGGATTGGCTAAGTCAGCTAGGGTTTCCTTGTCCCAGAAAGGACACAGAAGTGCAAAGTACAGGAATCCGGGAGAACATTGTTTCAATGGTGCAGGCCTATCTGGATGACTCAACAGCGGTCAGTATTACTGAGGACCCATTAGCGTATTGGTATGGGAAAAGAAACATATGGCGAGAGCTCACCAACCTGGCTATCAATTACTTGTCTTGCCCACTCGCAAGCGTGTCTTCAGAACGTGTTTTTAGTTCTGCTGGTGGCATTGTGACTTCCAAAAGGTCCCGCCTCTTGCCCGCAAATGTGGAGCGGCTCACCATGATAAAGATGAACCAGCACTTCATACCACCAGATTACAAAGTACGAGAATGCACGCAGGAAGAAGAGGACACCGACCTACCTGAGGGAAGTTTTCCTCAGTTACCAGAAGTACTACCGATTCAATTTGCAGAGTTTGAGGACGAGCTCTGCTTCCCTGACAGCGAGTTCTGAAAATGAGTCAATGATTCATTAACTTTATTTTTCGTCCTTATTCACTTTTATTCCTGTGTGTCTGTCTTTCTTTGTTTAGCAAGTGCTTGATCACATTCACAACAAAACTGTAATCACCCCATCACAACAACAAGCCCATCAGCAGAACTGTCTTGATTTTGATGCCGCAGCATTCCTCATTTGGCAAATTACACGTGAACCAACACAATGACAGTGTTCAGTAAAACGAACTTACTGCAAAACCACCACCCACCAGGCTCAAAAGTAGTAAAAAACAGGTATGCTCAGATAAAGTTTGAAAAAGTATATTTTTATATCCCTAACAAAATAATCTCCCGCAAGACCCTCCCTAACCCCAACAAATAAATAGTCCTTCAAAAGTCCCCAAAAACCCCAACTCCCAATTCCCACCCCCCAAAAGTCTCTAAAAAAGGGGCAAGGGACACTCTAGGGATGCATGCTGTAGACTTTGACCTCCAGGGCATCATGCCTTAGGGCCAGGGCATCGTACTGCTCCCGGAGGATGGCGTGGTCTAAGCGGAGGCCCTCCAACAAATTTTGATGTTCCTTCAACTTGCGGACCTCCGCCTCCAGGTTGGACACTCTGTGGGTTGCACGGCGCAAGCGAGCCTTGAGAGTACTGTGAGGGGCAGCCTTTGCTGCTCGGCGGTGACGTCTGCCAGCCCGGCTCCGTACCGCCGGAGCACTGCGCTGACCGGCAGAACGTGGGGGCGCGGAGAGGATGCAGGTGTCCCATTAGATGTACTGGACTGCGTGTCCTCCCCCTCCAGTTCCACCAGCCGCCGATATTCCGCAACAGTGGCATCCAGCCTCCGTTGCCGGGCCAGGAGAGCCTGCATACTCCTGGATGGTTTGGATGTTTTAGTATGAACAACTATATGAAGAAAGAAAGACATAATCTGTAACGAATGCTCTTTAAGAATATGATTAACACAAAATGATTCAGCAGAAAGTTGTGTCACAGTACAACTAGCAACTAGCCAGCGCAGTACAAAACTATTGAGGCCAGTATCATGGGCGTCCGCAGGGAGGGGCAAGGGGGCAAAATTGTTTGGTACGTCATCTGCAAGCCGGCATAATGCCAGCGCAGTGAACTTGCACCCGAGAAAAATAACAGACGCACGCCATGATGAGTGACATACACTTGCGTTACTGTAACGGTCCAGTACATGCAGGTGGTGAAGCTCTTACTTTTCTATTACGGGTGGCACTGAGAATACTCTGTTACAAGGGCTACTGCTTAATTAATTTAACTTTCACCCTACAATACAAATAAACACTAAGAAAAGAAAATCAAGGAGCTAAATAATGGGATTATCTATCACTTCACATGGGATGTATTTGCTTACATATGGGATGACTTCAGGTGCTTTGCTTTTTATTGAGTGACCAGTGATACATCCACACATGAATGACGTACTACTACTAAAATTATTAAGAGGTGGGGAGTGGCCACCGTACTATTAACCGGATATATGCTGTGCTTGCAATAAAAACTACTGCTACTATTCATGGTAGTTTTTTGACAAAATTACAACTTCTTTTCCTTGCCTTTCCTACACTGGAACGGACGTGCGGGTGCGGTGTTACATGCTCTTCAAAGTAACACATAGTTCATCCAGTGACCGTCTACTCTCTGTAGATACACATCATATGCTATCTAAGAGTCAGATAGTACCATGATCCAGCTTACCTCTACCCGCCACCACCACTGTCTGCTTCCTCACAGTATCTTCTTGGGCGACTTGCGCCGCCTCCTCCCCAGAGTTGTCCTCGGAGTCGACCACCGCCACCACATCCGAGCTGGCCCCGCCACCAGATGTTCCACCTACAAAGTAGATTTAAGAATGTTAGATTACACCACTCACTAGTATTTGGTCTAGGAATGAAGAAATGTGAAAACAACAGAAAAAGTAATTGACTGTCTAATCTAAAGTAAAAATGTCCCTCCTTCCACGGAAAGGCTGTTGTCTTGCTGCACTTTTTTGTCACAATTGATGAATGCTTGCTTAATTTTAACACACACCATTTTTCTCTGAACAGACAGAAGCTGGACTTCTAAGGACAAGAGCAACATCAACTTCAAACCAGGTGAAAGCTCGGCTCGACCACAAGAAATGTGTTCCATTACTCATCAACTCAGCACCAAACACTTTTCCATTTCCAGCTAACTTAATTTTAATATATGTGTTTACTTTTAATAAAGCTTTTAAACTTGAATAGACTCTGTGGTTTTTGGTCCTCCAGACTAGAGTGACTGAGCGAAAGGTTTTGCAATTTTTGCAAGGAGGAGTCCGTGCCTCTGACACTACCAGGTTTATACAGTGCGCCAAACACGCCACTCTGAAATATTATTACTCTGGTGTTTAGTGTCCATAGTTCGGTTTGTGGAGAATTGTCCCTGCAACAGTAGTATTATGGATTGTGCTCCTATCTAAACACTATTTCGAAAAATTTTAATTAGGAACGCTTGGACAACAATAGGTCCTCTATATTTAAATGAAAACTTACTGGGGCCAGCAAAGGAGCACTCGCCGCCCTGGCCTGCATCCTCCTCCTCCTCTGGAGCCACAGCATCCTCCTGTTCCGTCCGCTTGCCCCTGGGGGGACCTGACGTACAACATGAAAGAAAGAACAGAAAACATTGATGATTGCTGCTTGTCGATGTCCTTGTCAACCAAATCAAACATTTAGAAAGAACAAGAACCAACTATTTCAGCCAAAAAGAGGGCTACAAAGGAAGGACTGCACCTGAGCCTCTACTCTAGGGGCAAATTTACAAGCCCCTTGCAGCTCTTTTGCTACGTTCTTGCGTCACTTTTGTGACGCAGCGCCACAACAAGAGAGGCGCCATGGTGTGGCGTATATTAACAACGTGATGCATATGGGAGATGCATCCCATTCTAAAGCCCTGCACCATAAGGGAGCGTTCCAGCGCAAGGGAGGACGTTCCTGCGCAGGAATGCATGCTAAAAGTGGCTATGGGGAATATATAAAATTTCAATCAGTCATTTAGGACAATGATGCGTCACTCAAACCCTGCGCCTGCATGAAGCAGACGTACGGCTTGACGCAGCATTGCTGGAGCTGCGCCATCGTTGCAACGCAACTCCATCAATGTGCCGCCTTACGGCACCGATGCCTAACGCTTCGGTGATGTTTTGGGACCATGGTGCGCCGCATTGTAAATACGGCGCACCATGGGTGGTGCTGGCATGCCGCACACTTTGCAGGGATGCGCAGGTAATTGCAAATCTGACACTTAGGGGCATACTTACGAGTTCTGGGCTGCACACCTCCAGAGGTGCGCCAGAACAAATGCGTAACACAAAACTAACCTTGCGTCACGGTAGATGCGCCGCAATTACAATGCGGCACACCCTGGCGCAAGGGTAGGCAGATGCGTGACGCATCTCGTGACGAAAGAGGGGCGCATCTCTAGAGTCGCGTCGCAGGCGCAATGCAACTCTAGCAATGCTCAGGGCTGCCCAATACTCAACATACCGCATCAGTCCTTACGCCTGCTTCAAGCAAGCAGGCATAAAGAATTGACGTAGCAGCGTCGCGGAAGTGCCTGCGTTATATCTTGTAGTTTTCACGCAGGCACTTTTGCGAGGTGCACAGCTGCCTGACCACCCCCCCCCCGCGTGGGAACGCACCCATTGTGGCGCAGGCCCAGGCCTTAACGTGGCGCATTTCCCTAGATGCATCACGTTGTACATGACTCGCAGGGATGCGCCACGTTTACGTCGCTGTTGCGTCAGGTAAGGCAGCATAAACGTGGCGCAAGGGGCTTGTAAATCTGCCCCTTTGTGTCTAGCATTACGCAGTTCTGTAAAGTACACTCATACATTACTCAGCACAATTAAATGAACACAAAATAGAAAACAAATAAGCAGTGGCACCGCCACAGAGAAGGAGAGCAGTGCACCTGAAATGCACAGAAGATTTTGAAATATTAATTTACCTCTACTATCAATGTAATCGGCAGCATTATTGCTCTTTGTAAAAAAGTTAAAACAAACATTTGCAATATAACACACAGAGCAGGAGAAAAAACAGAGTAGTGAGTGATGAAAAAATTGCTACTACTACTCACCAAGCCCGGGGACCTCCACTCCCAGCAGGTCGAGCAGGTCGCGCTCCCGGTCCAGGAGATCCGTCCAGCGGTGGGTCACCTGGTTGTAGGTGCGCTGGACCCCCGAGATGTCAAACAGGGCCCGGCACACCTCCTCCCACCGCTTCCGTCGCTCCTGGAGGTTGTAGTCACCAGCGATCCTGCCGCCTGCCGCGATGGTCCTGGGGAGGCGGCGCTGTACAAAGTAAACCAGTGCGCCCACCTCCTCAGGGCTGAAGATGTCCCCGGGCACCATCATTTCCGCCCTCAAACGGCCACACGGGAGCCGGGCACGGGCTGCGGGGCCCGACTTGGGCAGCTTGACTGATGGCTTCACCATGGTCTGCGTTCAATTGTAGATGTAGGATGCACACCTGTTTTTCCAAAGTATATCCATATTTTCACTTTCTCCTTGAATGCGTGCATACTGGCAAAAAAGCCTTGCCCACATGGCTTTTGGATTTGTTACAACAATATGTGGGGCGACAATACGCCCCTCTCCCAGTTGCACTGCGAATTATGCTTCTTTAGCTCCAATTTATTATTTCACTCATTTTACTCATGTTCATCAACGTTTTCCAAATTTTTAAATCATCTTTATACTTTTAGTTGCTCAGTAAAATCCACGCGCAGGAATAGTTGCCATTTCCAAAGTTTCCCATGTTTAAGTGTGCCTTCCAGGCCTCTAACAAAAACACGAATTGATAGAAATTCATCCAGGCAGTGTTTATTAAAAACCCAATGCATTTCGGGCTGACAAAGCCCTTCTTCGGGGGTAACTGAAAATAACAATAAAACATTTCAATTTATCTTGTAATGCACTTTCGTACTTTTTACTTACAATTAATTATTGTTACATTTCATGTTGTGGTGTTAATCTTAGCTCTGCAATATTCGTTCTCATCTATGTATAAATGCTATTCCTGTTTCTCCATTAATAATCCCCTGCACAAACAGCTCTGATGTTAAGCCCCATTCATCCTGTGACTGTTAGCGTTGCATCGTTAACCATGCACTTTTCCGACTTTTGCCCGCCCTTTCTCACCTCATTATCAATCACACTTCCATTCGCCAACAATTATACCTCCCGCTTTTTCTCTACTCACTATCGGTCACACTTTCACTCACCAACACTCGTGACTTCCCATTAACTCAATTTATCGCTAGCTCGCAACATCCTATGTAATCTCAAACAAAAAGTCTCAACACATTGCTTCTCATACCTGCCACGGCGTTAAAATCAGTCCGTCCACATCTCACCAACGTCAATCAACACATGCTAATCCACCCTTCTTTTAACCGCCTAAGACTCGTAATCTCCTCCCACATTGCTGTTACCATATAGACCGGCTATACTACCTTGCCCTCCTCCTATCGTCACAGCATACACAAAAGTGAAAGAAAAATACATTTCCCACAATGCAATGTAATGAAAAAACTCTGAATAGCGTTAATCATATGTATAAAGTGCCGCTAAGTTTTTTGCCCTCCAGCTTTCACCACTATAAACTTCAAAAATAACCAGTGATCATTTGTAATAAAGTTAATTTCAGTCTCTCGAGTAACAACAACTTGCTCGATGAATTAAGATGTTACACCATGCACGTGGGTCATCACTTAATTGTTTACATTTCTTCATTGTCATCCTTTTTACTGCCGGGTGCGATCCTATTTGAGGGCAATATATGCAAAAGCGTTCAATTGTAGATGTAGGATGCACACCTGTTTTTCCAAAGTATATCCATATTTTCACTTTCTCCTTGAATGCGTGCATACTGGCAAAAAAGCCTTGCCCACATGGCTTTTGGATTTGTTACAACGATATGTGGGGCGACAATACGCCCCTCTCCCAGTTGCACTGCGAATTATGCTTCTTTAGCTCCAATTTATTATTTCACTCATTTTACTCATGTTCATCAACGTTTTCCAAATTTTTAAATCATCTTTATACTTTTAGTTGCTCAGTACAATCCACGCGCAGGAATAGTTGCCATTTCCAAAGTTTCCCATGTTTAAGTGTGCCTTCCAGGCCTCTAACAAAAACACGAATTGATGCAAATTCATCCAGGCAGTGTTTATTAAAAACCCAATGCATTTCGGGCTGACAAAGCCCTTCTTCGGGGGTAACTGAAAATAACAATAAAACATTTCAATTTATCTTGTAATGCACTTTCGTACTTTTTACTTACAATTAATTATTGTTACATTTCATGTTGTGGTGTTAATCTTAGCTCTGCAATATTGTACTGAGCAACTAAAAGTATAAAGATGATTTAAAAATTTGGAAAACGTTGATGAACATGAGTAAAATGTGCTTTGCTTTGCCACAATAATGTACACTGACTGGTCAACCAGAGGGTGCTGTGATGACACCGAGGGTGGCATGGGTGTGATAGCCAGAGGGTGTCATGGGTGAACCAGAGTGCCAGTGTTGACAGAGGATGGCAGTGCTTTGCTTTCCCCCAATAATGTACACTGGTGAACCAGAGGGTGCTGTGATGACACAGAGGGTGACATGGGTGAGCCAGAGGGTGGCATGGGTGAACAAAGAGAGTGCCAGTGGTGACAGAGGGTGGCAGTGATGAAGAAAGGCTTGCAAACAGGCTGGGCACGTAGAATCAACAAGTTCGCAAAACTGGCGACCCGACAAGTAAGTTCGCAATTTGCGAAATTGTACGAAACCCTCGCGAACTTGCAGAAACCCGTGCGAACACAAAAAAAAAAAAAAGCAAAATCCGCGAGAATTAGCGGATTTTGCGGATTTTCGCAATCCGCAAATACGCAAATACGCAAATTCGCAAATTCGCGGATTGCGAATCCGCTAAATCCGCCCATGCTTAATTAAAACGCCATCTCCTGGGTCCATCAACTTTGGGGATCACCTCTAGGCTAACTACAACAGGGGCGTGATCCGATAGCAAAATCGGACCAATTTCTGCTGCAGTAAGCGTTTGAGCAAGATCATGGGAAACAAAAATGTAGTCAATCCGTGATTGGGAATGATGATACGATGAATAAAAAGTAAACTCCTGCAAAGTTGGGTTGCATAATCGCCAAGAGTCAACAAGCTTATGTTGAGATATAGTTTGAGTAAAAAGTTTATGTGATTTAGTGGGGATATAGGTGGCATCAGATTTCTTGTCTAAAAATGGATCAAGAGGCTGATTACAATTATCGTCCATGAATTGGGTGATGCGTGGAGAAAACTCAGCCCAAAAAAGGGGTTCACCATTAGTGGGGCCATAAACATTAAGAAGAGAGATTGGAACACCTCTAAGCGATAGTCTAACATGTGTCCATCTGCCATTAGTATCAGATTCTTGGGAAATAACTGTGAAAGGGAGAGATCTGCGACAAAGAATTGCAACACCATTTCGTTTGCCATCTCCTTGTGAATAAAAAACATCTCCCACCCAACCTCTTTTAAGCTTAGCAGATTCTACATCAGAGAGGTGAGTTTCCTGAAGAAAAGCAATATCAACATTCAACTTGGCTAAGTGAGATAAAATACGTTGACGCTTAATTGGGGAATTGATACCCTTAACATTCCAGGAAATTATATTCAAGGACATGACTTATACAATAAGGCAACAAAGTTGTTGAAAATAAAAACTATGCAAAAAGTGAAAGGTGCGAACAAATCAAGATAAAAGATAGAAATAATGAGAAATACGAGAGGAAGGAGAAGGATAAAATGAATAGGAAGAAACCAGCGTGCAGAAAAAACATACAAGAGAAGAGGAGAAAAACCCATGTAGAAAATTGAAGAAGAAGGGAATAAAGAAGTAGTAGAAAGTGAAAAAAGAGAAAGAAAAGGGAAGTGTGCAAAGATGAAGGAACCTGTAAGAAAAAGGGACATAGGAAAAATTAGAGAGGACTGCAAGAGAAGTATTGAAAGAAAAGAGAAGAGAAGGAAGGAACTACAACCTGAAAGAAAAAAAAAAGTTAGAACCGCTGCAGTGACAAGGGAGTTGAAACACAAAAGGAGAGGTAGGGAAAAAAGGGAACAAAAAAACAAGGGGAAGAACATACCTACAAAAGGAGAAGACAAAATGGAGCTGGGAGGGAAGGGGCCTTTAGGCAAAGCAGCACAGACGTGGACAGCCGGGTGGAAAGCCAGGGAGACATCGTCGAACGAGGAAGAATCCTGCAGAGACAGAATGGGAAAATACAAAACCAATTACAAACATGAATCCAGGGAAAAAACGACAAAGAACAAGGAGCAATCGACCACTATACAAGCAACGGGGGTTAACAAGCAAGGGAGCAGAGCAAAACAGGAGGGCAAAAATACTTTAAATACGAAAACATCAGAAGAACAAGAACCAGCATGGAAACTGTTCAGTCAGGATGCGACGAAGAAGGCCCAGAAGAGTTCATGGCAGTAGTCTTGTGTGCATTAATGAAGCTCTGTAGGCGTACCGGATACTCAAAGGTGGTTGTCCTGTTGTTGTAGGTTACTTTAAACAAACAGGGATGATACAGTCCATATCTAGCACCCATGGAACGAAGGACATCCCTCATGCCTAAGAAGGCCTTTCGACGATTAGCAGTTGCCTTTACATAATCCTGAGCGAACAACAAGGGAGAACCAGACCATGATAATTTCGGTGAAGCTTTGGCAGCCATAAGAACCTTCAGAAGGTCAGTATATTCCAGAAAATAGAGAATAACACCTCTTGGTCATTGCGACATTGAAGCAGATGTAGGTAAACACCCCAACCGTAGTGCACGTTGTATGTTAAGAGTTGTACCTTCTGGCAAGTGGAGCAACTTAGGAAGAAAGGAGCGAAAGAAGGTGATTGGGTCTGAACCCTCAAGACCCTCAACCAAACCGTAAATGCGTAAGTTGTTCCGTCTGTTTCTATTTTCCAACTCCTCCACCTGCTTCTGGAGGGTGCCCACTTGTGAGGTTATATGCGAAACCGCGGTGTGAGTTTCCTGAAAGGAGGCAACAGATTGTACAACTGAAGGGACTCTGGTTTCAATTTGCGACCAATTGTCAATTAGAGTTTGAAGCTTGGCATTAGTTTCCTCCATAAAAGGACGCAAGGTCCTGATTTCTTCCAAAAAAGGTCGAAAGGATCTTATCTCTTCCAAAAGGAGTTCCATTGAAACAGGTGGAGACGATTTGAGAGGCGAGGGAGGATCTTTCTTCAGCCTCTTGGTATTGGTTTTTCCTGATGCTGTCTGAGAAGGCTCCATTGCAGTGTCAGAACCAGAGGAGGTGAGAGAGTCCTCTAGTTTAGAAAAAGCAGAGAACACTTTTGAATTTTTCACAAAAGCCACCTTCGTCGCAGATTTGGAGTGTATGAGCGACATAAGTTTGAGCCGTCCCATATAAAAGATAGGAACCTATGTCAAAGCGCACATTTACAGAAAGATGCGCAAGGTTTTGAAGCTGGGAAGAGATAAAAAGTCCAAGGAGGCTCTACTAGGTAGGATAAGGCTTAGACTAAAAAATTGTCGAAAGTAGGTCCAACATCTGCCGGTAGGTCATAAGAAGTGAGCAGCAGTGACAGCGTGAGATAATGGGTGAGAGGAGAGTAACAGTGCTGCAACAATTCACTTCGTTGACATAATAATAAGCCAAAATGCGTAGCTGGGTAGTTCCCTTGGCTAATAGATGTGTCAAGACAAAAGCAGAAAAAGATGACACACTTTCAACCGGAGTAGTAGTCACCCGGTGAAAGACAGCATAGAGCAAAATTTCAGCATGAGCTTAAATAAAGAGGACTGCTGTGAAAGACTTCAAGCGATTGCACAAGCGTTAATAGGATAATGAAGCAGAAGACATGGAGCATTCATATAAAGGAAACGATGCAGCAGCCTTTCATTGCACAGTTCGTGAGGAATAGGTGAAGCACTAACATGTGATGAAGAAGGCACTCAGATTCATTTTAGCAAAGGCTCTGAACTCTAAAAGACGAGCGGTTATGGTATGAAGAAAGTTCCTCACAGAGGCGGCGCTGGTGTAATACGAGCGGCGTCATAAGATGGCGGCCGCGATAATACCTGGAATGAAGCCGCCAACTGCTGTGATATAATCTCCGCTTTCAGGGCATGTCAACTCGCGGAAATGGTCATGTCGTCTTCCGGAGATGTTCCGCCACCGAGAAGGGCCAGTGAAGCAAGAAAAGACGGGCTGTGAAAGGGAAAGCTCCCGAGGCGTCAGCCGAGCCTCACACGGGCGCCGCCATCACCGTCGGGCGCCAAGCCACGCCCCATCATAGCTGCTATTTTTAAGTTTGCCAAAAACCTGGAAAATAAACCAATTCAAGAAATGCTAAAAATCTATTTTTCAAAAATGATCTCCGTGGCTACTTATAGGGCAGCAATTTGGGACATAGAACAAGTTGAGTTACTGCAAATCATAAGAGATACATTTACAAAAAGATTGCAATCTATTCCTGGGTCATGCTCCAATGTTATTATTCATAAAGAACTGGCTTTGTCCTATATCACGGATACCATTAAAATGGCCCTATATTGTTATGGATATCTATATGGAAAAGGAATCGGTCCCACTAAATAAGACATTATGTGCCTTGACCGTCCCACATCTATTACATGGCTAACTTATGTAAGACAGTATTTTTGTGCCTTGGGTTTGGCGAACCTTTATGAAATGCCCACACAATGTGCAACGTTTTCTAAATATAACCTAAAAGATCTGTTTATAGCTAAAGCTAACTTATATAGAAGGAATAAAAACAAAGCAAAAGGTTCAGTAATAATGTGTCAGGCGATGCCACCCTCCCAGTTCAGGCACCTTTCCTTGGTAGATAACACTCACCACCACTTTCTATTAATAAGATTCCGCCTAAATTATATCCCCTTGATGCCGGGATATCCATCTAATGTATTCTCAATAAATAAGCTTTCCTGTCCACAATTAAAATCAATCCATTTCCCACATTTTGGTTGTTTTGTTCCCTCTATACAACAGAGAGAAAAAGGTTCATTGTTCCAATACTGCAAAAATTGACCTTACGCTCCCATAGATCAGCTCTTGTAGTACTACAACAATTGGAATCGCTGTTTATATGTTTTATGATGGCGTCTTTTCTAAATGCTGCTTTAAAATCGAGAAGAACTGCTACTGTCTCGCTAATTTAGTCAGACATGGTTGTTTTATAGTTCAGGGATACATTTGTAGGTAACTTTGATTCCAACAGGTTTTTATCATGATGAAATTAGATTGCTGCTAACGCTCCTGTAGCTATACATTTTAGACAGTTTAACTTTGTTTATACTGTCAAGGCGTATATCGGCCATTAAATTCATTGCAATTGTATAATGGCTATCTTATAATAACATCTAGGCCATGTTGTTTAAGATATTAGGATTTGAGACCATTGTTACTGAATTAATGTAAACAATATTTATTTACATGTAACAGAATGTACACACTTTTATGCATTTTTATTATGAAATAAAGTTGTTGTTGATGATGAAATTATCCTTTAGAACTCGTTATTAGCGGTATTGATACTTGCTTTGTGTAGCGATTCCCCTGCTTTTTCTCTTAGTCATCATTTCCTTTGTTTGACTGCCAGTTTTAATCTAATCCACAACCCTGGACTTCGAGTCTACATCTTGGGGTTTTATGTGGTGCTTCTTTTAGCCTCTTCTGTGCCTTGGTACATGATGGGTCGAATAATCCTTTCCTTTCTTGTCTATTTCTTTCCATTTGGTACAATAAGGCATTCCTTCATTACCTGCCTGATTTTCAAAAAAGCATTCATTTCAGTTATTGGGTGTGAGGTTTGATTTAGCAGGTCTCAAAAACTTCCCCTTTTCTATTGATTAATTGTTTCAAAAACCCTGCAGAAATAACCTGTGACCACGACAAAGAATATCCATTAAGGGTCGCTATTTCAAGCTGACCAGTCTGGTAGTTATTAAGGCGTTGCTGGTGGTTACAAAATGGAAGCAAATGAAATGTGCACATACTGGGGAAAATGATCCCTCAATGAAATAGAATGGGTATTAAAATTAAACGCAGGGGCAGCTCATTTGTTGGAGATTAAAATGTAAACAGTAACGCTGTTGGCATTTCTCCCATTTAAATGTCACTAAAAAAGGGCGTAGGGGGATGTTATTTAATTGGTAAATACCAGGTCAAGGTAGGGTGCACAGCATTTAAACGTGTGCCATGTAGTGAGAAACACCCAAAAGCAGCTTTTTTATGTGAAATGCTCTAGCTGTCCTATGAGAAATCTAGATTGCAGATTTAAATATTAAATCCTGCTTTTTCTCAGATGTGCGACCAGCCAGAACCATCATTGTTAACTTTTAGAAAGATACATTTTCCCTTCTTGAAGCTTCTGGAAGCTAATCTGCAGTAGCCTGCCATCAGGTGCCCTGTCAATGCTTAACTTAAATGAGGTATGAAAAATGTTCCCATAGCAGAACAATGGCTTGGGCCTTGTGAGAGGATGAACTGGGTTTGAGGCAGACTCTCCCTGTCAGCTCAGGAAGAACACCTGGGGGCTTTAAGGAACTTAATCAACTTAAATGGGACATAGGTGAAGGCTGCCAATTCATAGTTTAGTGTAAGGGGAAACCTACAGAAGGGGAAGCCTTTGTTCTTTATGGCCAGAGAAACCAATTGGGCACCAGCCTAGTGGGAGGGGGAGCTGGTCCTGGAACAAGTTTGGTTCAGCTTATGAGGAAGGGACGGCATATTTCTTTAATATACTTCCGCCTGGGGTGCCCAAGATGGTATACGAGTGAGCCATGACTCTGTGTGTCTCAGTCTCTATAGCGTCTGGCCCATCCTAATAGCCGACAAATGGGGTAAACTACCCTCAATTGCTGCACAGCAACAGAGAAAGCTATGGAGAATTGCCAGGACAGCCAAGGGACTCAACAGCTCCTGGGACCGCCAAAAGGGGATAATCACATCGAGCCACAAACATGGTGGTGCACTAGTCAGAGCTCCATGGCGGGTAGAGCTTAAGAACTCATCGTTCCACTGGGGGGCCTGGGTAGAGCATGCCTGTCTCCAGGAGAGGTGGTGGCCAGTGGAAAAGCAAGAGGCGGAGACAGCTTGCCGGCAGGCTGCCATGCCATCGGCTTGGCCCCTCCATACTTTCGGTGACCTCTGCCTCATCTGAAGCCTGCAGGCCTATGCCTGTGCCAGACAGCAGTGCAGCCCTAAGCCTGGAATGGGAGTGCCCTCCTCATCGAGTACTGTGGATGCCTCAGCTCGCTATCATAGGGACTAGAACCAGGAGCAGAGGACTAGGGAGCCAGCCGCCCTTGAGTGGTGGAACCAGAATCAGACAGACGACTCATGCTGTGTCTGACTGGGGACTGTAGCTCTGATTCTGGCTCAATAGGAGCATTGTGGATCCAGAGTGGAGACCTGTACTTCACTCAGAGCCCAAGGGGGTACGCTCTGCCAATCTGCTTTGGGCCCCGCTCCTGGAGGAGAGACCCAAGCCCCAATAAAAATGACTAAGAGACCTAGACACTGATTGAGACTTTCACTCTAGCTAGGATTGCCACACTACCAGAGACTGAGGCCATCTTGGGACCTTGTCAATAACGTCATTCCCTCATGGGTGCCCATACTAACTTCCCTCTCTGTGCCGGGATGAGGGGGCCCTGCATGCCATGAGGACCTAAGCTGGGTGTATTTGAGGCCCACTCTCTCACCCGCATTTAAAGATATGCTTGTCAAGCCTGGAGGACAACAGGGTAGTGAGCACCTCCCATCAAAAGGTCTGGACTCTATGTCGGATAGTGGAGAGATGGATGCCCCAGTGACCACTACCTTTTTAGAGTTACTTTTTGCCTCCAGATCCTTAGAAAAGAACTCCCAGCTGAGCTCCAAGAAATGCGCCAAACAGTTGACAGCCTGTGGGACAGACTGTCTTCCCTAGTAGAAGACTATGAAACCATTCAGAAAGAGGAGCTCAAACAGATCAAGACCTTCGCCGCCTCCGGGACCAAAACCAAGATCTACATCCCACAATGAAGATCTTGTTAACCAATCCTGGTGCAAGAACATCCTCATTAAAGGCGTATCATCTGGCTCTAATGGATCCAATATCACCCTTTTGTTGTTGAACTTGGCTTGTCCCTCCGGAGACAGACATTAAAATGGATTGTGTCCACAGAGTGGGCATTAAGATACCAGATTCAGCACCACCATCAGACATTTTAGTGTTTGTCCATGATCACACACTGAAAGAGTGCATACTATGGACAGGGAGAGACTAACATCCAATACAATTAAAGGGCCATTTCCCAACTCATTATCAGGATTTACCTGCCTCCACCATTCAAAAGCGTAGAACTTTTTTGCCTAGTCACAGCACACCTCAGCAATCAGTGATCTCATATACTTTGGGGCGTCCGTTCCAGCTGGGTTTTTGGCTTCAAGGTAGGCTCCACCTGATCTGCTCCTTTGAGGAAGCCTGTGGACTGCTTGGCATTGAGGACTACCCGGCAGACGATTCCTCAGCTCGATGGCGGGCAAGTAGATCTGGTGACCATCAACATTGGCGGAATAGATACAGGTATCTCAGTTGAGGTGCTCCACCTGGACCCGGAGACAATATCAAAGGAATGTCAGGCAGTGTTTGAGTCCTTACCTGGAGATTCAGCACCTCCAAAGAATCTTGAATTTGGCCAAAATGCACCTCCTCTGTTTTTTGAGCTGGGTTAGTTGGGTTCAGGGTGGGGCCACCATATTCCTTGAGATACAAATACAAATACAAATACCTGGAAATTCACCTTGAATAAGGAGTGCAGACATCATCTAAAACCAACCCTAAAGAAGCTGGGAATAAGAACATGCTGGAAGGCGGTTAAAGCATGCTTTGATGACAAAAACATCCAATTAGCAAGTCATTTTGTCAAATTTCTGGAAAAAGCAGAAAAAAACAGAACGACAGAAGGGAGAGATCGGACGAAGCAAATCCAAATGGCAAATAAAATCTAATTACCTGTTTGGCATTGACAAGGAGCAATCACCCCAACGCAAGTCTGTATGTTACAAAACAGCGGAAGGCATTTGCACCTAGCCATAATGCTTCCTTGAAAACCTATTTTTCAAGTGTCATTCCAATCTGCTCAAATCTGCTTCAAGATCATGCAGTCACAAGTATTTTAACATAGACACTTTGGGCCATATAATGACTTTTTCTAACCTTTATCTACGGAAAGTGTTAATGAAGCCTAAACTTTCAACATTTTAGCATCATGAAACTTGTTTTAATGTTTTAACATCATTTTTTAATAATCTCATTCACAAAAAGGGCGGCACCAGATAAATCTGTATTTTATGTACATTTATTCCATTACATGTAACTGAATGCAATTGTTTTAATTAACTGAGCAAAAAATAATTACTTACTAACCTTGTATATCTATATTGATGGACACTTTTTGACATTCAGATGCTACAAGACTTTTTAGGATTTCGAAGGCATGATCCACAGTACTGTGAGTTCTTGATTCTGCAATATTGTGGATTTTCATGAGAGCATTAGGGGTTATTTGTAGTATTTGGAGTAATGGGAGTGGCCATCATATGAAGGGTAATCAACATCACCTGCAAAGCCAGTGCAATACATGTTTTGGATTGAATGGCCTGAACTGGGCATACATGATAAGCTTCAGCTGTTGTGTCTGAACTGTACACATGATGACAGGTCTTTGGAGCAAGCATGGCCCAGATAAACAGTCCAATGAATTTGTTTAAATCTACTGAATCCCTGTTTATTCCAATTTCCTGACCTTTCCCTCTTTTCTATTTCCCTTTTCACCAGTTGATAACCTTGTTCTCAAATGTATTCTCTAAAATTCCTGACACAGGTGGTGAAGAGTTGCTTTTGTCTTTTCCATTAAAGGCTTCTGGAAGTGTATTTGAAATTTAGAATGGCCATTAATATCCATCATGATTCCCAAAATGTTTTCTGCAGTCATCCTGCAAAGTGTCTTTATTAGATATTTTGTCAAATAAAAGGATGGCACCAGGAGTTGGAATAGTCAACCGGTCAGCTCAGAGTAATTGCTCATATGTGAAGATAAAATCCAGTTTTTCTTCAATATTGTTCTAAACCTAAGTTAACTTTCTTTTTGGTGGGATGTGGTGAGACCTGAACAAATTAACCTACGTTGTATGTACTATTGTAACGTGTGGTACTTACCCTCTTGTGGATCCTATAATTATGGCACTATGACTGATTGAATAACTTTTTTTGGTTGAAAAATACCACCATAAAAGTAAACATACAGAGCACATAAAATATGTTAAACTACTAAAAGATAATTACATCTGCACTTAACAAATGTTTAAACACATATCATATCCACATTTTTCACAATTGTCACACCTTAAGTAAAGTTCTTATTGCCCCCTGATTGTACAGCTGGATGAAGAAATCGGGACACATATATACATGTTTCTTCATCTGAAAGTCGCTGGAGAAAGTGGTAAGCTGGAATACAGTTCTTTAAGTTCTTAGTCTCATGAACGGAACCAAAAAACATTGAGGGCTCCCCCCAAGTCACTTTCTGACAGCCTTTCTGAGTCGGGCAGGCCAACGAGGAAAGGCTGTTGGAAATCGACATTGTAATCCCGATGGCAGAAACGCTGTCCATAGGGGTGTACAATGGAGTTCTGAGCAACAGGAACACGCTGAAAATCATTCGGAACTGAGTCAGAATCAGGCCTGGGCATAGTTTTGCTACGCAGAACTCAGCAAAGTGACAAAAAAACTCTATGAAGTTCCACAAATGGCAGAGTGCAGTGTGAACTGTCGTTCGCACTGATCTTCCTGCGGCTCGGGTCGAAATTGTGCCAGAGGAGCATTTGCGAGCGGGGGAAAAAACTCCACTGCACTATGTGGAGTAGAGTTTTCTGCACTTCACAAACTCTGCAGAGTGCAGAAAATGCCGCAAACAGAGCGGAGTTCACCACCCAGGCCTAGTCAGACTGACTGGGCGGTTTAATTTCCAACCACGAACATTGTAATCGGGTGGTCAGAAAGTAAACCGACCGAGTCAGTCGACAGGGCTCTGACCCGGTTGAGGAGATTCTGACTATCGAAAGGAGGCTTTCCGCCCGACATCGTAATGAGACCCTAAGTGTATAATCTACAAAAATTACTAAGGAAAAGAAAAAGGACCATTGATTGTTTATCAACGTTATTGCACAGGCAGGCTCTTGTGTGTAGGTTTGGCTGGCACTCTATAGGAAAACAGAGTAGATCCTTTACTGTATCAGCTCTGAACCGTAATTAAAGAGAGTGTTCCCAATTCCTATTTGGTTTCCATAAGTTACTGTCTGAATTAACCCCTGTATTAATCATCAAACAAATTAGCAATGGTTACTTTCTGGGATTCATTCCTAACCCTATTTCCATGTAGTTGGAATAGCAACAGTGCAAACACAAATTTTTCAACAATATCAGCACATGAAGTTGTGTAAAAAAATGCATTAGAGAATCTGATCCCATCAAATGATTCTTTTACATATGCTAACTAAGGAATGATCGGACCTTTATTCCATGCCAAAAAATCAATAATGATGGCCTTTGTTAAAAGTGCTTCCTCAGTCTACCAGATAGAGAGCCACAATAGGGAGGTCTGGTCTGAAATAAAAAAACAATCAAATAAGATAAACCCAGATCACCATGACAGATGAAGTGTGAGGAGTATACAAAAACTGCCAGAATTCTCGTACAAAACGTATGCTCTACCCTCTGGATAGCTGTTCAATCAGCGATTCCCCATACACCCGCACCCTAACAAGTTGTCGGATCACACTGTGCAGCATAGATTTGTAACAGTGGGGCCAATAACCACCCACTAAAAGGATGCAGAAGACTAAGAAGTAAACCCATTGACCTGGATCTCTTTGCCCTGCTTTACAAAATAATCGGTGTCCAAGAGCCTGTTGAGCTAAAAGTAACACCTAAATAGGAAAATGGCACTAATTGCACCATGCACGTTCTTCTCTTTGATTTGATATGAGTATTTTCACAATATGTATGTTATCCCTCAGTTGCTTGATGAACTTTTTCTAATACAATTTCTGTTCTCACCTGGTATTTGCTCAACCAACACAAAATAAATTAGCCTGCTCTAGATCTATTATTAAAGTGCCTCATCCAAAACACATGAAAATAAAATCCATCAAAGGGACATTAATAAAGAAATACTTGTGTACTTATACATTGATGAGGATTGCGAAACTGATCATAATATTGAATAAATGAATACGAAGTTATCACCATTAAAGAGGGATTATGAGGTAGGCAAGTACCAAGTTACTGGTGTAGTAATGCTTACCCCTCGAAAGTGATTACTGCTTATTCACTAAAACATGCTCACGTATAGAAAAACATCAGAAATGTGATAATGCAGGTGGCAGAAAAATCTGTGAAAATGTTGCCATGCCCAAAGTTCTACTGACAAAATAAATATGATACATATGAATCCTATGTGGCTAATGTAAAAACCCAAAAACTCAAGGGTGCAAACAATCCTAGGACTAGATACAAACAAATGCAACTGCAGAAATTAAATGTCCAGCAGTATGTTTTGGAGGTTTGGCCAAAGAGTACCCAAAAATCATGTATAGCTACCACAGTGCTGAAAAAACCTGGACCATAACTACCAGGTTAATATCAAGTCTCCACACTAAACACTGTAACTCAAACATAAGGAGATTATTTCATACGGAAATTTACACATAGACACTAACAGCTGGGTAGAAGTCTCCATCTTGATTATATTCACCAATTATTGGTGAAAATCTCCAGTAAGTAGTAAAATGTGAGTCTTCACTCTCTTACACGAGGAAATGTTGTCTCTTTAGAATCTGTACACCTGTAGGCAGAGTACTGAATTCAACTTTGGTGGACACTACTCTGCCCTACCACCTTAATAGACTAAAGTTCCCTTCAAGACACAAAGCTCACTTTTCACCAAATTATGAAATTCTTTATTTGCAGAAGCAAACTAAAAAGTAGCAGTTTGTTTGTGAAAAATAAAAGGCTAATGCCTCCCTCATTCTGGGAGTCACTAAGTTTTTTGTATGTCCTTCACTGCCACTTTTTACCTTGCAGTGATGGACAGAAGGTGTAACCTCCTTCCTTCTTTGGTTGTGACAGAGTACCTTCTCTGTCAATATCTGATTCAAGCCCAGATATTGCTCCAGTGGAGGCAAAAATCGTATACACCTGACAAACATTAACTCTGCAGGCACATGAATAAAGGTCACACTTTAGGATTTACCCTCTTCCCCTTCAACTGTGTTATATTGTTTGTCTACAAAGACCCTGCTAAAGCCCCGAATATACAGCCATCCCCGCTAGAGTGGAAGAGGATCTTCACTGAGAAAGAGACAGGCCTTGTAGTTCTCTTTTGTGAGGAAGGGCCTCTTTTTGCCCTGCCATACCCATTTTCCGCTAGCTGGTATTGCTGTTTCTTTTACCTAAACTCAATGGGGAACTACTTTTCATGGCCCAAGTGCATATGCTGTGATCCTTTAAACATGGTAAAATTGGGGAAGGCCCACTTGACATGATTAACTTAACTGTAAGCCCAAAATATATGATGTAGATAAATATACCAATGGCATGGAAAGAGAAATGTCTCTGATGGACTGTATCACTTTTATTATCCACTAGGTTGACATGGGAAACATGGTTTCAGAGATACATATTTATACTGACTCCTGCAGCTTCTAAACCTGCTTTTGAGATTGTCAAAATATCTCTTTGTGACAGGAAAAAACGACTTTTATAATATTATATAAGTCAGTCCTAATTATGGCTTGTAATCCAGAAGGTATGGTGCCCAGTATTTGCAAGTGGTACGTACAAGAATTCAATGTTGGCATGTATCTACAGTGACTAACTCCCAAAAGTTACTTTTATTGTGAAGGACAGTAGCCATCTTCAGAGGAAATCAAAGTTCAGAATAAACTCGTAACTCTGCTATAATTAGTTTTGGATGAACTACTTGATAAATTCAAACTCAATTTTTAATATTAAGTAAAAAAATAATTCAGAAGGTTTTTTCAGTGAATGTCTGGAGTTGTTTTTACATATGCTAAGGTCTTTTTTCAATACCTAACTATAATATCACTTTAACATTTGTTTTTTTTTGTCAAGTTCTTTCTTTTTACATAAGTTAATGTATTTCTTGAATACCTAATTATACCATCACCGTAAGCTTTGTTTCTTTTGTGAATTTCTGGATTGCTTTGATCAATTTGTGTTGATGTATCAGTGTTGTAAAGTGGACTACTATTATTTTGCCCTACCTTCATCTGTATGTACTGAGCTTGGAGAACAATGCTTGACAGTGTTTGTGAACAAACAGTTTTATGCAGGTCTTTGCCTGTTAACATTTATTTTTCTGAATATGTGTTTTTTAAACCTATTAGTGGCCGCATACTATAGCCAGTGCCACTGGAATTATGCAGCAAAGGAGGACCAATTATGTGGCAGGATTGACTACATTATGCAGCAAGAAGCAGCAAATTATGCACCATATTGCACCACATCATGATAATATTACCATATTGTTTTGTCATTTGCACATGTTAACTCTATTTAGTCTAAGATATCACCTATTAACCAGTTTCACACCCAAATGAAGTAATAATCAACATGAAGGTGACAACTCCACCTTTGTGAAAGGCTATCCACTCCATTGCAACATGTGTTGCCACGTTTCAGTGCTTTTTTGTCCACTGAGCTCGAAATGCGGCTTTATTGCAACCAGCAGATAATGCAGCAGAAGATGGATTATGTATCAAATGTGAAAATTTCATAATTATGTAAAAAAACACAGCTGTAAAATCGCCAATCCTGATACAGACACGTTTTGTATGTTAATTTTGGTAAAAAATTTTGAACTGTTGTGAGAAAGATGGATTATTAGTTGGGGTGATTGTGAGACCTCACCAGGTTATAAAGTCACTATTCCATATCAGGCCCAGTTACGTTTCTTTAAATCAAAAGTTAGCTCAGTCCTGGGTGGCTGTGGCAAAGAGCAGTCAGAAATAACTCAAAAGAAAACAAGTATAAAGCATTTATCAGCACCGAAACAGTTAATATATAATAAAAAGACAATAAAACCCCAATCCAATTGATAATAATAGTACGTATTATATCTTTAAATAGACACCAAAATGACAAAAATCTCATGAACGGAACAAGAACCATGATTTTTCATAAATCGCTACAATGCACTCTAAAAGATTTGGTAAATCATTGCTTTTCACTATTAGTGGTAGTCTATGAAATGCGAAAATCTGAGACAAAGTCAAAGTTTCAGGCTAACGCGATGGAATTCAGGGTGAAATACAGATGCCGGGTTGGTCCTGGTCGAGATTTTATCTTCGCATTTAGAACCTTTTATGCTTCTTTTTCTCTTTGACGGTCAGGTCGGCAGAGTCCCTGACACCTTGAGCCTGGCATTGGGTTTGATGTCGACTGATAGATGAAATTCAAAGGTCTGATGAAGTGCCTTGGTTCTCTTAGCATTCAAGACTACCTAAAACTAGCAAGCAGCAATAGTCTATGAGTATCAGAATCTGTATCAAAATCTGTTTTCTTTTGCTTTTTGCTTGCATGTTTCAGTACTGTGGGGATAAAAAATACACTCTAGCACGAGCCAAGGGTCCAGGACCAGAGGGGAGGGGCACATCTTGGGATCTAGGACTCATGGGCTACAACAGCAATCTCCTGGGCGAGTCCAGTGAGAACTGGACAGCTGGGCAGGTGCAGACTTCTTTAGCTTTTATGTAACTGAAGCTTAACAGAAGGCTAGCCAACTAGCCCTTGAAGTCCACTCACTGGAATAAGTAGGGGCAGGTCCAGTCATTGTAGTTTTTCACCACAGGTTCAGGAGCAGGAGCCGTCCTCTCTTTCTAAAGTCCTGTGTTGTTTCAGCAGCTGTAGTCTTCTTGCTACAGCATTTCTTTCAGCAGGTGCAGGCATCATTCTGTTCTTTGTGAGTCCAGTAGTGTTCTGAGTATGATATCTAGAGGTGCCAATTTTATTTTTTGAGTTTGTGTATGGGGAGAAATCCTTAGCCAATGGGGCTACTATTCCCATGGGCCAGCCCCACCCACCGTATATTGTTTTCCTGTGGGGTTGACCCTAAACACTCCCTGTGCCCAAATCCAAAATGCCCCTGGGTCAGAGCTATAGGCACACCCCTTAAGTGTGTCCAGTATAATATTTGCCTATCAGTGGCGGCAGCCTCTTTGAAGCAGTGCCATCTGTTGCCACAGCCTTCTTTCCATCAATCTGGAGGAGGTTACATCTTCCCTCTCCAACAGGTTCCTTATTTCCCTATTCCTAGAAGGAAGACAACAGGCTGTCTTAGGTGGCAAATGCTGTAGTTAATCCAAACTGCTACTAGATGTTTCTTGGAAAAACTGCTGCTAGAAGTTTGGGAAGAAAGTGGTGACTTTCTAAAGTCACCTAGATATTAAAAGTAACCTGAAATATGACTTCTGCAAAAAGTTGGTTTTAATATAACAATCAATTGATACCTTGGACTACTATATTTAGTGGTTCCAAATAGAAGTGAGCACTTAGCAGTCAGGTTAGTGAAAATCCCATCTTAGCCAATGTCAGGACATGTAAAGCACAAAATGTCATTCTTTTTAATCCTTCGTTCACTGACTCATGGGCTATTAACGCTTTCCCTATGGGTGGCTTATAAATATTAAAAAGGAAGGTTTGGACTTGAAAGTTTTTATTTTGCCAGTTCGAGTTGGCAGTTCAAAAGCTGCCCGACTAGCCTGCAATAGCAGACCTAGAGGCATGGTTCCTTTTTTTCATTGCAATGGTGGCACAATAAGACATGCAGTCCACTAGTGACATTTAATTGATGTACAAGTTCTGGATACTCTTTATACCATATACCAGGGACTTACAGGTGACGTAAATATGCCAATCAGAGATTAGGCAATTGGTACATACATAATATGGGCCGGAGCATATCCACTTGGGTCTGGTCAAGAGTCAATGTACTTCAGGGTAACAAAAACAACATCAGCCCCTGCCTATTTTCCATTATTTCAGTGCTAGTTCTCTGTAGGTTCAAACCTATTAACATTCACAACTATGGCGTCTGGAAGTGAGCAGGAATAAGTGAAGAACGACAAAGAATAACAAGGATCACCACCATCCATCATGTGGCAATTATTTATCAAAGCAAGGTGTCAGCAAAAACTTTGACCTGTAGTTTATGTAAGAAGAACTTTAGCTGGGGCCCAGGCAAAAGGTACAGTTTTTGGAACCTGGGAATGCATAAGCTTTTAAATGTCTGACATTCCAGAGAGTTAAACTGAACCAAGCAACACCAACTTGATTAGTAGGGTAATTCAACATCATCTGCACCTACGTCACACATTTGCATGTTAGTACACCAGGGGAAACCCTGGCACCAGGTGTCATGGAAGCTCAGAAGCAAGGCACTGACCCTGATTATGCCACTGTTGGCCTCCATTGCTCGGTTTGTGTCCAATTAATTTTGGTGAGCAGAGCAGAAGAACTCACAAAAATCAAATCCAGGCACATATTTTTCCTTTTTTACGTTTTTTTAACAGTTGTTCCCCACTCCAAAAAATCTTTTTTTAAAGCTTTTAGAAATAAATACAACTTATTTTCCGAACCACCTTTATGTGTAAAAAGAAATAGAAGAAACTTTATTTTGTTTGTTATGTCTCTGTCTTGATGATAATAAAGCTGTATGGCCCACTGTAGAAACCTTCACCGCCCATTAAATACTCACAATAGGGTTGTAGGTCGAACCCAGAGGCAAGGGCCTATTATAAAGGATGTGGGATGTAATGGCTGGTATTGGCCATCATGGAATGCTATAAGACTATTATAAAATTGGTGCTATCTTTATTAAAGTGTAGGGCACAGGAGTGTCAGCACCCACTTCTGTAATACCAGAGTGCATTAAAAGCACAGGAAATGGGCGAACAAGCGCATTCCACCCTAGAAATACTTTATGAAGTACAGGTACTGGAAGACAGAGGGCATTTAAAATCTCACTCCGCTCTGAAGCCGTTTATTTTACAGTTTTTTTAAAAAAAAATTCAATAATCACAGCTAACTTTGGACAGGACCATAGCTGAAGATTGTTAAATACACAACAAATGTGTAGGAAAGGAGAACTCTGCTTCTAGCATTTCCTGTACACTGCTAAACTATTTTTCTAACTTTAGTCAAGCCACAGAGATCCAAGAACTGACAAAAGTGTTTCTATTGTTTTTTCCAAGGCTTCAGTGACATTGAGCCACAGTTAGAAAGAAGAGGTGATTCTCCAGTGAGCTCGGGGGCACCGTTTCTTCCTCTCTCACAATTCTCAAAAGGAATAGCAGTTGTGTTCTATCTAACTACCTCACTAACAGCAATCAATCATGACATTAGGACTTTAAAATATGTTTTTTCTCTTCAAATTACCTACTGCACCAGAGAATTGCTCGTTATGCTTCAGACTTCTTATTTATTTTGCAGTGGGATACCTGCATCATGGTTCACATCTGAATTGTGGGTCAGTCCTGTGTCTTTTGGGCTAGTGAGTACGCCAAACATGTGCTGCATTGACAAAGGTCTAGAGTTTCCAAACAAGGAAATTACTTGAATTGGCCAAAAAACGGATGTAATAGCATTAACTACTGCCTATGGTGAGAAGCATTTCAAATTACATGCACACTGATGTCATGCTTCTGCATTGCGGAGGAAATTATTTGGACACAATCACAAGGGAGATTTGTCAATTCAAATGAAGGATACTTCAGAAGAGTCAATGAATCTCTTCCCATGTTCCGCCTTTTTCCATTTCAACATGTGTCAATGCCAAAGTGCCAATATCCCAAAAGGATGTCATTAAGATAATTTTGGCATTTCCCCAAGACTATGGAATGGGCTTTCTCTACTACAATAACATCCATTTTGACATGTCTGGTATCTTCAGTCAGCCAAAATACTTTATTTTGATCATGCAGATCAACAAAGTAGAAAAGAAACACAGTTGACAGAGTACTAAATAGATTAAAAAAGCACAGTCCAGTTATTATGAAAAAATGTATAAACTTATTAAAAGAAGACAAACCAATTTATAGACTAAACACATATACAGTTTACAAAACATTCCACTGTATTCATCTCAGTTATATGTGCTCAGGAGGTGACTTACATATTTAATTAGGCACTTAGAGTGGAAACATGGGGCCTATCTGGACCTGTTCTTAAAATTCTAAAAGCAACCTGATGTTTCCTAGTACCAAGATTCTCACACAGTGGAACAATCCACTTTACTCGTGACTTACTGTACTGGGAACAAAAGAACAATAAGTGGTCCAATGTTTCTGCCCACACATGCCGGACATTGGTAATCACCATTCTCATTCCCTATGGACCAGTCAAAAATAAAAGATTTGACCAGAAGGATACGATATTTAAACTGCAGATATAGTTTACATGCACAAGGGAGTTTGATTTCATCAACTGATGTCTCAAAACTCATAAATGGTTTAAAATTGATAAAGGATAAAGTGAGACTATCTTTGCTGTTCGTCACTATGTCCACAGCTGCTGCTTCCCAATACAGATTTTTGATCTTTTCTCTACATAACTGGCACAATTTCTCTGGAAAAACCCTTAATCATGTAGATTCAACCTCTGTAGGAGAGTTTTGATGACATGAAACCAGCGGATTTTGACTACACCCGGATAGGGTAACAAATCTTTGACACCTTTGCGATTGGGTTCAAGATCAGCTGTGGTCCATACATGATACAAAAGCAATAACATTCTGCATTCAAGTTTGTGCAACAGCTACCTCTGGGCTACCTCTGGGCAAGATCTAGATACAGGGGGACAATAGTGGTACTCATTGGAAGAGAAAGGATAGATCTCATAAACCTATGTTCAGACACTGCAAGGCTATTATGGTTTGATGATCCCCATATTTCAGTACTTCATTTCATACTAAACAGACCTAATATCTCAAACATTATAAATGCCCAAAACCAGGAGCCACTTACCTGGAAGAAGTTCTGCAGTGAACCTTCATCAGATTTGCAGACTGTTGGGTAAGAATCAATTGGGCCTTTTCAATCTGCGTGGCCCGCTCAGGTTATGTCTGAACCGAACGCCTAAGTAATCGAAGGAGTACACACAATCAATAGGCATATTCGGGCAATAACCACACCTCAAGCCAGAATGGGGTAAAAGGCCGCTTTATTGGACAGGTAGGCAGTAACATAATTATGCATATTTATCAAATACATACATTTCCCCAGCTAATACCCACCTCCCCCTAATTTCCACCTTCTCCATCCCAAAGCTCCTCACCTAACGACTAACTCAGTCTCCTGCCTACCTCTTGTCTCCAACTACTCTCCCCTGCTTCCCTCTGCCCAAACCTATTCCTAATGCCCCCAACCCTTCCTGCCTGTCTTGCTTTCTTCCAACTCTGCCACCAGGAAAAACCCAATCACGGGTGTTTTTCCTGTCCCCCCCTTTCCGTTAACCGGGTCGTCCCTGGAAAGTAAACCAGAAGAAAAAAACCACTGTCGCCAAACAGGAAAAAACACACTTTATTGTAACTGTAGCCATAGATGATATCAATAGGGGAAGAAAACAACACTGTTGGTAGAAACAGCGAAAAAACACAATGTTGCCCCATAATTGTAACCAAGTCGCAAAGTCATAAAAACCCACTGTTATCCAAACTAGAAAAGGCAACGAGAGAAAATTAGGAAAAGGAAGGGGAAAACAAGGTAAAAAACAGGAAAGGCAGAGAAAGGCATGAGTCGAATAAAGGGAGAGGATAAAAATCTGGAGAAACAATATAACACAAAAAATCTCTACTGTCGCTATAACAGGATAAATTCTAACACCATGGGTTTAAGCCCAAAACTCCAGCCAGCAAATCTTTTATATTCAATAAATATATTTCATTTCCAATGAATGACAGGTGCACCCCATCATGGCGGAAAAATTGAAAATCTGCAGTTTGAATATCTTCATGAAGCAACCACACAATTCTGTGAAAGAAACAAAAACGTTGCATTTCCCTATTAACCTTCCTATGTGCTCTTTCCATGGCCGTGTAGCTGCCCGCTCCTTTCCACACTCTGCGGGGCACCAGAGCAGTGAATATTAGCCGCATGCGCGGCCAGGTCTTTTGTAAGAGCTCAAGGTCTGTCTTCATTTCTATCAGCAAACCTAGGCCAGATAACTGAACCAAATCGTTCTCCCCCAAATGTATTAACAAAAAGTCTGGCATATTTGATGGAGGAAATTCTGCAATCAAAGGTAACAACTGTCCCCAGCGCATACCGCTCTTACCCCACCAGGAGATAGAAACTGCATCAGAGGCAAAACCCAGGCCCGTGCCATAGTGTCTCTTATTAGCCTGTGTAGCCGCCCATTTAACAAAAGAATGGCCGATGACCCAGACCTTCTTGCGATGGGACTGCGAGCCTGGAAAGAAAAAAGCAATTAAAATCCTGGAAAAAAACTCAATTGAAAATGTACAACTGTCGAACATAATGCAAAAAACAATCAGAAGACCATCTACCCAACTTCTTAATGTCGCCCACAGAAAACCCCCACCTCGCAGCTTCGGAGGCTGCCCCTATCCGAAAGGAATGAGTACCAAAATGCTGGGGATTCACTCCTAGAATGTTCAAAGACTTCCTAAGGATGCCAAGAACTTGGGGCGCTGTAAGGCGTGAGCCATTATAGTGGCAAAAAACAAACTCAGAGAATGCCCCACCGATATGCAAAAATTCAGCCCAAGCCTGAACCGGGCAAAGGGAACCTCCTGTAGGCTGTAACTCCACCGTGAAACCTCTGCCCATCTGATCAGTTTTGTAATGTTCCAGGAAAACTTCAATGTGCGTAGAAAAACTTGCAACGTTCAGGAGTTTCAAATCTTCATAAAGGGAGGACCCCAGAAGTTCAGACACCCTGAATGCCCCAAAGAAAAGCCATACCATACACAGTTTGAACAAGTGAAATTCAAATGGGGAAAAACAAATTTGGGGCAGGGCCTTGAGAATTTGAGCAAGTAGAGGGAGAGATATCGGTTCCCGATGAAAAGTACCCCTCTTTTTGGACTTAGCCCACCCCTGTATCATGCGCTTTCCCATTTCACCAGCTGAAGGCTCATAACCCCAAAAGGCTTTCCCATAAAAGGCAATACCCGCCAGTTTCCCAGCAATAGTGGTAGATGAGACGTTCTTTTTGATGTTAAGTAAAATGAAATTCACTACATCATTTCTACAGTGACATAAACCTGAACCACTGCAAGATCTAAAAGTGGCACCGGACCCCAAAAATTCCAGCCAAGCTCTTCTGTAAGCCACTTTGGTGCTGTGTGCTAGAGAGTTCTCCATGAGTAGATAAGCAGTCACATCCCCAAACTCCAGAGGTCGTGAGGGAAGGGAGTCCCGTGTAACTCTGCTCCGGGCGCCAAACCACGGAATCTCTCCCACTGAAAACGAGACAGGGCATCCGCGATATTATTAGCTGTACCTGCAATGTGCTTGGCCTTGAAGACAATGTTAAATTTTAAGCATCCCAACATAAAGAGCTGCAACAACCTCAATATCTGCTTGTCTTTTGCTTTCTGACCATTAACCAGATCAACCACTGTTTTATTGTCTACATTAAAGAGAACAGCTTTATTGACCAATTTGGAACCCCATACCCTGAGAGCTACAATGAGGGGAAAAAACTCCAAGAAAGCAATGCTCTTCTTCTCAGTAGACCAACTGTCAGGCCAGCGCTGCGCACACCAATGGCCGTCCCAAAAAAGGCCAAAACCATATGCGCCAGAGGCATCAGAAAAAAGCTGCAATTGCCAAACAAATTCATCACCCAGAGACCAAAGGGTAATGCCATTGAAGTCTGATAAAAAGGTGGACCAAACTTCAAAATCAGCTCGCATATGTGTAGTAACCCTGAGTCTATGATGAGGACGTTGAAGGCCAGACATAGCAAAACCAAGTCTCCTACAAAAAGACCTGCCAGCACTTATAACCTTACAAGCAAAATTCAAATGACCTAGCAAACGTTGTGCTTCCACTAGGGTCAATTTCTGTACTGAGTAATTTCTGTAATCTTCTGTGTAGGGAGTCTAGCCCGCATGGAAATAGTGTCTATCTCAATGCCCAAATACGTGAGACAACAACAAGGGCCCTCAGTTTTGTCCTCAGCTAAGGGAACACCAAGAGACTCTGCAAGCAAGTGAAACTCCTGTAAGGCAAGTGCGCATTGTGGTGAATTTGCTGAGCCCAGGAATAGAAAATCATCCAGATAATGTGTCACCCCTGTATGGCCTGTGCGGAATGAAAAACACAACTGGAGAAAAGAACTGAAAGCCTCAAACAGTTTGCAAGATATGGCACAGCCCATAGGAAGTGTCTTATCCACAAAGTATTGACCCTCAAAAAAGATGCCCAGTAAGGAAAAATCTGAAGGATGTATGGGTAACAATCGGAAAGCAGATTTAATATCACATTTTGCCAACTGTGCTCCCTCCCCCATGTCTTTTACCAGGAGCAAAGCAGCATCCAAAGACTCAAATTGCACCATGGAATCCTCCTTTGCAATGAAATCATTCACAGAAAAACCCTGAGGCCAGGACAAGTGTTGAATCATTCTGTATTCCCCCTCAGCTTTTCTGGGAACAACGCCTACGGGAGACACAATGAGATTATCCAAAGGGCAGTGAGTGAAAGGCCCTGCCATCCTCCCTGCACGGACCTCGGACAAAAGTTTGTCCCTTACAATGTGAGGAAACATCCTGGCAGATTTTAAATTCTGTGCGAAAAGGGAGGTCCTCGGACCCTGATAACCCAGCCAAAAACCCTCTTTGAAACCCCAGTGGAGCAGGTTAGCAACTTGAGTATCAGGGTACAGAGGCAGCCAGCTACACAGCATGTCCACCTTGATTGGAGTAAAAGCCTTTGTTGCCAAACTGAGGTGTAAAACTCCGTCCCCGGTTGGAAAAACTGTTCCCCCACTGCACTGTGTCCCCGAAACATTGTGTGACTGCATGTCGACCGCCACACCGGGAACATTCGTGTTTGTATCTGCAAGGGTTCCTAGTGCAGAAACATTTGTTGAAATTCCAGCAGGCTCCGGTCGACAAGGATTGAGGTCTGTTCCATGCAAGGGGGTGGGCCTAGACAGAAAGGGCCGATAGGACACCGCTAAGCCACTTGCTGTGTGTAAGGAAGGAGTAGGCCGTTGAGGATACATCGATTGAACCCAGAGCTCATTATCAACTTCCCCCCAAGGTTTGTCTGGCATTAGGGATAACCTGGCCCTGAATTCCTCGTCATAATGAAGCCATGCAAACCCCCCAAACACGTTAGCGGTTTTCCTAATGACATCAATATATTTAAAAAGGGAAACAGATCTGTCAGCAAATTGTTCACAGTAAACACTAGCAAATATGAGGAAAGCCGAAGTCCATGAATCTATGTTAGTAGGAACCCTCGGCCTTTTGGACAGCTCCCAAGCCTCCTCTTTGGAACCCTCTTTTGCTTGTATGTCCCTGTGAAGTAGTTTAAACACATCAATGAAATCGCCCTTCCATATTTTATCTTTAGTAGCTTTGCTCAAATGAGCACCTAGGGGCATAGCAACCCCCATGTATGGCAAGCGTTTGAAAGGAACAGTCTGCTTAACCTCAGACTCAAGTGTGTTAACAGAATCCTTGGCAGGCAATGTCGGAACCACTGAAGCTATAGCATCATCTGTATCAGGTCCTACCCCCTTGTCCAACCTCAAACGTTTGACAGTCTGTAAGTCATGCTTACATGCTAGTGGAGAAGCGTGGCTCAGTGGTTAGAGGCGGCAGACCCAGAAGCTGAGATCAGCTGTGGACCAGGGTTCGATTCCCCGCCTCGGCGGGTCTCGGGCTCAAAAAATTCCACGGACTCGACAATTCTCGCTCCGGTGCCTACTCGACTCACGGGGTCACACTCTGCGACTCTGGGCAATAGCTTGCTTAATCTCCACTACGGCCCCTTGCGGCAGGATGCCTGGCTTTCACCTTGTGAATACCCTGCCGGGGTATCTCACAGGGGAATACCAGGACGGGTTCCCTAAGCAAGCGCCTTGAGACCCCTGGGTGATTCGTGCGCTATATAAATCGAAATACATTTACATTTACATTTACATGCTCACCTGACTCATTCTGAAGCTGGCTGTCTGCCCCACGAGCCACCACCACTTTGCTCCTCTTCCGTCCCTTGGCAACCTCGTTGTCCTGAGCTCTCGCCTGTGAGAAATAAAAACTAGAAAAGTCTTTAGATGATCCCCCCGGACGCCCACCAACTGTGGGGAATACCCCTTCTTCAGTGAATTGCTCATCCAAATCCCCTTCGTCTAACAAACCAGTGGCCATCTCTCCAGAACCAGAAAACCTCAAACCATCACAGCTGGGCCTAGCACCAGTACCGCTACTCCCCGGAAGTTCTCCATCACCCACACCTCCATCGAACACCCTCCAATTAACCGCTTTTCGTAAGCGGGCTGCTCTCTTGGGCTCAACAGGTGCCGGGAAAGCCGCCACAACTCCCCTAGTGGTCTTTTTGCTGGAGGCACAGGACACCAAAGACCTGCCAAAAGTACTTTCGCTGTCCTCTACCAAGGCTGACAGCGTCGAACCCTCGTGGGACCGCAAAGCGCTAGACTTTGCCGCCTGAGATGAACATTCTTCCCGCAGCGCCGCCACTGTGGTCCCATCTGTAAGGTCTTTAGGAATCCAAACCCACTCTTCTTGAACCTCGCCGTGGTCAGGAACCAAAATTGGCCCACCAGCTGTGGAAGTGATGGTGTCTGCTGTGGGTTTCGCCAACATCAAAGCAACCGGAACATCAGAGGCCTGAGAGACAGGCTGGGCATTATTACTGACGCAAACTAACTCTCTGAGCGGCCGGCGTGAAGCATGCCCCTGATCCAGCACAAAGTCTCCTTGAACATGTGAAATGATGGGAGATAACCCCCTATCCATGGACTCAGCAGAAGAAAAAACCTTGCCCTTATCTTTCAAATTACCAAAAAGAAAAGGAGGTTTGGAAAGGCCCTGTGTGGCAGCAGGTAAAACAGTCTTATTTTCAATGTCGCCACTAGATGGCAGCAAAGGCACAGGAGACAATGTATCAGCAGTGAGCTTCAAAGGCAGTTTGCTACCTTTGGCAGTCGATTTACATGTCATTTTCTTTGCCTGTCTGGTGGCATTGCGTGGCCTACCAACCTTCCCTTTATGTGGAGGAGGGAGGGACTCAGTAGAGTGGGCTGGGGGTGGACTAGTCTGTGGAACATGAGGAGAAAAAACGGTAGACACATGCAGCGTCGAAGGCTCACCTCTCATGGACACTGCCTGCGAGATATCCTCCCCTGTCAAGGCTGGAACAGCTGCTGTGGCACTTGGGGCACCCGGGCGCTCCCCTTTTTCCAGGCCAACCCACGCCTGGGAGAGCGTGCCAGGAATTAAAAGGTCCTCTCTCCCCTGCCTCAGCTAGCATGCAGAGCGCTTCTCTCACGGAAGCAGAAGCTCGCTCCATAGGCATACTGCCCTCTTAAAGTATAAATTATCGCGCCAGAAACTCCGGTACTGGAATCCAAAGAATGCAGCCAAAAAATGCAGCTCCCTCTGCCCTCCGCTCGACTGCTGCCTTCTAGAACATGCAACCCTAATACCCCCCTCCCCCTAATTTCCACCTTGTCCATCCCAAAGCTCCTCACCTAACGACTAACTCAGTCTCCTGTCTACCTCTTGGCTCCAACTACTCTCCCCTGCTTCCCTCTGCCCAAACCTATTCCTAATGCCCCCAACCCTTCCTGCCTGTCTTGCTTTCTTCCAACTCTGCCACCTGTCCAAGCGACAAGGAACCATACAAAAAACAATAGGGTACATTAAATTGTAACAACAGTATAAATACAAATGATAAATAAATGGGAGGGAGGGCCAAAAAATGCAGCTCCCTCTGCCCTCCGCTCGACTGCTGCCTTTTTAGAACATGCGACACAGGAGAGCTGGCTCTCGTGCCCCGCGCCACCTGTTTGATTAGCGCTGACATCAGAGCCGGCCTCCGTGTCTCACGCTCGTGTCCCTAGCTGCCTCCCAACCCAGAACGGCCCAGGGCGTACCATAGCCCGAAATAGCCCGGAGCGAACACTCTGCGAGTGTCGCTCCCAGGACCCCATTCCACCAAGATATGTCTACTACAATGCAAATGTCTGGTCTTAGAGAAAAGCATGCGTTTGGTTTTGGTAATGTTTAACTCAAGGCACCTTTCAGCACATAATGAAGAAAAATGGTTCAAGAGTAGTTATAGTCCTTGTGGTGTCTTAGAAATGAATAAGGTATCATCAGCGAAAAGGAGGTCTGGAACACTCCTTCCCCCGATACTTGGTGATTCACCCCCCTTCTTCCTAAGGTGGTTAATTAACCCATTTTTAGACATAGAAAAAAGGGTAGGACGCTAAAACACAGCCCTGTCTGACTCCTTGGACCACTCTAAAAGGATCAGCAAGCTGTCCATCTGAGCCCCATCAAAGCTGAGTCTTAATTCACACATGGAATCTCACTCAGATGTTCAATAGGGAGGGGGAAATACCCAGGTTTTCCAGTATTCTTCAAATACTTGCCTGGGGAACAAGGTTGAATGCTGTACGCAGGTCTATAAAAGCAAAATACAGCTTTCCCCCATGGAGTAACACGTCGTGCCATTGTAGACACAGGAACCTACTGACCTGATCCAGGGTATTGATACTTGTGCCAAAGCCCAGCTAGAGATCAGATCGAATAACCTCCTTATCAATCCAATTCTGCAAGTGAAATAGTACTTGTCTGCAGAAATGTTTTTGCACTGAATAAATCACACTGATGGGACGATGGTTCACCAGGTATGCCCGATCCCCCTTCTTGCAGCTGGGCACGATCTCTGCAAACTTCCATGAAGGTGCAATTGCAAGACAAGAGAATATAGCATTCAACAGAATATTTATATACTGACCCTACACTTCCATTATGGCTTTAAATAAATAGTTGGGGAATCCTGTCCAGACCTGGTGCACGGGCAGGAATATATGAATTAATGACATTTGGAGTCTCTGATAAACGTAAAGACTAGAGTGTTACATTTGTGAGAATAGACACATGTACTCAGTTTATCTTCCATAGCTATTGCTCCACTGCCAAACATTTGCTGCATTGGCAAAGGTCTAGAGTTTCTAAAAGAAGAAATTACTTAGATTGGCTAAAAAGGCTGGAATAGCATTAACTACTGCTTATGGTGGAAAGCATTCCAAATTACGTGCACATTCTGCAAAATTATTTTGACACCATCACAGGGGTAGATTTGTCAATTCAATTTAAGGAAACCCACAGAAGAGTCGATGAATCTCTTCCCCTGTGCCGCCTTTGTCAATTAAGACATATATCAAATCCAAAGTGCAAAAAGTCCCAAATGGATGCCAATAAGATAATTTTGGCATTTCTCCAAGTCTATGTCATGGGCTTTGTCTACTAAAATAATTTCCATTTTGACATGTCTGGTATCTTCAGAAAAGATGGTGTACATTTCAAATCAGCAGAAAAGACCAGGATCTTTCTAAACAACATAAAATAACCTATCCATATATACCTTTAAGTGTGCCCACATTTGTATTAACACAAAGACTCTTGTTAGAGCTACTCTGTTCAACTTATTATACATATTAGTTTCAGTTAAAAAAATCTGTAACGTTTGTTGGTTCAGTAGTCCTGCTGAAATTCCATTTAGAACAAATACTCCTGCTACTATAGAAGTAATACAGTATCATTCTTACTCACAAAATGCTGACCCCCTCACTATACTCTTCCAACTCTGATTAAGCACCAACCCCCAAATTTTCTGCAGTGAGATGATTGGGATAGAGTCTAACCTGTGAGCAGGCAGAGCACCCATGCCCCCTACAATCAACACCCCCACAGCCATTCAACACTCTTTCTCTCTGCATAACCGTCTGTGGGGTACGGAGGGTTGGCCACAGGGCCTGTGCTCTGGCAAGGACCTGCGGCCAACCCTGTCTAGGAGTGGTCAACTCAGTCATTCCGCACATTGCCTTTGGCAATGTTCAACCGGGGGGTTGGCTTTCAGCCAGGCCCTGCGGTCAACCAGTCTGATGTGGTCAACCTCCAATGTGCACAGGGCAGGGCCTGATCACTGACAATGCTCTGTGACCAACCCCACCATGGCGGGCCAAGTCTCACTGTGTATTGCCTCAGGCCAGACCCTACACTCAGCCACCAGTAGAGGCATTTCCCCCCCCACAGAGACCTGATCCAAATTTCACTTTTTAATATATTTTCAAATTTGTTTGTAGGTTCTGCAGTACTAATCAAACAAGCTTCACCCCCATGGTATTGTGGTGCAGAGCATGCTTCCTCTGTGTAGCTTAGATGGTACCACAGTGACATGGAGGTAAATCCTATGCAGCTGCGCCTGCGGGAGTACCATGGTACCTCAAGGGTGGACCATTCTCAGTCCTGTTGATGTTTCGTGGTACCTGCAGTTTAAAAAAAAATATATTTTTTTAATTTTGCCCCTGGCCATCCCTGTGGTCCACCCCTGCTTCTTATAGGACCATTTATTTACAAATTCGGGACACAGAAACCAAGGGGCAGATTTATGACGGCCTTGCGCTGCCGGTGCGTCACTGTATTTGACGCAACGGCGGTGCAAACAATGCGCCCTATTTACAACGTGACGCATCTAGGAGATGCGTCACGTTGTAAAGCCCTGCGCCATAGGAGGCGTTCCTGCGCAGGGGGGGCGTTCCTGCGCAGGAACGCCTCCTAAAAGTGGCTGAGTGAAATCTATAAGATTTCACTCAGTCACATTCAGGACAATGCTGCGCCAAATCCCTGCGCCTGCTTGAAGCAGGCGTAGGTCTTTACGCAGCATTGTGGAGATGGGCCACCCCCGAGCCTTGCTGGAGCTGCGTCGCGCTTGCGACGCAGCTCCAGCAATGCGCCACCTTTACGGCACAGATGCGTCACGCATCTGTGCCGTTTTTGCCCCATGGTGCGCCGCATTGCAAATGCGGCGCACCATGGGTGGCGGAGCAGCGGCGCAGGATCCCTGGGGATGCGCCAGTCATCATAAATCTGCCCCATGTCTTGTAATTACCTGTTTCGTAATGGCAGAGCAACATTTATCTCCGGGTTGCAGCCAGCCAATCAGATTACTCAATCTGGATCGATCTCCATCTGGAGATAAGTGAGGGGGGTCTTTAAACGCTAAGTGATTCGTTATATTAGCACACTTGATAATTTACAAATGGGGTTCGAGTTTCTTTGATTGTATCTCATTCTTTTTTAGCCCTGGCTCTGAGTAACGTGTCTGGAATGACTGCAAATATTGAAATATTTGTGTTTCTGTGAACACAAACAGAAGCAAGAGATACATCCGTTAGCTTGATTGTGAGTACTTTACGGGTAAATTTTCAAACAGCAGTTTGCTCCTTTACACTCTACTTGGAGGGTAAATGCATGAAATAAACAGGAGTGTCGGGGTAATTCTTTAGATATCGCAGAGCGTATCTTTCAGTTTTGCACTCCGCAATGTCTTTAAATGGTCAACTAAAGAGTGGCCGGTGGCCCTTTCCCCATTTTCCTCTCCTCAAGGTCTAGCTTAAGAGATCTATGCATTTGATTAACAGGAATGCAGTGGATTTATAGAACAGATTACTTTGCGGTTCAACCACCAGGTTTTAGTAATGGAAAGAACCATTGGTCTATTAGCTCTTGGGGTGACAGCATATTATATATATATATATATATATATATATATGGACTACATCTCCCACAAGCACAATGTGTGTTTTCATATAGGGAGATGGTAGACGTTGTGCACTTTACTGCTGGCCCCTGATGAGGAAAATAAATTTCAAACACGCAACTGCCCATACCAACTAACGCTTTGGGGAAGGTGCACGCAGGCTCGGGTGCTACCCGCTACTTGGACACCCCCACGGAGTGTAATATATCTATATCTATATATATCTATATCTATATCTATATATATATATATATATATATATATATATATATATATATATATATATATATATATATATATATATATATATATATATATATATGTATGTGTATATATCTGAGGCAATATTGAAATTGGGGTCCATAGGATTACACATGGGACTCTATCAATATAGGTGGATACTTGTGCTTTGGGGGTTCACGTTAGAGTGTCCCAGTAGGTAGTTCCTCATGCACAGAAATAGGTTATGCACATTGATGGGTGTACATTTGTGTTGGGCCATCACACCCATGCCTTGCAATAGGTTTTCTCACAGAAGGTGGAGGATTGTTTTTAGAGTGCAGTGGAATATCATTATGTTGTTATGTTGATTAACGCTCAGAAGTCTCTTGCATCATGTCCTCTGCATGATTTGTGATGAGAAGTTGTGACTCAACCTAAAGTGGCTGTCCTGATGAAGGTGTTTTAGAAAACAGGCTGTTAGTTGTGTGGCCTGAACAAGTAATGTGTCCACATTTGTCCTCCATTGGTAACCAAGCATCCCATTGTTTTGCTTGACTCTCACAATGTAGTGAAGCAGAGCAGTCCAAGGACTACTCCATGGAGATGGGGTGGGCTAGTAATCACCGTTCACAGGTGCAGAATAATAACACTCAATAGATGATTGTCCAGTCTTTGTTTTTTCTTTTGAAAAAGGAAAAAGTACATATATTGCACATACTACTCAATACTATGCAGTAATTTACAAATATACGTACGCTGATGGAAATGCTTTGTGATGACTTTGCATAATCACATTTGACCCTCCCAAAGAGGGTATGGTTCTACAAATCAATTTTCAAAACATTCACTTGGATTTAAATGCAATAACTGAAAATAATCTTAATGAATTGTACTTAATACTGGCAATAAAGCAAATATACTGGTTGTCCGCATCATTAATTCAACAATGTTTTTGCAAGAAAAATTGACATGCAGGTCTGGATGACTTGAGTACTCATAATAACTTGTAGCCCCTACAGGGCTTCACCTTTATAACTACACCATATGAAATTATAGACCTTCACCACTAGAGGATGTTGCAGTTGCACTCCTAATAAAGTTTAGTAGGAAGTGCACACTTTATATATGACCCCTTAAGGGCATTTACTTGAAATCCCCACCCTGTGTAATTACAGCCTTTAGCTCCAGTGAACGCAAAATGAAAACTCACATTAAACACCTTCAGGCCATATAGACTGAAGCCATAGACTTGGCCCCTAGAGAATGCAGCACTCCCAGCTGCAGAGCACCTGCTGTAGCCTGGGGAGTGTGTAACAATACCTTGACAATCCTTGGCAGGTATTCTGTTGGAGTCTCACCCAGCTTAGGATGGGAAGTCCAAAACTGCTTTTGGGGGGGGGAGGCAGCGCTGCTTCTATATCTCCCCCTGTGAAACCATTTGGTGGTTACCTCGCATTATGAGGTGCTACACGTGAGCTTTTGTATATATTTAAGCAGCGGCCCTCCTGCTGCGATGGGTAGGACCATAACTGTACATACCTTTTGGTTTTGTTGGATTTAGGTGCTGCCTTGTACCACTCTGAGAGTCTCTAGGTGCTCTGTCCCACCCAGGCACCCCATGTGCATGTTCCCTCATTGGAGGGCTGCTTGAGCCCATCCCCAGTGGTCCCCTCCAGCTATCCGTGTGGCTGGAACTCTGGTGCGCTGCTGCAGGAGCCGGCAGCAGTCTTTTGACATGCCTGCTCCTGCGTGCAGATGCTTTGTTGGGACTAGCCTTCCTGCTCTCCCCAGATATTGGAATGGGGCTGGCCATGTGGGGGAGTGTGGCGGCACCCCCCTCACTTCTCCATACATCAGAGCCCAGAGATGGGTCCCTGGACTCCTTCCTGTGATTGCATTGGAGCGTGATGAAGCTCCCTTGCTGGCATCTCTTCTCGGGTCCCAGGGATGGCCTCCCTCCCTTCCCTCCTCCTTCTCTTCGATACCAAGGGATGGGCTCCTGGGTCCCTGGCCACCTTGGCAGGCGGAATGCAACAATGCCCCCTCATCTGTTTCTTCTTCACTGTGCCCAGGGATTGGGTCCTGGGCCCCTCGTTAGCATCCCGGGAGAGCGCACTGGCAAATTCCTGCAATTTCTTCTTCTGGGGAGTAGCCTCTGGGCACTGGATCACCCGGGATCCAAAAGCAGCTGAGCTCCATGAGTTCTGTATGTAGTGAAAGTCAAATATCACTCAAAGTCAAGAAATGCTATATCTCAGGCCCCATTGGGCGTATTTGGATGATTATGCACTTTTAGCCACCCCCAACACTTACTTTAGGCCTCCTGGCTTCAAAGATGACAAACTTAACAGGGAGCCAGTTTCATTGGCTACCTGCATCAACCTTTCTCTTTACTTTTCCTCTGAGCTTTTTTTTCTTTCCTTGCACAGATGCCCAGTCTTTCCCCCAACTGATCCTCAGTGGGGGTGAGGGAACCATCTTCCCTGATCTTAGGGAGTGCTCCACTGATCTTGGGGTCAATTTGGGTTACAGTTTTTGGTCAGATCAATTAATCAATTAAGGATTGGTGAAGGGCAACTACTCACCCGCGAGGGTCTCAAGCTGCTGGAAGGGAGGGTGGAGGCAGCTCAGTAGAGTGCTGGGGTCATCTGAAGAGCCAGGTCTTGAGGTCCTTCCTGAACTGGAGCAGTGTGCGAGCTTGCCAGGGGTGGAGGACATTCCAGACATTGGCTGCAAAGTAGGAGAAGGACTTTCCTCCTATTCTGCTTGTGTAGATGCGTGGAACGTGGCCGGAGAGAGATCAGCTGAATGGAGGTGTCTTTTGTGTGCGTTGTTCAGGTATGTTGGTCTGGTGTTGTGAAGGGCCTTGCATGCATGATTGAGGAGTTTGACGTTTATTCTTCTTTCGATAGGGAGCCAGTGGAGATCGCAGAGGTGTTGGGTATTGTGGCTGCGACAGGGGATGTTTAGGATCAGTCTGGACATTCTGGAAACTCTGGAGTTTGTGAAGAAGTTTCTTGTTGATTCTGGCGTACAGAATGTTGCCATAGTCCAGTCTGCTACTGATGAGAGTGTGTGTGCCCATTTTTCAGGATTCGGATAGGATCCATCCAAATGTTTTTGGGAGTATGCGTAGGGTGTTGAAGCAGGTCAAGGATACAGCATTGATCTGACTGTTCATTGTAAGCAATGAGTCTGGTATGATGCAGAGGTTTCGTGCATGGTCTTCAGGATGGGGGTTTCTGAGGGAGGGTGGCCACCAGGAGGGGTTGGAACCAAAGATAAGAACTTCTGTTTTCTCGGAGTTGAGTTTCAAGCAGTTCTTCTTCATCCCGGTGGCGATGGCTTTCACCCCTTCTTGGAAGTTGTATCTGGTGATGGTGGGTTTATTGATGAGTGAGAGAATAAGCTGGGTGTCAGCAGTGTAGGAGATGATATTGACCCCGTGGTTTCGAATGATGGCTGCGAGGGGGCCATGTAGATTTTGAAGCGGGTGGGGCTGAGAGAGGATCCCTGGGGCACCCCGCATTTGGTTTCTGTTGGTCCCGAGATGTAGGGTGAGATTCTGACTCACTGAGTTCTTCCGGCGAGAAATTAGCATATCCAGTCCAGGGCCTTTCCGTGGATGCCGGTTTTGTGGAACCTGGTGGCTAGTGTGCAATGTCAAAGACAGCCGAGAGGTCCAGGAGGATGATGGCTGCAGTTTAGCCCTGGTTGAGGAGGGAGCGGAAGTTGTCGGTGGCGGCAAGTAGGGCTCTCTTGGTGCTGTGGGTGCTGCAGAATCCACATTGGGAGATGTCCAGGACATTGTTAGCTCCAATGAAGTTTGCTAGCTGAGTGCTTACGGCCTTTTTGATTACCTTGGCTGTGAATGGAAACAGGGAGATGTGCCTGAAGTTTTTGAGGTCCGTTGGGTCTGCACAGGGCTTCTTCAGGAGGGTGTTGTTTTAGTGTTTTTCCAGTCGTCGGGGAATGTGGTGGTCTCAAGGGATCTGTTGATTGCCCAGCGTAGATCAGGTGCGATGGACGTGGCAGCTCTGTGGAAGATGTGGGTTGGCCAGGGGTCTGATGGTGCTACGGAGTGGATGCTGTTCATGGTCTTTAAGGTGTGTTCGGTCATGACTGGTGTCCAATTGAGCATGGTTTGTTGGCTGGCATCACTTGGGGGCAGCTGGAGCGGTGCAGAGATCTTGGTTATCAAAGTTGTCGCAGATCATCTTAATCTTGATGTAAAAAAGTGTCTTTTGCAGAGGTCTTGGGAGGGTGGATTGTCTGTTGTTTCACAGCAGGGTTTGGCAAATTCCTTGATGATGGAGAAGAGTGTGTTGGTGTTGTTAGTGTTTGGTGAGGTATCTGTCTTGGAGGGGTTCTGCTTTGTGGATTTGATGAGTTGTTGGTGGTGTGCGGTGGTGGGTGCTCTGTAGGCGATACATGTTTCTGAGGTTTTGTTGTTCCTCCATGCCTTTTTGAGTCATCGGCAGGAGCTTTTTGATTTGGATGGAGGGCAGGGGTAAAGTAGGTTGCTTTCTTGATGTATCGTCCTCTGGCTTTCTTAAGGGGGTGAGTGTGTCAGTGCAGTTTGTGATCCAGCGGTAGAGGTTGCATGCTGCGGTATTAGCATCTGGCATAGTCAGTGGTGTGGTGCCGATGAGGGCAGAGGTGTGCTGGTCTTTGGTGACTTTGTTCCAACTTCTACAGTGGAGGCGGTGGGCATGCCTGTGTAAGGTGGGTTTTTTAAAGGAGAGATGGATGCAGGGGTGGTCTGTCCAGAGGGGTTCCATGGTGTGGCTGTAGGAGACGCTGTTTCTTTCTACAAAAATGGAATCGAGTATGTTATGTTGTTATGTTACAGGTTTTTTAAAGCGCGCAGCTGCCCCAGCAAAGGGGCGTCCCAGCTCTAGCAAACGGAAGATGTGAGGCTACTACCAGAAGTCCATGCCTACAACAAAGGGAACAGTTGAGTTTTAATGGCCTTGCTAAATCCAGAAAGTTGCCAATGCTGCAAAGGTGGCAAGATGATAATTCCACAGTTTAGCAGCCAGTGGTGGAAGGAGTGACCCCCTGTATGCACCCTCCTTGCCCGGGGGACAACCACCAAATGCCGGCCCATAGATTGTAGTAGACAAGTGAGTGTGTAGGGAGAGAGAAAGTGTGCCAGTATAACTGGGGAAGAGAAGTTCATGATTTGAAAATGAATACATAGGGACTTAAACTCGATACGCTTCACCACCAGCAGCCAATTTAGTCAACAGATGGTGTTGGTCATAGGGCAAGTTCTAGGGAGGCCAAGAAGAGTTCTCGCAGCCACGTTTTGAACCCCTTGTAGATAAAGGATTTCAACCTTATTCACGCCCAGGTGGAGAGAACTGGCATAGTCCAGCCTAGACATGATGGATGCCTGGATGATAACTTGGCAGACTGTGGGATCAAAAAAGCCTAATAGCGGTTGAGCCCATGTAGCACTCTAAAGCAGGTCCCAGCAACTTTTTCAGTTTGGACCTGGAAGCTGAGGGCCGAGTCCACCCATACATAGAAAAGAGGCTAACCGTCCCAGGTCCCGGCCATCAATGCCAACCTCCTCCAACCTTTGGAGGAGGATCTGGTATGGCACTGTGTCAAACGCAGCACTGAGATTAAATATTATCAGTGCCAACGTGCGCCCAGCTTTCAAAGCCTTCCTCAGGTGTTCAGTCACAGCAAGGAGAGCAGTCTCAGTGCTGTGACCAGGGCGAAAACCGTTCCGAGAAGAGCCAAGCAAGCTGCTGTTTTCCAAGTGTCCTGTCAAAATGGAGTTAATGTAGGACTCGGTGATCTAGGCCACCCACAGCAGGAAAGAGATAGGATGAAAATTCTCCAGTTTGGCGGCATCCAATGTGGGTTTTTTTAACAGAGGGACCACCGTGGCTAGTTTCCAAGCCCTGGGGTTCGCTGCCTTAAGCAGAGATAGATTCATCAGCTGGCAAAGGGGTGTAAGGAGTGGAGACAAAGATTCAAGAAATTGTTCAGGCTTAAGAGGATCTGCCGGAGACCCTGATTTGACCCTACTACGTAGTGTACGTAACTCATCGTGGGGGATCGAAGGGAGGACAGTGAGTGTGGAAGTAGAGAGAGATCTATGGACAGGGCCAGATCAGATCAAAGCTGGAAGAAGGTCATATAAATGTTATAGACCTTCTTAATAAAGAAGGCGGCCAGATCCTCACATTGTTGGTCAGATGAAATTGGAAGCGCTGTGGGGGACCCTGCTGGCTTGAGATCTTTAAGTATTGAGAAAATAACTTTAGTGGGATTGCTGCTATTACTGATTTCATCAGCAAAGTAGGCCACCCTTTCCTTCTGGGTGGCCCTTTGATATTTCTTAATAGCTGCCTGATACTGCCCCTTCAGGGCCAGGTCATAATCCCATCTCCATACCTGTTCCAACCTTTTGCATGCTTTCTGGATTGTGACCAGTTTACAGTTATACCAAGGGCTAGATTTACTATTGAGGCACTTAGAACACTTCACAGGGATGAGTTCATCAAGAGGACACCAAATCCAGTCAGATAAAACTTTATCGGCTGCATAAGGGTCATCCGACATGCTAAGGGTATGTGCAGCGAGGAATGTATGCAATTGACCTAAGTCCAGTTTGTGCCAAGGACATTTAAGCATCGACTTCTCTGCCACCCTCTGAAAGGGAACAACCCCAGAGAGTGTCATGGGTACCAGAACATGATTGGTCCAGCTCACCGGGATGGGGATATTCACTGTGAGGACAGGGAGGTTAGAGAAGACTGGGTCAAGCAAATGGCCTGCAAGATGGGTATGACCTGGGACAAGTTGAGTCAGTTGAAGGGCGGCAAGGTCTGCTAAAAAATTATCCTTTTCCGAGTCATGTAAATTATCCAAATGTAGGTTCAAATCAACAATAATGCTAACATTGGCAGACCTCAAAGCAAGATAACTGACCGCATCAATCAGTGCCACCCTGAACTCTTTGGAAGGCCCCGGCGGCTGGTAGACTAGCAACCCAGTATAGCTAGCATTAGGTGAAATACCAAAACGTGCGCACTCACAGCCAACCACAACCTCTTTCACAAAGGTACAGGTGTAACATGATTTGAAAATAACTGCGATACCACCCCCTCGTGCTTTTCTGTTGAGAGTCACAATGCTAAAACCCTGTTGACTGCTGATTGCATGGGGCAGTGACTAGTTGCTACAGTCCTATGTGGGTGAGGTTTTATTGGAGGGAGGTGGTGTTGGGGTTGTTGTTGTTGTCCAGATGGCAGTCAGGGGGTTCCTCCTTTCAATTGTCATGGCGGCTGCCTCCAATTCCAGTGTCCAGCAAAAAAGCACAACCAACAGAGCTCTACCTACTGCACAGGACCTTTTAAGTACAGGCTGGAGGATCCATCAGGGATGCACCTTTGGCCTTTCCTGATGTGCCACATAAACTCTAACCCCAACCTCCTAACCTTATTGCACAGCCTTCTGGGATTATTCAAGATTGCGCTACCCAGGAGTCACTTGACACATGTACGGTGGGGGTCTCTGCTCCACCCCACACTGAGATCACTATCAAGGCCTTCCCCAGCAAAACTTCAAAGGAAACACATTACTGGTTTGGCTCCAGGGTTCTTTACTCCTTCCGTTTGATTAGTTGGTTTGGGCCAGTCCTCTTCATGGCTGGATGTTTGCTGCAGAACAGTTCATACTACCCCTTCCTCCTCAGGAGCTGCCTTAATCACTGTTAATTGCTTTCTTTGTGGGGGAAGGCCTATGTCCAAGCAGCTGGAGAGAAAATGTAATTAGCCCAGCTAAGCAGGGTGACAATTCTGCCCTGAACTCTGATCCTGAGCTGAGCTAGAGAAGCATGATATTCCTGGATGACCCATAATACATAAAGATCAATCAGTTCTGTCTTTGGACTTTGCAGAATTGATCTTTTAACACAGGTTATAATGTAAATCTGTATGACTCTTTTGCCATTTGTGTATCATGGAGTGTCACTGCAGACAAGGTACTAAACCACACTGACTTTCCCTATCTGTGTACACCACACCTATTCAGATCACATATATTAGAGATGTTGTCACTGATTAGTAGTAGTAGTAATATTAGTAGAAATAATATTTTATTCGGTATCCATGCACCATCAAAGTATACATACACAGTATGATATGACATATAACTTTACAATACAGTTTAAAACAACACTTAACTCAGTCTTGTAATAAAAATCAGTACTAATTTAAATTAATTCCTACAAATATATTCCTATATCCAGAATAGTGCAGAAATGAGCTAGAGCTGTGTGCAAACAAGCAATAAGAGTACAACTTGTATACTAATCTAACTTTTGTAGTAGATTAGTTATGATCTTTGACATTGGGTCATGACGGTATAAAATTCCATGACCCAATGAATTATATAGTTGCCCACCAGAGGGCTTAATCGGATGAAAGAATTATGTAAAGTACCTTTGTTAAGGTAGCAGGGACTAGACTAGTATTGTGTAATAAGTAATGCTAACAATTGAAAAAGAGAAAAAGGTTGAATTGTAAAGAGAATAATTTGTTGTTAGACTGAACTACAAGATCCACAATTCCTTGAGAAAGGAACAGGAAATGATGTCATTGTTAGTATTCACTTATTTAATTCACAGAAAAAATGGAGAGTAGTTGTTTGTCAGTCCCGTGAGCAAGGTCTTAGTATAGACTGAAACGTGTAGGGAATGCGTTGCTGGCTTGCTGTTAATAAATATTAATTTAAACAACAGAATCGGATTGGAGACTTATTACCTGAAACCTGTGAGTGCACGAGGAAAAAGTACCTTGTTTCGTGGGAAACCACAACGCTATTTGATTGCGGCGTGCTCCGCCACATCTCGATAGCACCGCCGAAGAGCTCCCGGAGGCCTGGGAAAGGAGCCAAGCTTGTAGATAAATATATATATATATATATATATATATATATATATACACACATATCTATATATATATATATATATATATGAATCCGTTTTTTTGCGCACACACAAAAAGTTCCTGCGCACTCCCAGCTCCGTTCACCAAAAACGACAATTACTCCAATTATGCTCACCGTTATTTTATTGTCATAATAGTATCTCCAGCAACACTGCTCGACGCGTTTTGTGGCACACGCCGCTTTTTCATCTCGTGAAAAAAGCGGGTGACGTCAGCCGGGTCTTAAAAGTAAATGTGTCATTATATCTGTAAAGTTCCACAACTTGGCCAACATGGAAGTTACGGGGTATCACTGACTGTATATTCGTTCATGGTTGCACTCATAAAATATGGCAGACATGAGGTATTTCTGCGATTATGAATGTTTATTGTACATTCAATGGAGTGTTGTTGCTGTAGTAATATAGGGCTGTGAAAGGTTTAAGTCGTACTTTTTAGCACATGAACGGCAGCTAATTTATATATGTATGTTCTCATTCAGGTACACTGTACAACTTGATGCTGGAAATCAGTGTTCGAGTCTCGGAGTTGCATGCACATCCTGTTATTGTAGTGTAATCACATGATGTACGCGTACCCCGTGAAAAAAAAAACAAAGCCGACTTTATTGTTAATAGGCCCCCTGGGGGGCCAAAACCCGGGGGCAAATTACCTATTTATAATGGGGGCCCCAGAGGAGCCCCCCTGCCCCAGGCACCGTCAACCCCGGGACTTTGACATTATGTATGCGGGGGGCTCACGGCCCCCACAGCCCCAGGGACCACCACCCCCCGGGCTTCTTTTTTTATAATAATGGGGGGCCCAGAGGGCCCCCCCGCCCCGGGGAACGCCACTCCCTGGGTCTTCTTTTTTAAATAAATAAAAAATACCTGTGTGGGGGGGCTCAAGCCCCTCCACACGCCCCAGGGACTGCCAACTCCCCGGCGGGCACTACATTTTTAAATTGGGGGTCCGTGACGGACCCCCCAGCCCCAGGACCACCACCCCCCCGGGGCTTTTAAATGTTGTGAGGGGGGACGCGCGGCCCCCTGGAGCCTTGTGGTGGCCCTGGGGACCTCTGGTGTGCACGCGTACTGTACGCCGATGCTATGGTTTATAAGGCGTCCCGTACGCATATGCAAGCAAGAAATAGAAAAATATTTTTCAGATATTTATCAAGCTTATGTGTTTAGATGTTGGGTGGCTCTAAAAAGAGCCCTTGTGTTTATTGGGAGATGTTAGTACCTACAAGTAAGTACCGATGCAGAGTCTTAAGTTCAAGAGATAGACTCTGTTCCCTTCATCTGTAAAATGTACACCATTTCTCCTATAGATGCTATGCAAATTGAAACGCAGATAGGGGTGGTAAATGGACCCCATTCTATAGTCTCGGAGAAAAGCAGAAACAGGTTTATTCACATGTTTCCTAGCTTTCTCAATCTGTGAACAATATTGGTTGGACCAGTTCCATTTCTGCCTTTGGCATATTTTAGAATAGACAAAGGCAGTTTGGGGGAAAAGTGCCATCAATTCTCCAAATGTGTCCTTCATAAGCATTTACAGACCTACCCCAGTCAAAGTGCCTAGGTCATTGCCACCACAGTGCACAATTATGAGGTCATGGTGTTGGAGATGTAAAAAGGATTTAACCAATGGCATCCATTGCTGCCATTTTAACCCTCTCTGTCTAATCCATTTAATGTTTACATTTGGTAAACCTAGGTTTTTGTGAATTCCTTTCTGTTCTGCGTACCTTTGGTTCCAGAAAATATAGCTGTGTCCCACAATCCACACTCTAAGCATGTTGAAGAGAGGTCTGGATGCACTCAGATGGTCTATTAAAATGTAATGACAGTTTGAAAACTAAGATTTTTCTAAAATGGTGGATAAGATGCAGTTTTGAAAAACGATAAGAAATGATTGGTTGTTTGAGAACATTTTACACTGAAAATTAGGGTGCATGTTTCTGTTTTTTAAAAGCATGTTTCTTATTGGTTAACAAAAACTGATTGAAATGTACCTTACATAAGATAAGCTGATATATTGAAAAGTCAAGCATACTTGCTGTTTTGATTAGTAACATTGTGTGATGAACTATGTGCCTGTGTGCTCAGTTAAGTGTTTCTATGGCAGAAGGCAGAATGGGGGTAGGGTTGAAAGTTATGTCAGTTGGATAGGGTTCAAAAGTTCAACCAATAGAAATGTGTATTTGCTTTTGAATTAATGTGGGAAGAAATGTGATTTGTTATTTACATGTATATTAGGGCTGGGCGTAGTTTGCAAAGTTGCGCTTTGCGAAGCTACGGGAAGTACACTTTGCACTACGCGAGCTAAGCATAGCTCTACGCGAACTGCATAGTAGCCAGTTCGCACTGTGCAAGATGCCGTTTTCAATGATTGCACAGTACAGACAAGAATCTGGCACTGTGCAATTATTGAAAACGGCATCTTGCACAGTACGAGCTGTAGTCTTCTGAGGAGATTTTTACTTGAATTTAAATTTAAATTAAATTACAATTTTTATTTTACTCGAATTTAAATTTTAATTAAATTTACATTTAAGTTAAATTTCCTAAGTATTTTTGGCTATGCACCCATGTGCCTTGCTGGGCATAGTATTTCAAACTTTATCCACTATGCCACCAATGGCAATTGATGTTGTTACAGATCCGTGGTGTAGTGGCCCAGTTGGATGAAGGATTTATGATTGGATGGAAGGATGAAAGGGTGGATGGAAGGAAGAAAGGATGGGTGTATGGATGGAAGGATGAAAGGGTGGATAGATGAAGGATGGATGGATGTGTGAAGGATGGATGGATGGATGTGTGAAAGGGTGGGTGGATGATTGATAGATGGATGGATGGATGAAAGGGTGGATGGATGAATGATAGATGGATGTGTGAAAGGGTGGATGGATGAATAATAGATGGATGGATGGATGAAAGGGTGGATGGATGAAGGATGTATGGATGGATGGAAGGATGAAAGGGTGGATGGATGAAGGATGGATGGATGGAAGGATGCAAGGGTGTATGGATGAAGGATGATGGATGTGTGAAAGGGTGGGTGCAGACGACCTGCACATGTTTATGGACTGTCCGAGGATCGAGCCTTTCTGGACCCGGTTATGTGGTTTCCAGGAGGATGTGTTGCTCCAGCAGATTCAAGTAAGCTCTAGGTTAATCTTCTTTGGTCTTATCTCGGATCATTGTATGAACGCTCCAGCTTCGAAATTTGCATTCTATGTAATAATTATTGCTAGAAGGGAAATCTGTAGAGCTTGGAAATCTGAAACTCCTCCTTCATTTGCAGACTGTTTAAAGTATAAAATCTGATGCCTGTAAGATCTGCCATTATGGATAATGGGGTAACCCAAAAAGTCAAGACGGACCAGGGTGCAATTCGGGAATGAAAAAATGGTCCGTGACCAATTTACTTATGAATTAAATTCAATTATAAACATTATGTGTTGTGGAGAACACTACAACACTGATATTCAATATCCAAATGAACTTTCTCATGAATGCACTCAATTACTATTTATGCATACATGTATTGAGAAACCACACAAGAAATAGCGCCAACCAATTCAAACTAATTCAAAAAATATTTATTTGTTGACTGGGCATATAATTCTTTTCAATAAATATAGGTTGCACACAAGAAGGGTGAAGGGTGAAAACGTAGGGAATTGGTTGTGGTAGATAGTGAGAGAGTAAATCATAGAAGTAAGGATAGATACAATAAGATACTTTTATAATCACTGGTAATCCAAACCAGACAATGGAGACCTGTCCAATGTATAGCATTCATTTACATGTATTCTGTAAATTTACAATGTGCACTCAATGCATATTTCAACGGCAAGTTCATTTGGATACTGAATATCAGTGTTGTAGTGTTCTACACAACACAGACTGTTGATAATTGAATTTAATTCATAAGTAAATTGGTCACGGACCATTTTTTCATGCCTGTAAGATCTGGGCTGCCATATGGGCCTGGAGGGAGAAGTAACATCGGTCCTATGATTATGCCAGAGGACTGTTGGTCCCGTCCTCCTTAGTAATATATGGTCCGCCAGGTGCTGTGAACGGGAGTGGGACCAGGAAACAGCCTTACCTCTGGGAGAACTCTGCTTCCCCTACTCAGGCATTCTACTATGGGTGGTATCAAATTGGCCCCCATGGAAGGTGCGGAGAAATCCCATCTAGAGCGCTTCTGATGGCATGTATGAGGACAAAAAAAACCACTAACGAATGATCAGGTATTGTTGTGCAATCTTCACCATTCAAATAAACCTCCTTTCCCTCCATCAGGCACCTTTAGGTAAATGGTAGTGACCAAGCTTCATGGAGATAAGCAGTGCCCAGAGGTTCATACCTGCCAATTGCATAATACTTCATGCATGCTTTGAGCTTGAGCAGAGAGAAAGGTAATGTTATTAGCCCATGTACGAGCCACACAGCATAATTGGTTTCAGCCACAGAAAATGGCAAAGGTTCTAACTTTTCAATATGTAACATAGAAAAAGTTGCATCCTTCATAGACGTAAATTGCTGTTTGTCAGTCAAATTAAAAGGGGTAAATAATGAGGACGTGTTCATGTAGTCCCAAGGCACGTTTCCTGCCTTCAACGTTTGTAAAGTCCATGCAAACTGCATAATAAAACGCAATTGATTTTGACCATGGTACAAAACAGAGACATTTTCCTGCACAATATCAACAGACGAAACAATATTATCTAATGCGTAAATGCGGGAAGAAAGCGTGTTAATGCTGTTATCTACAACTGCTAGCACTTTTTCTAAATTTGCTTGATCTATAGCTCTTAAGCGGGAAGCAGCCTCATTCAGATCAACGTCGTCAGTCAATTTAGACAAATGAAGCTTAACTGACGCCAAAGTGGAGTCTTGAGCCAATTCTGACACAGCTTGCCTACGGAATAGGTAGTTACAGAATGATCAATCTCAAAACGGGGATCCACCCTAACCTGTGTATAGCCCGGGGCTAAACCCGGAAAACGATGTTGGCAAGAATCTGCACTTCTGTGCCAAAGCAACCAACCCTTAGGATCCAAACTGAATATGTTAAAAGTAGAATTCAGCAACAGGGTCTGTAATTCCCTGATAGAAATACTGGTATTATTATCCCAACCGGGGTACTCTTCCAATTCTTGAAAGGAAGGAGCATTACATTTTTTTGTAGTAGCCAAAGCAGGTGGTTTGTAAAATAGTCGAATTCAAAAACAACATATGGTTTGGGATGAGACATGCATAATGCAAAGCCTCTGTGCCTTGCACTTGCCAACTTTTAGAACCCCAAACAGATTTAAGATCAATAGTTTCTTTCCACAGTTCATAGCCCCCAACAGCCAATTGGTCAAGAAAGGACTTGGAATATAATAATTTTGCGTGGGTAAGTCTAACTTTGGAAGGGGACTTTTCGGTCATCTTAAAATAAAATGCATTAGGATTTGAATGATTGAAATCAGTAAAATAGGTTAATCTCTTTAAAAGAGAACTTGAGCTGCCTTCCACAGGAGCAGGGCAATGTTCCTTCTTGTGTTTGCCTTATGTAGTTGTGATTTCCATAGTGTTGATAACAGACCAAATCACCATAATTAGCCGGATCTAAGTATAAATCCTCAGCATCAAAAGCAGCATAATATTTTAAATCTGAAAACAAAGCCTCTACGGCTTTAACATCCCAATCATCAGAGCGTATATTTTGTTTTATCACATCCCCCATAGAAACTCTTAGTATGTTCGGGACATTGAATTTGAAATTTAACAGCATCCCATACAATCCCATCTAAGATGGGCCAAGCAGTAATGTTTACAAAAGTCAGGTCCCTCTTCAATCTGTGTGATGAGGAATAGGGTGCCAATGTTCCATTAATTAGTCGAATAGCAGTCCTCTCTTCTACGTAGTGTCCATTCACAAGATGGAAAAAAGACACCAGAAATCCAATTGACATAAACAAAAAAAATTTAAAAAGCCCCAATCAAATGTAAGTCTAAGGAGGAATCAAAACATGCTTTTTAAACCATGTGGCAAAAATGGAAAGTTGTGAAGGGGACTTCGATGTGGTAGAATTAGTGTCAAATGAACATCTGGGCTCAGTGGCCAAATACGTTTGTAAATTGGGCATCGACAAGTCTGTGGTGTAAGTATACTCAGTATCATCAAAATGAGCATCAGGTGGGGTATTCAATAAAGTACTTGAAACTGCAGGCATCTTGAAGGCAACGTCAGGCCTGTTGTTAGGAGCCGGAGCCAACACAGAAATTCTCAGTATCGATGGACAGGAGACCGCAAGTGTCATACTAAGAAGAATCGGCCACTCTGTGTAATTTGACATTGTCAATGGAGATGTACCTTTTTTCCTTTCGACCTGGAAGTGGAGGTACAATGACTGTTCTTGTGCCCTGCACGCCAAGTACAGGAACTGGAGCTCGATATAAGGGACAAAATTCTTTCTTGTTCTCGATCTTTTCTCGGACCGGTTCTCCAACTCGGGGTAGCCTGCCAACTACCGGAATCTGCAACGCAGCATCAGATGTGGAGGGCAAATGCTCCTTTACAAGACTGTCTCTCGTCTCTGGTAGATTCTGTAATATATTACAATGTTCATCTACGTCGAAGGGGGCAGCAGCCACCACCTGGTGTAGACCTTCAAGGTCTGGGACAAACACTTTGATACCAAAGGGCATCTCGTATGGGGCCTGCCCACCCGGACACCTTCTAGGGAGATTATTAAGTGCACGCTGTACGACATTGAGATTGGCCAGTCAGTTCCTGCTGGTACCTATAACTAGGAGTGGGCGCAAATCCGTTTTGCTCGCGTTAATTGCGATAATTTGACTTGTTCGCATTCCGCGGAGAGTGCGAAAATGTCTTTTCTTGTTCGCGCTGTAAAAATACATTCTCGCCTGCGAGTTCGCCTTACCTGTATCCCCGCGTCCGCCGACAAGTTTTCCCAATCCGGTCACGTTCTCCACAAGATGTTAGATTGTTGGTAGCCATTTTGTGCTATCTCGTGAGAGTTGGCGCCCCCGATCACGTAATTTTTCTCGAGAACACGTCATCTGTCTCGCGATCATGCACCGCGAGAGTATGAGATCTCGAACACATCATTCTCCCCCGCAAGCGAGAGCGTGAGGACGCGGACATGTCATATCGAACGTGACAAGGAGCGAGAGAACCCGAACACATCATATCCAACGCGACAGGGAGCGAGAGAACACGATCACGTCATTTTGGACGCGCCGACGGAAGTAATGTGAAGCTCGAGAACTTGAACATGTAAAATTTTCAATTTGGAGGAGAATATCAGCTCTAGCAGCATGAAACCTTCTGCAAGTGATGATTTGGATGAAAAAAACTCCTTAGATTGACATTTGGCTGTCCTTTTTGGTGCAAGGCGTCCATTTTTAAAAAGGTAGGGAGAGGGAGGAAGTGCCACAGCATCTCCAACTTCCTGTTCCTGTCCAGCATGCTCCTCCCAGTGCTTTGTCCATCTCTTGCTCATTCTGCCTTTGGATTTTGAGTTGGAAAGATCATTCTTTTTGTCTGCTGCATCATTGCAATTGGATTTGAGGATTTTTTAATTGGATCTTTTACAAGTAAGTGGTTATTGTGTCTGTTTGATTGGGGGCATTGCAGTTGTTGCAACTACAATTTAATTTTGGTAACTATCATTCCTTTTTAAAAAAAAATTTGGGTAGTAGTCAGTAGAAGGCCTGAGCTAGTCATGGCCTCATGGGTGTGTGCATGATGAAGCAACTGTTCCTTTGGTGTTGTATTGATGTATTTCATTTTCAAGTATCATTTAGGGCCTGGATGGCATTGGATTGAATTGGGAAATGTGTTTTTTTGGGGTGGGCTTTATGTTGATGGGCCTGGCCTTTTGGCCATTTAGAAGCCTAGGCCTGCAAGCTTGTCTGGCCTTGTCTGTCTACAGGCCTGCTTTCATCCAGTACGCTCAGAGCAGGTAGCTACAGCTGCATTAAACAAATGTTTCTGTGTCGTCTGTTGATTATTTTACATCATTAAGGGTATGGATGGCATTGGATTGAGTTGGGAAATGTGTTTTTGGGGATGGGGATTCTGTTGTTGGGCCGGGCCATGTGGCTGGTGGCCATTTTGAAGCCCAGGCCTGCAAGCTTGTCTGGCCTTGTCTGGCCTTGTCTGCCAACAGGCCTGCTTTCATCCAGTAGGCTCAGAGCAGGTAGCCACAGCTTTATTAATCAAGTGTTTCTGTGTGGTCTGTTGAATTGTTAGACATCATTTAGGGCATGGATGGCATTGGATTGAGTTGGAAAATTTGTTTTTAATGTTGTGGGGTTTCTGTTGTTGGGCCTGGCCTTTTGGCTGGTGGCCATTTAGAAACCTAGGCCTGCAAGCTTGTCTGGCCTTGTCTGCCAACAGGCCTGCTTTCATCCAGTAGGCTCAGAGCAGGTAGCCACAGCTTTATTATTCAAGTGTTTCTGTGTGGTCTGTTGAATTTGTAGACATCACTTAGGGCATGGATGGCATTGGATTGAGTTGGGATGTGTGTTTTCTTGGGGTGGGCTTTCTAATGTTGGGCCTGGCCATATGGCTGGTGGCCATCTTGAAGCCTAGGCCTGCAAGCTTGTCTGGCCTTGTCTGCCAACAGGCCTGCTTTCATCCAGTAGGCTCAGAGCAGGTAGCCACAGCTTTATTAATCAAGTGTTTCTGTGTGGTCTGTTGAATTTTTAGACATCATTTAGGGAATGGATGGCATTGGATTGAGTTGGGAAGTATGTTTTCTTGGGGTGGGCTTTCTGATGTTGGGCCTGGCCATGTGGCTGGTGGCCATTTTGAAGCCTAGGACTGCAAGCTTGTCTGGCCCTGTCTGCCAACAGGCCTGCTTTCATCCAGTAGGCTCAGAGCAGGTAGCCACAGCTTTATTAATCAAGTGTTTCTGTGTGGTCTGTTGAATTTGTAGACATCATTTAGGGCATGGATGGCATTGGATTGAGTTGGGAAATGTGGTTTTTTTGTGTGGGCTTTCTGATGTTGGGCGTCTTAAAGACTTGCCTTTGTTGTGTGTGTCTGGTGTGTGTTGGTGTGCAATGCATGCACCCTGCAGACCTTTTTGGGGCCTGTGAATTTTTGTATTTGCATTTTGCTGCATTAAAAAGGCAGAGCAGTGTGATTTTGCATGCATCCTTTGCCTGGCTTTTATAGGCCTTTTGTCAGCTCCTGGTGTTTCCCAGGCCTCCTGCTTGTGATTTGTGAGTATCCATGTGGCTGGTGGATTTTTTTTATGGTGGGAGTTATTAGTGTCCTGCTTTTGCCATTTAGGCCTGCATGGTTTTCCTATTGGCTTACTGCTTCCATCCATCCACCCCCTTTGCCAGCAGCAGCTCCCTGAATGATGCGATGCTCGAATAATTTAATGGAAAATAGGGTCCACCCCACTTCCATTACATTTTTATTTTGGTGGTTCTTATTTTCTTTCCTATCCTTCCTGAGAGTGTAGTGTGTGTACACAGTAGTAAAACAAAAGCCTTGTTGACAAAGTCTCAGAAATGGCTAGAATATATATTTTGTTTGCACTAGTACAGTAGTAACTAAACCACAACAACAAATGCAACATTTCACTGATGTTCTTCTCCTGGCTTATTTGCTTTTAGGTGCACAAAAAGCCAGAGGAGGAGATGTCATCATCATCACCCGTTGTACTGCCAGCCAGCCAGAAGTCCTGCTGCACATCACGTCCACGTGTGACCACAACTTGTTGTGCATCTGCGTCCTGCCTGACATCTGAAGACGATGGCCCCAAAGAAAGGTACCAGGTCCAGTACCAAGAAAGTTGCTGGTGAGACGAAGGAACAGAAAAAGGAAGTGCCAGCATTAACCACGACTGGTGTGCCGGCCAATGTTTTTTTTGGGGACCAGAAAAGTTACGCCTGCAGCCGCGTTGTCCGGGAACCAAGCTGGGAGTAGCACCTCCGCACCAGCGGTCCAACCTCACAAACCTAGGCCTAAGCCCTTGAGTGTCGCAGAGGTAGCCAGTCTACTAACAAGCAGCGATGCTGAAATGTCATTATCACAAAGTAGTACACAATCAATGCAGGCGGAAACTCAGCAGATAAGTGTGCAGCCGCCGCAACAACAGCAGCAGCCTCCGCAACAACTGGAGTCAAGCTATCCTGTCTGAAGACGGCTGATAGCCAGAAACCAGTCCTAGGATGCTTGATTCCGTTCCAGGGAAGACATGGCTTGGCAGTTCGGTCTGGACTGTTCCCATGAGGCACAGGGTCAAGACTGATTTGCATATGGCCATGTCTGAACTGGGGTGGCTTGGTGAGCAAAATAACGATGGATTAAACCCAGATCTGTGACTGGGGGTGAATGTTTTTCCATTGTGCATCATCTTGTGTGTTCCGCAACAACAGCAGCAGCTGCCACAACAACAGCAGCAGCAGCCGCAACAAGTACAGCAGTGGCCGCAACAAGAACAGCAGCAGCCGCAAGAACAGCCCACAATAGTAGTTGTAGCTCCTGAAATAGGGGCATTTCAGGAAATCGAGCTTCCTGCGGACAAAGTGGTGCAAACCACTGTTTCGGAAGATCTATTGTATTCGAGACCACCAGCAAGGAAAAGGAGGCTTAGGCCATCATCTTCTTCTTCAAGCACTGCGTCTGATGATCGTGATGCCACTTGGCAGCCACCAGCTCAGTCTGAGAGTGATGATTGCCACAAGACAATTCTTCTGAAAAGGAAGGTTCCAGAAAAACTTACAGTTATGGAGGTAGATGTACAAGAGGGGGGGTGATGTTGATGAAGAGTCAGAAGAGCCAGTCATCACGCACATCACTCCCGCCCCAAAAGGGATGGAGACCAACATTCTCACCCTATCCAGAAAGGCGGCTACTGAGCGGGATGTAGCACGGATACCACCAACACAGGTTACACCACCATGACCTCCAGCTGCCATATTTTCAAAGGCCCGTCAGGGACCTACTACATCCAGTTCAACCCTCTCAGTAGGTAGTGGTGGTAGTAAAAGTCACAGTGTAACTGCACAGAGTCACATTCCAAGCACACCCGCCAGTTCATCTGGTATTGAAAGTGGCACATCCAGCAGTGCCAGAAAGTTCTCCTCCCCAGTTTGGGACTTCTTTTCTGTTAGCACCAGGGAGGAGAACATTGCTATATGCTCAATTTGTCGCACAGGTGTTTGGCGCGGTAAGCTTGGTACAAACTATGGTACCGGAGGCCAAGCAAGTCATCTCCGAATACACTATACTATCGTGTGGGAGAATCACCTACTTCACTTAAAACAAAGTAAAAAAACTCAACCCATTGAAGTTGGGCATGAAGAATCAGGGGGCGATATTGCGGTGGAAGGTGAAGAAGAGGAAGGCATTTCTAGCCTGTCCCAGTGGTACCGCCCACATCCTCCTCAGTAACATCTGAGTGGCACCGAAGTAAGAGCCATACTCAGAGTCAGCCTGAGACACCAAGGCGACCGAGTACTGCAATGAGACAAAGTGCGTCTTTGAGCCTGAGTGGGTTAATGAAAACAACAGCACCACAAAGGAAAGTAATCCAGCCTACCATTGAGAGCATGCTTAGGTTAAAGGGGCAGTTCCAACGCAAACACCCAATGTCACGGTTATACAATGCGAAGCTGGCTAATACGTTAGCACTGGACCTTCTCCCTTTTTCATTTGTGGAAGGGGTGGGTTTCCTTGAATTTGTGTCAGCCATCTGCCCTAAATGGAAGGTTCCCAGCCGGTCCTATTTCGCAAGAATTGCTGTTCCGGCACTACATCATGATGTGCTGGAATTGGTTGGACAAGCTTTGCAGCAGAGTGCTGTTCACAATATCCATCTGACAACAGACATGTGGACCAGTTTCCAAGCCACAGATTACATGTGCATCACTGCACACTGGGTCTCTTTTGTGGGGGTTAGAGATAAGCTATCTGAACGAGGCGTTGTTGACACAGCTGAGATTTTTAAAGCTACTTGGAAACATGCAAATGTAGCCATGTTCGCCATGGAGAAATCTCATACTGCTCTAAACATTTTGGACGAGTTTCGCAGCAAGGTTTTTGAATGACTGCGCCCAAGAGGGCTTAGTATTGGTTTTGTCACCACAGATAATGGCAGTAATGTACTTAAGGCCATGGACCCTGGTTCCTATTTCAGGGTTCCGTGTTTAGCGCACTGCATTAACATTATAGTTCAACTTTCTGGAAAAAGAAACTATAGTTAGCAACTTACTGACCACCTGCTGAAGAATATGCACTCATTTCAGCCATTTTTTTAAAGCTCGGAAGCAGCTGGGGATCATTCAATGTGAATATAAGATGCCAGTCAAAGCACTCATCCAGGAGGTGGCAACACGTTGGAACTCTACGTATTACATGCTTGATCGTCTGTTTGAGCAGTACAGGCCACTCAATGAATATGTCATGTGAAGACGGGATGCTATTGTGAAAGGCATGATCCTTCAGATGGGCCAATGGGGCCTAGTTAAATGCCTGACTGATATGCTTCGTCCTTTTGAGGTCTTCACAGGTGAAGTCAGCAAGGAGGACTGTACAATGGGCCAAGCTATCCCATTATTGCAAATGCTAGAGCATCAGCTGAAGAAGGTTTCTGAATCATACCAATTTGTAGAGGAAAAAAATGAAGCCTATGACTTGGTGGAGAGCTTAGCCCGTCGCTTAGCTAAAAATACAAGGGTGCACAATAAGATTTTGTCACAACAACATTTCATTTCTGCCACAATTCAGGATCCACGGGCAAAAATGGGACTGAAGACATTCATTCCTTTATCAGAGATGGATGTTGCCTGCTACACCACTTGGATAGCTGAGGCAGCAAGTAAGTTGGAAAATGAACAACTGCTACTTAAAAGCCCAGTAGATCAACACACAAGAAGTACTGCAGCAGCGCATGCAGGCATCAAGTGCAACTTTGGAGGCTGAGGGCAGTGCGTTTGGCTCACAACACTAACCATCACTATCGACAACAGCAACAATAACTGGATCATTAGGCCCAGTAGAATCATTAAACTATTGTATTTACAGTTAGGCATTAATAGGCACAGTGCTGATACACAGAGAAAAGAGCCCGAAAGGTTAGCAGCAGCACCTCTGAACATTGAGCGGATGGTCCAGGCATATCTGGACGACCCAACAGAGGTGTACATTGATCAAAACCCATTGCAGTATTGGTATAGGAAAAGGGCTGAATGGCCACTGCTCGGCAGGCTGGCGATAAGCTATCTGGCTTGCCCTATCACAAGTGTCTCTTCCGAACGTGTTTTCAGTGCTGCTGGTTCCATTATAACAGTGAGAAGGACCAATCTCTTGCCCAAAAACGTGGAGAGGTTAACAATGATCAAAATGAATCAGCACTTCATACCACCAAATTATACAATACATGAAGCAAGTGAGGAAGACGAGGACAGTGTCTCAGGTGACGGAAGTAGTGTGTCACATCATGATTACCTACTACTGGCTGAACCCCCAGAGTTTGAGGACGAGCTATACTTCCCTGACAATTAGGCTTGCACTTACTCTCTTCCTCCCTTTTTTCCTTTATTTGTATGTCTGTCGTTCCAGTTACAAACTTTGAATCACAACAAATCCATTACCACCGTCTTCTAGTCTTCTTATTTCAATATACAAGTTTCAGGTGTCTGCATTTGACAGTAAAGTCCTCCGAATCCAGCTCCTATGCTCCATCCTACTGAATCTCCCGCATAAATCCATTGCCCTCATGATGATTGGATGATGGAAAAAGATGCCAAAAGTAGTGGAACATGATGACTAATATAGCTATCCCCCTTTTAGACCTGATAGAGACTGCCCATTAACTGAAAAGGAAATGGAACAGGTAATGATTGATGCCATGCATTGGACGCAGAATCGCAGACTGAGTGAATTTGTTGTTTTTTGCTGTGCATGAAGTTATGTCATTGTGCACTAATCATCTTTCTACAGTACACACTAAACGTAACGAAAGGCAATTTTCCCCTTCTTGCAAATAAGAAATTTGTACTTCTACTGCAGCTTGATACATTTCTTTTGATTGAATACAGGAAATGGACTCAATCTGCACACCGAGTATGACAAAAGCACCGTCCATGATGATGATGATGGCGAAAAAGATGGCCTGTTAACTTAAGATGAGAATGAACAGTTAATGAAAATGAATGACATGTATTGGACACCTGACTATGACCGATTGGTGTTTGTGTTTTTGGTGTTTGTTTGTTGTGCACGAAGTGAAGTCAAAGTGTACAAGTAGTCTTACAGTACACACTAAAGAGGGACTCAAGTCAATAATATTTCTACTCTTGTTGTGTGATAACAAAATTTTACTTCTACTGCAGGCCGATCTTCACAGTCAGTCAGTACAAGCATCAGAGAAGATTGATGGAATAATAACAAGTCAGGAGGACGTTTCATGAGTGGCATAAAAAAAGCCCAAAGGTAAACACGTCAACAACAACCACAGCAGACCCAAATGTCTGTGTAGAAGTGGAGTCGAGTGTAGCGGTGGGATGACTGCGGTGCATTCATTTACTAACTTAAATTGTAAAATGCTATGTTTGGAATGGATATGTGCTTTGTCCAACTCTTTAAAAAAAAAGTGCTCTAAGCGGAGGATGTGCTAAGCAACGTGCCGTCACTGTGGGCCTGCTCTGTCCTGTTGATGTTGAAGGTCAATGCTGGAAACAGACTAGAGTAGAGATGATGCATACATGCCGCCTCGAAAAGTGTTCTTGTTGCACTACACCATAACTTGTGCATTTGTTTCAACTTTGTTTCTCAATATCCCCTTTGTTTTTCCATCCACAATTATAGGCCGGGCCTTGCCCTATACTTGGGAAAACATTACAATGCACACTTACCTTACCAATAAATCTACATATTTTTTCCAGGCTTGCAGTGGCGACTGGTGAGTGGCGACACCCAAGATTGATGGATGAGAGGACCAAGAGGAATGCCTAGATGCAAATCCAGTCCACATTTTTGATGAGGATAACACAGTAACAGTATCAACTTTCATCTTCTTTTAAATAATTTGATTCATTTTTTTCTACAATCTTTACAACAGTGTGTTCTTCTTGTTGTTGTTATTATCATTAGGTTTGCTCTCTGTTTATGTTTCATCCCTACCAATATTTAAAAATTGTATTTGCTATCTGTAAAAGTATTAAGCCCGGAACAACTGAACAAGAAGTGTATGTAATCAGGGTCTCCTTATCAATCATCATCATGCATGCATTTCCTTTTTCTCCCTTAACATATTTATATGGATATGGTAGCCTATAAAGATTGTCGTTTGTTGTTTGTCCATGCGTACTGTTTTTCACTGTCAAACCTTTCCCCAAACTCCCTTCCCATCCATTCAACAAACCCTAACCCTCTCCCCCCGGGCTGTGTGACTTATTGAGGTGTCAATCAATCAATCATCAATCATAGACATTTATAGAGCGCTCTACTTACCCGGAGGGTCTCAAGGCGCTAGGGAGGGGGGGTGCTGCTACTGCCCGAACAGCCAGGTCTTGAGCTTCTTCCTGAAGGCGAGGTGGTCTTGGGTCAGGCGCAGGTCGGTCGGGAGGGAGTTCCAGGTCTTGGCAGCCAGGTAGGAGAAGGACCTTCCTCCTGTTGTCGTTCTTCGGATGCGGGGGACGGCAGCGAGGGCGTGGCTGGCTGATCGGAGGTGTCGTTTGGGAGCGTAGAAGTTGATGCGGTTGTTGAGGTAGCTCGGGCCTTGATCGTGTAGGGCTTTGTGTGCGTGGGTGAGGAGACGGAAGGTGATTCTCTTGTTGACCGGGAGCCAGTGCAGGTCTCTTAGGTGTCCGGAGATGTGGCTGTGTCGTGGGATGTCGAGGATGAGTCTGGCCGAGGCGTTCTGGATCCGTTGGAGTCTCTTCTGGAGCTTGGCGGTGGTTCCGGCGTAGAGGGCGTTGCCGTAGTCCAGTCGGCTGGTGACGAGGGCCTGGGTGACAGTCTTCCTGGTCTCGGTGGGGATCCACCGGTAGATTTTCCGTAGCATGCGCAGGATGTTGAAGCACGACGAGGAGACTGCGTTGACTTGCTTGGTCATGGAGAGGGAGGAGTCCAGGATGAAGCCCAGGTTGCGTGCGTGGTCTGTCGGTTTGGGTGCAGTTCCCAGGGCGGGGGGCCACCAGGAGTCGTCCCAGGCGGAGGGCGAGGATCCCAGGATGAGGACTTCCGTCGTGTCACTAAATTAAATGTACACCAATAATTAATCACACGCTTGCTGGGGCGGAACAAACTACAAAACATAACAAAATGCATGGTATCCCGGATTGAGAGGGCTGTCTCTGGTCTGACCCATGTCTGAAAATTGCCCAAATAAAAGTGGATCAAATTAAATCTAAACCTAATCAAAAGGAACCTATGGAAAGGCCTGGTGACAATGCTGAGGTAGGGTTCCAGTGCAGTAGTGTTTAATGACAAGTAGTGAGCTCCCACAGAGGGCTTCTGCATTTCCCTTTCCTCACGACCTAATCTTGCCATAATCATAAAAATACCTCTTGACTGAGTCTACATCCTCTTTCCTAATATTTTTGCATATTATTGTTGCTCGGTAAGTTCTGTACTGTACTTCATTCTACTACTCCTCGAACAGTCTCTCAAAGGTGACTGACTGTCTCATTTTCTTTTTTTGCAAATGCTGCTGCCCTGTCAGTGTCTAATACAACTACCACCACCACCACAATCATGGCATGTTAGAAAAAGGAAACCATCATGCAGCCATCGCTGAGCCTAAGTAAAACATCAAGCAAAGGTAAGAGAAGTTTTGGGGAGGCATATTTAATAATGGACATGTTTTTAACCAATTCACACACCCCTTTGAGTCCAGATAAAGAATGCATAGACTAGAAGAGAGAGACTGACAGTACTAGTAGGACAACTCAATCAGTGAGGGGTGTCGCATCTATCTGTTTGTGTCTTACACAGTCAGTCAATTATTTAAATCATACACTGGCTATGGGAGAACCTGCACCCACAAGGAAACAGTGTGATGTAAAACAGTAACCCCACCTACAAAACATTACCAACATTGTATGTAAAGTAGAAATATATAGATTTAATAGAACCCTAACAAAAATAAACTATGTAAAAAAAACCTTAGCGGCTGACCCACCCCCCTCCCTAACTCCAACCCCAACGTCCAAATCCCACCCACCAAAACAAGAATTGAAAAGGGGGCAATAGACAGGGTCTATGTGCAGCAGGATTGTCTCTGGAGTACACGTCGCATTTGCTCTTCTAGTTTGGTGACGCGGTGCTTTAAGGCGTGGCAGTTGCAGCCACAGTGGGGGGGCACCAGAGATGGTAAGGCGGCGGCAGGCGGATGCCAGACAGTGGCGCCGTACCACTGGAGGGCGGTGGCTAGGGCCCTGGGCACTGGAGGAGGCTGTAAGGGCTGCAGTCTCCTCCTCCTCTTCCAAGACCACCAGCCCCCGATATTCACGCTGGATTGCCTCCAGCTTGCGGCACCGTGCCTTGGTGGCCAACTCCTTCCAATCAGGTTTGGAACTGGAAGGAGTAGCTGTATATCAAAAAGAAAAAACAAGACAATTGTAAAATATACTCTTAGAAAAACAGTAAGACAAGTTAATTATACACATAGTGTGGCATGGTAGCACTATAAAGCACAGTACATAACATTTGTGGTATGTATCTATCCACCCACTTACTTGGGGTTTAACATTTGCAGGATTTTTTTCAGGCATTCAAGCAACCATGCATCAGATTCTTTACTATCAATCACCTTTGCAATTTGCATGCATGCATCACACGTATCCTTCTCTTTTCGTCAGTCATAAATATTAAATCTCGCCCGTCCTTCTTCCTTCCACCAGTCTTTCACTTTTTTTTAGTTGAACTCCAGGTGCGCTGATCTGATTTTTAGTCTTCTCCTTAAAACTTTCAAAGTAGAGTTGAAATCACAGATAGATGAGGCTATTGGTTACTCAATACTCCCGCCCTTAATGCCTTTACTAATGCCAATTAAAGGGTATCTTCACTCTTCAAACGTTCACAACAACTCTTACTTACTTAGGGCATCATTAGCCACCATCCTCACGCTAAAAGGGACTGCCCGCCATAAGGGGGGGTCCCGTGGGGGCAATTAGGATGCACCCTCCACAGTGGCGAGCGCATCCCATATTTTTAACATTGTGGTGGGTGGTGCTGAAAGCAACGCCCGCCTCAGTGCTAAAAATACAAGTTGTGCTTTTCAAGCACAATGTGACAGGCCCCGCGTGGAACCTGCCACGTTGGGCTTTGAAAGGCAGGGGGATACCATAGGTAGTAGGTACCCTCCCTGGGGGCTCGCAAAGGGCATCCCAAGCATACTCCACATGCCTTTCCGTGGCGGAAATGCCACCACGGAAAGGCATTCCAAAATGCAGATTATATGGCTGGTGGTGTGTTTCAGACACCGCCATCATATTGAACCCTTTTCCAGCCGGTGGACATGTCGAGTGTGCGGAAAATTGGCGGATGGTTTCTAGCCACCGTGGACCCCCCAGCCATTTTAATATGGCAGGGGGGGTCTTTTCTACAGGGATGGCGGGAGGTTTACCCCTGCCGGGCTGGTGGTGACTACCGCCGGCCCTGCGGGGGCATTCTGCCCACCATCCTAATGGGGCCTTAAGTCTCAACAGTACAGTATACATACATACAGTACACCCTTGCAGTGAGTGTAATGTCAATAGTTAAGGATTATGAATCTAACGTACCGCCGGCCGCCACTGGTGCTGGCACTCCCCCTATCGCTCCATCAGTATCGGCAATTGCCGCATCCTCCCCCTACGCGTCGCCTTCACCACCGCTGGCCCCAGCAATGGTGGTCGGTAGTGCGCCTAGAAAACATTACAGATTTTTTAGGCGTCATATACACCTCCCCCTATTGGTCAGTAGCAAGATTGAAAAATTAATTAATAGTATACAACATACACCACTAGTACAAATCAGGTAGTAGTAGAGTAGACACTAGTAGTTATATATGGTCCCTAGGGTCATTCTAGCCTTTGCTTAGTTAGCCGGAGCCATGCAACCATTTTACCTTCGTGTCTTTTATTTTTACACATTTGATGTTACCTTGCAGCGTGTTGTATAGACACCTTTGAGCCCACATGACCTCATTCTGCTACTGTCTAAGCGCTGCGTACAAGCGGTCAACCAAAACATTAGCAAGCCACTTTTTTTATGAAGTTCTGGTGTACTGTTAGTCCATATTGCTTATCTATAAATGCTACACTTTTTGGCACGGCTGAGAAATGCTTGCAATATACTAATGCGCACCATTTCAGTTTTTCGCATTATAGACGGAAGATTCCCTTCTATGAACCAGAGCTTTAGAGAGCTTATATGATGCAACAACTACCAGTAATAGGTTCGTCTAAGGTGTGGGGTCCCCAAATTTGACTCAGATATCTTCATTTATAAATTTATATAAACTATATTCCTACCTAGGGGATGGTGGTGCTTCCACCACTGTTCAGTTATTATGATGTATTTTCCAACTGTAAGTAAGTGTAACAATGTTTATTGTTTTAATGTTATTGATTTTCCTGTTGGTGCCGCATTATCGAACAATGTTACACAGCTTGTCAATTCAAAATAAAAATGTGAAACTTACATAGACTTGGTTGTATTTGGTGTGGACTTACACAAGTGAGCAAGCGAAAGGAAGGGTGTGCATGTGTATTGCTTTCATGACTGAGAGGTTGGGTGTGTTCTGTTCTGGGTTGTCTACTTGTTGGGAATCTAGGGGGAGGGTTCAGAGAGCTAATAGTTATGACAAGACACTACTATAACTAGTCGGGCAGGGGATTGTGTGGGTTCTAAACTTCTGATTCAGATGTATGAGGAAGGTCCAACCTCCCAACACCAACATCCTATTTTCTTGTGCAAAGTTCTGTATGTGCAAAATCCCTACAATAGTATTAGTATGTCCTATCATATCAAAATAGTAATAAATCTGGTTGGGCATTTGTTGGTGTGAATAGTCAAAGCCTCAAGACTAACAAAGACTCAAGATCAATAAGACTAGAAGTATTACAAGAGGACGACCCAAAGGACTGGACTCAATGGCTAGAGCTACAGGTGAATCTGAGTTTTATTTAAAACCTTTTAAATAAAGAGTGGCCAACTGGGCAAGGTTAGCTACTACAGTACAGACAGACTAATAGTTGTAGTAGTACAGAGAGTCATTATAGCAGAGGCAGGGATAACAAGATTTTCGAAACAGTACAGATCGAAAGATACTTGTTGGAAAAAAATAGCATTAGGAAACGGAAACAATAGTTCGGGAAAAATATGGTGCAGTAAAAGTTATGGAATAAGAATTATTATTAAAAACAAGAAGATTTACTAGGGCCAGCAGAAGAGCCCGCGTTGGTGCCCTCTTCCTGTTGATGGTGTTGTTCTCCCGCCAACTGTGTCCCTGTCTGCCTGCCCCTGGGTGCTGAACAGGAAAGATATAAGAAAGAGACAAACATTGAAGAATGGTGTCAAACTTACTATTTATCAACACTAATCCACTCTTCCACTCTTCCATTCTGATTCCAGAATACTAACTAAGCCTAAGTAAAATGTACCACCTAAACTAGCCCACCTATTCCAGGCGTGTCAATTGGACATTAAAGTATGCATTTCCACTTCTTTTAGTCCTCAACAATGCATATGGTCAAATGGAGGACACATGACTACATTTTTGTATACACCAAATTTTTGGTTGATTGATTGATGCTGATGGTCTGCTAGTGCTGCTAAGCCTATGACCACTCATTGAACAAACTAGAAAAGGTTCTAATAAAGACTGGGGTACTAGTAGCACATGAATAAATTACAAACTCATACAAAGTAACTAAACCTAAGTATCAATCACCCCTATCTCCGGACAGGACAAAGTAAAGACTAGAGTCACTATAGCATTACGTTACTTAATTTCTCTAAAATAAACTCTTATATATTCACGCTAAGTAAGCGAGTGCAAACGCAAAGTTGCAAACAAGTGAGATTAGTAGCGCAGAAGAGCACCTGTGTCAGAACAATCATAGAAGACTTTTAAACATAATTTACCTGTAATGTAGGCAGCAGCATTCTAGCTGGTTGGAAAAAAAAGATATTCGCAATATATAACACAGAGCAGAAGAACAGACACAAAGTATTAATAAATAAATATTTACTCCCCAAGACCCGGTACCTCCACTCCTAGCAGGTCCAGCAGGCCCTGCTCCCGGTCCAGGATGTCAGCTGGGCCTGGGTGCGCCGAACTCCAGAGCAGCGGAACACTGCCCAGGGCACCTTCCCCCACCGCTGCTGAAACTCCCGGAGCCTGTACCCGGACCCAGGCCTGCCACCTGCTGCCAGGGTTGAGGGGAGGTGGCGCTGCACAAAGAAAATGAGTGCAGCCAACTCCACCTCCCCAAATAAGGCCCGTGCATGCACCCCTTGTGGGTGCCGCCTTCCGCAGGGAGGCGGTCGCGGCTCTGGCTGCGGCGAACCCTACCCTTCGACATGGTTCTGGGGAGAGTGAGACGGGGCGGGAAAGAAAGTAAAAAATGAAAAAAGTAAGTAAAAGAATTGAAAATAGTAGGCAATAAAAAAAGTGAAAAAGTAGCTAAGAAACACAAAAAAAGTAGACAAAAACCAAAAATATAGAAGCAGGAAAATAGCCTGAATAATAATACGTAAAAAAGATCAGAAAAAAGTTGAAAAGATAAAGGGAGAATTCAAAAGCAGACCCCAGAACCATATCATAGAGTGAAAAACAAGATGACCGCGCCCATTGTGACCACGTGCGCAAATTCGTGCGATATTTTCTTCCCGAGCAGGCAAAAAGTGGTGCAAACACGTAAAAGCGTTCCCAAACAGGAAATACGTAATGCGAACAGGCGCGAGCATGCATTGCGCAACCCGAAACAGGAAGTAGCAGAACGGGCGGGCAAAAAACTTCTGCGTCTTCGCGATATTTCCGTGTGATCGCAGAGATTTTAAACATATTCGCGATAGTTTGCGAAAGTGAATTTCGCAAATTCCTCCCACCCCTACCTGTAACCCTAGCTGTCAATGATTGCTTTAAGTCACGGTTCATCCGCTCTACAACACTTTTACACTCAGGTCTGTATGGAGACGAAAATTTTACCTGGACCCCCAATGAACTCATGGCATCCTTGTACGCCTTAGAGGCAAACGCTGGACCCTGGTCCGAATGGAGGGGGCCACACACAAAAATGTCCACATAGACACGCAAATCTCTTATGACAGTTGGTGAATCAGCACTTCGGTGGGGCCACACCTATACAAAGCGCGTGCAAGAATCAATTGCAACTAAGATGTACTTATGCGCAGTATCTGAAGAAACAGGACCGCAGTGATCCAAATAAACACAACCAAGTGGTTTATTGGAAATGTACAACTGTGTCGGGGGAGGACGCGTGGCAGTCGAAGGTTTGATCTGCTGACAAACGTCACATTGAAGGACATAATCATGTGTCTGCTTATACAGTCCCCGCCACCAAAAACGCTGTTGTAGCTGAGATACAGAAGCCGAAACACCTGCATGTGCGGACGCAACACCCTCGTGGGCAGCCATAATCAGCGCTGATCTGCGGTCCGCATTGGGAATCAATCTGTCGCCAACGTCTGGTATTTTCACATAAGGAACTTTATCAGGACTTAAATGATAAGATTACTTTGAAGGAAATCTAGTAGGCTATTTACTTCCCTTCTCAGTAGTGGCAATTGCCGCCAAGATGTCATCATCAATCTTACTTTTGGAACATGTAACTGCTGCAAACAAATATGTAAAAACTGCTGTCTTTGCGGCCTCATCGGCCAAACTATTGCCAACAGTGTGAAATCCCAGACGCTGATGACCAAGAGTATGAATTACATATACAAGTGTCAGTTGCTCTTTAAGTTCAGCCACTCGAACCCAGATCATTTTATGTTTTATTGTGTTACCTTTGGAGTCACGATAGTCGTTCTGAGTCCAAAAGAACAGATTGTCATTGTAAGACTGGACACAGCAGTAAGAGTCACTCACAATAAGAGAAGTCACACCAGGGTCTGCGTACTCCAATGCAAGCATCAAAGCACGGAGCTCCGCTAACTGGGTGGTACAGTCCCCTAATGTCTGTGTATGTACGACATCGGACTTGAAATCTCCATTCACCATGGTACCAACCACAATAGCGCAAGCTGAGACGTATGCGTGCTTACACCCATGCGCGACATACAATTGAAATCCTCCAAAGGGCGCATAGTGAAAGAGGCAGGATGAACAAATTCATACTGCAAGAACTCCTGCGACTGCAAGGAGGCATAAAAAATGAACGTGACATCCGAAGATGTCAATGATGTTGCCCATTGTATCCACCGTGGGTGCAAAGCTTTAGAATTAGGTACACTGGCTTTCGTCACTGCCTCCAAGGTGGGATACGGGGTAACAGCCAACATGCGTTTTCCCTGCGACAGTGCACGTTCCTTTAGAATCGCCATTTGAACTGCTGTCAAAACTTTTTCCACAGTGGAAAACCGCATTTCAGCCGAAGTGTACAAGGGGACTTGTAAGCGATGGGCACTGTGTCAGCTTCCTTAAAAGTAAGGTATATGAAACCTTTTACGTACAAGACCATCCACCAGGGCAGATCCGTGCATATTCTGTACTGCACAGGTACGACCATGCGAGTTTAGATCCTGGTAATCCAATACCAAACGGTAAGAAACATCAGGCTTGGTCACAGTAAAAAGAGGGTTATTCATCGGAGACACAGAAGTTTCAATCACACCTTGATATTCCAATTGTTTAAGGATTTCTGTGACCAAAGCCTTCCCTTCATGCCGCATGGGATATTGAGGTTGAAGCTGTGGCATAGTCCGCAAGGTAATCTCATGTTGGGGGGAGAATTTATCCCAACCACAGTGAGTACGGTACAAAGCAGGCGCAAGTGCCTTAGCCCACTCTCCTGCAAAATTCACTGCATGCTGCTTTGACACGGTGTACGTGAAACTAGGGAGGATTACCTCCTTCCCTCTTGGAGCTGCGAGAACAAAAAGGTGGGGGGCAGTCAGCTACTGCTAACAAAATGTCATACGTAGTTGTAAGATTTTCCCAAAATACCCCTTTAATGGTACGTTGTCTGTCACCTTCAATCAAAAGGTCGATTTCAAATAACCTATCAGGGGGAGCTACCCTAGTATAAGCTGTCTCAACAACTAAGAATTTGTCAGTCACTGTCACCTTCAGTAGTGGACGCAGGGCCTCTCCAACAATAGTAATCTCCGCCACGCTGTCTAACAGCGTTAGCGCCCACGTCTGATTCCGAAGCTGCGTTCTCACTGTCTGTGGCATATCTCGCTGTTAAAGCGGCAACTTTCTTTTTCTGAAACTGGGGTATTTTCTGTGTAGAATCTTCCTGCTTGCCTTTTCCATCTTTCGGGTGGGTTTGGTCGCGACTCTGTTGGCCACCCCTTCCTCTGGTCCCACCACCACCACCGGACGATGAGGCCGATGTGACCTGTAAAGAACAAGGAGAACATTGATCAGGAACCTGGAATCGATCAGGTGACTTAATTGTAGCGCGGTCACGCAGGTCATAAGAGCGCTCAGTAGACGCAGGCACCAGTGATGCGGGACGGGACTCCTGTTTGTGTTGTTTTTATTCCCGGTTTCTTGTTTTTGTTCCAATTTTGCTTTGGAGACTTGGGTTGATCGTCTTTCTCAGACTTGGACCCCTGAGTTTGTTTTTTATCTGTCGCAGAAAAGGGCTTGTCACCTAAACTATTACGGAATATGGTCTTATAAGCCGTGGTACTAATTCTCGCCAACTGATGGGGTTTATTGCATCGGGGACATCGCGTAAGGCATTGACACTTGGAAGTTCATCGCATCTCCCTTTATAATAGAAAGGACGAGATCAGAAACTACATGAAATGAGCCAACAAGTCTCACTCCCAATTCAACTGCAACCTCAGGTCCGTGTTCATCTTGAACACGTTTAATGACCGTGGGCAGGACAGCCATTGACGGAGTGCCGGAGCACCTCGTGTATACTCCTGCAAAGATTCTACCCCATGACTCGCAGTCACCGGCTTCCGGTACCAAGTCGTTGGGCAAACTAATTGTAAGAATCCTGTGTTTTTCTACAGGATTCGAATTAGGAAAAACTGCTTCCAGCTGGTCAAATTTCTCGGCAAGCCAGGAAGGCATATCATCCTTATCCTGGGGACGCTTACCCATAACCGCATTAACCATGACGGGACTAAGCTTCATCCTGCTCGGTCCAGCCTGGAGCACCTCAACACCAGGAGAAATTGCGGGTAATATATTGAACCAAGGCCCTAATAACTCCAATCACGGAGGTATATAGGGGCCTCAATTCAGCAAAGGGGACTACCCCTGCACGAGGATGCGGGGTAAATCCAGCCAAAACAGGCCAAGAAGCGCCTGGAATGGACAAAGGACCTAATCTAATCGCCATTAAACTGTGGGGAAGGGTGCCATTAAACCAAACACGGTGCTGCAATGCAGAAATCAAAATTTCCTGTGTCCTATAAGGAACATATTTCACGGGCAGTACTGTTTGAGTGTAAGTGTGAAACACCTGAGTAGCTGCATACACAGCAGGAAAGTCACCCATGAGTAGAAAATCTCAAACGGGTAAGCTATCTCAGCACTCACCACTAAAATAACCGCCATGCCTTCCAAGGGGACATTATAAGCCTGCAAATGATTGCGGACCGCAATGCGAATATGCTGCGGTATGTCAATGTCACCCATAATGACACAGACAGGATAGGTACAATGCAAAACAATGTAGCACAACTGGGTAGTAATTCAAAAGTAAACCATTATGAAAGATTCAAGCTTGAAAAGACCTATGTAACTATAGTTAACCGGAAACAATAGTGAAGGGGTTAATGACTAATATAAGCACTACTCAAGTGTCATGAAATAAGACCACCACTGTTTGGGCGCCATGTTGCAGGGATTCTCTTCAGTACCGAACTATGCACAGAGGCTCAGGACCTCAGTGAATTAGGGTGTACCAAAAACTCACCTTAGTACCCAAAATCCCCTGCCAGACTAGCATCAGTGTCTCATTAGCTCTTCATCCTATAGCAAAGTAACCAATGATTAGACAACCCAGAACATGCGACTTAGGATACCTCAGGTAAGGTGGGAAACATGAGCACTCATTCATTATACTCTCATACCAGTCCAGAAGGGAGACACAAACAAGTTTAAAATATTAATTTTAATACAGTGATCTCAGGTGCAGCATTTCAGCTAATACAAGCAGATATGTGATAAGAAATAAGGTTGTTAGCATAGTTACTATTCCATAAAATACAAAGGGAGAAAGCATGTTATAATGCTAAATGGAAACAGGTTAAATATATACCTATATTTCACCCTCCCGTGAATCACATCGAGTTCAGCACAAGCTCTCAGCATACGAATGTTCTCCAAGTGTGTTCAATCATGCCCACATAGTGTAATATGAAAGGCGCTAGTATCTGAGCTGCACACAGTTGCGTATATGTTATGTCTAGAACGTGCGCTGATCAGCTAAAACTACAGCAACAGTGTTGATATAACCTTGGAGGCCTCAGTACTCACTTACGAAGCAAGTCTAGCAATGTAGAAAAACAAGTTATTCTCATGTGAAGCCAAACACTCAGCTCAACGCAAAACAATATCTAACGTGTGTGCCATGTGCAAAAGAAAGCAAAAGGTAAAATGGCGTTTAAACTTTTAATAAGCTCATGCTAACTTAACACTGTATGAATGCAAGGCTCAGCCCCAATACAGTGGATGCTGCTCATTAAAAAACATGAAATTCATGATGGGGCCCAACAGTGCTAAATCGGGGCGCCTTTGCAATAAAAACAGCCCCTCTAGCTCCGCTTGAACTGCTGTGCCCGTGCAGAGCTGCAGACCCGCTCGTAAACCACAGTGGTGCTGTCCCCTGACCTGGGCTTGGCCACAAAATATTAAAACATGAAGGTTGCCGCTTCGGTGGGACTGCACTCCTGAAGGTGTGGCCGATAGAACCAAGATCGCTTTCAGGTAACACTTCCCCATATTGTGGCTGCCAACGTGTTTCAGGATACGCTCTTCCTCTGGGCAGACTCACGGTGATTAAACGCAGGCAAACACGTACCATTACATCCCCTCTTTTATTTCACCAGTTACATTCAAAAGAGCGACAGTTGCATCATGGGAATGGTAGTTCTTTTTCTTTTACCCCATGTGGGTGTTGCTCATTAAAAAAATATGAAGTTCATGATGGGACAAACAGTGTTAAATTGGTGATTCTTGGCAATAGAAAACAGCCCCTCCAGCTACGCTTAAACTGCTGCGAGGGGCAGAGCTGCGGACCCACTCAGATGCAGCAGTGGTGCTGTCCCATGACCTGGTCTTGGCCACAAAATATTAAATCATGAATGTTACTGCTTCGTTGGGACTGCACTCCTGAAGGTGCGGCTGATAGACCCAAGATCGTTCCCAGGTAACACTTCCCCATATTGTTGCTGCCAACGCGTTTCGGGATACCCCCTTCCTCTGGGCAGACTTATGGTGATTAAATGCAGGCCAACACCTACCATTACATCCCCTCTTTTATTTCACCAGTTGCGCTCAAAACAGCGACAGTTGCATTATGGGAATGGTAGTTCTTTTACCCCATGTGGGTGCTTCTCATTAAAAAATATGAAATTCATCATGGGACCAACAGTGTTGGTCAGACCTTCAGGAGTGCAGTAAACAATGTAGCAATGTAAACAATAGTCCCTGTAGGGCAAATACGCTTAAGTGCAGAAAATTTAAAGAGCAAGTGCTGAATCATTGTACCATTATGTTAAAAAATATAAAAAGTAAAAAAACGATAATTGTGTAAAAAAGAACATGAATGTTATGACTGTTCAATTGAGAAACACTAGCAGCACTTGAACGTGTTATTCTCGGTGTTAATACTATTGGTATGAATATGTCTGTTGTTAATTCTGTATCTTTATTTATGCTGCCTATTCATATCTTATAAACAGGTGTAAAGATCCTCAGTCATATTTATACCCCCAGGGTACTTGGAATCTAATTCCAGAATATATTGTGTTTCTAATCTGAGCAAGGCCTTCTCTTTGTTACCGCCACTTTTGATGATGGGTATTGTGTTGATTAGATAATATCTGAGGTCGCTATGATGTGAATGGTGTTTTTCACGGAAATGGTGAGTCACTCTGTACATATGATCTTTATTTGTTATGGCTCGAGTGAGTTGTAATATCCTTTTGTGCCCCTGTAGTTTGGTACTTCCCACATACCTTAAACCACAGGGGCACTGGATCACATACACCACATAATCGGTTTTACAAGTTAGAGCTTTGGTGATATTTTTCTCCTGTTTACTGAACAGTGTTTGGTAAGATGATTTAGTGATACCATGTTGGCAGGCTTTGCATGATTTACATTTCCAAAAACCTTTTCTCTGAGCCAACCATGTCACAGGCATCTTATCTCTCGGGTTTTTTGTACCAATTAATCTTTCATGGATGGGGCTTGTCTATAAGTGATAGCTTGTATAGCGGGCAACTGGAGGCCAATAATCGGATCATTTGGTACAATCGGCCAATTCTTATGAATAATTCAGTAGATCTCTTTCTCTTGTCCACTGAACCTCATAATAATTCTAAAAGTCTCTCCCATGATGGTCGTATTATCTGTATTTACTGTCAGTATAGGAGAAGGCCCTTGGGAATGATTTTGTTTCAATAAATCATCCCATGACACTTGCTGACTTTTTAAAATGGCTGCATCAATACATTTTATTGTATATCCCCTATCCAGAAACCTTATTTTGCTAGCTTGTTGTGCATCTTTTAAGTTTTGTAAGTTGCTACAGATAAGTTTTAGTCTAATCATTTCCCTATAGGGGATACTGTGTATAGGATGTTGTGGATGGGCACTAGTTGCGTGCAACACTGAGTTGCCAGCAGTTGGTTTTCTGTGCGCCTTGGTGTCTATTTTGCCATTTCTAATATATACTTCAACATCAAGAAATAGCACAGTTTTAGAACTAATGTGTGCTGTAAATTCTAAGTGCACATCATTATTATTTAGACTTTTGATACATGTTTCTGCATCTGACACGGTCCTGTGCCAGATTTAGAACAGGTCATTGATTAATCTTAACCATGTTTTGACATTGTTTTGCAAGATCGACCCATGATTTTTCTGTGGAACAAGCTCCTCCCACCAACCCATATGAAGACAGGCATAGCGGGGGGAGAAGCTGGCCCCCAGTGCTACTCCACATAACTGCTGGTACAGTGCACTCTGGAATAAAAAGATGTTATAGTCCAAGTAAAATTCAATCATAATAGTTTGCATTTTCTATGCGGTTCATACATTGCTGGCCTTTTTCTTAAGTAGTGATGAATTGCTATTATGCCATCTTTATGATTGATGCTTGTGTAGAGTGCCGTAATGTCCATAGTTATTAAAAGAAAATCCTCGTGACTGTTAACATTTTGAATTTTGGATAATAAATTGCCCGTATCTTTAATATAGGAGGGAATTTGCTGGATGTACTCCTGCAGTAAATAATCTACATATCGTGACGTGTTCTCTCTCAGACTATTGCATGCCAATATTATTGGCCGTCCTGGGGGCTTACTAGGATTCCTATGTAGTTTAGGGATATAATAGATCACTGGTGTAGTCGGAGTTTCATTTTTCAAAAATGTATATTCATCCATGTTGAGCAAACCGGCACTTTTCCATGCTAAAAGTTTGTTGTAATACAGATTGTAAGTTGATCGTAAAGATAGTTTATCTGTTTTACGGTAGCATTCTCGGTCTGATAGTTGCCTGTTAGCTTCTATATATTCAGTTTTCCCCCAAATAACTAAATTGCCTCCTTTGTCTGCATTTCTTACTATTAACTGGGGATTTTCTACAGTTTGTCCATGAGTTGATGGTATGAGATGTCTCACATGTTATATTTTCCTTTTTTTCTGGCCTGTTATCTTGTGGTTTAGTTGCTTTATGCCTGTGATGACCTGCTCATGAAATATATCTTTCGAATCTCTAGCCAATATAGGGGTAAATGTTGACTTTGGTTTGAGTCTAGCCACCGCTGTCAGCTGGTGTTCACTTCTAGTGACACTTTGTTATTCCTGTATTAATGAACTAGAGTCTCCCATTACTTCAGCCAAGTTTTCTTGTGCCAATTCCTCTAGGTCTCTTAGTGTTGGCATGTCAGCGGCAGTAAGATTGAAAAGGGGTGACATTGGTAAATGTTCAAGTATGTCTATATTTTGTATATCCTGATTTTTTTTCCTTTTGCGCATGAAATGTTTTGAGTTTAAATTTCCTTACTTCTTTAAAGATATCTGTTCTGGTCGATGCATAATCAAATGTTTTTCTGGGCCAGTATGACAAGCCTGGAGTTAGTATTTGTTTTTCTCTGTCACACAGCTCAATGTTTGCCAATGTTTTGCCAAATGTACCACTGTATTGTTGTGAGTTTCAGCCCTCATTGTTTCCACTTCTGTGTATTTGGTCTTTTTTGTTTAACATTGTCTGGCTCGTATCCACTCCCTTCTTCTGTTTGTATAGTTTTTCCTTGTGTGCTTTTTTGTGGTCGAGGTCTTGGAGACTGCCTGCATTCTCCGACTAAAAAAATCCAATTCCTGTTCTAATGACAATTTAGCTGGAACTTGTTTCAAGCTCAGTCTCACTTTCCAAGACTGAGATTAGTTCCAAGGTAGATGAATCAGCATGAACCCCTTGTTACTTTTAGTTTTGGCAATATTTATTCCGCTGTATTTGGATGTTTTTATAGAATCATACTTCTTTCCAGAGTGAAGATACGGCCAAGTCGTATTCTGCCTTGTCCCTGTGGAACTTAAAGGTCTTGCGTTCCTGGATTTTTTCCTCTTGTTTTCGCAATCTTTTACTCATTTCTTCATGTGATTTGGTTTCTTCATCAATTTGATTCATTTTGCTGATCTCCTCATTTAGTTGTTCTATATGTTCTTGTAATTTTAATTGGTCAGCCTCTGCATATTTTACCAGTATCACCACAAGTTTCCTGGAAGACTCTAAAATAGTTTTCGCCCACTCTTTCATCAGCATTGGGTCTGGGGCCTCGTAGCTTTGTGATATCAAGATTCATAGTACCCGTGGGATTCTTCTCACATCCTGATACCTTTGGAGGGATTTACCCTCCCACCACTTGCTCTGCTCGCTTTTCATTAGTTTTCATAATCATCGCATTTTCTCCCTAAGGCTGATTGCATTGCCTCTTATTGGTGCACTCTGGGAGAATGAGTCTGTTGAAGGACATCGTGTATCGTCCAACATTTCTAGTGCTGCAGCCTCTCTATCTCTGAGCACGTCGGCCGACGTTGCTGTGGAATCTGTTTCTGTTTGAATAATAGACGCGTGTAAGGGATTCTTTGTACCTTCGTGTAGGCTTGTCCCTTCTCCCACCTGTCCTGAGCAACTCCTCACCAACCATATTTTGCTTAAATCCTACCTTCACTTTTCATGTCTGCATGTCCCGAGTCCTCCGACTCGAGGCAGCCACACTCCGAGATCAGTTGGATTGTTTTAGTTTAAGCTGGGGGTAAGTGATTTTGAGAATCTTCCCGGATTGAGGGCCATATGTATCAAGGTACCCATTTGCGATTCTGAAATTGCAATTTTTTGCGAATCGCAGATTCAGAATCGCAAATTGGTATGTATGTAACAAATCGCAATTAAATAGCGATTCGGAAAAAAACGCTATTTAATTGCGAGATTCCCAAAAGCGATTTCTTAACGGGAAAATTCCCAGTTTTGCGGATTTCGCAAATCAGCCAATCGGAAACTCAGGTGCAGCTTGATGACATCACAACCAGGAAGTGTGACTACCCATGCTGCACCTGAGTTGCTGAGTCAGAGTCAGAGGGAAGGAGTGCTGGAGAGTGAACTGTACATTTTCCTCACCATGGCTGAAACTGGAGACATGCCCAGCCAGGAAACACAGCAGCAGCAACAGGAGGGAGAATGTACAAGGAAGAGGAAACAGAAATTCTCTGAGGCTGAACTGGAGGCATTAATCCAGGAAATGGTGCTCAATCATGAACTTCTGTTTGGCAAGAAATCTTTGACGGTGCCAGAGACTCGCAAAAGGCACATTTGGGCTGACATACAGCAGAAAGTGAACGCAGTGGGGGTGAAACACTGGAGTGTAGATGAACTTCGTAAGCACTGGTATGAACTGCACCAGCGCTCGAAAGAGAAGTTGGCTGCCATGCTGGAGCAGTCCAGGCACACCGATGGAGGGACCTCAACAGTGTCGGACTCAACACCTCTGGAGGAACTGGTGGAGGGGCCCTGCAACCAGAAAGTGTAATGGGCATGGCTGATCTGAACAGCTCCGAGCAACCAGTATCTGGACCAGGTAAGAAGCATGCCTTCACACCCCTAACACCCCCCAAACACCCCCCAGCAGCGACCTAGTGGCAGGAAAAAAGATTTGTAGTCCAGAGCAGGTACACAGGTAAACACAGCAATGCATTAAGGGAGATGTAGTCACATGAAATTCAAAGTTGTGCATTTTCAGCCAGCCAGTCCCAAATAGCATGTGCAGGTCAGGAAAGGGAAATAAATAACAAATGTAATCCCAAACGGTGAAATGTATTATTTGCCAAGTGCAAGTGGGTACAGTTAATAAATGTGTGCTATTCTGTCCACAGCACCATCTACAACACAGCCTATAGGCAGTGGAATATTGGTTGATCATCCAAACTTAGGAGGCGCAGGGCATGAGGAGAAACACAGATGGGGAGGACAGCCCTGTCGTCCCTCGAAAGAAACAAAGAAGACACATAGTCAGACCACAACCCCCAATGGAGGGCGAGGCAGAGGACTGCGATGTAAATGTGCACTCCGAGACCACACAACCACAGCAAGAAGTCTGTGCACGAGACCACCAAGTCCCACAAGGCACAGCCAGGCGCAGACGTCAAACAACCAGCTGTACTGAAGATCCGGGTGAGGGAACAGTGTTTGCCGGCCTGGAAATGCATATGTTGCTGGTGCTGCGCCTGCAAGCCAAAAACATAAAATCATTACAAAGAGAGGTGAGGGCAGGCTTCAGGGGCATAACGGGTGAACTGAGGGGTGCCATGCAGGCGCTTTGTGAAGAATTACGAGCAGATCGTGCTGCTAAGCGTTGATAGCTGCAGCACCTGCATCTATATACACGGGCCATGTACCACCTGGCCTTTGCCACAAATATCCTGTCCAGGCGCAGCATACACATGCAGCGGGAGTTGGCACATGGTAGCCAGGATATAGCTAGGGCACTTGTGCAGGTTACATCTGCTGTAGACGAGCTGCGGCAGTTCGTACTACTGGGCCAGGAGTCCTAACTCCCACTGAAGAGGACGCACTGTCAGGGTGGAGCAGCAACACCCCACCACCCATCATGGAAAGGCGCCGTAGTGGAAGAAACAGTAGGTCTACAATGTCCAATGAGGATAACACTGTGCAACAACCAACAGGGTCCTCAGCTAGGCTGCGCTGCATATGAGGTGCTAAGTTTGATACCACTGGGAGAGGGGAGCTACAGACTTGACTTTCCACTCAATCCTGTTTACAGTATTGCACTGTGAGGATAACGTGTGCATGACAAATGGAGTGTGACTAGTTGGCATTCAGGCTGTGTGATATAATTTATCCTGCATTTAAGGAATAAAAACAGTCACACACATAAGATATGGCATTGTGTCATTTTTTCTTACCTAGAAATTGTTGCGTGTAATCTCTTCATGCCTCTGGGGCCCAGCTGCTGCACCAGCTACACCAGCTGCCATACGTCCTGGTCCAGGCCCCTCCACGTCAGAGGATTCTGATTCACTCATCTCCACTGGTGTGCCTTACCTGGTGGTGATGTTTTGCAGCATGGCACTTGCTACCACTATCTTGCAACATGTTTGGGGGCTCTATTGTAGTGCACCTCCACTTTTGTGGAGGCAGCGGAATCTGCTCTTCAGTATCCCGAATGTGCGTCCAATGGTGCCTCTGTTTGCTATGTGTGCTCGGTTGTATCGCCGCTCCCCAGCATTGGCAGGATTTAGGTAGGGCATCAAAATGAAATCCCGGACTGCATATGCACTGTCACCTTTGGGTTGGAATGGTTATGGTTAGTCAGTACAAATGTGCCCTATGTTTAAATGCATTTACCTAGTAGATATCCCTCGCCAAACTTCCCTCTTGTGAGTCTGCGGTATACCCCACTGTGACGGAAGATGAAAGCGTCATGTGTGCTGCCTGGATATTTTGCTACTATGTCTGTGATGATGTATTTGGCATCACACACAATCTGTATGTTTTAGTGAATGGTAGCATTTGCGGTTCCTGAACACGTATTCATTGTTTGAGGGGGGGATATTGCAACATGTGTCCCATCTATGCATCCTATCACGTGGGGGAATTGGGCAATTTGGTAAAAGTCCTGCTTGGTCTGGTCTAGTGCCTGTGGGGTGCTTGGGAAGTAAATGTGGTGTTGCATCCTCTGAACCATGGCATCAAGGAACGCAAGTGACACCCCTCCTGCTGTGACTAACACCCCCTGAAAACTACCTGAGGCCAACAGGTGTAGTGAACACAGGACCTGGATGTGAGTGGGGATGGCATGTGTCCTGCGTGTGGGGTGGTTAAGGAAGGGTCTGAGTTCCTCAATTAAATCATGGATACTGTCTTCATTCAGTCTGTACTGGGTGTAGATGTCCTCCTCAGTGTGCTGGTAGATGGTAATGTGCACACGGAATATCCTCTCCTGGCGTCTCCTCCTCTGTGCCAGTCACATCCTCCTGGCTATCAAGTAAAGCCCCGCCATTGTGGAAAAAAGTCTGTTGCATTCTGGTACTCCTTAAATAGGTTGCACCTGGTTACCACCTGCTCCTACTTGGTGGTAATTGCAATTCTGTAAATTACGAAATTACGAGAATCGCAATTTGCAATTTTTTCATACATTCCATTGTGATATCTTGTTTTGCGATTTTCCGTTTGAGAATTTCGCATACTGAGAAATCGCAAAACTAGGAAATCGCAGGAAATTCAAACATTTTTCAATCTCGCAAATTAAGGAATCGCATTTTTTGCGAATTCTTGTTTTGAGAGGCACTTTTGCTACATACATTCCAAATAGCGAATTTTCATTCGCAAACGCTTTCTTTTGCAATTCGCAGCGTTTGTGAATGAAAATTGGCTTCTTACATATGGCCCTGAATGTCTTCCTCCGTTGCCAGAATTCACCTTCCTTGTCAGCTGACTTGCCCGTTATGAGGAGGGGTCCGTGTAAAGCCGGGGAAGACCACCCAGCTTAAAATATGTAAAGTACTCCAATGCCACTGGCCATGCCGTTGGCGAAAAATAATGGAGCACAGACCACGAAGTAAACGCTGTTTAGATCATTTATTCCACAGCAGAGCAACCATGGTGCATTTCTGCTCCAGAAGGCCTTGATCCCATAACATGCTCATCAGTCTGCATGTGATTCTTATCTTGTCTTTTCCCTTTGAATTTTAAAGTGACAGGTGCAAACATACAGCAATAGCTATGAACATGGAAAACATACTATTTTTTCTGTTTTTCATTATAATTGCTTTTCAGTATTGGCTACTTTGCTCATTTTCCACATTTAACATTTAATATGTATCTATTCTCTCCCATCATTCTATTATTGTTAACGATAGGTAATAAATAAATATCTATAAATATATATTTATGTATATATATATATTTACACATACACACACATTGGTATGATTGAAATGCTGCAGGGTTAGACAGGGGTGTTTTCGTAATTGGGGTCTGGCTAGTGATTCAGGCAGACTGGAACTCTCTCAATTAATCAATGGGCCATATTGTTGGAATTTTCATTACCCCTTCAAGTCCAATTGGAGCACCTCTATAAATGAAAATGTGTCAAATTATAGCTGAACATATTTCCACCAAATAACAAAAAGGACATTATCAATATCAGGAAGAACTTTTGTAGCAGTAGCAATTATTTTCCATGATGGTCCTTCCACAACATCTGGACATTACACTGCCTTTTTGAAATGTGATAAAGGATGGACACGTAAGTATGCTCAATTGGTCTTTAAACAACGTTTGCCTAAAGAATTACCAAATTCCTACATAATATTTTTAAAGCCAAAGTTTTAGAAACATAATTAGGCCTTCAAGGAATTTATTAATTTGTTTTAATATGATTACTATTAGACAATTTCAATGTAGGGATTTTAGTAATACCATTTGGCCTAGAGGAAAGGTGTATCTTTGAATTACGGACTTTTTCTTGCACATTCTCTCAGCGTATATTTTTAAACAACATTTACAGTGTATATAAATTCAAGTAAGAATTTTGTTTTCAGAAGTAAGCATTTTATATTTGTGTGATTTGTATTATATGGTATGTTATTGAGGAAGTAGTTTTTTTTAACAATCTTATTGATTGTTTTTTTTTTACCGCTGTTATGTGATGAGTATGATTGAAATCACTGTTTCTAGTGAAATTCAATATATTCTGAGAACATCAAAAAAGCAAAGAAAATAATTTGTAACATTTTTAAATTATGCTGTGTTGTAAAAAATGTAATATTATATATTATAACTGTATTTTTTCTTTTCTTTCACAGATCCTAACCCTAAAATATGCAATTTTTTGTAATTTAGATTATAAAAAACAGCTGAAATAAATGTGTAGCGTTTTCTATTTCTATTACCGTGAAGTTAAGTTTAACTAAGTATTAAAATGCACAATGGCCTGTGTTTGCACACAGGTAAAGAAAGGGGAGATGGACGGAGTAGATATCTGTGGGCGTTTTAAGTTACAGGATAAAGTTAACATGAATACTGAGTGTTAATGGGGGCAAACTAACCCACCAGATATGTACAGAAAGTGCTAGAGAGTTGCATTGCAGAGGTATAAAATAAGACATGGCTTCAAGAGCACCTCTCTGCAACGCACCTGTATGGTACTCAATAGAGAGACATGGTGGGCTAGTAAGGCCCAGGCACTTTCAGGATTAAAAGAGACAACATTCCTTAACTTTAAACATGTCACATCCCTTCCCTTCACTAATCTATAAACATGTCCTATCACTTTGCCAAAATCTAAGTAATTATAAACGTATCTTGCTCTCTCTTTGCTGTACTGAAATTACTCTACTTATTACTCATATAGTTATGGATTGGCCTACCCTTTAACCCTAGTACAAATTAATGTCTTTATATACTATGCAAGCAGATCTGTAAGAAGCTACACAGTATTATTACAGTCTTGAAAACACCCAGTTTATACCTATCCAGTTTTGGAATTTCCCTGTCATAGGATATCATGTGAGCTGAAAAAAAAGATTTGATTGGTTCATAATATTTCCTATCGTACGTATTGAAGGACCGCAATCATTTCAATCATTCTTCTTTGAGCATTTTTGGAGACATAACTCTGTGCTTACCTCATGTTACTCTCATGCAATTTTTTATACAATTAACTAGCAATATGTTCTTATTGTAACAGTCTGCTAATTCCTAAGCACTTATGGGGCAAATTTAGAAATATCCTGTGCCAACAATATGTCACTTTTTGTAACATAATTATAGCACAAGACACTCTTTCATGTTTACAAAGAGAGGAAAAGGCAGTCTGTGTACCTTTTCTTCTCCATGTAAATAGTAAATACGACCTCATCATTCATACCACTTTGCGTTGAAAGGACGTTCTATAGGTGTTGCTGTGCGTGTTTGCACAGAACACTCATAGAACAAGACACATCTCCAAATTTATCATAAATCATAAATCTGGACATGTCTATGAATGGTGCACCATCCTCCAATTCTAGTAGCAAGGCACAAGAAGGAGAATTATTTTCATTTCTCCTAATTTTTTCTCTTTCAATGTATGCTAAAATTCACACCATGCAATGAAGGAGAAAAATGCCTTCACTGATTGTTTTTGTGCAGGAAGGTGTCTCTTCCTGCACAAAAATAAACTCAACATGACACAGATATCCTTGCACCATGGTGCAAGGTTATCTGTGTCACAACATGGCTCTAGTTTAAGCAGCTGTGCAGAGGGAAGCATAGACTTGCAACATATTTATGTACATATGTTGCATCCCTGTTCTTCGGAAGTACCACAGCACGCTGCAGCTAAAGAGCTTACAGTGTCATGCTACAGCACTTCCTTATAGTTCTGCACTTATACATTCACCATATACTACTAATTCATTCTTTCAGTCAATTATACTCTATGCATACATTCATTTAAACTTTCACATACTATCATACAAATATAGCTCTTTTTTCTTTTATATTTTTTGAGTTTTTCTGAACAATTTTTTGATTTGTTTTGCGTTTTTTTCAAAGGGAAAAAAAGAGAACTGGAGCAACAAAACAATGAACTTCAGGGGAAAAAAATAAAACTCTAGCACCGATTGTTGTCTAATGTTCGGCAAACCAAATCCACAGATTGCTCTCTATAGCAGAGCAATTTCTTACACTTAATGAAGTGCATTTTTGCATTAGCGAATTGGGGATGTATGTCTAGATGTTGGTTCGATGGAGACGTCCCTGAAGTGCTTGGTTCTGCCAATGGTGGTGGTGGGTTCTATTGGTGTCTTCTACACTCCACGTGTGCCAGGTTAACAGGGTGTAGAGATTTTAAATGTTTTAGCATACTTGCGGTCCCGCAAATATACTTCTTATTAGGATCTCCACGTGAGAGTACAGCTTTGCAGATTTTGCAAGTTACTTTGGTACCCTTCATTATTGAAATTCTTAGAATCAGATGATTCTTGCTGTGCAGAAGCCATTGTTTTTAATGAAAATCAAAATAAGGTGTGCAATCACCAAAAAAAGGGTTCTTCTCAGTAGAGTTGTTGCTCCAAAAAAGGTCTAAGAAGAATGATTGAAATGGGTGGGGTCCTTCATTAGTTCGAATAGGAAGTGTTATGAACCAACACGTTTTGTTTTTTCTGGTCACACGGGGTCCGAGTAGGTTGCGCACAGGCAGCACGCACCCAGTGCGACTTTGCGAAATTGTATTTAAAAGTAATATAAATTTATTAAAACTAAAAGAATATTATTTTTATGATTAGCTTAAATAATGTCTTGCCTTAATATTTCTATTAAATACATATATATATCTTTTTCGACATTATAAAATTTCGCGGGAGTCGCGCACCCATCGCGTCGAACACGTATGTGACGTCACGCGGAAGCACGCGAGCTTCGCTTTACAGAGTACGTATATGTTGTGTATGCTCTTAGAATCGCGTACGGGTCGCATAGCGATCGCGCAGGAAAATATGCACCCATCGCACACCCTACGCGGATCCTACACAAAAATCCTAAAATGTCAGCTCGGCTCTGCAAAGTGATCGCAAAAGGTACGCTTTGGGTGCGCGACTCCCCAAAAATATTTGAAAAAAAAGAAAAATAACAATAAAGAAAATAATAATATTATATTGAAAAAATATAAAATAAAAAAAAATATTTCAATATTTTTAAAAACATTTTTTTCAATTAATATTAAACATATGTAATGTTATTTAAAAAAAATCTAAAAAATAAATAGTTAAAAAAATGTCGTTAATCAATATCAAAAAACTTAATATAACAATTAATACATTTAAAAATTGTAATTGAAAAAGCCTTTGAAATTCACTGAAAAAAACATAGGTTTCAGACATGTTATAGTTAGGAACTAGCATTTAAAAAACCTTTGAAATTCACTAAAAAAAACATAGGTTTCAGGTATGTTGTAGTTAGGAATTAGCATTTAAAAAACCTCAGAAATTCACTGAAAAAACCATACGTTTCAGGGATGTTATAGTTAGCTGGACATTTCTCTCATACAAAATCATTGAAATTCTTCCGTTATAGTTAGTTGTACTAACTATAATTCGCGCGCTCGAAATCCACTGCTGATGATGTCACATATTACACCATTCATGACATGGCCAGTGACATCACTGATGACATCTCAAATGATATCACTGATGACGTCACTGATGACATCATCCGTGTGACAATCTGAAACACCTCATCATACACTAGTATAACCTTTCATCACTCACTATAAAATATAAACTACCATTTATGAAACCATTGACACACAATACAAGTTTCTAAGAACCCACTCAATGATTTGTAGATCTACATACACATCTAAACACTTATCTATAGATTCACTCATACGTGCTGACAAAGATCAATAGAACAATATTAAATATACTTATACAACTATATCAACATTACACGCCCGCACAAATCCTATTCACTTATGCAGTCATCCTACTCACTTATGCAAATAATTGATCATACTTACATTTATTCAGCTACAAACATATACAAATATAACTTTATTTATTGATATAGAAAGTAACTCATACTTAGTTTGTTATAAAATCACTATTACAAGTATACAGTTTTCCATGCAGTCACTCAGACAATCACTGATTCTTATGTATACCTATTTATATACACCAACTGTGACATATACTGCCTTTTATATTTCTACATTGTTGGTCCTGGGTGGCGGAAGACATGAACTAGGGACACAACTGGCCATATAACTCTATACAAGGGACCAATCTTAAGACCCCATTCCCAATTGTCCAAGTTTGGATGAGCGGCCATGTGTTCTCATTCACTGAAGCACAGATCTTGTAGTAAATATAGTAACTCATTAACACTGAGACTTAGTGCATGAACGGCAGACAGCACAGCTCGGAAGCACAAAGTGGCATCCTCTTCTGCATGTGTTTCAAGTAATTGTTTTTGTAAGATCTTGGACATCATTTGGGAGTCACCAGAGATGGAATTGCAACCCTTAGCTTGATTAGTGGTACCCATAATTTTGCCTTTAAGATCTCTGGCATTAGAGGGTCTCAAAATCAGTATACACCGTAACATGTTAGTACGTACTGTCCTGCAGACAATGAACTGATTGCAACTTACAACATTGTCATTGGTTGTATATATGGTGCCAATAGGCCTCTATGACCCCAAACATCATCATGTATAAGGAAGGGAATGTAGATTCACTGTATTGGTGTTTTATAGCACAAGAAATTCTCATGCATTGTTTTTTTTACTAAAATGTTAGTGAGGTCAGACTCCACTTCTGCATGTACATTACACTTGAATAGATAGGTGCAAGAGAAGTCCAGTCTCCAGAGGCAAAATTGAAAGAGTCAAGGGAGCATCAGACTGATATTCTTTGCCACTTGGACATACATTAGTTGAGAAGGATGACTTCTCATTAGACACTGCATTATCTGATGGATGACCAGGAAAAAATTAGAGAAATAATGGACGACAAACAGCAGGTAGTAGTGATACTCTTGGTTAGTTAACTGGTGGTGCCTCACACCGCAAAGCATATATGCAAATAGAATGTAGTCACACCACAGCACCACACAATGCATTCAACCATACCTACCTAGATTCCAAGTTGCCCCATTCATGGGTGACATAATCAAGTTAGGGTTTGCAAGGCTATGCGAGTTGTGGGTTGTGCTACTAGCATTATTTGCAAATATCAGTCGTTTTCAAATTCAATTCATAACCATGACTGCACTTTAAACGTGACTTTTAGGTGCATTTCTTAGTTTATAATCTTAGCTAACTAGAACTTCATTTTTATCTTTTTTTATCGAATTTATTGGTTAGTTGATCATATGCTACATGCAAGAGTTACCGGAATTTAAATCAATGATGCACGATGGGAGAAAAAGCTCATCTATTCAATGGTGTACCTTTCATTTTTAAACTGGATTTGTGATTCCTCAGTGAATTGGCACATCCATGGACGTTTCATGTCTTAATGGTCAAAATATCTCTAAAATGTAACTTCTTCATGCCCAACCCAAACATCTTTTTAAGTGGTAATTTCTTGAAAACTACTGTACATCAAACCAAGCAAAGGCACTTCCCTGACTAAAGTTGTATCTTCATGACAAATTTGGTGTAATGTCAACAAGATTGTTTTTCTGTATCATGGAGCGAAGAGATATGTGGGAATTAAAGTAAGAAAAGGCCCTTTTGAGATCGCCCACCAAGGTAATTCACAGTTTTGAATTCATTAACAGGACTATTTAGCTTTCCTAAACAAATACAAAACATGAATTGGATGTTTAACAAAGCATTTCATCTTTATTCCAGTGCTGGTAAAACAAAATACTTTTGCAATGACACCACTTCTCTGAGAGCATTTATCAGCACACTTGACAAGCTCATCGTGGAGGTCAATCTTTAATGCAATCATCGACCAAAGAATCCTAAATGTGTGTGATACTTAACATTGTAAATGCAGAACCCTGTCAGCAAAAAGTTACACGCCAAACATTGCAATTTATTTTCTTTCTTTATATATTTCATGTTAAACCTAGACAGTAGTGTCACTGTACTAAAAAAAAGATCATACCATAGAATGCATGTTTTTAAGTTCTGTACAATCCACTTTGCGTTTTGTAATTTTGATGTATAATAATACACATTGTTGCATAAAGTACATTTTAAGTAATAGTAAAAAAATACACATTTCTCAAAACATTTGGGGCATACCTGCAGTCTCAGACAAACAATGAATACTAAATTGATGAATTATAATCAATTAATATATCACATGAAACTTTGCTCTTCTCTATATAAATAATGGCTAAATGGATGTATGAAAATGTTTGCCAAAAGTTAGAACTAAACTACTGCCCCAGTTGGTTACTACCTACATGAAAATCTATATTACTTACTGATTAGTTAACTGAGTATTTGGATGGGAGAGTGAATTTGTGTGTGGGTCTCTGGGGGGTGTCTGACTGCCCAAAGATGTGTTAATAGTTGATTCACCAGGTTTATGACGTTAAGACTACATGTTATAACAATTGTTTGGGTGAGTTAATATCTTTATGGGTGAGGTAATGAGGAAATATATCTCTCAATGCTACGTGTACAATAAAATACAAAAATAAAAGCCACGGTGTGTGACATTTGTTGTATATAAAGAAGTATACATATAACTAAGTGGTTGCATCAGTAACTGTATGGATAACTGTATACTTGTAATAGTGATTTTATAACACTAACTATGAGTTGCTATCTAAGTGCTGTTTGTATAAGTGTTAGGGGTAGTGTTTTAGGGTTTAGGGTAGTGTAGTGGTGTTCGTGTAGTGAACAGGTTGTGCTAGGGATAGATTTAATGTTTAAGGTAGTGCATTGGTCTTTGTGTAGAGTAGGGGGTCGTGTTGGTGGTAGATTTAGCGTTTAGGGTAGTGCACTGGTGTTTGTGTAGTATAGGGGGTCATGCTGAGGGTAGTGTTTTAAGGTTTATAATAGTGCAGTGGTGTTTGTCTACTGTAGGGGATAGTGTTTTAGGGTTTAAAGAAGTGCAGTGGTGTTTATGTATTGTAGAAGTTCATGCTGGGAGTAGTTTTGTAAGGTTTAGGGTAGTGTGGTAGTGTTTGTGAAGTGTAGGGTTTGTGCTGGGGGTATGTATTACATTACACTATGACCACCCAAAGCACAATTATCACTACTAACCACCAAAAAATTCCAGGTGAAGTTATCAGCAGAATGCTAGGAAAACGTTTATCAATATTAAATGCTTCTAATTAAGTAAATTTCAAATTATTACATGCAGTGTCCCACAAATGATATAACCACAACAGTAAGTCTCCCCAACTTACATTTAAAGTGGATAAACATGTGACAGACCCATAGGCCAACGCTGCCGCTTCCACATGCTTCAACACCCTCCACATACTCAGCAAGACCTTCAAATAGACCCACCCCCCGAATCAAGGAAGACCATCACCCAAACACTCATCACCAGCAAGCTGGACTACGGAAACGCCCTCTATACCAGAATCAACAAATTTCTGCTCCATAAACTTCAGACTGTCCAGAACACCGCAGCCAGACTTATCCTCAGCATCCCACAACAAGACCACATTACCCAGCTTAAAGGAGCACTCTACTTGCTTCCCATCGAACAATGAGTGACCTTCAAGCTGCTCACACACACCTATAAAGCCCTCCACAACACCGGACTCCAATACCTCAATCTCCTTCTACACCCCCAAAAGAAACCTCTACTCCGCTGATCAGGCCTTAGCCAAAATCCTCTGTATCCAGAGAACCAGACAGGAGGCACACCCTTCTCCTACATCATGGCCAAGACCTGAAATGAACCCCCCCCTCAGCATCAGATGAACCCCCACACTGAAAGCATTCAGGAAGACCCTTAAGACCTGGCTTTTGGAATCACCAAAGCTGCACAAATCCTCCTCACATACTCCCCCAGCACCAGTAATCCCTCACAGGTGAGTACTGCACTCTATACATCCCTAATTGATTAATTGATATGCCACCACAGTGTGTGTTTGAGTGTTATCAACAGGCCCTGCCATTCGTTTGCCTGTCTGTAACTCTTAAGGGTATTGAAATGAGGAGTACTACCTTCTTTAATATACACAGAATCTCTGAGATTGGCTTGGTTTGGCTTAACCTCTGAAAGCTACCTTCAGAGTGCTGGTGAGCTACCAGTAGCTCCCGAGCTACTGGTTGGAGACCCCAGGTATGGATAGTGAGTGGGGAATTGTATGCCTGAAGCACAAGTGTGTAGGTAGACCACTACATGCATAGTGCATAGCAGTTAGAAGCAATCCATGCCCTAAAGCCTGGATCACTGCATGAGTATATGCTTACTGACTGAATGATTACATTAATATAAGTAAAGACACTGGGTGAATTCTTAATTGGTTGATTTTTACTTCAGTGAATGAATTACTACATGGTACTGAAAAACTCATTTTGAAATTGCAACAGCAGTCACACTGTGTTTGCTGGAGTATATAGATAGTGACTGGGGAATTTTAGACCTAAAGAACAAGTGTGAAGCTGGTTGCACCACCACATGCATAATGCATAGTAGTTTGAAGCAGCACATACCCTAAAGCCTGGCTTACTGCAAGAGTGTACATACTTATATAACTGCAAACATCAACAAACCAAATCATTCTCTCTCAATTTTGCCAAATGGACACTGATTCATAGTGTGATTCTAGACAGATAACAGTAACCCTTGCAGTGTACAAAAAAAGATTACAAATATTAGATAAATAAATGTATTAAAACTAATGGAATTAAATAAATTAATAGTCGGATATAAATTAGAATACTCAAAGTTTAATATCTCTGGCACGGGATACAAGGAAAATAATGGTTTAGGGTAATGAAAAATAATAAAAAAAAGTTTTCCAAGAAAAGGGAAGTTACTACAATGATGATTTGAAAAAAGAGGGGAATGAGTGTTAATACTTGTATTAAAAAAAGTAACCTATAGAAATGCTTTAATAAGAAAAACAAATTTAAATAAAGCATTTTAGAAATAATACAAACGTTAAAAAGTATGGAAAGAGGCATGTTTACATAAACATGTGACGCACTAAAACAAAGGAAATGAGAACACCTATCAACTAAAAAATGTGACTTAAAAGTGGGAGGAGCAATACATTGATCCCATTGAGTGTTAAGTAACTAAAAAGTATTTAAACCACACACATGGGAAAGTTAGCTTCATTTTAGAGAATTAATACGGGTGAAGAAACTACGAGCAAGGTAATGATTTGGTGCTGCGGAAGCATCTTGAGAATATCTTTCATTTCCTCAGAAGGAACATATTGTTAATGTATATTTAAAAAATCATAAAAAATCATGTCCCCTTCAGATTAATTGGATGGATTTTGACAGAAGGAAAAAATATCGAAGAGAGGTAAATTATCTGAATGGATATATGTTTGATATTTTTAAAAAAGAAAGCAAAAAAATGTAATTGATAATAGAGTGTGAAATGATTAAGTTTAAATGTAATATAATAACAAGTTTACGAAGCAACCATTACAAGAAATATAAGTTAATTAACAAATTACTATGTGTAATATTTGGAGCAAAACCATCATCTTGAATTTATCTTTCATTTCCACAGAGGGATCATATAGTTAATGTATATTTTAATTTATATATAACTTTATGATCCTTCAACTGGAGTTGAATGACTTTCAACAGAGGATTTCAAAACATTTGAGATGTCATCAGGGATGTCATAGGTGATGTCACTGACCATGCAAGCAGACTAAAACAGCAGACAAAATAGTTGTACAGCATTACAATTGTAAGACACTAATTGAATTCTGATACATAAATACAATTTATAAACAGTTAATACTTGATTGTATAACTTCTATTTTTGATAATATATTGTATCAAAATACGCAATATAAATGGAATGTGCCTTATATGTATGGACGTGAACTCCAGTTTTACCAAAATGGTGCATTGTGGGACTGTTAGTGTTATGCCACTTGTGGTAAAAATGTCCTCATATAGCCTGCTGTGTCAGTAGGGAAGTTAAAGAAAAATAGTGCATTTGGGCATCATAACGAATTCCCAAAGATATAATTCTGTGTATGTCACAAATTGCAACAAGTGTGACTTTGCAGTGTTAACTGTAAAAGTCGAGTCATAGACCTATGAATGGAGGTCAATGGGTCCGAAAATACTGGCTGTTTAGTGCCTGCGGACCTTAGGATGTGGATGCTTTCACAGCTTGTTGATGCTAGAGGTGTCTGATGTTAGTCTATAAGACTCATCTGTGTTCACATGTAAGGCTGGTTAGTGCCTTGAAAGCCATAGGATGTTAATTCTCCTTCCTTCATTATGTGCTTAACATGTCCTGTTGGAAATAAATCGATTATGCACATCCTAACAAATCAGTAAGTCACATATACTTGTATATACTGGGTGGTGTACTCTCAGCCCGTTAGCATAAAGCACAAACAACAGAAAACCTTGTTGAACGACAAATACAATAAGTGCATGTGAGAATGAAATAAAAGATTGTATACACATATTTTATACATATGAAAGAAGAATATAATGCTAAAACATTTTCAGATATATACCATGATAAAACAATTAATATATCAAAATATATCTAACACAAATCATACACATCCATTAATGCCTATTAGAAATACGGGATATATAGCAGTTTATGACAAGCCCTACTTTCTGTTTTCTAAGATGACAGTGTGTACCCCTCATGGAGGGAACGCACCCTATCACATGGAAGGAACGTACTCGCAAGGAGTGTATCATTCATTCTGTAAATGTACGGCTATTTCCTCATCCATATTGTGTCCTTTTGGATAACGGGTTCACATACTGATAATATAACTAGATTCTTTCTGCCTGAGTTTTAGAGTGCGGTTACCACCCCTCTGACCAAGATTAACCTGTTCTACAATAAAAAAAGACAGTTTGGTCCGATCCAAATAGTGAAATTCCTCGCAATCGGATACTGTTTATTGTTCTTGCTTATGGCCCGAGTATGATCAAGGATTTGTTTTAGCCATATGAGTAGCATTGCCCATGTATTTAAGATCACATGGGCAGACTAGTGCATATATTGCAAAATGCTTGTGCATGTCAAGAATTGCTTGATTTTGATCATGCTGTTGGTACTTGGGTTCCAATATTCCTTCACCATATGGCTATTGTTACAGGCTTTACAATGCCTGCATGGATAGAAGCCATAGAGGTCAATGCCTCGATTAGGGTTTGTACTTCCGATGTTAATCTGTACTAAAATGTCTTTCAGATTTCGACCACGTACTGCAGTTTCTATTTGCTCTGAGTAGCTCATCGTAAGGAATGCCCCATTTGACATTTTCCGGGTGGCTACTCAGATCATGTAAGAGGGTGTTCCCTGCTCTGCTTTTCCGGAACAGGACAGTATGTAGTGTGTTATCCCTAACTTGTACCTAAGTGTCAAGATATTCCACTTCTTTATCACTAATGTTGCATGTCAGCAAAATGTTCATCTGATTCTGGTTAAGTCTGGCTATGAACTCTAAAGATTGAACTTAGGACCCTTTCCAGATGACAAAAATGTTGTCTGTATAGCGGAGCCAAACATTGACTCAGTTGAAATCATTCTGAAAGGATCTACATGCCCTGATGTCATTCTCCAATTCGCCCATAAACAAATTTGCAAAACTGGGAGCGAAACATGCTCCCATCGCTGTACCGTGTGTTTGAACATAGATGTCATCATTTAAAAGAAAGAAATTATTTTCAAGACAGTGCATGATCATATCAAGGATCATGGTGATATGTTCCAAATAGCATATTTTTCTTCCCCTCAAGAAGCGTGCACAAGCTTCTATTCCATGTTTGTGTTCAATTACTGTTTAACCGCATGCGTGCGGGCGGAATTCCGCCCGTACGCTGGGTTTTGCGGAAACGCATGTTACGTGACGAGCTGGGCTCGTCATGAGCGTGCGAGGAGGCTACGCCATGACGAGCCCAGCTCGTCATGAGCGTCGAAGGGGTTAAAGGGAGTTGACATCCATTGGTATTAGTAAGCAGCCTTCCTCCCTTACATGTGAAGGTAATGCGGTTACTAAGGGTCATATGTAGGTGGCCAAATACCGGTCGGTAAAGGCCGATTTCGGCCATTACCGACCGGTATTTTGAGTTTCAGATGTAGGTGGCCAAAATATTACCGAATCTGTAAATTTACCGATTGGGTAAATTTACCGATTCTGTAAATTACCAAATCGGTAAAGTTACAGATTCGGTAATATGAAATGTAGGTGGCACTGAAAACAGTGCCACAGGCCCTTAATAATTCGTTATTTACCATCAAATTCTATTTGGTGGTAAATAACGAATTCCTGTGTACATGCACATCTGTGCATGTACACCTGTGCCATGTGACACACATACATGCCCTAAGGGCATGTATGTGTGTCACATGGCACACAAGCCTGAATCCGGGGTGCAACAGGGTGTCAAAGTGACACCCTGTCCCCCTTGTAAAATCGGTAATTTTACCGAATCGGTATTTACCGAATCAGTAATTGCCATTGGTTCCTATGGGCCTCAAGGCCCATAGGAATCAATGACAATTACCGAATTGGTAAATACCAATTTGGTAATTACCGAATGTTACCGATTCGGTAAGTATTTTGGTAAAAATACCTACATGGCATTTACCGATTTGTAAATATCGAATCAGTAAAATTCGGTATTTACAAATCGGTAAATGCCATTTACCTACATATGGCCCATAGTCCCTGAGAAAATGATCTACATACCGAGACACATTCTCCAAAACACTCTCTCTTGATGAAATTATAGGTCTGCCTGGAGGGTCAATTCTACATTTATGAATTTAAGGCAGTAGATAAAGGCTAGGCAATACAGGGTGATCTTTTTTCAGAAAGCAGAATTCTTCCCACTCTATAAGTCCACTGTCATTCTGTAAGTTTCTCCCAGATTGAGTTAATGCTGAGAGTATATTCTGTACGATTTGCTTTTCTGTATGTTCTGATATCATTTAATTGACGCTCTGCTTCCATGATATACATGTTTCCTGGAAGAATGGCAATATTTCCAGCCTTGTCGGCAGGCCTTATCAAAATACTAGTATCTGTGGCTAAGTCCCACATTACTTTCTTCTGGGTGAAGGTTAAGTTGTGTTTAAAGTTTTTAACTTGTTTGGGCCAATTCTTGCTTCGAAAATCTAGTAATTCCTTCCCTACTATCTTGTGAAATGTGTCAAAGTTATCATGGTTCATTTTTGGAAGGAAATTTGATTTAGGTCTGTACTCTGTACATGCCACTTGATCAAGTCCTATTTCCATAGCATCTAAGATACTTAAAGTATCTGAGCTGAGGTTTGGGCCATTTTCTTCATTACTCAATTCGTCGAATACCACATTGGTGTCAATATCATCTAATATCAATTCATCATCAGGTGGACATCTTTCAATGGATTTGATTATTTTGTTTCCAGTTAGTTTCAAAGTATGCCATTTTTTTAGTTTTAGTTTTCTGCTGAATTTGAACATGTCAATTCCATCATCGACATAGTTCATGGGTACAGCTGGGCAAACAGATAAACCTAGGCAGAGTGTTCTTTTGTCTTTGTTACTGATTTCTTTGGTTGATACATTCACTATGGTTTGATTTACCTGTTCATCATCCATAATTAATCCTTCTTGGACCGAACTTGTTTGTTTCTCACGTGCTCTTGTTTTCTGTTGTCTCCGCCTCTGTTTTCATTTCTTCTGCCTCTTGTTCTGGTACCCCTTAGTCTTCCTCTTCTGTTTGGTCCCATTGTATCCATCTTCTCCTTCAGTCTGATCGAAGATCTGGTCGCTTGCCGGCTCTCTTTCAGGAGCCGGTACTCGTCTAAAAAAGTCTGTTGTTTTGGTATATTGTCTGTTTCTGAGTTTGAGCTTTCAGATGTTCCTGTAATATGAGAAACTTCCGAACTCAAATCACTTGTACTCACACTTTCCTCATCTTGTTGTCTATATGAGGCTTTGTCATTCATGTTCGGTGCCTGAGTTTTTTTTATTTTTTTATTGTTGTAGTTATCAATCTTTACTAAAATGGAGTATTAACAGCATGAAGAGTGCCAGCATGCACTGCACGACCTGCACATCCCCTTAGTGGGGAACCAACCCATTATTAAGTGGTTTATCCCTAACATTAGTGTTGAAATCTTACAGCTCGAGTTCTACGGGCCTGCCATGATCTTCAAAACTTCAACTTATTCCCTCTGGTGAAATATTGATGCAAAGACAATGAAGGTGTAGAACATAGATTTTTTTTAGCAAATAACACAATCTCAGGCTTTCTTCTGGCCAGGGGCGGAAGACATGAAATGTACGCAGTGTGTTACGTTCCAGGCATTCAGGGGGTGGGGGGGCAGCCTAACACTACCAAAAGCACTTTTAAGGTTCCTTCTTTGAATTGGTGTCTACATTTCCTATTCCAAGACTCCACACTTCTGAAGCATGTACAGTGCCAGGCACATGAGGGATGTACTGAGTGTCCGCAGCCTAAAAAAAGCTACCCATTAGACCCAACCATTGCACTCTGTGGGAGTGGACACACAGGTTCTCATGTATCCCTAGAGGCACAGTGCCTGAGTTGTTTCATACATGTGGTCGTATTTCCTACTATGCGATAGAATGCGTCCAGTCTCATAAACACCACAGTCTGTGGAGTTTGTATTGTTTACATTTTTTATGTCTTCTCCCATTACTTTCAACCTTTTTCTCATTTCTTTGATGAACTTGGTGACAGTCTCTTGCTCCGGATGTTTATTTAATTCTTCCGCCAATGCCTCTATTTCTTTTTTTATATTCACTTAATATGACCAAGCATATTTCACCAAAATTTGTAGCATGTAAACATAATATTTTTTTAGTATGCAAGTATTTCTTAATGATTGAAAAATGTAGTATAAATAAAGAATCGACAAAAAAAACGAAATACTTTGGAATAAAAGAGAATACTCTTTATCTTCTAGAGTGAAAATGGGCTAAAAGTATTTTTATTGAGTAGTGCTTTCTCCTATTTTCACTTGTGAAGAACAGGAGGATTATCTTTGCAAGCACTTTTTTTGAAAAAAATAATATAATTGTGGCTTCAAATGTTAGTAATTATTACATTTTTAAAAATGATTGTTAAATGTAATATTGAAATGAAATGGACATAAAAAAAGAAAGATGAAGTAGTGAGAGAGTGTTTGTCGTAGCACTTCTATTCTACTTTATCTAAAAGTAAAAAAAGCCCAAAGATTTAAATAGAAATGATGGGGCAACACTTATATAATGAAAACATAAGGAATGAGTGCTTATGATAAAATAAAATAAATGTGGTCCATCACGTGATACCAATAATTGAAAAAAAAGATTTTGCATTTCACCCATGTGATGAATATAAAAGTCTCAATAAAAATATTTTGAAATCTTGTGCAATTTTCTTTCAAGGATGGTTTGAAGAATTATACATTTAATGAAACGACAAAGTACTTCACGCTAAAGGAGAAAAGTCAGCACAATTATGATAGAATAGAAAATGGAATAATAAAACTTGTAAACACAGTACACAGTTTAAATTAAAAACACCCTACCACAACTGGGGGCATATTATCAAGGAGGGTTTGAAACGCATTGTAAAATAAAGTGTGTCACAAAATAGGCTACATACATGCTGAGGGTACTGTAACGTCACATAGAAAAATCAAGCCAATCAACATTAAGATCAGGAACGTAGAGTTAACCACACAACAGCCAATCAAATGTTTTTCAAAATCTGCACAAGGAAACGGATTGGTTGGTAATACGTGTTCTTCACAACCAATGAAATAGAGGTGTAGAAAGTTTCTGTTTTTAACATACGAGCAAATCAGATGACCTTGCAAGTACACGCAGTGAGAGGCAACTGTTACCCCTACACTAACATGCAATTACCCTACAGATGCAACCCCCTGGACTTAGAATAATAATTGTTAGCCCTACACTAACCTGCACTTACCCTACAGATGCACCCTGCTCTCTCTTTCAAAATCCAAACCAGATTTACACCCTTGCACCACTTTCGTGTCACTTTTTCCATCTTAAAAATAATGCGGGGAGCTGGCGAGACCGTGAAGACATTGTGGCTCCCCCCACGATCCTCAACATTTTTTATAAGACACGGGGGATACGGTCCCCGGGAATATTAGAAAGTACTGACAGGGGCTATTTTTTATTGGAAAAAGTAAAAGTTGCACACCCAGTGCAGCGCTCAGTGCGGCCCACTGGTGTGCACGGGCAGGATGCATGACTCATAATCTGTAGGCTGCGTGACTCCAGCACCTTTGCTGCACAACTTTTACGTGTTTGGGAGCCGGCATTACTTTTCCACATCAGGAGCTACTAACATGCAGCTCCCCATGTGGAAAACAATCTGATTCACAAAGAGATAACAGATTTCCTTCCTATGAGAGGGCGGGATGGGCACCCCGGGACACTGCAAAAGCCGGCCCTCCACCAATACATAAAGCCCCGAGGAGTGGTGGTCCCCGGGGCTTTGGAGACCTTACAGACCCCCTCCCCAGCCATGATGTTTTTTTCGTATCCCGGGGGGGGGGTAACGGGGCCCTCAAGTGCTCCAGGAGGGGGCCACGTAGTCCCCCTCCCACAATACATAAAGCCCGAGGGAGGATGGTCCCCGCGGCTTTGAGGACCTTCAAACCCTCTCCCCACCATTTTTTTCTTTTTAGCCACGGGGGGTTACAATCCCGGAGGCTGGGGGGCCCCTACGGGCCCCACATAAAATGTAATAATTTTGCCCCCGGCTTTTAACCCCCCCAGAGACAAATTATTAAAAAAAAATGTGTTTTAGTTTATTTATTTTACGGCACAGTCCACGCACCCTACACACACCTGCTGGGTTTAAAAAAAAATGTGGGCCCTGGGTGTCCTTCTGGGACCCCCTAAGCAGGTCTAGAGGGTAAAATTATTTCTACCCTTCCCCCTTTCTCCATTTTGCACACGTATTCCACTGACTTCCTCAGCCTCGCTTCTCCCGACGCACAAAATGGCTGCCAACGGTTCCTGGTTGCGAATGTTTACAACCACTTGACAGCTAATAAGCATTCAGCGCGTGATTGGGACGGTGCGCTTATGGTTGCGCTTATGGTATGATGACAATCCTCGCATCCTCCACGGATCCACCGCGCCCATAGATATTTAAATGAATTTAACTGTCATGTTGTCAGGAACTACTGAACAGATTGACACCACATAATCGAAAGGCACAAGTCAGAACTGAGAACTACCTCTTTGCTAAATTTGGCGTAATTCCGTTCAGCTGTTCGGGCTGTAACCGTGGCTAAAGGTCCTATGGGAAACTGCATGGGGAAAACACGTTTTGGGACCCCCTTTTTTCTCGGCCCCCACTTGTACAATTTCCCTGAAACTTCCAGGATAGGAGCAGACCAGAGCTGGCCAAAAGTTTGGAAAATTTCACAAAGATTCATCAATGGGTGCCAAATTTAGTGGGAATATAATGATGCACATTTCCTATGGATAATAGGTCCTAACTATAACTACCTACTGGCCGCCAAATTTATTGGGAATAGAATGTTGCAAATTTCCTATGGATAATAGGTCCTAACTATAACTACCTACTGGAGGTGGATTTGCATATATATATATATATATATATATATATATATATATATATATATATATATATATATATATATCTTTGCTCCAGCATTGCACCGAGTCCTTGCACTCACGGGCGGGTGCTCCTTAGCGGATGGTGCCCTCCGCAATATTATTGCTCCCAGATTCCTGCGGTACTCCCCGCAAAGAAGACAAGCACTCAGGGTGGCGAGCTCAAAGATTTATTTTAGAGCTCACAGTGTCCAGACGCGTTTCGGCATTCGCCTTTGTCGATGGTAACATGGCGGTGCCGAAACGGCCGTTTTTTATGTTTACTTTTCCATAGAAATTGTTAACGGACAACAAGTTAATTCATCATCGCCATCTTGGAACATGCAAGTCATCACAGTTCATTCAACACATAACCACATAAATAAGTGAATGCATTGGCATACAATTTGCATTTTGTGTAATATTGGGTCTCTTAATATATATCATATTTTTCTTCAAACCAAAATCAGAATCATAATCTCGCCCACAGATGGGCACTCCGGAAGTGTTCACTTCCGCTGTCTACATGATACCGCCCTGAATGGGCATATGCCATGTGAACCTTTGTCCAATCCTGTCCCTCGGCGGTCACACAATGTCCGTAATCAATAGTCTATATCACAACCATCCTATCTGAATTCATTATTCACATTTCCTTTCCACAGCTCCCTAGTCACCCAGATGTACAGCCAATTCCTCATGTGTGTTAAGACCTCCCGGGGTCTTGGTTTGGAGGTCGATTATGTACCTTGATTCCAACCTCCTAATCTACATAAAGGAGACAGGGACCTGTTGACTTATTTCTGTTTAGATCATGTACCTATCAACCCCAGGGGTGGGGACAGGCTTATGACCCTTAGGAGGTTGGAATCAAGGTACATAATCGACCTCCAAACCAAGACCCCGGGAGGTCTTAACACACATGAGGAATTGGCTGTACACCGCTGGTCCCACTACATTCCCACCACCATCCTAATCTGGTGGTGGGTGTTTGATGTGGCCGCGGCGGTGAATCCGCATCCTCCGGGCCGGCGGTGGCTTCCGCCAGACCGGAGTATGCGGATTCACCGCCATCCTAATGAGGCCCTTAGTGCTTAAGGATGTTTAATCACAGCATCAGATGTCCAAATGACATGTTTCGGCCACCAGACATGCGGCCTTGATATATATATATATATATATATATATATATATATATATATATATATATATATATATACATATACCTCCAACCGGTTTCGGTGCAAAGAAACCTCCCAAGCACTTTCTCCGGTGCACGGACACGAAATAACGTTCCAAACCCAGTCTTCAAATCATCGTTGTTTATTTAATCATAAAGTGCAGGGGTGCAAATCAAAGTACATCGAACAGACGCGTTTCGGGCGTGGCCGCCCTTGCTCACTGTTGGCGGTAAGGTGGACAGACTAACGTTTATATAATACACAGTGCATTTTGAAAAAAAGGCGCGGTCAAATAAAAATTGCGCGCCCTAAGGAAATTAGGAAACATAGTGTAAGGACTTGTCCAAATTATAAGGTCAGGAATGCAAACAAACATATGTCAGCCATCTTAGCTTAGTCAAAATCACTTACAATTCATTAAGTCTATTGCATACCATTTCATGCAGGCAAATAATGGTATTTCGGTGATATCCCTGAAATTAATTCATTCTTTACATTTGATAATTTTAAAGCATTTATGTTTGCAAATACATAGGTTTTTTCTCTGTATTAATACATGAAAAAAATATGAATATAAGATTCTTGTTATCTCTATGTTGCCTGTGCCATCCATTTATACCATGATACCACATAACATGATGATTTTGACAAAACGAAATCTTTGAGTGCATTCAATTCTGTGCTAACTGAGCACAAATGCCCAAAATGTCCTTACCATTTTCTATATGATGTTTCAAAATATTTTAACCTGGTAGTCTAATAAAACGTTTGTCCATCTTATAATAAAAACATAATTTTTCAAAAGTGGGGGAGTGACAAAATGTCAGCGATCAGGCTCGTTATGACAAGTTGTGTGTGAGGTTGAATCCAAAACCAAAATAAAAAAGGCAAATATTATGTCAAAATGAACATTTTCAAATCAAGATATAAGTCTTTATGGTTGATTTAATCATACTCTCGGATGTTTACGCCACATCCTATTCGCTCCATAAGTCACACAGGAGGAGACATATCCGAATCCCATTGTATATCAAATAATTACATTAATGGCTCCAATTGCACACATTAACTTCTACTATGGGCATTCTGGATCTGTTCAGAAACACATCACCTGAAACGGTAATTTATGAAGAATTATAAAAAAATTATTAAGTCCTCTCCCATATTTAAACCTGCAGGGGTTTTGCTATTGAGTCTTATGATGTACATTGACTCGAGTTGTCTTAGTTTCTTTTCGTAATCACCCCCTTTTTTGGACGTTCTCACAGCATCTATTACAAAATAGTTTAACTGAGATAGGTTTCTATTGTGAAATTGGTCAAAGTGACGAGCTACAGGGTAGCTCTGATCGCAATTCACAATAGCCCGAAGATGCTGTAGAATACGCTGATACACAGGTAGTTTGGTGCTTCCTATGTATCTCAAATTGCAAGTACAGGTTAGAATATACATATATATACATTCAAAAAATGAGAATATCTATATCAAATTGTTTAATAATTTCAAAATTATTTTGGAAATAATTTAAATATTTCACTAAACCCCTCTGGATTCTCACATCACTCATACATGCTATTTAAAAGTTGTATGCAAAAAATGTGTGGGGATGGATAAGTGCAAATAAAAAATAGTTTCAGTAGGTATCTTTATTTCAGCCTGGGAGACCACAGTGCTGAAAGAAAGAAAACATACATGCGTATTCCACTGATACAAAAACAGAAGTATTTTATTCAAATGGAAATAATTGGGCAAAGTTCTTTTTACATAAAAGCAGGTTCGCCACTGATAATTGCTTCTTGGGATGTCGACTGCAGTCGCTGGCAATTATTTTATGGTGGAGTCCACGTGTGCTGGCACCAACACTTAATTATTTTTAGCTGCCCTATTATGTTGATGCTTTTCTAAAGACTTACCGGATGACATTGAAATGTTAATTTTAAATCGACAATGAAAACTTTTTTGGAAGACCACAATGTGTTTCAGCACTTCATTATGAGCAAAACTAAGTAAAAAGTAATAAGAAATCATGTCGCTCAAAGCATTTAATTCTGTTCGACGAACATTTGCCTTAAGTGTTCCATGCAAGATATTTGCAGATAATAATGTAAATATATCTGCTTTATGTTTACTGATCCAGAAACATAGAAATCAGAACTTGATTTTAAAGTAGATGTATAACATTATAGTCATAGTCATAGTCTCTTGTATAGCGCACAGATCACCAAAGTCTCAAGGCTCAGTTTTTTTATATTTACCTGCACTAAAAATACACTGTAGTTATGGTTTGAAATAAAACCTAAAAACCACTGAAATTCATCAGTTATAGTTAGTAGAACTAACCATAACTCATACCCATGTCATGCAGTGCTCATGATATTACAGATGACACTACAGATAACACCATGGGTGATACTGTTATACACTTTAGTTTTTATTTTGTTATTGTTGGAAATGACAGTGTTCTTAATAATATCATCTTGGACATAAATACATGTTTTTATAAAGAACTGTTTTCAAAGTATTTTTTTGTTACAATTTTTTTTAGTACTGAATACATTTGTATTTAATGTGTTTACAGGTGTGCAATAGTCTAATGATTTTCCTGTTTGATTATATAAGCAGTAAATTCTAAGAATTTCGGCGGCTTACAGCCACCGAATAGTTCGATAACCATAGAGAGGATTCGGTCTGATGGCGGAGTTCCTTTCTAAGATTATGGAACTCCAAGGTGACTTGCAATATCCTTATAATGTTCGGCAGGGGGTACTTAATCTCATGTAATACATGATCACACCATCACCTTTCCCACAAACCACTTAAAAGCTTGTTGCGTAGATCTTTTCGAGAGAGACAGCATGTTTGAACACATGAAGAATAAAAATTAAACCTCTGGTAGTGGATTAAAAACATAAAAAATCGGTGGTATAATTGTTGCGAAAGGATATTAGAAACAGTTGAATACAAGGGAATTAAAACAAAGCTCTGGTACCTCAGAATGTGTAGATACAAGCAGAAAGATTCTAACTTTTCTATAATTATCTAAGAAATGCAAAAAATAATAATGTTTTTCCTCCCAGTCACTTTAAGCTAGAAAAATAGAGCAGAAGAAAAAAAAGCACGGTGCCTAGCCATTGCTTTAAACAGCTGCTCCGCGACTTGACCTGCCTTCCACATCGGCTGCTGGCAGCAGGCATTGAGACATTCAAACTCAACTGCAATAACATTTTACAGTCTAGTTCTGACGTCTTTTCTGTATAATCAGTGACTAAGTGCGTCACAAGGCACCAATGTTAAAGAAATTAAAGCTGTGCATTCATACAGGGATTGCAAAATCCTTTTCATTATAATATTCTTATGTCTATATATTGGTCATAAAAGTATATGTTGTTCTGTATTTAAATATATATTGAGGTGGATACATGGGTTTTTAACACATCGTTTCCGTCTGGATGGTGGTGCCTATGTTACTGTATGCTACAAGGTAGTAGTGTGTGCTTTCCTACAAATGCTCATGGTTGTTCTGTTTTAACTGAGTGGATGAATTTAATTTGTGTTTATTGTTAAAAGGAATGTTTTCTTCTATGGCATAGCTCATAGGGTTATGATAGGAGTGGGTTTTATATGATGGTAGGTATTAGAACTGGGGGTCTCTAGTTGGCAGAGGAAGGTACCACTGTCCAAATAGGGACCCTTGCTTCTAGTCAGGGTAAGGAGGAAACACTCTTTAGATAACCTCTGCTCACCACCTTGGTAGCTTGGCACAAGCAGTCAGGCTTATCCAAAAGCAATGTGTAAAGTATTTGTACCAACACTCACAGTAACACAGTGCAAACACCACAAACTGACTTCACAACAATTTAGAAAATAAAGGTATTTAATCTAAACTACACAAGACCAAAACGACAAAAATCCAACATACACAGTTCAAGAATATGGTTGCAAAAGAGTTCTTAAGGTTGCGATAAAATAATCTACAGTGCGTGAAAAGTTCACAGTTGCGTCACATTTTGCCAACAGTACCTTTTAAAAGTGACAAAGTTCCAAAGCAGAAGCGGGTGCGGTGGAAAACAAGCGATTCTTTGCTCCTGAGACCCTGGGGAGGCGATGCGACAGCCCTGCTCCAGCAGCGGGCATGTTGCAACGAATCCGGTCTGTATGGGGAGGAAGGCGGACTTGTATGGATTCAGTTGAGAAGGTTCCGTAGGAAGTTTTCTCTCGCAAAGGCACGATGCGATGATCTTTGGAGTTGCGATGATCTTCGGGGCGACGATGCGCGGACCAGCGGTGATCTCTCTCTCGCAGCTCCTCAATGCGATGGCTTCTGCGACGACACTCGCAGCGACGTGATGCGGTCCACAAGCAAGCGGTGCGGCGATCCCACCCAGCAACGACAGGCTCTGCGACGACACTTGCAGCGATGGTAAACTTTTCGCACCGGTCTGGTGCGTTCCGCAAACGAAGGCTGCAACGGCTCTGGCAGCGGCAACAGGCACTGCGACCTTCGTAGCAGTGGGAATTTCCTCGCACTGTCGGGGATGCGCTCCGCAAGCGAGCGATGCAACAAAACTTGCAGAAAGTCTTTAAAAGCTTGGTTTCCAGCTTCCCAACACAGGCACAACTTCCAAAGGCACCACAACTGGCCCAAGCACTCTAGGAAGGACAGAACTCTCTCAGCAGAGTTCAGGGAAGCTAGGGGTGAAGTCCTTTTGTTCCTGGGACTTTAAAAACAGGGCACCAGCTCTTCTCAGGCCCTTGGAGATTCCTTCAAGACAGGGGACACAGCACCAAAAGCAAAGTCCTTCCCCTCTCCTTGGCAGCAAAGCAATAGCAAGTCAGTCCAGCAGAGCAACTGCAGGACAGTCTTCCTTTTTCAGTTTCCAGCTTTCTCCTTGGCAGAGGTTCCTTCTTGATTCCAGGATGATCTGATTTTCTGTTGTCAGGGGTCCTGTACTTATACCCCTAAAAGTCTTTGTTCTCTTTGTGCAAGTGGGCCCTGAGCCCGGTCTGAACCAGTTCTGGGTGTTCCTTGAGCACTTTGTTTTTCTGGCTTCTCCTTTCCTTTCATAGTGAGGGACAGGGTCGTCAGCCACCCAGCAGGAGGTGAAGCCAGCATTGTGTAAGGCAGGCACAGCCCTATTCAGGCCCAGGTGCTATCTCCTCCTACAGTTCACAGACTGCACACATATACTGCGGTGGCAGGCCTGATACAACATTTTAGGGCTACTCATGTGGGTGGCACAACCAGTGCTGCAGGCTCACTAGTAGCATTTGTCATCACCAGCCCTGGCACACCCAGTGCACTTTACTAGGGACTTCTTGGTGATACAAATATGCCAATCATGTATATCCAATTACAATAAAAATTCACACAGAGAGCATATCCGCTTTAGCACTGATCAGCGGTGGAAAAGTGCTCAGAGTCCTATTGCCAACAGCCACGGGTCATGAAAAATAAGGGCGGAAGAAGCAAAAAGTTTGGGGATGACCCTGCAAGAAGGGACAGTTCCAACAGTAGGTATGTTGTGTATTGAATTTGAGTGTTACTCTTTTGAAAGCAATTGTGTTGTTCATTATGTTAAAGGTTTTGTGGTGTGTTATTGAATGTGAGGCAATGAGATAATGGATGTGAATCAGTATATTGATTCAATATACTGATTCACATAAGTTGCACAGAGCACAATTCTAATTCATGTGACCATCGTCCTGATGATGACCTCGAGTGATAGAGGTTGAAACGCCGTTGACCCTGCAACACCATTTGCGGCTTTCTGTTGGTCATTTACAATTAATGATTGGCTGTTTGTAATTGTAAATATTTGTCCCGACCTTCACTTACCTTCACTTGCGCCGCTTCACATTGTTCATAACCCCATATGTTACTGCACCGTTCACTCACTAATACACTGCCAGTACACATCCGTTTTTTTGGTCACTGCAATTTAGTTGTATCTATGTGTCTCTATATGTAAATAATATATGTAAATAACAACTTTTGCATTATCCTTTGGTCTCCCTTACCTTTTTCCCCCGTTCTTTGTGATTTTTTCTACGTTGCTGAATCACTCTCTAACGTGATAATCCTGTTGAGACATTGTTTTTGTTATAAATACTACCTGGTCTCAACTGGGTTAACAGGTTACTCCTGTTTGTTTATTGTTTTGTAGTTCAATTGGAGCCTGTGAGCAGATCATGAGATCATCTGCATATGCTAAGTAGCTAACTGGGCACCTAATTTTGGTGGATGGAATTCACATTTTTTTTATATAATCGCCTACATCTGAGATGTATCGAGAAAACAGAAGAGGAGCAAGAACACAGCCTTGCTTAAGCCCATTCTCAATAAAAAGAATTAGGGGGAAGGTGCAGCTGGTTTGTTAGCTTGGTTTGCATTCAATGTAATGCCATTATCAAGTGCCCCTATCTTCAAGCTTTGACCAAAAGATGGCTGTGGTTTACATTGTAGAAGGCAGATGAATAATACACAAAGAAGGCATATAATGGTCTTATATGGTATATTGTTTTCGCTAGAAGTAGTGTCAGAGTTACGAAATTATCTGTGGGTTCACTGCCTGCCCTTAACACAGTTAAGTGAGCTGGCAGAAGGTTGTTGCATGTTACCCATTCCGTTAAATTTGACAGTGAATATTTTTCAAAGAGTTTGCCTTCTGCATCCAGAAAGACTATCAAGCAGAGGTTTGCAGGGTCTTTTCAGCTTCCCTTTTTATGAAGTGGTTGTATTATTGACACTAGCCATAATTATGGTACTTCCCATGACAGCAAGACAAGGTTGAATGCTGGTTTTAATATACTGCTCCACAGCATTGGATCCTGATTAATTATGGTAATCGGGTTCCTATTGAGGTCAAGGACATAAGAACACTTGCTTTTCATTATCATTGAAGATACTAACTGTACTGATATTGTCATTCCTTTGTTGACATACTGATATGCTTCAAAGGTTCTTGTGTCCCAGCTAGTATAGTGTGATCTGATGTACTCTTCCCATTTATTATATGGCATGTCATAACCAGTGGTGGACCTATATGATAATAAGCCAGCACCTACTAAATGCTAAAACATTGTTGTGTCTTTTTGCTCAATTTTTATTTGTAGTCTAGCATATTTCATAATAGCCTCCTTTGTTTTGATCTTCCTTAATGTTTCCTGTATGCTGCGTTTAGTTGCTTTATAACGTTGGATCATTCAAATCTTTATTGAAGAATTAAGAAAAGTTGCATGGATCTCCTGAATTGGCTCTTTATATTTAATATTTCCATCGAAGACTTATGGATTTGTCCTGCTCTAAGTTAAGTGCTTGTTCTGGTATTTTAGGACAGATGAGATGTAATAACGTTTATTATTTCGTCCCACATTTCATTCTATGTGCTGCCCTTCCCACCAAGTTCACTGGACTCTTCCTGCATCCCTTTTAACAATGTGTTAGTGCCTAGTGTTGCGAGCTTGACTAATAATTTAACATTCCAGTCTATCTTTTTACTGTTTATGGCAGTTGACTTAGCTGGTATCGAATGCTGCATTTGAAATCTGAAAAATGCATATCTTGAGGGTCTGGGGATACTGATCACTTTCCTCCCTGGAGATAATTTCATGGAAAAATCTATGATAGAACTTGAGTTCATCAAGAAGAAAATCTTCCTTGCAGGTTGTTTATTAGGGAAGCAACCAATAAGACAACATAATCTCATTTTCATTAATAAAGATCTTAGAAATTTGAATTGCAGAGTATTGCCTCTCAAAGTTTTTTAAAATATGTCTGGTTTAATTAAAAAAAGCTGCATCTGATTCTTCTTTGGAGGTACTCAATTCTGAAAATACTCAGAAGAGAAGTTTGTTGAAATCCCCCATGGCAATGCAAGGATGGTCCATATAGTGCTATATTAGATGTTTCAACGCATCCATAGTGCTGGTACAGGTTGCTAAGTCAATCCTAGAAAATGGTAAATAAATGTTTATGATGTACAGCCATTAATTCCTATCATTACTCACCTTGACAACCAGGATTTGATTAAAGGAAGATGGAATCTCTCTACATCTTAGTTTATATTGGTTACTAACATAATCAATCCTTCCAATGGGTGACCAAATCTAGCCTTTTTGGTCATTTTCTCAAAGGTAGCAAAATTGGATATACTAATACTGTCTTATTCTCAGGATTTTTGTAAGCATACTATATGTAACATATTTAAAAAATAGTTTAAATCATGTTTTGAGTTTTCCAGTGGTGAGAAATACTAGAAATGTTCCAGGAACAAATCTGTATGGATTGTAGTGGTCATCTTTTGAAAGGAACCATTGTTAGGTAGGGAGTTCTGTTAAACATGTTATTTTCAAGTTTGAGTTATTATTACTTCAAAACATCACCTCTAACATTGCAAACATAGGCAGATATTTAGGTTTGACCATCCAAGCTAACATTATGCCACATTCCTTTAGTTCTTCTTTCCTGGCCCATATATTGTACAATAATTTCTACATTTTGCTTCATCTTGTGCTACACTTGTGCTTGACGGAAGAATCAAATTGTTCAAGGTTCTCTCACAGGGTTGAATTGGTGAATTGGTGAAGTTAAATCCTGCACAATGTGGTCAAGTCAACTTGTGATTGAATTGTTTGCTATTCAGATTTTTAGCTGGAGCACATCTTTATTGCCAAGGAGATGTAGTAGGCTGATTAAATTGTCAATCCTTGTCAATTCAGAAATGCTCTCCATTAATGTTGAGAGTTTTGTGTCCACCCTAATTAAGGTTTTATTAAGCGAGTTCCAAGTAGTTGAATTTTCTCTAATTGATTTTAATAGTATAGCCTGCTTGCTAATAAGGACTGACTGAAATTCCAAGGCCTCCACCATTTTTTTAAGAGTAGACTAGTTGCTCAGGTGAGCTAAATTATACTGTTGTTTTCAGTGAGATGGCAAACTGACAAAAGGTCTGCTGAGGTCACCCAACAGAGTTGCAGATTTAAAAAAAAAAATTAGAATATTGTGCTGATTCAAAACGTCTTGAGACCCCCTCAATTGAGAAAGAAGTTTAAATTCCAAACTGGGTTAGTCATTACTTGGTCACTGTTGACGTTTGAGCAGTGTGTCCCTTGGTTGTTGGAACCTTGATTCGTATTGGTATGTGATTTTGTGCCTGAGGTAATTGCGGAAACTGGATCCTTTAACCTGGAGTTTGGGCATGGCTGTGTTAGTAAGTGGTCTGGCTGCCTTAGGTTGCATGAAATAGAAGTGCTACAGTTATCTATTAAATCATCCTTGACTGGACTTTGCATGAAAATGTTATTAAGCAGCTTTACAAATCCATCTACCACTCAAAGCAAGAGGTCCATCATATGTTGGACTGAGTACTTGATTTACTGCCTGAGGCGAACCCTTAATTAACTTTGCACTCCAGCTGTTAGCTACATTTTGATGTCCCTTATAGGAAATATTGCTTTTTTATGCTGTTCAGTGAATTCATCTGATATTTGTTGCGGACATTCAGAGAGACCACTGATGCAACACTCTTTGTGTTAACTGAAACTTGTTCAGGCCCTTCAAAGAATGTTTGGACCTGTATTGATACTTCTCCTGTATTGACAACATGCTGCTTTGAGTGTGGTACCAGGACGATTGTTTGATTGGCTGTATTTACAACTTTTCATGCTACAACTTGAATTCAAGTGAATGCTTTGCAATGATTGGTAATTACATTGTCCTCACTTTGAGGCATATTAGTTATGCTTGAATGATTTGTGAAGCAAATGTGGACTCAGTATTGACACTTCCTAAAAATTGAAATAATTTCTCCACCCAAATTGACTACTGACAGAATCTGTGCTCATCTCTTTAGCATTTATTTTGTCCAGGTTTTTGTTTAATCGTTTCAGATTTTTCAGTTGTCAATTGCTTACCTAAGTTTAAAAGGGTGCATTTAGATCATTTGGGTTGATGCTTTGTGCCTCATCTACAGTTGCTGCAATCTCCTCCACCACGGATGCTACAGGTTTTCAATATTTTCTACATTTTACTTCATCTTGTGCTACACTTGTGCTTGACGTCAGTATCAAATTGTTCAAGGTTCTCTCACAGAGTTGAATTGGTGTAGTTAAATCCTGCACCATGTGGTCAAGCTAACTTGCGATTGAATTGTTTGCTATTCAGATTTTAAGTTGGAGCACATCTTTTTTGCCAAGGAGCTGTAGTAGGCTGATTAAATTGCCAATCCTTGTCAAGTCAGATGTGCTCTCCATTAATGTTGAGAGTTTTGTGTCCACCCTAATTAGGGTTTTATTAAGCAAGTTCCAAGTAGTTGAATTTTCTCTGATTGATTTTAATAGTATAACCTGCTTGCTAATAAGGACTGACTGAAGTTCCAAGGCCTCCACCATTTTTGTAAGAGTAGACTAATTGATCCCATAACAGAGAGAACAATATGTACTGGAGGGGTTTCTAAATCCTTTTCCATAAAATATTCTTGACCTATCAAGTCAGAGACTGTTGGTCTAGCCTTTGTCGATGGAGAGGATAGCAAGTTAGGTTGATATGTCTTAATTCCGTTCAGTTCCAACAGCAGATCTGGTTTGTTGAGTCAACTTACTAGCTCAGTTGCCATGTTTGTAACAGAATAAAAGTTTTGGGTGGCAGCTAGTTCGAATTGTTCAGAGACTTGGCTCTGACTCAATGTAGAAATTACAAAATCTCCTCTCTACCGTAATTTGAATCGCTTTCAGAACCTGTACGATTAAAATCCAGTGTATCAAAGACTCCATGCACCTCAGCTAGCTTAATCAGGGGTCCTTGAATATCAGGTCAGGATCCTAAAGAGATCTCACTACAAGACTTCATTCATGGGGGAACAGGGTTTCCCTGACCCTCTAGTTGACCAGATCAGTGATTTGTCTCTGTTGTTAGGAGAATGCTTTCAACTATCTCTGGCTGACATCATTGAGAGCCAAGGGCTAATTGATTTCTGCTTTAAGCATGGCAAGCTGTCATACAAATAATAGTAATTAGACATTCATTGTATTTCTATTGTCTGACTTCAACGTTTTTTTCTACCGCAACCACATTAATGTCATCCGAAGACAGAGAGCGGTCTATAATTATGCCATGAGCTATTCCAAATCTGAAGGCCTGTAAGTCTGGCTGTGGAGCTGGTGCTTGCTCTACAACTGAAGTTCCTAATATCGGTGTTATTGGTATTGTTGTCCAGCCTTTGCAGGATATAGAGTTTTCCAGTATTCATTGACCCCCAGGACCCCCATCAGGATGACACAACAGCATTGAACTAACAACTTTCCGCCCCTTTGCTGGCATGGTTTCATCATGTTTTCACATTTCTGGATATCACAAAAATCAGAATGAATAGGGTTTAAGGTGTGCCAAGAGCTCCAGGAGTTGACAATATCTATAATTTGAAAGAGCAATGTTGACCCAAAGGTTCGATTAAGTTGCATTGCCAACACTCCAATTAAATGGGTTATCTGGGATCCAAAATCATGACTTTGTCCCTGATGTGGTAATGAAAGTGGTGAAAGTTCCTCTCAAGGTCCTCTCAAGTCCTGGCCCTGCCTACACGTTTTTCCAGGGCCAGCTATACCAGGGACACCTTCTCGTACACTGTATTTCCAGTGAATGCAGTTGCTATCTTAAAAGCTTGCCACCCAGTCCCCAGCCATTGTCACCGCTGAAACTGACCCAACCAGCCCAGTCTGGCCCACCACACCCTCCTACCACCACCTGTTGTCACAGCTACCAGAGTCACATCTGCACCCATCTACCTTCACCCCCTGCCCCCAAGCCGTCAACCCCCACACCATTAACATCCAAGCACACACCACAGATCTAGTCCACTTGCATTCTTCTGCATTTCCAGAGGTTGGTGAGGTGCTATCTGTGTACGATTCACTAGTCAATGGTCGAGAGGGAATTATGGACATTACCTAACCAATGAGAAAAAAAGTCCCAGGGGCAATCTTTACAACATTTGCAGCCCATCCTGTTTGCCTTACTGCAAACTTTCCTACAGTCTACTATTCTGAGTAAAATCCATTTTGGAGGTACCCTTTTAACTTTGCCTTTTCTGGTGACTCATTCAGGGGTATGATTATGAAAATTAGCATTCTCCACCTCCTCAGCGACACCAAACTGGTTTTGCGACCAGCTCTCCCTACCACTGAGTTGGTGCCTATCTGGCTACTGTTGACCCAGGCAACAAAGGCTTTCTTCCCAAAATGTCAATCTACACTTACCATGAATGGACAGGCCTCACCTTCGTCCATTTCAAGTTAAAGAATTTATTGAACCCTACTCTGCTGACCTTTCTAAGTTGAGAGGATTCACGAACCTCATACCTAAGTCTTCCTGTAAAAAGGCGTAAACTATTGTTTCTGGAATGAGAGCAGTTTTCACATTAGATTAAGGGAATGCACTGACAAGGGCACGCTGCAGGCAGGCTAATTTTAATTAGCCAACTGGCAGTTGAAGCAGACAAAATCTAACTTTTTAAAAGTTACTTTTCTTATATTTCTATCAAGTACCATACTTCATAAGTCAATAGAATTTGTAATAAATATTACAAAATAGTGGTTAAGTCATTCTATAGCTTTCTTCATAAGAACAACAACACCCCTTTACAGTAAAATTTACTTTTGGGGTTTCATCACTGTAGATGCATGTCAATACTGAATTCTTGCATGTACCACTTTTATGTAAATGGCATCCTACTTTGTGTTTGACAAGGCCTACACAGGGGCGACTAATGTAACATTTAAAAGTAGGGTTTTTTTTTCTGTCAAAACCAGTTATTTTAATCGGTTTGCTTGCAGGTTTAATATCTGACGCAGGAGTCAGGCTACACAGGTAGGCCTGAAGATATGTTTTCTTTATTAGTCTAGTGGATGGTACAATGTGTGCTGAAGTCCATAGGCAATATTCAACTTCCAGTGCCATTGGTGTATTTTCCTGCAACATTCACTATGTCCTTAATGGAAAGTTAAATATTCCACTTTAGGACCGTCGTTAGCATGTTTTAGAGGTCAGAAAACATACATTTAGGACTGAACAGTAGTCCCCCAGTGTGCACAGTTCTTAGCCAGTGTTGGATCTGACCATCTCTGCAGGGTCACACCCAAATCTTTTGCCTTTTACTCTATGCTTTTTGCTGAATTAATTTTCTTGGTTTTTGGACTCTGTGCGCTTTACCACTTCTAGTGCTAACCAATGCTAAAGTACTTGTGATCTCTCCTTTAAAATGGTTTTATCGGCTTTTAACCATTAATAGTGTTATGAACCCCAATTTACCCAATTAACCTAGTATTTACATGACCTTTTATCTACATCTGTCCTACCATTGTTCTACATAATAGGTCTGACGCTGACCTTTTACCTAGTTAGGTGCTACATGGCTGTAATGTGGTTTTCTCCGAAAAGTTGCCTCATGTATTATGCATGAGGATTCTCAGTATCACAGCAGGATTACCATCTTCTGCATAAGAACTCTGTATAAGGGTCATCTCTATCGTCATGCTTTCCTGACATGCCCACATTACACTTCTAGGTAGAACCCCTGAGGGTACCTTTCTGATATGTAAGCACTACATCTTCTCTGGGCAAACCAGAGGAGGAAGACTTCCATGCTGATACACTGACGTGAGACACTGAGGTCCCTGCACGCAGACACTCCGGCACGCAATGGTCTGACATCCCTTGCGGGTGTCCATCTCGACACCAAGACGGGTTCCTTCATTCTCTCATCAGGTAATGCAGTTGTCTCTATCCTAAGGGGAGTCTTGGCTATACAACTACATACATGCTCGTTACACTTAGGTATATTTAGATAGGGGTTGCATCATAGGAGTACACATTATTACTGTCATGTATCCATATGCCTGCATATACACATTGTTTTGGCACTATGGTAAAATTCTACCTTTTCTTTACTCTGTTGGTGCTAATAACCATATATATTTGCTGCTGTCTCATGGTTGCTGCAGCACATGTGTTTTACACTACAATTACGCTGGTTCAATAAATGCTTATTGAAAACATCACCACCATCTATTTTGTGTATCTCTCTGAGACAGAGTGAACACAAGTGTTAAAGCGAAAAGTACTGTACTATTTCCCTGATCCCTGAGGGGTCAGGGCCGTCATGTTCGATGGTTGCCAGAAGCTATTCACTCCTTGGTTAAGAGGGGTTCATTGTGGAACTGTGAGATAGCAGGGCTATCATATCCAGTGGGGGTGTCTGGATTCAGTCTCGACACCAGTCCCTTGGTTTATGCTGTCTAAATGCACAGATCCTATATAGATTTGTAGGTACTACACAACATGGCGCTGCCAACGTTGGCTTTGATCTTATTCAATTGTTAAATCTGAGTAGTTCAGTAGTCCTTTTCTCAGAGACCCTACTCACATTTACCCAGAGACGTCTGGAGTTGGAAGGGAAAAATATGCCACAGTTGAGTAGGCATATCCTATGAATTGGCTGTAGGTTTGTTCAATCTTGAAGGATTGTAGTTACCTACATTGCGCACAAAACCTTTATCTCATTCTCCTTGAAGCTCTTTTTCAATAATGTCTGCCAAAGAGAACGCTGCAGCAGCACTAAATGCAAATGCAGCAGGGGATGGGGAGCAGGAAGGTGCTATAAACATTTCAGAAAATGTCAGAAATGCACTTCCTTTAAAACTAGCAGAGTTTAAAGTCTCAACATTGGGTTGGACTGTAACTTTCGTGATTGAGGCACATGAGTCATTCAGAAATGAGGTACTTTATTCATGGGTTAAATTCCCACCTGCAGATGCACGCACAAACACATTCCATTCTTACACCCCGGATGAAACACCGGAAGACTACTGTCCATACGAGGACATTGAAGTTCCGCTCAGTTGCCAGGAGCATATAAACTGGTTCAAAGGCGCCCTCCCACACATCACAGATAAAGTCAGGCTCAGTCTTGGCAGAGATGGAGAACTTGGCCGGATCTAGCAGCTTACACACTGCATACTGACGTTGACACATTGCTGATAGCAGACCTCTGTCCACTTCACAAAGAAATAATACAACTTTACAGAAATCTGACACTGTCGTTAAGCAAACACTCACACTTCAACCAACTAAAATTACCCAAGCAGGTCAACTACATGGAACTGCAACTAAAATAACCCCACAAATGCTGAACGCAGTTATGGGAAGAGTGCCAAGTATACATGAACAAATGCTATCCTGGATAGCACAGAAAATAGCACAATTAGAGGCAGGATTTCCACACACAGGCCCACAGGAAAAACACAGAATACTGACAATTTGCTTGTGAATGGATTTAGCTCCACCGATAGAGGACAGTAGCACTTGGGGTACAGTTTTCACTGCCATTTATACCAGAGCACATGGTATCCCCTCAAAAGCTGTGATACCAGATTTATTAAGACAAAATAAATGAATATGGAGCAGAACCTGCCCTCAACTTGGGGAATAAACTATTAGGCAATTTTTCCTAGGTATCTACAATTATGTTAGCAAACATAAAAGGGGAGGCAACAGCAGTGGCTAAACGAGAATGTCTCAGGGAATGCACTCCTTCACAACATCAACAAGAATTACCAAAAGATACATATCCGAATTAGGTAGAGATAATTTGGGAGCCAGGGCGATGAAACCACAAGTAAGGGGTTGTCCTGAAAAGCATAACACCAAGCAAGCACTGATTCTTCAAAAAAGAAATGGGATAATAAACAACAAAAAAATAGTTAGAATAGATTAAATTAAATTAATCACAATGAAGGGGCGGGTCTCCTCGACAGGAGCCCTCTGAAAGGAAATATAACCTTAGAAATCATGATAACATTAAAAACCTGACAAGTATCAGGATACTGATACATGTTACTCTTGTTCCTTTCAGGGTTTATCAAAAAACACAGAGAGGGAAGGACGGTCAGAACACAGATCAGAAAAGATCACTATCAAGGGGCGGGTCTCCTTGACAGGAGCCCTCTGAAAGGAGGTATAACCTTAGAAATCGTAATAGCATTAAAAAACCTGACAGGTATCAGGATACTGATACATGTTTCTCTCGTTCCTTTCAGGGTTCAACAAAAAACTCGGAGAGGGAAGGACAGTCAGAACACAGATCGGAAGAGCAAACAAAGTCCAGAGATACACATCGTACTTCATACTATAATATCAAAAAAGAAGATAAACCCAAATCAAAACCTCAATTTAAAAAAAAGAAATTAGCTTGCCTTAAGATAAGAAATGCCCAGGCTGCTGAGGACTCAACTTTGGAATGTAGAATTGGCTCTGACAATGCTAGACAGTGCAGCAGAAGTAACACCACCTGTGCCTGGCCAACCGCCACAGAGTATTTCCTTTCGCTTTGTTAAGCCTGGTTTGACCTTAAGCATGGTTTTGCCACCCACAGCCACTGTGCCTGATCGAGTGCTTCGCACAGATGGGGTTGGCATTAAATAGATGGATGTGCACAAGGAACAGCTGGATATTGTATTTCATCTAAAACCCAGAAATTAATTGAAAAGTCCAAAGGTTAAAGTGGCGCTGTGCTTATCATTGGTCAAGCGGCCTTTACAATTTAAGTGATAAGCACCCCCTCCTCTATATTTGCATATTTGTGTCAGTTTGCACTTACACCTTCATACCTTTTTCTCATAAAAGAGATTAAGGCCACATTTGCATTCCTCCACCCCAACCCCCCAATGTTGGATATTTCACTACCTCAGGGATAGTGGATTTGCCTGGAAAGTACTGAGTAAGTAACCAAACTGTAGTCATTATTTTGGGAATAAATTGGTGCTGTGCAGAAAAGTATGAGTTTTGTTTCCAAATATGCATCAATCAGTGAAATGTTAGGTGTGCCAAGATCTGCTTATTCCCAGGCAAACTTTCAGGAAATGAGTTGCGGAAAAGAAAATAGTTTGTTTCACCACAGATTTTCAATTTTCAGTGGGATTGTCAATATCTGTCACATTTGTGGTTTTACATACTTGCAGATTGTGGGGTAAAGAGGTGGGGAAGCCAGTGGTGCATCTGGAAGTCTGCACAATTCTTAAACATAGCAAAATTTAGAATACAGAAAGAGGTCAATTGTGTGGATCAATCATGGTTTTCCAAAAGAAACCAATTGTTGAAATCAAAAACTAATGAAAGCAAGTAGGAGAAAGTAGAAATAGGTAACAAAGGTTTCATCTGAACTCATATGCCTTTTGCCCTGGTGGTGAATTTAAAAAAAGCAATATACCATAATGTCCATCTGATTCTTTCTTTGGATCAATGATAAAATATCAAGCACAAAAATATTGTATAGACAGAATATAGTGTCAAAAATATTAAATCTCAAAATACCAAGAAGGTAAGTGCAAATAGCAAAGTCTAGATTTACAATGCTTAACTCCACAACTTACATACTTGAAGATATAAATATAGTTAAGTTACAAATATGTGGAGTTAAGTATACTAAAGCTTTGAATACCTTAAGAATCGTACCTTCACAATAATATTTTCCTTTATATTCTTGACATGATATTTTGTCCACATGATAATTTGGACTTCATATTCTCTCCAAACACCCATTTATTCACAGCGATATATAGGGTACATTGGTTTTCCAAAACCCAGTAATGTATGCATGAATAATATGGTAAAATTATATAAATGTAAAATAAGTATGAAGGTAAGCTATGAATTTTTAAATGTACTTTAAAATCTGAGATTAGGAATAGTGATTATTTATGTGACTCTGAATTTAGGATTTTTTCAAACTTTATAGCACTTGTTTGTTTTACGAGTCATCGACAGGATTTACACTCTATTTCACTGGTGACTCCATCAGGAATCAATCAGATGGATTATGAACTAGCGCAATGGAAACATTCTAGCATGAACATATTGCTGTATGGAGTGGTGATACTGTAGACAGTGAATAGATATATGACCTGATGTGTGCAATACTGTGAATTGTTTTTATATTACAGTTATCCACTTATCACCTGGAATGTAAGGCAAGCACAAAAAGTTATTTACAAATTTTAAAGATAGCTTGTCAACATGTTTATGTTGGTACTACTTAAACACAGGTCAACTTGCCAATTTCATCTTAAATAGTTTTCTTTATTGTATGATTTTCTATAAACTCATAGGTAACAAAGAAATACATATTAAAAACATTAGTTTATAACTTTGATGTTTTTGTCAAGGTTCTTGTCCACCATTCCTGCATTGTCCACGAGGATATCCATCCTCCAGAACCCAGGTAACTATAGTTGAGTAAAAACAAATTAATGAAGGAAATCATAAACAAAATGTCTCTGAGTCTTTATTTTTTCTCAGACTATCCCTGGTTCACCTTTCACACCTGTTTCTCATTCCCTAACAAGCAGTCAAGTAGGTTTTTACCTTTTTCTCTCTCGTACAGTCCTCATTTGATGACCTTAGGCACTTTGCTTTTCCTCTCCTTCAAATCAGTCTACAGTCAAATGTCTTTTCTTTTTCTTTTAGTTCCTATTCTCTCTTCGAATGCTCTTCAGGTAGGTTTTCACAACATCTTTTCTGTATCCTTTCACTGGTTTGTTTTGCATGCAAACAATTCTGTCCTTCTCCTCAGCCTTTTCTGTCATTAGGTTTTCCACGCAAGTGAATATTGGTATGTAGCATATTTAAATTAGCTTCCTTAATTTTCTTTTTGCGTGCATTATGCAAATGTAACTGCAACAAAGTGCCAACAAAACAAATAATAAACCCAATCCTCCATTGGGCTTCCTTCCCCATCTATGATTTCCCATTTCTTCCATATAGAGGCATGCTATTCCCACTTCACAACCATTACCGATTACGAATAGGCACTACCACATTAAGGCATCAATAGTCACAACGAACCACGCTCCATTGTTGAGTGCCATTAAGCACTACCACGATAGGCACCAGTTACCAGCCTTGGTACAACGCCGACTAGCTTGCTCTACCACTCTGCCACCATCTCTTCACTCGCCTGTAAATAATTCTCTTGGAAACCCTGCAGCATCTTCACTTCGGTAACGGTTGTATGCGCTCTGCACAGAGAGTCACTTGTTCTGAAATTATTGGTGCTCTGTTCTTAAAGTATTTTTTCTCCTTATTTCCTTTCTTTTAGGCATTTTTGAGGGTTAGCGATAAAGGCAATTATTTGTTTGTCCTGATGATGGTCCCCATGACCCTTTAGGGGGACCGAAACGCCGTCGACTTGCTTAAGCAACTTATACGAATATTTGATTGCTAAATTGATGTAGTGGTGCGACTTGTTATTTTCTGTATAATTAACATATGAACAGAAGAACGCTTGTTTGCCTTAAAAACCTTTCCTATTTTCCTTCAACTGTAAACACCCCGCAAGTGTTGGGCACAGGCTTGTGTACCACACAAGGGTTTTGTGGAAGATATCTTTGTTTTATCCTGAAACATTGTTTATTTAGTAAACTTGAAAGACCTCTGTCCGGCTGGACATGTCATTCTAAATATAGAATTGATTCCGTCTATATTTATTTGTTTTGTACTGGAATGTGCATGGGACCACTGTTGTATGAAAAAATTGTTCCCCGAGGTCCCTTGTTGACTAAATTGGGGCCCCTTGTTGCTATCAATGTAACGTGAATGATTACGCAGATCGTGTTTCTCTAAGTTTAATTAAAATATATCTTTTGTTAAGAAAACATATTAACTGATTACACATAGAAATGTGTGATGTAGATGAAACTAAAAGTGTATCAGGTGAACAATAGAATGCTCTGTTTCAGCATACAGGAAAGTTCCCTTCTGGTACGCAAACAAAAGACACCCCGCTTCATTCTGCACTTGTACTATTTTCAATTAATGCAAATAGCTAGTGTTACTGTTACCAGATTTAATGTTACACAATTTACACATAGAAGTCTGGAAGGTTTAGTCAGCTTTGCCAGGATTCAATCCAGTTACCTCAAGATAGCTCTTTGTTTCAGCTACATTTTCAGCAGCAAACTTTTACTTTGCTGAGCTGTCCTGGTGGTGCAATGAGAAATGAAGAAGTGCATTAAAGGAGCATCTTAGTAAGTGGCAAAATTGACAAGCAGCAGATTTCAAGAGTGAGGATGGCATACTGAGAATTTAGCTGGTGCATGCATGTTTTCCCTTGTGCAGTGGTGATGTGCTCCGGAACGTGAAAGGAGTTAGAACTCACATTCAGTATGATACAGTAAACAAGTAAAATGAACAGTCGAGGCTGGCATGTCTCGTGGTTCGGGGGTGGGGGAGAGGTCATGCGGGGGTCGCACGGGGCTGTTAATTTAACCCTTTGCCTGCTTCTGTCGGCTGTTGGCCGACGGCTGACATGGGCCCACCCATTTTGCGAAAGTGCCGCACTGCCGCAAAATCGTGGCCGCAGGAAAGGGGTTAATTAATAATAACAAAAATCAAACCTACTTTTTCACCGCCCGGGTCCTGAGTTTTCAGGAAGAAGGCAGCCTCCCTACCCTCCCATGAGCCAATCACAATACTCCAGTGGAGCAATGTGATTGATCAGGATGCCACCAAGAAAGGAGCTTACGGGGAGGGCATGTTTTTCATGTAGGCTCATTGCAGCCTGCATGGAGAACTATAGAGTGAGCAGGACAGTCAGCGCCCTCAGCAGTGGGCACACCACTCCGCCCTTTCCTTAGAGCAGACCAACCCACCCGCCTGCCCCTAAATAAACCCTTCTGCTCTCTTCTGCTTTCTCACAGTGTGAGAAGCTGAAACATAAAATGATGGTTATTACCATTTTATGTGTCTGCTTACAGTACAGTTTACAGGTAAGTAAATAGTAAATTAAAAATGGTACACATAAAAATCTAGAAGGTGCTAGTACCAAGACATGACCCCCAAACACTATCATAGCTCCTAGCTCTATGCCCTAGATTTCTATCAAAATTCACCCTTTGACAAATGTTATTCAATGCAAACTTGTTTTGTCCTGATTCATTAGGTTTTGTATCCATAGAGGTCCCTACTACTTAGCAGGCGTAAACCTGTTGCAAATTAGGTCAAAATTTGGGCACAGGCTATAGAAGCAGTTGCTCTGGACCCAACTCTGGTGCATGGATGGCAATGTGATAACACAGAGTGAAATACCAGGTATCAAAATTTAAAGCCAGAGAAGGCAAGAATAAAAAGGGTCACCCTAAAAAATGTAGAGCCGAAAAACATAGCACCTAAACAGTTGGACTGCACCTATAAAAGTAGCTTGTACTCCCACTGCGTTCAGTGACATTGTGGTGACCCGATGACCTGTCTCCTATCACCAGTGTCTGCTTAGAGTCACAGTCCACAGAACTGGAGTCCAGGGACATGTTAAATATCAAATTTGTCTTTGTATTTTTCATGTAAAATGAAGAAAAATTTAGGGTAACTCCCTCTATTAAGTCCAAACGATATCTTTCTTACATGACTGTAACTTAGGATATGCCAGTCATTGTCAAGGTTTTACGGTGGTGGGTCTATGCATGTGACCGGAAGCATGGATGTGACCGGGCAGCACCAGCCATGGCCGGTAGTGGGAGTACCGGCCAGGCGGTGACGTGGGGAGGGGTAGGGTGGGGGGTAGTAATGTATAGATTAGGTAAATAAACATAACAATAAATAAAACGAATTCCGTTGCACACACTGTATCACCCAAATGCAATGCAGTCTGTGCAACGAAATTTGTTTTATTTATTTTTATGTTTACTTACCTTTTAAAGTCCATAATCCATACATTACTACCCCCCACCCTGCCCCTCCCCCTCCCTACGTCACCGCCCGGCCGGTACTCCCACTACCGGCCGCGGCTGAGCAGCACCCACAACAGTTCCTGATAGCACAAGTCACAATGAGAACTGATCAGTTATGGTTAGGCTTGATTGTGACTTTAACTAGCAATATTTCTTGAACTGTAAGGGCTAAACAAATGGTTGATTGAATCCTCCTCCAGCAAGAAAAATCAGTATCTATGCTGGCATTATGATGACTAACTGTCTCCTGGGCCCTCCTGGGCTGATAAAGGGATAGTCAAGGTACTCAGAAAGTACAAGATGGATTGGGGAAGGTGGAAGCTCAACTTCACATTAAAGACAGGCTATCCAAATGTGCTTTGATCCAGATTCTCCTCTTGTTTCCTCAAAGCAGAGCCTGGGTGTTAGGCCGGTTTTTCTTATCAAACTCCCCTCACAAGCATCTTCTAGTCAGCTAGACCTTTTACAAGTTTTTCCAAGGATTAGTTCATATTTCCTAGCAGGCATAGTCCAGATCGTGAGCAGGCAAGCAGATCCTCAGATCACAGCAATTATTTGGCTCCTTAGGGTTCACAAAGTACCATGCAGGCTCTGTTTGGGTGCAGATGATAAATTACCTATACCCCTTTTGGAGTATACAAAAGCCAACCAGAGTGTCTGACACATTCACAAGTGTGTAAGATGCTCCAAACCCTTTTTCTGGTTATATTTTTCTCTTCTACTCCCACAATTCACATTCAAGCCAGTTATAATGAGTCAAAGTAGTATTTGCATTGGCTTAAGACTGAGGCCTGCAGTTCCATACTCTGCCAAAGGAGATGAGTACAACACAAGAAAGTGGGGAGCTTTACTTTTCATGGAATAGTTTGGGTTTCCTAACACAAGTGAGTAAAGTACTATTGGCTAACTAAAACATATGTTAAACCATGTTACATGTCTATATTAGGGCACATCAGTGTAATTAATCATCAATTACTTTTATCTATTTTTGGTACAGGCTATCAACTGTACATTCTGGTATCTCAAATGTTAGCAATTCTGTCAAAGTGAAATGTAGTTATTTTACAAATAAAGGCTTTTTCTTAGGGGTGGGCGATAAACTCCACTACTCTGACGGAGTTTGTGGAGTTTTGCCCAGTTCCGGAAAAACATTGCCAACCGCTGTGTGGCAGAATTTTTTCTTGAGTGCGGCTTGCCAACATTAAGTTGGCGAGCACAAGTGAGAAAATGAGTGCTAGACCGCCTTCCATTGAGATTTCTCAATTCGGGCAGCTTTGGCAGGTCGCACCCTCTGACACTGAGAAGGTACCGCTCGAGTAGAAAATCTACTCGAGTAGCCAGAAGAAGCATTGCCCTCTGGAGCGCCATGTGGTGTTGTTCAGGCTGATTTGTACAGTGCCGATAAGCTCCCAGCACTGAAAATCAGTGTGAGTAGTGCAATGTACTGTATTCCACTGTTCACAGTAATCCACAGAATCTCATGGAGTTTTTAGGTGACTCTGTGGATTTCTACAGAGTGAAACTCTGTGATTTCTGTCCAATCCTACATTTTACCCTTGCTTTTTTTTGCCCCTAATTTCAGACCTATATGAAATTTGGTAAAATGAACTAGTGGCCTCTGCCACTATATATTTTCCAATATTACACGTTTGCACTTATTCCACTTTTTAGGTGAATACATTTTGTATTTTGTTTAACTGAGCCCTTTTTTGCCAAATTCCAGAGCATGAAGTAATAAGACTTCAAAAACAATTACCATTTATTTATTTATTATTTGAGCTTATTAAGCGTGACAGCTACTCAAAAAGGGTTTCCCGGCGCTACGCAGGCAAGATACTTGGGAGTCACCAATTCGACAATTACTTGAGATTATTGATTAAAAAGCCAGGTCTTAACGGCTCTACGAAAACAGACATAGTTGGTTTCCATACGGATACTCAAGGGTAAGGAGTTCCAGAAAGTAGGGCCTATGAAAGCAAAAGTACCATTAACAATACCTTAGAATCTCTATATTAAAATTCCAAAACTGTGGATGTCCCAACACTGCACTTAACTTGACATACAAACAGAAAACTAAACATTTAGATTCCGTAGAGGTTTTATTTGAAATTGTCATAGGGTGTCAGAGCTAATAACAAACACTTTTTTCTAACCCTTAACCAAGCCCACTGCAACAGATGTTCATTAAAGTCAGCATGTGATAAGCAAGCACATGCCAAATGTATTCCATCTTTCATGGAGATCTATGAAGTGGCACCAAAATGATTAGCAACTCAATGATTGTTGATCTCAATTTAACCTTCACCCCAACATCCCTTCATTATCTTATTGAATCTCATGGAAATCCGATCCCAGAATAGCTTCACTTGCTAACAGTCTGTAAAAAGTGATGCAGGTTCCTTAAACAGCACCATAGTTATCAGCAACTTAACACTTTTAGGACCTCACACATATCAGTGCCCCTAATAAATTTGCATGAAACTCAAAATATCAAAAGTTAGCTGAAATCTTGTTTCCCTGGTCTGAAAACCCTGGTGCCTAAACAAGGCATGCTACCACTTACCCCAGGTTTAAATCAAACTATGCACACAAGTTGCCACAGACCTAGATGACAATAAGGGCTCAGTTTCATCCTGTAGGACTGAATGGGCAGCCACAAAGTTGACCATCAATGGAAAACTCATGAGTGACGTGGCTATGACAAACGCGGGGAGAGTGACATGCCAGAGGTAACTGGAGACAGGGATCACAAGCCTCACCTGCCTCCACACTGCAAAGCCCTCACCCTCTGCGCACAATAAATTGGAGAAAGCTCGTATGGATCGCAACATGCAATGCACATCCAAAGCAGATTATGCGCTACAGAGACTAAAAGGCTGTCACTATCAGCAGGGCGAAAAGGCAGGTTACCTCCTCGCTGCCCAGTTGCATCAGCTGGAGGCAGCAGTACCATACTCGCCATCTATTCTGTGGAAAGGGAGGTCCTCACCTGCCCACAAGACATAGTCAATGAATTTGTATCCTTCTATCAGACGCTCTACACTCCCTAGACGATGACTAGTCGAGACCCTCCCACTCCCACCTGGCCTACACCAAACTCTTGGCATGCCGCTCATGTGGAGGCTTTCAGCTGGCCTACATGCTACCTGAGGTGCCAGACTTGCCACAGTGGGTATTGGTTCCCGAAGGGGATTGGTCCCTCTGTACAGAGGGGGATGTGCCTTTGGATGCCCTCAGGCAATATGGTGATACAGGCCATGATGAAATCCTGTAGCGGGCACCGTCTAAAAGCAGTGGATCCCCTTCTTTATGTGCATGCACCCCTATGGGGCAACATTTGTCTAAGAATTGGCAGGGGAGGTTCAAAATTGGGAGAACTGCCAAGAGGCAGGCATACACAGCATAGATCATGTCATTGTGGAAGAGGCCCTGAAGCTCATTGATTTGCTCCATGAGGAGTTTGGTCTACCACCTCAACAGATGTGGTGATATCTTCAACTACAACTCTGTCTCTGATGCATATTGGAAGTGCGGCCATGGGCTCTAAAGACATCACCAATACTATCCTATCTCTGGATGTGGGGGCCACTCCTGTGGGGTCATGTCGAGGCCTATACGGTTTGTTGAACCATCACATTTTTCCCTCCCTCTGCTCAACAGCCTCAGAGTCCAATGGTGATTTTGACAGCAGATTGAGTATAAGGAAGAAGTCTGGGTGGAACTCCTGGGGGCACATGACTGGGTGGCAATGTAAACCCGCTTAAAATTCTGTTGCTTCAAAATGCTGCATGTCTGGCACTGGACAATACCACGGGCCAGATGCCCACACTAACCACTGGCACTGCCTGAACACTTGCTGCAATATCACACATGTTATATGTGACTGTCCTTGGATACAGCCCTTCTGGTAGGCAGTGTGGCACTTCTGCAAAATTGGAGATGTACCCGGACTTCCCCAGCACTCAGCACCACCTCCTATACAGAACCCTAGCGACAGTCAAGTTATGCATTCTCCTTCAATGGCAATCCAAGACAAACCCCCCCATACAAAGAATGGCTGGTGGTAATTTTTCAAACAGCAACCCACAAACACACCATATACAACCTCCAGGATAGAGTAGAAACATTTCTTCAGACACCGGCACCCTTCTTTTGTGACACTGTGAACTGAAATGAGGCACAGTGCTCCCTCCCCAACCCCCTCTTCCTCTGACACTCCACTGGGTGTCACTGCTGTTGAAATAGCCCATAGTGATTACAGACATACACCCATTGTACAGTTGTCCCTTCCACCCCTCCACCAATAACAGGCACATCCTGCGACATCTTCCATTGGACTTCGCACCCGCCCTACACAGTATTATCCCCAAACACAACATATCACAACTTATCATTTATCAGACTTGATGGCCATTTTGCGGCCTCATGACTTTTCCCATGTAGACAATAGAGAACCAAACAGGACCACATTGACAATAGATGCTGGGCCCTATGAACACAGTCATGACAGGAGGACAGGACACATATTAACGTACGACCAATGCAGCTGTATAGAGAGTAAGAGGCCAAAGATTGTGATGTATTACTGTACTGCTCTCTATCACCCAACTTTCCTCCTACCCCACTCCCCACCTTGCATTACTATATGCCCCATTGTTTTGAAATGCCTTGGTTCTTAAAATGAAGAATTGCAACACAACAATATATTAACTTAACATGCTATATGTCTGCCATGTATTGTGCAGATCCTTTAAACTGTGCCAACATTATGTACAAATCAATGAATTGTTGACTCACAGTTTCACTTTGCCCACAACTTGTAGAATCAGAAACCTGACATTTGGGCACTGGGCACTGGTCTAACAGTCTTCCAAAATTCCTGAAGATTTAATAATTAGCATGGAAACAAGTTGCACATGAAACATTTTGTCTCCCTCCTTTATGGATATGCACAAATCATGCCATATCCACTGAAAAAGTAAACATGAAATGTCCAACTAATTTCTTGCAGATTTGTCAAAGGATGCTATATATATATGTAAATAAACACGTTTCACATTTTTTAACTGTGCCTTTCTTGACATATCTGCACAAATTAACAAAATTGAGTAAGCAGAGCATGGTATGGAATAGCACATTTTGTGCAAATTAGACAAACAACACAAAAGTTATAGGCATGTTAAAAAAGCTTTTTTCCTCGTATGCTATACCTATCTGTAAATTATTCAAAGTCCACATGTTTTCAAAACCTACTGAACAGATATATGCTTAAACAGAAACTTTCTATTTTTATGTCAAGTTTGGTGAAATTTTTATCAGCATTTTTTTCTATAGCGGTGAACAATTGTTCCCATAGTCTAAATGAGTAAACAATGATTTATGAATCCCCCCTCTCATTTATTCCCCCACAGAAAGACATGCTTGAAACTTGCCATGCGGATCTCAAACAGTATAAACTGTCTTTAGAAGATTTTGGGCAGCTTAATCAAAGGATACTAAAGCTATTAGCAAATACCAACAAGCATTGTCAAACCCAAACATTCTAGAGTTTAGGGCTAAACTTTTGGCTATAATAAAATGTATTTTGTTTGGGAGTGATTTTTGTGAAAGCAGAATATTATATACCTATCTAAATATATATACTGTGTGGTTTATAACAATGACCAGGTTTCCCTATGGAATGGATTTTTGGTTTGCTTTGCTAATAACTTTGGCGGCTTTTTAAAAATCTTCACAACACATTTGAAAAAAGGTTCATCCACCTCAACTCATCGCTGAGGCGATCCATTAAGTGAGGGTTTAGAAAAAGGGGGTCCCAAAACCCTTTTATCACAATGCAATTTCGCATCTGAATTTAGACAATGCTACAGCCAAAACGGATAAACATAATTACACCAAATTTGGTAGAATGCTAGATCGTTACCCAGAAAGTGTGCTCTGTGTGTTGGGGTAAATCTGTTTCATAGTTTTTCAGAAATGAAGGTTCCAAATGTCTACATATCTGTCAATGCAGTACACACAGGAGTCTGAAAAGGTGAATAAAACTAATTTAATTGGGTCCCGTGGGTGTGATGGTTGTGATTGGGTGGCGCAATTGGGAAGACCAATATAAAATGGATATAACGGGGCATGGTACGCATACCCTGAAGTCCTAGCCCTTGTGATTGGGGGGTTCCAAAGAGAACTCTTGGTGCCACAGTTAAAAAAAGATTTTATCACAATCCACACCCAGCCCTCATGCTTTAGAGAGGTCTTTGCAGAGAGACCAGTCCCTACCAAAACTCTACAATACACAGCAAAAAACTAATTTTGTGGGCATGCAAGTCTATCACCGAACCTTACTGTGCAGAGCCTTCACCCTTCATTTGTGATGTCCCTGACCATGTCAGGAGTGATGTAATATGTGATGTCATAAGTAGTGCATTGCAGGGGTGTAAGTTATAATTGGCTCAGGTAACTACACAGCTGAAGTTCTCTTGCTTTGTGCATGTGAAATCTGAGCCAACGCATAACATCCCTGTAACCTTTGTTTGTTTCAGTAAAAAATAAAACAAAATATATATATGTAATATATATATATATATATATATATATATATATATATATATATATACACACACACACACACACACACACACACACACACGACACAGAAACCAGTAAAAGAGCTACAGAGCGAAGAAGTTGGTGAGAATGGTAGTTTGGGTGTGTGTTGTGTGCATTGTTAATCATATCTGGCACACTTCAATGGTTTTGTGTATTTAAACTAGAACCACAACTATTTCACTGTGGATTTTTCAATGAACTTCATTGGTTTTTATGACACACTTAATTTGCAATGCCAGCTGTACATGGCCTATGTCCATGAATGGTTAGTAAGAAATAGTGCCTGGCCAAAGATTAGGCCATACAACCAACCTTCCTCAGACAGCAAACCGCTCTTCACTGGCCTTGAGGATTGTCTGATTTTCCATAGATTACGCCCTAACCCCAACCCACCATGGACAGTCAGTCCCCTGTTAGCACAACTTTTTTCATGGGCAGCAGAACTTGGGATCAGAGCCTGACCTGTGCTGAGCCCCTAGTAGATGGCCTGTGGCTAGACCCTTCATCCAATCCACCAAAGGCACCAAATCTCCACTGGCAGCCATTGTGGACTACTATAACATACTTAGCAAGAACCATTTGCTCCATGGAGTGAGTTTCATCACAATTGTTTTATCTTAAATGGAACAAAACAATCGATTTTCCTATTTATTTGCAATAAGGAAAGTTCACACATTTAATGACAATTGTGATTTTCAGTAGAAAGGAGTACATTTTTGCTATTCATACAGAGACAGTTGCAAGATTACCATTTTCAATAAAATCTAACGTTTAAGAATGCAAACTCTTTCTTTGGTGCACCTCTGTGTGTGTCAAGCCCTCCGCTGAGATTGGGCACTTTCTTTGGTACTACAAAGTTTATGGAATTTATTTCTTCACAGCACATGATTTCCAATATGGTGAACAAAATTATACTGAGCCCCTATCCACCAAATTACATTTATCATGACATTTAAAGTGATTGAAATCAGACCACATCTGACAGAGTTAAGCTGGATTTCCATTCACAAATGTGCACTATTCAAATTCCTCACCCAAACTTTCAAGGCGCTACATAACCCTGGCCCAGCATACCTCTACAATTGCATCTGCTTCCACAAACCTTCCCGATACCTCCCATTGCCCAGGCTTCTAGTTGCACACATCCTACGCACACTGAAAACCAGCTTTCTCCTACATTGCTCCTAAAGTGTGCAACATCCAGCTGCTACTCATAAGAGCCTTCCTCTCACATCTTGAATTCTAGATCCGAGGTGTGCTTGACTCACACTTGCTCAGCGAAAGGATACCCTCCTGGGTGATAGTGTGCTCTACAAATCTGTATAATATAAAATATTATAACAAAACGTAACATCACATTAGGAATTTTTTGAATCGTGAGTTTAAACAGCACAAGCATGAAAACTCGTTAACCCTTTAAAGCCTCCTCTGTAACTGTTTTAAACACATATCCAAGATGTCTGAACAGATTTAGAGAAACCAATAACAAGGACCGCCAGACTCATGGTGGTGAGGCAATGGCAGTCCAGTCACCGCTGCACAAGCGATCCCTCATGTATGGACAAAGCTAAACCTCTCTGAAGAGCTCTAATGAGAGCAAAACACGTGTCAGGGGTTGCTTTTATTCATTTCAGGTTGGCTTGAATGGTATTTTACCAAACCAAAGCTGTAATACTGTGCCAGGAGTGGTAAAAGGCTTTGGCCATTTTACAGCACGGCAATGATAGCACTGAGCTAATCCTATGCTTACATTTGCTGTGGAAATGGCAAAAAACTGTGTCCCTTTCTATCTCAACGTGGATGGCATTGAGCTAATCCCACACCTACAGACTTTGAGAGAAAAGCAGATGTTTGAGGTGAGCAAATTTAGAATGTCGCTGGTGTTGAGAGTGCTTTATATTGGAGCTGCTTTCCAACTAAACTTGAGAACTATCCAGAGTTTTCTGCTTCTTTTTTTAGAATATATATATATATATATATATATATATATATATATATATATATATATATATATATATATATATATATATATATATCTATATCTAGGGAATGCCTAACACTATAATTAATGGACTGCACCTGCCACCACTTGGTCCTTCCTGTACCAGGCATTAACGGCGCTCACTTAGAGTTTTCATTAATTCTTCCTGCACATGAACTTACCAACGTTTTGCATAGTTTGCTGTAGTTTGATAACGGATCGCAGCTGCCAGGATTTAATCAGGTACAGCTGATCTCCCACGACTGGGAGTGCCGCATAAAGAACGCAGGAAGGCGAAGGTGCAGACTAGTGGCTAAGGGGCATCTGAGGAAGGCTGAAGCGGCCGAAATGCATTATGCCAAACCACATTTTGTGAATAAAGGGTTCCCATCTGAAATCCCCGCTGTGTCCTTGGATTGCTTGTAGCAGAGTGGTCTTTTTCGTCATGTTTTCACGCCTGCCAGAGGCGTGCCACAAGGACCCGTCCATCCAAGAGTCCTGGGAGTTTCATGGCACCGAACTTCACAGCAATCAAGGGATTGATTATCCCAGGACCGCCACGAGAGCGAGCCACGCCAGAGGCTGCTGCCAACCAGTAGACTGTGACTTCACGGGGGATACGGCTCACTGCAGCTTTTTCCACGGCCCGGTTTGTTTTGTATTTGTGGCTTTGGACGTTGGGGACTCAAGGGAATGCCTAACACTATAATTAATGGACTGCATCTGCCACCACTTGGTCCTTCCTGTACCAGGCATTAACGGCGCTCACTTAGAGTTTTCATTAATTCTTCCTGCACATGAACTTACCAACGTATTGCATGCTGGGGGCTGTAGTTTGATAACGGACCGCAGCTGCCAGGATTTAAGCAGGAACAGCTGATCTCCCACGACTGGGAGTGCCGCATAAAGAGCGCAGGAAGGCGAAGGTGCAGACTAGTGGCTAAGGGGCATCTGAGGAAGGCTGAAGCGGCCGAAATGCATTATGCCAAACCACATTTTGTGAATAAAGGGTTCCCATCTGAAATCCCCGCTGTGTCCTTGGATTGCTTGTAGCAGAGTGGTCTTTTTCGTCATATATATATATATATATATATATATATATATATATATATCCATCATACTTTCGCCAAACAAAGGAGAAGCCCAAACAGGATTTGAAGATCAGCCGCACTTTAATGGAAGCAGGTAAGGTGCGCTAGCAGAGATAAAACTTCGCCCCACAGTAAAAAGTCCAGCCCGATGCGTTTCGTGCAGGTAGCACTTAATCATGGGCTAAGGGCTTGTAGCTGATGAACGCTGGCATTTGCAGGTATTTAAAGTCACGATACACGCCCTACCGGGCGTGGCCACAAAATGGCATCATGGTACTTGTAGTAAAGTGAAAACTCATGTGAGTCGCCTCGTTCAGTGCAAGTCTTAAAATTGTATTCCCCAAGTGGGTGGGTGTTGTTTACCATCTTGCTGCACACCCCTCGTGATACTCTGCGTCACCGGCATCCCGTTCCTTGTGCTACGGCGAGTTTAAGCGCCACAGCAGGACTGCTAACAGCAGCAGGGCGCTCTCCGCGGCCTTGGCTTGACCGCTCCATATCCATCATACTTTCGCCAAACAAAGGAGAAGCCCAAACAGGATTTGAAGATCAGCCGCACTTTAATGGAAGCAGGTAAGGTGCGCTAGCAGAGATAAAACTTCGCCCCACAGTAAAAAGTCCAGGCCGACGCGTTTCGTGCAGGTAGCACTTAATCATGGGCTAAGGGCTTGTAGCTGATGAACGCTGGCATTTGCAGGTATTTAAAGTCACGATACACGCCCTACCGGGCGTGGCCACAAAATGGCATCATGGTACTTGTAGTAAAGTGAAAACTCATGTGAGTCGCCTCGTTCAGTGCAAGTCTTAAAATATATATATTCACTTAAAAACACATAGGTTTCAGGCACGTTATAGTTAGAAATTAGCATTTAAAAAACTTTAGAAATTCACTGAAAAAAACATCGGTTTTAGGGAAAGTTATAGTTAGTTGGACATTTCACAATGTTCACAAAACCCATAAAATTACCCTGTTTTAGTTAGTTCAGCTAACTATAACTTCCGCCCCCACAATACACTGCTGATGATGTCACAGATTACATCACTCATGACATGGTCAGTGACATCACTGATGACATCACTGAAGACATCTCAAATTACATCACTGATGACATCATCCAGTGACTGTGTGTTGCTGTAAAGTTTAAATATGTTTAATATATATAGGGAAAGGCATATTGAAGAATGAGTGGATGTATAAATGTCTGAATGGATGATTTAGTAAATGTGTGACTGACTCTATAAATGAGTGAATTAGCTTATATTACTGAATGCATGGGTTAGTGAGTAAACTGTGTGAATGTTTGTATCCGTCTTTCTGTTGGTGTGTAAGCGGCTGCACGGGTTTGTGAATAGCTACATGAGTGTCTATATGGGTTATTGATCGGTTGTCTGAGTATCTGTATGGGTGCCTGAGTGTTTGTATGGGTGGGGCATGTGTGGCTCTGTACATAGATGTTTGAGTGGGTGAGTCACTGGGTGCATGGTTTCAAGAGTGCATCTTTGATGGACTGTATGGGTGGGTGAGTGTGTATATAGGTGTATAGTGAGTGAATGTATATCTCAGTTGTATATGTGTTAGTAACTACATATGTGAAAGGCAGCATATATGTGTGGAGTATATAAATGGCTATACGTAAGAGTGTTTGATTGTGAGAGTGACTGTATGGATGAGTCTGTTCTTGTCTCAGTGAATTTATAAGAGCCTAAGTATGTGCTAATATTTGTATGAGTAAGTGAGCTGGTGTGTGTATAACTGTATAGGTGAGTAAATGGCAGTGTGATTAATTATTTGCATGACTGAGTAGGTGTGTGAGTACCTCTATGGATGAGTGGCGGTGTGTGAGTTTCTATATAGGTGTATGAGTGCATATGATAGTCCTGTACAGAGTGACCATAAGTATGAGTAGCTGTAAGGGTGAGTGAGTGGATGTGTGAGTAAACCTAACAATCAGTGAGTGGTTATGTAGTTATTGGTGTTAAGAGTGTTTATGGCTTTGAGAATGGCAGTCTGTAATTTAGAGTGGGTATATCAAAGGTTATATTAAGGTGTGAGAAGATGCATCAATTTAACACATAAATGATGTCATCAGTGATGTCATTTGAGATGTCATCAGTGATGTCCCTGACCATGTCTTGAGTGACTACGTAATAAACAGGGGTTCTGCCCGAATTACCCTCCCATACCTGGGCAAGGAGCATCACAAGGATGAGAAAGTAGAATGAATGGTACTGAGGAACAAATAAAGCATAAGCTACTTCAAAACAGGATACAGTTTATTATCCTGTTTTCTACAATATGTTTGTCATCATTAAATGATATGTTTAAGAAGGACAATATTACGAATCACAAGACAAGGTGGCCAGAATATATACAATAGACAAAGGACAAACAAACCTTATAATTGCAATATATACATTATATATACAACAGTGTACCCTAAACAAAAGAAAAAAGGGAAGAACACAATCAATTTTCTGTCGACGCAGTCGCGGTCGCGTTTCCGCCAGTAGTTTCTTGTGGCTTCATCAGGACAAGGGTACAAAAAATGATCAAGCAGTCCCCCCCAAGAGGGGACACCACCCTGGGGGATACAGCCAACCTCCTCCTACGGGGCAAGCAATTCGATCTCTCCTTGATACTCCAAAAATATCAATTCTGGGTCTAAAAAAGTATTTTATCCACGGGTGTGTATTTAAACAAACACCTGGGCGTATCACACACCCTCAATTGAATCGCGGGAACCACCTCTAAGACTACAGCTCCCCAGATCACCATTAAACCGGAGAGGCACTCGGCGCTCGTCCAACCGATCCACCGTCCGAGAGTCAGCAAACATGTCTTGAGTGAAGTAATATGTGACGTCATCAGCAGTGCTATGTTGGCAGCGCAAGTTATAGTTAGCTGAACTAACTATAACAGGGGAATTTCACAGGTTTTGTATGACTGAAATGTCACGCTAACTATAACATGTGTGAAACCTATGGTTTTTTAGTGAATTTCTATGGTTTTTTAAATGCTAATTCCTAACTATAACGTGTGTGAAACCTATGGTCTTTTAAGTGAATTTCTAAGGTTTTTTAAATGCTAATTCCTAACTATAACGGGTGTGAAACCTATGTTTTTTTCAGTGAATTATATATATATATATATATATATATATATAGCAGAACAAATCCTGAACCCTTGGACTCTTCAGGCACCTGAAACAGGTACAGACCACAAAAAACGTGCTCCAAATCAGAAATTCAGTGCATGAATCTTTATTTCAACATGGTGTTCGCCATGTTTATATATATATTTAGGTAGTTATAGTTAGGACCTAGTTTCCATAGGATCTCCGCAACATTCTATTTGGAATAAGTTTGGCGCCGGTTGATGAATACATGCAAAATTCTCTAAGAAAATGGCCTGCTCCACTCCGCTCCTTCCCTGAGAGCTTTGGGGTGATTTGTGAAGCAGGGGCCGAGAAAAAAGGGGTGTCCCAAAACGGGTTTTCTCCATGCAATTTTCTATAGGGACCTTTAAGACGGGCTACAGCCCGAACTGCTGAACGGAATTATACCACATTTGGCAAAAAGGTAGAGTTTGGTTCGCAGATTATGCTTTTTGTTAAATGGTGTAAATCCGTTCAGTAGTTTCTGAGAAAATCTAAAGTAAAATCATAGATATATCTATAGACGAAGTACCGTACGAGTACTGTCCGAGGATAGTGTGCGTACCATAACGATCACGAGCTGCATGCTAATTGGCTGTCGACTGTCTTTCAACACTCCAAACCAGGAAGTGTTGGCAGCCATCTTGTGCCTCGGTTCAGCGAAAGAAACGTGCAAAATGCACAAAGGGGGCAGGGTAGAAACATCCTGACCCTGTAGGCCTGCTCAGGGGGTCCCACAAGGACCCCTAAGGCAAAAAACATTTTTTAATTTTTTTTTTAAAAGGTTGCGGTTTATGCATAAGGTACGGGGATGCTGTGAAAAAGAAGAAAAAAACCAGAAGCCAGCTTTATTGTTAATTAGCCCCCGGGGGGGCAAATCCTGGGGGAATGTTTTTATTTATAATGGGTGGCCCAGAGGGGGGGCCCACTCCTCTGACGAGGCCTTGGGCGAAATCCTCTGTAATGACATAACCAGACAAGAGGCACACCCTTCTCGTACATCATGGCCAAGACCTGAAATGAACTCCCCCTCAGCATCAGATGAACCCCCACACTGAAAGCATTCAGGAAGAGCCATAACACCTGCCTTTTTGAATGACGAAAGCTGTACAAATAAATCCGCCACACATACTCCCCCAGTGCTTGGAAATCCTCACAGGTGAATAGTGAGCTCTATACATCGCTAATTTATTAATTCATACGCCACCACAGTTTGTGTTTGAGTGTTATGAACAGGACCTGCCATTGCTTTGGCTGTCTGTAACTCTTAATTTGCAGTGAAATGAGTAGTACTACCTTCTTTAAAATACACAGAATCTCTAAGATTGGTTTGGTTTGGCTTCAAGTCTGAGAGCTACTTTTAGGGTGCTGGTGAGCTACCAGTAGTTCCCGAGCTAGTAGTTGGAGACCCCTGGTATATATAGTGAGTGGGGAATTGTAGTCCTGAAGCATAAATGTAAAGGTTATTACACCACAAAATACATAATACATAGCACTTTGAATCAGTGCATTCCCTAAAGCCTGCCTCACTTCATGAGTAAATGCTTACTGAGTGAATGGTTACATTAATATACGGTAATAAAGAGAATTTTTAAAAAGTTTTTAAACAAGGGAAGTTACTAGAATAATAAGTTGAAAAAAAAGGGGAATAAATGTTAACACCATGCGTGCAGCGCATTTTCCCGCTGTGCGCTGAAGTTTTTAAAAACCCACGGTTCATGACGAGCTCAGCTCGTCATGAGCGTACAAGAGGTGTACCTCATGACGAGCTGAACTCGTCATGAGCGTCGAAGGGGTTAAAAATCCTATTAAAAAAATAGTAATGTATAGAAATGCTTTAATAATAAAAATGAGTTTAAATAAAGCATTTTAGAAATTATACGAAAATTAAAAAGAATGGAAAGAGGCACATTTACATCAACACGTAACACGCTAAAATAGTGGAAATGAGAACACCTGTCAACTGAAAAACGTGACTTAATAGTGGGAGAAGCAATAAATTGATCCCATAGATTGTTAAGTAACCAAAAAGTATATAAACCACACCCGTGGGATGATTAGTTTAGTTTCAGAGAATCAATACGGGCGAAGAAACTACGAGCAAAGGAGTGATTTAGAACTGCGGAAACATCTTCACATTATCTTTAATTTCCTCAGAGAGTACATATTGGTAATGTATATTTAAAAATACATAATACCGTATGTACTTTCCAGAGGAGTTGGATGAATTTCTACAGAGGATGGAAACAATATTGAAGAGAGGTAAATTATATGAATCGAAATATAGGTTATTTAATGAATTAGAACGTGCAAAGTATTGCTTTGGAGCGATGTCATAATCTTCAATTTATCTTTCATTTCCTGAGAGAGATCATATTGTTAATGTATATTTTAATTTATATTAAACTGTATGATCCTTCAACTGGAGTTGATTGACTTACAACCGACATTTTTTTTTTTAGTATGCAAGTATTTCTTTATGAATGAAAAATGTATTAAAAACAAAACTCCTTATCTTCTAGAGTGAAATCGGGCTAAAACTATTTATATTGAGTAGTGCTTTTTGCAAATTGCACTCGTGAAGAATAGGAGGATTATCTTCCGAAGCACTTTTTTGAAAAAAGGTAATATAATTGTGGTTTAAAATGTCACAATTGTTAAATGTAATAATGATATGAAATGTACATAAAAAAAGAAAGATGAAGTAGTGAGGGAGTGTTTGTCGTAACACTTCTATTCTACTTTATCTGAAAGTAAAAGAAGCCCAAACATTTGTAAAAAGATGATGGGGCAACATTTATATAATGTAAACATAAGGAACGAGTGCTTATGATAAAATAAAATAAATGTGGTCAACGCGTGATACCAATGAATGTTAAATACATTTTACATTTCACCCATATGATGAATATAAAAGACTCAATAAAAATATTTTGAAAACATGAGCATTTTTCTTTCAAGGATGGTTTGAAAGTTATAAATTTTATAAAGGAACATAGTACTGCCCGTTAAAAAAGGAGAAAAGTCAGCACAATTATGATAGACTAGAAAACAGAATAATGTTTTTAAATACTTTTACAGTCAACAAACTCGTAAGCAGTTTAAGTTAAAAGCACCCTACCACAACTAGTTTTTGAAACACATAGTAAAATAAAGTGCGTCACAAAATGGGCTACATACATGGTGACTGTATCGTAACGGCACATAGAAAAAAGAAAGCCAATCAAAATTAGCATGAGGAAGGTAGACGTAAGTACACAACAGCCACTCAACTTTTTTTCAAAATCTGCGCAAGGGAAAGGGATTGGTTGCTAATACGTTTTCTTATAATGCCTCACAACTATAGAAAAAGAGGTGTTGAAAGTTTCTGTTTTTAACATATGAGTAAATGAGATATCTTTGCATGTACACACAGCGAGAGGGAATTATTAAAGATGACTTGCTTTCGCAAGACCCCGAAAGGCTTCTTCCTGAATAAGTACGCACTTCACTGCCAAACCCCATTTAATGATTATCCAGGCTCCCATGCCTAAACACGTCAGAAATCATCTCTCATCACTTTCTTTTCTTTTTAGTGTATTGTGTGTGGCAGACTGCATGACCCTATGCCCAGAGCCCTCGAAGGCCCTGGAGACTGCCACGCCGAAGACCAGCTCCTGCAGTGTCTCGGAGCCGGGCTGCCCCCCTCCCAACATTTAAAAGCCCCGGGGGAGGTGTAAATGAATCGAGACTGAATACGTTAGTACAGCCCACTCCGCTTATACTACCAGGAAAACACAACAACACTACATGGCCCAGATTTCCATTGTAGTGATTTGTTAGTTTCAGGTCTAGTTGTCAGATCGGTACACACACACTCCCTCATCATTGGTATACACCCACACCACACCCATTCAGCACATCCGTCACTATACACATGACCCTATCTATAAAAAAGACGGAGCGCACATGTTGTAAGCCATTTTAGAGTTGTTCCCAAACTGCCAAACAAGGGGGCCCACTACCACATGCGTGGCCTCTTTGGTCACTGAGTTAGTGGTACCCAAAGCACTGAGCGGGTAAAGAACCTGTGATGATGATGATGGGAGCACGAGTATGTCGTTAGCCATAGAGATATCAAGACTCGGCACCATATATGAGACTTCTTTGTTGCAGATCGGGACTACATGATGCAGAAGGTGTCTTTTCCATGAAAAGGTGAGCTGTGAGGGCTGGGTACCATCGGAGGGAGTCAAAGGGTTGTAGCAGACTAGATACAAAAAGGCGACGCAGCGATTTAGACGAACGCACTCCTATATAGTGTATCAATTTATATGTATAAATTTTTTTCCCAATAGCAGGAACGTTTTTATAATTGATGAAACGTCTGGAATATTACCTATACAAATAGTTTGCATAAATGTGAGAAGGAACGTCAATGAAAGCGCAATGTTATCTAACTGCACATTAAGATGGTAACAATTACCAATCATAACATCTTTCTTTTACTATCTTTTAGATGTAGAGCATTATGTCCGGCATGTGGTGAAAAACACCGGTGACAGAAAGGTGAGCTGCAAATATTGTTTTTAGTCACTCTCTTATTTCCTCTCTGCTTTCATAAAAAAATTACGCACAATGTTAACTACATTTTTATCTTACAGGTTGTGTTTTACAAATTGACAAAACCCCCACAAAAGAAACCTACAAAGCTCTACAATCGTATATTCTGCGATGATGCGTGGCCACTGTAACAACGACTGAGAAGCCTGCTTTGACACGTAGTGCACCCTCTTTGAATGACGCAAATGGCTGAACGTGAGCAAAGAAGCTTGTTTCCGAAACAATGACAAATTAGCTGTGAAAGGAGAGAATATGTAGTATGCAGCAGGCACGCAATACCAATCAGGCTAACAGTGCTTTAGCCCCCCCACCCATCATGTCTGTCTCTTCCATGTTTTAATGTCCTTTTTCTCTCTCTTTCTTACTATCTCTCACATCATTTTTTTCTTTTTACAGTTATGTACGCTGCTGTCTCCACTGTGCAGTATAGAACCTTACCTGAGTTTAAGTGGTGAACTCTGTTGGCTACAGTGAAGCCTGCTTCGAGACATAGAGCACCCTCTTTTAATCATGCCTATGGCACTAGGTGAGCAAAGAATTTTGTTTCCGAAACAACAACAAATTATCTGTGAAAGGAGTGAGTGGGTAGTGTGCAGCAGCTTGACTGTGTAGAAATGTATAATTACCTCCGAGCAGTGACAACAGATAGGTTACAACAGTCTGAGGAACAGATCTGCAAGCTTATTCCGCCACTTTTGTGTCACTTTTACCGTGGGAAAAGTGGCGCAAGGAGCTTGTAAATCTGCATCTGAATTTTCAAGAAAAACTCTCAACTCCAGACTGTGCGAGTCAATGGGGTGCAACAGTCTAGGTACATAATGTTAAGAACTCACATTTAAAGTCAAAGTCAAAAGCAAGCTTTATTCGATTAGTTAAAATCATAAAAGCAACACGACAATAAAAATTTTAAAAAAATGTCACAAAGTTCATATAGTTAAGATCATTAAAAAGTCAAGCCCAATAGCAGTGTCTAGTACATTCAAGTAATTAAAAAGTTGGTACAAATACAACTCGATCACAATATAAAAAATGAGAAAAGTTAAAAAACGTTAACAGAGTCTGCAGTATAATGGGATCACCCTTCCAAGTACCTCGGGGATAGCTTCCTGGCCTTCGTACGCATGGCTGCGACCAGAAAGCTAGCAACCCCGAAGACTGTCCTAGGGCTACCCAGTAGCTGTAAGTAAAATAGGGCTGGGCGTACTTGTGCAAAACCTGCTTCTCTTAAGATGGGGGCCAAAAACTGCATTCTGCACTTCTTAAAATGATCGCAAAACATTACAAAATGCATGAGGGCCTGCTCTGAGAAGTTATCGCAGCTGCATGGGATTGACTCGTCTGGGACCCCCCATACGGGGAAGTCACCTAGGGAGTACTGTATGATGTTGAACCTAAATCTAATAAGCAAGTGTCGGTGATATGGGCGGCTTACAATTTTTAGATAAGGTTCAATTGAGGGCGTAGTCAGGAGGAGGAAGTTGGCTCTGGCTCTGGGTTTAGTCAGTTCCTCACTCTCCCGCGTTCGCGATGCCATCCTCAAGAAGTTGTCCTTAATCCATTTCACATCCCCCCTACAGATTGAGTTTGGGTGGCTGAGAAGGTTAGGCCTGCCAAGACTACCCAGTGCGCCTTTTATGTAAGCCAGCCACGAGATCTTTGAAGCGTTATCCAGAGCCATGCAGTCCCTAAGAATGGTGTGGTTAAGTGTGATGTCCTTGTTCAACCAGGTTTTGGCCCAACATACCAATGGTGCCAAAAGAAGCAGGTCGGTAATGTAGCCTAAACCTAACTCAGAGTGCAATGTAAAAACTGGTGTTGATTGTGGAACATTTAGTAGGGATCTAAGAAACTGGTTTTCCACAGTCTGCAATTCGCCAGTTGAGGAGTAGCCCCACAGTGGTGCACCGTAAGTGGCAATGGATAGGCATTTAGTTTTGTAGATTTTCAGTAGTGCCTCCATTGGCCGAGAGCCAAGTCGCTTTGCGAAACTCAACAAAGCTGAGGTTGATCTTGTTACGGCGAGTGATTTCGCAGATACCTGTGGTTTCCAAGAGCCCTTCTCCTCAAAAATCACACCCAGGTATGTGAAGACTTGCACCCTAGAAACCCTTTCTCCACAGCAGGTAAAAGATTTTATCTTTTTCGGCCTTTGCCTCCTCCCAGCCACCATGACATGTGATTTTTTGTTATTGATCAAGAGATCTAATTTTGTCATGAAGTCACCGAACGCGTCCAAAAGCCTTTGAAGCCCCACACCCGTGCGGGCTAGGAGGACCGCGTCGTCCGCATATAGAAGAACAGGCACTGCACAGCCCCCCACATACGGGATGTCAAGTGTGGACCCCTCCAAAGCTTTATTCAGGGAGTTGATATAGAGAGTGAACTCACATTTAAATTCACTATTGTCAGGAGTTTCGCAACTCAGTTTACGATGATTAATCAAATGTCCTTTTGTTTGCTTTATCAAACATCCTTCAGAAGAAATCACGACATATTGAGCAACAGCAATGGAATTGTCCGCAACGTATTGAATATACTTTGACATGTAGAAGCAGAGTTAAATTCAAGTTGTGAACTCTGATGACCGCAGTGTTTATACAAGGTAAGCACAGCGGCCTAGATATACAATGCCTCAAATTAAATGCATTAGACATAAATCGGCGTATTTACAATCCCGTTGTGCCACTTTTGTGTCAGTAATGCAGTAGGCACTTCCATATAGACACCACTTGAATGCTGGACTATAACACACGTAAAATCGTTGTGTTACCTTGACTTGTAATGTGTCACCTCATTTAGTCACATCTACATAATTTTAAACTCTAATTTTCTTTTTTGTTTTGCAGATTCCCTACCGTATGTCTTTTGGAGTCCACGTCACAATTTGTTTATATTATTGTTTTATTAAAGTTATTTTTCTAGTTGTTTAATATATTGTTATCTTTAAGTTACGTTTACAGTTATTGTTGTTTTAATAAAAGTTAATTTAAAAAACTATATACGTCTTTTTTTGAGGGGCGGTGATGGTCCACAATAGAAATAATATTTATAATTTGAAGAACTATGGTAAGACGTTTGAGAGTAGGGTTGAAAAGTACTGGCTGTACAATAAGTTATATTTACCCTGGATGCGGTACAAGACAGAAAGGAAATCAAAGTAAAACAAAACAATGTGTACCAGATTTACAAGCCCCTTGCACCACTTTCGCATGCAAAGCCACCCCCCTACAAAATTAAAAGTGTGTGGGCCTCAATGACGCCCTTCAAAACACGGAAACAACGACCCCCCTGAGCTTTCTATATTGTGTGAGGGGGCTGCGTGGCCCTCCGCCTGGTGCCCTGGAGTCCACCACGCCCAGACCCGGTTCCTGCAGTGTCCTGGGGGGAAAACGCCATTACAATGTTGTCATAACCATGCGTGACCGTCACCACGAAGCCATTAGCACCCATATGGCTTTACCACGCATGCTTTTACGACTAGTATGCATTTACCACGCATGATAAAGGCATAAGCGTGGTCATGGCTTTGTGGTGATGGTCGTACGTTGTAATGGCTGTGGCTTATGTGCTTCAAATTCGTTTTTAGGTATTCGTGTGACAAATTCTGATAAGGTCGACGGCCAAGGACAAACACCGTGGTGTCTGTGGTAGGAAATCTCATGGCTCACAGAGAAGGTAGGCGGGGGTAAAATAAAAATGAAAGTGGCAGGTATTATAAAAATAACGGAGGAAAACTACTAAAATGGCGGAGGACAGAGTATGTAATCAAGGTTTGGCACCCCTGGCAATACGTTTCAAATAAATATAGATAGAATATGATTATTAATATATTAGAAAAGTGTAGCAGCGGATGAGGCACATGGCCCCGGAGAAAAAAGCGGCAATGTAATACCTGAAATGAGGAGAGGTTTGCTTGGCGAACTTGAAGAAAAAGAAAGAAGCGTGGTCTTGGAAACAAGGCTGCCCATGCATACAGACTACAATTGGTGCAGAAAAAAATTGAAAGTTTTAGATACTATCATAGAAATATAGCTCTTTTTTTGACCAGTGAAGTTCGCTCTGAAAATAACTGTTTTTTTTGTCTTTTTTTAACATAAAAAAATGAATTGGAAACAAAACAGTGTCCAACAGGAACAAATAAACAAAAAAAAATTAGCGTTGTGAGCAACGGTGCTCCTGTTTGCGCCGTTTAATTAAATTAATTGACTGCTCCCCATAGCAGAGCATCTCATTGCAAAATTTGCAATAGATGATTAAGTCAGCAAAATCCGGTTCGATATTTGGATGCGGAGTCCATGGCTGTGTGGTTGGTGCGCTTAAAGTGCTGGGAACAGCAGGTGATGGATTGTCCGTAGCCTATCAGAGCAAGCTCTTGCATAATTGCGAGGATGGTAGTTTTTCACATGGCGAACCATGCTTGCTGTCCCAAATGAGTACTTCTTGCTCGGATTTCCTCTTGACAGTGTGGTGTCACAGATTTTGCAGGTGACCTTTGCAGCATTTACCTTTTGATGTCCTTCTGGAAAGGTGAAAAATGTCCAGATTACTGCCTGTTTTTTTTCCTGTGACTCCTCAGCTATAAATTCCCCCTCTGAAGCATGTTCTGAAGAGGATTCCAGAAATGCAGCCATATTAAAATTGTTTTGTCAAATGACAGGAGCTCCCGACAAGAGATGGTTCTTCTGAGAAAGTCAGAGAAGAATGATTAAAATGGGTGGTTCTTTCAACATTTGGAATTGGAAGTGTTATGACCCAATCAAATGTCTTATTTTAAAGTTTCATGGTGTATGTGTCGGGTGCGCATAATGTGCGTGAATGGACGATGTACGCCCGCATTTGCGTAATTGCTTTTAAAAGTAACATATGATTACTAAAAGTTAATAAATATTATTTTAATAATTATCCTAGATAATGTCTTCCCTTAATATTTACATTAAATACATAGATATATCTTTTTACAGAAACATTCGCGGTATACGTACAGTGCAATGTACAAACGTACATGACGTCACGCGGAAGTGTCGATGCGATGCGGAAAGTGAAAACTTATTCGTAATGTATGCGCGGTTGAGCGCACAGTACGATTTTCCTTACAAAAGATGGTGCGATCACCGTATGCGTAATGTGTAATGTAACTTAAAAAATAAAATAACTTCAATAATTATTATAAAAATGTTGGAAATTACTATAAAAAGAAATAAATATAATGATTAATACATTTAAAAATTATCCTTTACAAAAGCTTTGAAATTCACTGAAAAAAAACATAGGTTCCAGCCATGTTACAGTTAGAAATTAACATTTAAAAAAACTTGAAAATTCACTGAAAAAACCATAGGTTTCAGCCACGTTATAGTTAGGAATTAGCATTTAAAAAACCTTAGAAATGCACTGAAAAACCATAGGTTTCACACATTATAGTTAGCTGGACATTTCACTCATACAAAACCATTGAAATTCCCCCGTTATAGTTAGTTCAGCTAACTATAACTCGCGCGCCCGCAATGCACTGCTGTAGAGATCACATATTACATTACTTATGATATGGTCAGTGACATCACTCATGACATCACTGATGACATCTCAAATGACATCCTAACTATAACGTGGCTGAAACCTATGTTTTTTTCAGTGAATATATATATGTATATATATTACCTACTGGCGATAGCCAGTAGGTATATATAGTTAGGATTTTTTTCCTATGGGATTTTTGAAAATTCTATGTCGAATAACTTTGGCGTTTGAGGACAGAATTGGCTGAAATTTTCAGGAAAATGGAACATTTTGTTTCTGAGCAGCCCCTGAAAATTTGGGGGGGGTTTCGTCAAGGGGGGGCAGAGAAAAAAGGGGGGTCCCAAAACGTGTTTTTCCCATGCAATTTTCCATAGGGCGGTTGGCCTCACTTTTAGCCTGAACGGCTGAATGGATTTACACCAAACTTGGCACAATTGTAGGGACTGGTAGCCCGATGTGCCTTTGCTATGTCTCAAGATATAGGCTCCAGTGGTTTTTACGAAAATTAACTTTGAAAAATATATATTGGGCTACATTGGGCTATATATATGTTGGAGCCCAAATGTAGCCCAATGTAGCCCAATGTAGCCCAAAGATGGCCACCAGAGACAAAAAAAAACAAATGTAGCCCAAATATCAGCCAGATGTAGCCCAACTATAGCCCAATGACAGAATGTCCCAGAGTGTTCTAAAGAACAACTAGAGTGCTAACAGTCCTACTTATTACAAAGGTATGGCACACCTGAAGCCATCTTGATTGGAATAAAGTGGTAACTCTTAAAACATTTAATTTAAAAAGGAACAAAATGAGGGGGTTCATTTTGCCATAGAAAGTATGATTAGCGAATATATGACAAAATCCCGCATACCATCAGTCCGCAAAAAAAATCCTGCATGTACTATTAGGCCGCAAATTAAAATAACGAAAACTTTTAGAACAAATATGCCTTTAGCATACACTAAACAACTAAACTACCCTAAACCCTAAAACACTACCCCCAGCATGACCCTACACTACACAAACAGTACAACACTACCCTAAACCCTAAAACACTACCCCCAGCATGACCCTACACTACACAAACACTACAACACTACCCTAAACCCTAAAACACTACCCCCAGCATGACCCTACACTACGCAAACACTACAACACTACCCAAAACCCTAAAACACTACACCCCAGCATGACCCTACACTACGCAAACACTACAACACTACCCTAAACCCTAAAACACTACCCCCAGCATGACCCTACACTACGCAAACACTACAACACTACCCTAAACCCTAAAACCCTACCCCCAGCATGACCCTACACTACGCAAACACTACAACACTACCCAAAACCCTAAAACACTACACCCCAGCATGACCCTACACTACGCAAACACTACAACACTACCCTAAACCCTAAAACACTACCCCCAGCATGACCCTACACTACGCAAACAGTACAACACTACCCAAAACCCTAAAACACTACACCCCAGCATGACCCTACACTACGCAAACACTACAACACTACCCTAAACCCTAAAACACTACCCCCAGCATGACCCTACACTATGCAAACACTACAACACTACCCTAAACCCTAAAACACTACCCCCAGCATGACCCTACACTACGCAAACACATAACACTACCCTAAACCCTAAAACACTACCCCCAGCATGACCCTACACTACGCAAACACTACAACACTACCCTAAACCCTAAAACACTACCCCCAGCATGACCCTACACTACGCAAACACTACAACACTACCCTAAACCCTAAAACACTACCCCCAGCATGACCCTACACTACGCAAACACTACAACACTACCCAAAACCCTAAAACACTATCCCCAGCATGACCCTACACTACGCAAACACTACAACACTACCCAAAACCCTAAAACACTACCCCCAGCATGACCCTACACTACGCAAACACTACAACACTACCCAAAACCCTAAAACACTACACCCCAGCATGACCCTACACTACGCAAACACTACAACACTACCCAAAACCCTAAAACACTACACCCCAGCATGACCCTACACTACGCAAACACTACAACACTACCCAAAACCCTAAAACACTACCCCCAGCATGACCCTACACTACGCAAACACTACAACACTACCCAAAACCCTAAAACACTACCCCCAGCATGACCCTACACTTCGCAAACACTACAACACTACCCTATACCGTAAAACACTACACCCCAGCATGACCCTACACTACGCAAACACTACAACACTACCCAAAACCCTAAAACACTACCCCCAGCATGACCCTACACTACGCAAACACTACAACACTACCCTAAACACTAAAACACTACCCCCAGCATGACCCTACACTACGCAAACACTACAACACTACCCTAAACCCTAAAACACTACCCCCAGCATGACCCTACACTACGCAAACACTACAACACTACCCAAAACCCTAAAACACTATCCCCAGCATGACCCTACACTACGCAAACACTACAACACTACCCAAAACCCTAAAACACTACCCCCAGCATGACCCTACACTACGCAAACACTACAACACTACCCAAAACCCTAAAACACTACACCCCAGCATGACCCTACACTACGCAAACACTACAACACTACCCAAAACCCTAAAACACTACACCCCAGCATGACCCTACACTACGCAAACACTACAACACTACCCAAAACCCTAAAACACTACCCCCAGCATGACCCTACACTACGCAAACACTACAACACTACCCAAAACCCTAAAACACTACCCCCAGCATGACCCTACACTTCGCAAACACTACAACACTACCCTATACCGTAAAATACTACACCCCAGCATGACCCTACACTACGCAAACACTACAACACTACCCAAAACCCTAAAACACTACCCCCAGCATGACCCTACACTACGCAAACACTACAACACTATCCTAAACCCTAAAACACTACGCCCAGCATGACCCTACACTACGCAAACACTACAACACTACCCTAAACCCTAAAACACTACCCCCAGCATGACCCTACACTACGCACACACTACAACACAACCCTAAACCCTAAAACACTACCCCCAGCATGACCCTACACTACGCAAACACTACAACACTACCCTAAACCCTAAAACACTACCCCCAGCATGACCCTACACTACGCAAACACTACAACACAACCCTAAACCCTAAAACACTACCCCCAGCATGACCCTACACTAAACAACCACCACAACTCTACACTACACTAACACAACACTACACTACACAACACTACACTACACTACACAATCACTAACCCACAAAAAAATTAACACAAACCCACTTACCTCTCTCGTCATCGTGGTTTTCACAACGCAAATGCATTTACCCTACATGCCTTTAAAACGTAATTCTTTGTAAAGGCATGCGCAATAAATGCACATGCGTTTTGAAAAAATGCGGGATAATGGTATGCGAGGTCAATGACCTTGCGGGATAATGGTATGCGGACTGAAAGTCTGCGGCATAAAAAAAGCGGGAAAATGGCTGCAAACCATGATTAGCAGCAGACTTCCCTGGTGAGCACTAGCTTTACTTCAGTGATCTAATGAGCAACTAGAGTGCTAACATTCAGAATTTATGGCAAATGTGTGACACATCTGAATGCCTTCTTGATAGAACCAAAGTAAACAAGCATTGAAAATGCAATAGATCTCGCCCTCGTTTAAGTTAAAGCCATTCTGTTTGTAATGAGGTGGCTTTTTAGCTTTGCTTTTATTAGTGTTTTTAAAACTTTCATGTAAATAACATGCATATGTATGCATATATGTATATGTATGCATGCATTTATATTTATATAGATATGCAGATTATATATGTTTATATATGTATATTACATACTGGCGATAGCCAGTGGGTATATATAGTTAGGATTTTTTCTCTATGGGATTTCTGAAAATTCTATGTCTAATAACTTTGGCGTTTGTGGACGGAATTGGCTGTACTTTTCAGGAAAATGGCACATTTTGTTTCTGAGCAGCCCCTGAAAATTTGGGGGGGTTTCGTCAAGGGGGGGCCGAGAAAAAAGGGGGGTCCCAAAACGCATTTTTCCCATTCATTTTTCCATAGGGCGGTTGGACTCACTTTTAGCTCGAACGGCTGAATAGATTTACATGAAACTTGGCAAAATTGTAGATATGGTGTGCCCGACGTGCCTTTGCTATGTCTCAATATATGTGCTCCAGTGGATTTTGAGAAATTAACGTTTAAAAAAATATATATATCTGTGACAGCGCTCCGGTTAGCGCCCCGGTTCGCGTACCTGACGCGTAACGGAACTTCGCGAAGCGAAGCTGATTGGCTCTCCGGTGTCTGACAACATTCTAAACAGTCCGGAGCGGCCGCCATCTTGTCTCTCGGTACGATCGAGAGACAAGATGTGGTGAAAAACGAAGGGGGAAATGAAGGAAAGGGGGCAAGGTAGACCACTCCTGACCCCCTAGGATTGATGAGGGGGATATTAAAGTCCCCCGCGATTTTTCGCGGTAGAGGCGCTTCCCGGTACGCGAACCGGGCAGCTAACCGGCAGCGTAACGGGAGTCCGCCATCTTGTGTTTTTGGAGCGTCCGGATTGCGTACCGGGTAGCGTCCCGGTAAGCGTAACAAGGGGAAAACCAAGAGAAACAGTAAAAAAAAAATTAAGGGAATAGATTTCCAGCAAACTTGGCAAAATTGTAGGGACTGTTTGTTTGATGTGCCTTTGCAAGGCCTCAAGATATGTGCACGTGTGGATTTTGTCTAATGAAGGTTAAAAAAAATATATATATCTGTAAGCGTGCTCCGGCACGCTTACGTTACGGGTTTTGTTTGCGCTGCAGAGCCGATACGTCACGGTTATGCGACGCGTCATGAGGCGTCTCACGTGGCTACGTGATACGTCACGTAATAAAGAATATATTTTACAGCTATAGATATTAGCTTTTAAAAACACCAATGAAATTCACTGAAAAAACCATAGGTTATAGACCATATATAGTTAGGAATTTGCATTTACAAAACCTTGAAAATTCACTGAAAAAACCATAGGTTAGAGACCATATATAGTTAGCTGGACATTTTATTGACATAAAACCAATGAAATTCCATATATAGTTAGTTGCACTAACTATATATCGCGCACCCGCAATCCACTGCTGATGATGTCACATATTACATCATTCATGACATGGTCAGTGACATCACTGATGACATCACTGATGACATCTCAAATGACATCACTGATGACATCACTGATGACATCTCAAATGACATCACTGATGACATCATCTAGTGTCTGTGTGTTTTTGTAAAGTTTAAATATGTTTTACATATTGAAGAATGAGTGGATGTATGGAAGACTGAGTGTGTGTGTGGCTGGCTGGGAGGTGTGTGACTCTGTGCATATCAATGTGTACTTGTATCAGTTATTGTATAAGAGAGTAAGTATGTGTTAGTATATGTGTGAAAAGTATGGTGTTCTGTGTTTAACTGTATAGATGAGGAAATCGAAGTTTGATTGATTCTTCACAGGACTGACTAGGTGTATGAGTGCATATGATAGTGTTGTAATAATGAGTGACTGTATGTATGAGTGATTGTATGGGTGAATGAGTGAATGTGTGTGTAGACGTAGGAATCAGTGAGTGCGTATGTAGTAACTGGTATTGGTGTGTCATGATGTCATCAGTGATGTCATTTGAGATGTCATCAGTGATGTCATTTGAGATGTCATCAGTGATGTCATCAGTGATGTCACTGAAGTATGGTGTTCTGTGTTTAACTGTATAGATGAGGAAATGGAAGTGTGATTGATTCTTTACAGGACTGACTAGGTGTGTGAGTCACTCCATGGATGAGTGGCAGTGTGTGAGTGTCTGCATAGGTGTATGAGTGCATATGATAGTGTTGTAATAATGAGTGACTGTATGTATGAGTGATTGTATGGGTGAATGAGTGAATGTGTGTGTAGACGTAGGAATCAGTGAGTGCGTATGTAGTAACTGGTATTGGTGTGTCATGATGTCATCAGTGATGTCATTTGAGATGTCATCAGTGATGTCATCAGTGATGTCATTTGAGATGTCATCAGTGATGTCATCAGTGATGTCACTGACCATGTCATGAATGATGTAATATGTGACATCATCAGCAGTGGATTGCGGGTGCGCGATATATAGTTAGTGCAACTAACTATATATGGAATTTCATTGGTTTTATGTCAATAAAATGTCCAGCTAACTATATATGGTCTCTAACCTATGGTTTTTTCAGTGAATTTTCAAGGTTTTGTAAATGCAAATTCCTAACTATATATGGTCTATAACCTATGGTTTTTTCAGTGAATATATATATATATATATATATATATATATATATATATATATATATATATATTCACTGAAAAAACATAGGTTTTAAGGCAGGTTATAGTTAGGAATTATCAAATGTGATGTAATTTGAGATGTCATCAGTGATATCATCAGTGATGTCACTGACCATGTAATTAATGATGTAATATGTGACATCATCACCAGTGGATTGCGGGCACGAGAGTTACAGTTAGTACACCTAACTATAACGGAGGGATTTCAATGGTTTTGTATGAGTGAAATTTCCAGCCGACTATAACACCCCTGAAGCCTATGTTTTTTTCAATGAGTTTCTAAGGGTCTTTAAATGAAAATTCCTAACTATAACCTGCCTGAAACCTATGGTTTTTTCATAGAATTTCAAAGGTTTTTTAAAAGATAATTCCTATCTATAACCTGCATGAAACCTATGGTTTTTTCAAAGAATTTCAAAGGTTTTTTAAATGACAACTCCTAATTATAATGTTGACCACTTCCCCATATTTTCAACAAGAAACCAAATCTGCAATGGTACCTAAAAAAACAGGCAATAGTTCCACTTACCAGTAACAAATTAACATGAAAATGTAACTAATGTAAGAAAGTCGACTATGTACTGCTTAAATTACATCCAACTCACACCCATATTTAAAGAGCAATATGTGATAGAGGTTCTAATTATACACTTCCGACACCAAACAAAATCACAATACCCAGCACAGCCACCACTACAACCACCCTCCTAACCCCTCCCCCTCTACTACTTCACAGGCAGCGCAAAACAGGACAACAAACCTTCCCAAAATAATATATCCCCTCAAAAGCACACTAGCTCAATGTTCAGAGATGTGGCAACCAAGTATGTATAATGGAAAGAACTTGCACATCAACAAAAATGTACACAACGCCAAGACTACCGGTGAAATGCTATACACAATTCACTATACAAGTGTAGATATACCATTGATACGTGTAGTGTACTGCATAGTGGACACAACCATATTATCTCAGACACTGGGGAATATTTTGGTCATGTAGCTGTGTTCCCCCTTTTGAAGCAGAAGCAGAGGGGGCTGGTCCAACGTACACAACGTCAGCGTAAGACTATAAATAATTAGGCTATGCCTTGGGCATGGTTCACTTCTGCAAAGAGAAGAGACTCCACCACAGTGAAGGTCCGCACCCTGCCACATGGCTGCCGCCATGACCACGTGCCTCCTAGATACAGGCCCATTGCGAACTCAGCGCCACACCACCACAGACTTATGTTTGTATCGACTACTGCCTTCGATCTACAATGCGGACAGAAGGGTTCACAACTTAAATTCAGCTTTGGATCTACACTACGGACAGCATTGGAGTTAGCCTTAATTTATGTAAGGCAGAGACAATTGTACTCTATGTCCTGAGACTTTGTTAAAATAAGTGACAAAAATTCTTCGGCGATATCTGTGGTCACTACTGCCTTCGATCTACAGTGCGGTCAGTAGAGTTTACAACTTGATACCAGTTGCGGATAAGCACTTCAGACAACATTGAATTCCGTCTCGATTTATTTAAGGCAGAGACAATTGTAATTAAGCATGGGCTGAAAATTAGTTCCGCTCGCGAAATTTGTGGATTTTTGGCAATTTCGCTTTCCGCGAATCACGCGAAATTGCCAAACAATCCGCAATTCGCAAGTTTGCGAATTTTATTTGCTTGTTCCGTTTCAAAAATACAATCTCCTCCCGCGAACAAGATGGTCGCGCCCAAAAACGACCGCATGGGTAAGTTAGCAGTAGCCACGCAAAAAAAAAACCAGCGAACACGCCAAAATAAAAAAATGTGCAAGTTCGCACAAATTTGTGGATTTCGCGGACCGCGAATTCACGTGAATTTTTGGAACGCGAATTCACAAATTTCGCCCATACTTAATTGTAATATGCTGTAAGATTTTGTTAAAGTATGTAAAAAAAAGCATTCCTAAATATCTGTGTCAACTACTGCCTTCGATCTACACTGCGGACAGCAAGGTTCACAACTTGAATTCAGCTTTCCTTGTACACTACAGACAGCATTGAGGTTAGCCTTGATTTATGTAAGGCAGAAACAATTGTACTCTATGTCCTCAGACTTTGTTAAAATAAGTGACAAAAATTCTTCTTCGATATCCGTGCTGACTACTACCTTCGATCTACAGTGCGGTCAGTCGAGTTTACAACTCTTAAAAAAAAACAAAAAAAAAACTTGATACCAGTTTCGGATAAGCACTACAGATAACATTGAATTCAGTCTCCATTTATTTAAGGTACAGACAATTATACTACATTCTCAGATTGTATTAAAGTAAGTGACAAAAAGCATTACTCGATGTCTGTGTCAACTACTGCCTTTGATCTACACTGCGGACAGCAGTGTTCACAAGTTGAATTTAGCTTTGCATCTACAGTACGGACAGCATTGGAGATAGCCTTGATTTATGTAAGGCGGATACAATTTTGATAAATGATGCAACTAAAAACATTCCTCAATGTCTGTACTGAGTACTACCTTCAAATGTACACTGCGATCAACAGAGTTCACTACTTGATACCAAAAGGGCATAAGCACTACAGACAACATTAAATTCATTCTCGATTTATTTAAGGCATAGACAATTGTACTGCGTCCTCAGATTTTGTTAACTGTGACAAAAAAGCATTCATCAATGTTTGTGTCGAGTACTGCCTTCCATCTACACTGCGGACAGCAGGGTTCCCAACTTGAATTTAACTTTGCATGTACGCTACAGACAGTAGGGAATTCAACCTTGATTTATTTAATGCAGAGACAATTGTACTGAATGTGTTCTGATTTTGTTAAAATAAGTGACAAAAATCATTTGGCGATATCTCTGATGACTACTGCCTTCGATCTACAGTACGGACAGCAGGGTTCACATATTGAATTCAGCTTTGAATCTATACTACGAACACCATGAAATTTAGCCTTGTTTTTTTTTAAGGTACCGTTAATTGTACTTTATGTCCTCTGATTTTGTTAAAAGATACGACAAAAAGAATTTCTTGGTGTCAGTGATGACTACTGCCTTCGATCTACATTGTGAGGGCTCACCATTCAGGTAGAATGACGATTGTACATGATGCATTCCAGTAGACAAGAGGTATTATACAACTGTGACCCCCCGAACCACGAATCATCATAGGGTACGCACACGCTGAGTACTTTCGGTACCACTAACTCACTGCACCACAAGTCATCTCCCTGTAGCCTTATTACACCAGAATTCACTATGCAAAAACATTGCTCCCAGTGTGGCCCTCCTGCACTACGCATTATCGCAGGATACGTACAAGCTCCGTGCCAAAGATACTACTAACTTAGTGCACCATAAATCATCGCAAAGTGGAGTGAACAGTTTTATCTCACAATGAGACATACTGTCCCTTCTAAATGGAATTCATGCAAAATTCAATCGACAAAACACATTATTCCAATTACTGTACCCCCGACCACGCATCATGGCAGGATACGAACACGCTAAGTGCCAAAGGTACAAGTAACTCAGTGCACCAAAAATCATTATCACATGGCCTTACTAAGGCAGAATTCACACGACAAAAAACATTACTATCAGTACAGCCTGCCCGTACCGCGCATCATAGCAGTTTCCACTGAACCTTGTTGTTACAGATACCACTAACTCAGTGAAAACCAAACGAAGATGTTTAACTTTAACCGGGTAAAGCAGTAACTACATGTCTTCTCCCTCTAGTAGGGTGGAATGCTACCCCACCACCAGAATTGGCAGGGGGTAGTATTCCAAACTGTTTGACACCTTACACGACATGTTTTGATAAAGCCAAACCAAAGTTAGCATTAACCGTGAGGATTATAATGCACTTAAGAGAATATGGCATGGCTATATCATAGAACAGCTATAAGGAGATGTTTCGGAAAGCTACAGGGGGGCTCAGCTCATGCCAGAGCACCCTCTCACAAAAACCAAGCACTCTGCCTCCAGGATTGTCGAGGCCTACCATTGGAGTGGCTTATAGGTGTATATGTGTCTATATATAAAGGTAGATATAGGTATACTATATCTAAGTAAGGGGTGATTACACCACCTTACCCAGGCTGAGTGAACAGACCTGTGGTGTCAGTTTGGAAGGCAAACAAGGGGTGGCACAATACATGCTGCAGCCCCTGGTAGGCCTAGGGTCCACCTATGCCCTCCGTACCTATGGTACACTCTACAGGGGCTCACAAGGGTGACCCAGTAACCAATCTGGTATGTACCTAAAGTACATGGTATCAATTTAGAGAGAGAACAGCTGGGCTGTGGGTCTGATTAGCAGGCCCACAGCCTCACTAAAGTCGAAAAACCAGAGAATCACAGCAAAAAGTGGGGGTGACCATAGGAAGCACACCCTACTCTCCTACACAACCCCCCAAACGCAGGGACATTAAACTAACCTTGACCAGTTGAGTCTTCATGTTCTAAGTGGAAATATCCATAGAGTCCATCTGCATTGGCATGGTCAGTCCCAGGTCTATGTTCCACTGTAAAGTCTGTCCCATGTAGGGAAATGGACCACCTAAGCAGTTTGGGATTTTCACCCTTCATCTGATTTAGCCACAAGAGGGGCTTATGGTCTGTCTGCATCTTGAAGTGAGTACCAAACAAGTATGGCCTCAGCTTCCTCAGGGCCCAAACCACAGCGAAGGCCTCCCTCTCGATAGCTGACCAACTTTTCTCTCTAGGGGTCAGCCTTATGATAATAAAAGCTACTGGCTGCTCTTGACCATCTTTATTCAGTTGTGAAAGAACAGCACCTACACCCAAGCCCCAACTCAGTGTTCGAGGCTCGGAGTTGCGTGCACATCCTGTTATTGTAGAGTAATGACGTAATCTATGCGTGCCTGAAAATGTACTGAAAATACGGTGCTCATGTAAATTGCTGATATAGTTTTGGGTTGATTTTGCGCTATATAAATATGCTATAAAAAAAGGAGGAATAGCCCACACTTACTGTCAGAGGTAAGATGGTTGCGTTAGCTATTTATAGCACAATATAATATGGTAGGGCGCAGGAGCCGCATTTTACAAACATAATAAATACTCAGACACAGATAGATAGTCGAAGTGGGTACGGGCACGTGTGCTCAATTCCATTTTATTAAGTTGCTGTTGGTAACAAGTACAATTGTAATCATTTTTTTTTGTGTCTCTTATATAGCACGCAGCTTCCCCAACGGGATGTTCCGGCGCTCCAGAGGGTGGGGTGACTCTTTCTCCATGAGAATAAGCAAAAAAGGTGTGTTTTTAAAGCCTTACGAAAGGGGAGTTCTTCCTGGATTGAGCGAATAGACTGCGGAAGTTTATTCCAATGGGATGCGGCGCAAATTTGAAAAGTTTTTCCTCCTGATCGCATCTTTTTAAATCTCGGGGTAGTAAGGAGGTTTTTGGAGCTGGATCGCAAGGATCTGATGTTTTTGTAGGGGCGTAGGCAGGTAGAAAGATAAGCAGAGCCCTTCCCCTTGATTGCCCTATGAGCCAGTGTAAGGGCTTTGAATTCAACCCTTTTCTGTATTGGTAACCAGTGAAAGGAACGGTGGTGTGGGGAGATATGTTCTCTAACGGAAATCCCACACACTAGTCGGACTGCCGCATTCTGTACTGTTTGAAGCCGATGGCAGAGGCCTGAGGCAAGTCCGATATACAGGCCATTAGCATAGTCCAAGTGAGATGTAATTAATGCTTGGACAATAGTTTTCCTTGTATTACTGGGTAGGAAATTAATACGTTTTTTGACCGTCCTAATTTTTGAGAAACAGGCGGCAGAAACCGTTTGAACTTGGGTGTGAAAGGAAAGAGTAGAGTCCCACCTGACTTCAAGGTTTGTTACAGATTCTTTAGGGGTGGGGGGTGTGCTTAAGTCGTGTGGCCACCACAAATTAGATTCCAGGGGAGATGATTGGTGGAAGAAAAGGACCTCTGTCTTTCCAGCATTAAGTCGGAGACAGTTGTTATCCATCCAACATGCGACTTTGCGTAAACAATCTTTTAATAGGGCAAATGTAAAGTCAGATATGTTGTCATAAGAAAATAGCAGTTGGAGTCATCCGCGTATGAGGTGGCTTTGATTCCAGATTGGGCAATCAGCTGGGCCAGGGGGGAAAAATAAACATTAAAGAGGAGGGGGCTCAAGGAGGAGCCCTGAGGGACTCCTCACTTGAGTGGACGGCTTTCTGAGGTAAAAGGGGGAGTGAACACCGCCTGTGTACGATTGGACAAAAAATATGACACCCATTCCAGGGCCTGGCCTTGTATACCTTTAGAGTGGAGACGGACGAGGAGAAAAGGATGGAAGATGTTGTTGAATGCTGCTGATAAGTCCAGCAGCACCAACACCACCCTCGATCCTGCGTCTAGTTTCCATCGAACAGCGTCGGCCATCTCAATCAGTGCCGATTCCGTGCTGTGGCCTTGTCTAAATCTGTGTTGTGAGTTATGGAATGACCCTTGAACTTCCAAGAAGTTTGACAACTGCTGTTGTATTAGTTTTTCAAGTACCTGGGCTGGAGCTGGCAACAGGGAGATGGGCCTATAATTGGCTGGCTCGTTAGGGTCAGCATTAGCCTTTTTCAGGATGGGGACAATACGTGCGTGTTTCCACGAGTCAGGGAAGATGCCAGTACTTAATGAGTCGTTCCAGATACTATTCAGAGCTGGGTTAAGTATTGGGGCCAGGGCTTTGTATTGTTTGGCCGGCCAGGGGTCAGTTGGCGAGCCAGATCTACATTGAGATAGTTCTGCCAGCGAACGATCAAGGGAGATCTTATCAAAATCCGAGAAGATCTGTGGAGGAGCAGGGCAGGATTGTGGGTCAGTGTCAGTGTTATTATTGCAGGGAAAGGAATCGTAGATGATGGCAATTTTTTCCTCGAAGAAGTCTGAAAGGTGGTTACAGAGGGATTGTGATACTGGGGACTGTCGTTAGAGGGCCGAGGGGTTAGTAAAAGATCTCACAGTATTGAAAATTTCTCTCGCGGAACCTTGGGCGCTGTTAATTTTTTCTTCTAGGTAGAGTCTTTTATGATCTATGATCTTTTTCCTATAATTTTTAAGAGCTGATTTATATTTCAATTTGTTATCTGGGGAATATGATAGTCTCCAACGTCTCTCCAGAAGTTTACAAGCAGACTTACACTTTCGGAGTTCATCTCAGTACCAAGGTGAGGAGGGAGAAGAACGAAATGTTTTGGTAGGCCTGATAGGAGCGATTGAATCTATAGCAGAGGTGATCCAGCCGTTAAAATTATTCAGCCTGGAATCTAGGTCGGTGGCCTCCCTGGGGGTGGTTGAGGCCAATTGTACTCCTAGGCTTTCTGAGGAGATCTTGCTCCAATTACGACCAAGAGTTTTTGCTAAAACTCGAGGTCTTACTTGCTGGGATAATGAAATAGAAAAAGGAATAAAAAAGTGGTCGGACCAGATCACAGGGTAAGGATCATCGGTAGTAAGACCGGCAAGGTTGAAGCATATGAGGTCTAGAGTATGACCCGCTTTATGGGTAGGATGAGAGATCAGAAGATTTAGTCCGCCATCTGAAAGTGTATTAAGAAAATTAGTACTTATGGGTTCGGATGCGTCCTCTACATGGAGATTAAAACCTCTGAGTAGAGTGAAATCGGCATAGCGAGAGCTGGCCTGGAGGACGTAATCCAAGAAGTCCGGAAGGAAGGAAGCCTTGGATTTAGGGGGGCGGTAAACTAATAAACCTGTAAGAGTGGAGTTAGCAGCAAGTTGAATGCAAAAAGGGAGAGCTTAAATGGATTCTATTTGTGTATAGGGGAAGGAGGAAATGGTCCATAAAGATATATAAACAATGGCGATACCTCCGCCATGGTTAGGGCTTTGTCTATTAGCACAAAGAATGTGATAATCGGGTGGAATGGCAAGGGACAAGGCAGGGTTTGTTTCGTCCCCTAACCATGTCTCTGTTAAAAAGAGAATATCCCAATTGTTATCTGAAAGGGGTTGAGCTATGTCCAACGAATGTTTAACAAGAGAGCGGCAGTTAATAAGACCTGCTTTGATGGTAATGTTTTTACTAGAGGTAGGGGACCATTGAGGGTTAGTTTGAAGAGGGCAGAGAATCACAGAAGTGCTATCTGCCTGGTCGGGTTTGCAGGGCAGGCACGGGAAGGTGCGAGTAGTGAGGTCAGAAGGGATAGAATGTAGGAAACCACAGTGCTGTGGCCTTAGGTTTAGTAAAGTGCTCCTATCGTACCTAAATGTAGGATGTATAACAGGTTCGGCATAATGAATGGCCCTGGCCACGTCCTGGTCGCGGACGGGTGCAGACGGGCAGGACTTTGGCACGACTCCGGCACAGGTCCGGCGCATCCGCAATGCGCGTCCGCTGCGTGGAGACATGCCCTTCCCTTTTCATAATGTCTGCTAGGGTGCGTGGTGACGCTTCACAAAACAAAGATGGCCGCTATAGAAATCGACCCGCCCGGGACACCGCTGTCTCAGCCCTGAGTCGGCTGATGCTGGTCCGGGTCACCAAGGGGCACGAGAATAAGACGGAGGATGCCACGCTTTGCAGTCAAGCTGTGGGCCAGATGGAGCGATAGTGACACTGCTTTTCAAGTAAGCGAGTGGACAATGACAGTCAGCGTTCCGATTTTTAAAATGATACAGAGTATCAGACAAGGTTTGTGCAGTATTTTAAAATACAAATAAGGCAAATAAAGGTAAAGCAAAAAACAACACAACCTCCCGGCTTCCGCCTCAGGAGGGAATCACATACACACTAGAATATGCGCCGAGGTGAGTGAGCCCTTTTATAATGTCCGCTAGGGTGCGTGGTGACGCTTCCCCAAACAAAGATGGCCGCTATAGACATCGACTCGCCCGGGACACCGCTGTCTCAGCCCTGAGTCGGCTGATGCTGGTCCGGGTCATCAAGGCGTACGAGAATAAGTTGGAGGGTGCCACGCTTTGCAGTCAAGCTGTGGGCCTGATGGAGCGATAGAGACACTGCTTTTCAAGTAAGCGAGTGGACAATGACAGTCAGCGTTACAATTTTTAAAATGATTCAGAGCATCAGGCAAGGTTTGTGCAGTATTTTAAAATACAAATAAGGCAAATAAAAGTAAAGCAAAAAACAACACAACCTCCCGGCTTCCGCCTCAGGAGGGAATCACATACACGGTATCATGATACAATAAACAGATATTCAATCATAACCGGTTTATGACTTCTGATGTACAAAGGTAGGAGCAATATATGTGAAATAATACACAGAATATTCTATCGTAAAGGGTTCTTGAGTTGTGATGCACTGAGGTAGGGGCGTTTTGTGTGGAGCCTGTGATGATGTGTGGTCGAGGCAGACCACACTGGTAAGATGTCTTTTGGCAACTGAATTTTGCCTTAATAAGGCCAAGTGGCGATTATTTATGGTGCACTGAGTAAGTGGTACTTGTGGTGCTCAGCTTGTGCTAACCCTGCGATGATGCATGGTTCGAACGGTCTGTACTCAAAATATTGAGTGTTGCATACTGCTCTGCATGATTTCTGAGGTTAAAAAAAAACTACCATCAATGATTATCAATTGCTCTGCAAAAAGGTTTCATGCAGTGCATTCTAACTTTCTCAAAATGGGGACATATGTCTGGTAGCGATATTGAAGTTGATACCCCAGAGGTACTTGGTATTGCCGGTGGTGGAGGTACATTTTAGCGCTGTGTTCTACTTTCTTTGTAAACAATTACCAATCATAACATCTTTCTTTTACTATCTTTTAGATGTAGAGCTTCAGGGATCATTATGTCCCGACACGTGGTGAAAGACACACCGGTGACAGAAAGGTGAGCTGCAATTATTATTTTCAGTCACTCTCTCACTTCCTCTCTCCTTTGATAATGAAACGACACATAATGTTAACTTCCTTTTCATCTTACAGGTTGTGTTTCACAAATTGGCGTCCTCCCAAACAACTCCAAAGCTCAACGTCCGTGCATTCTGCGATGATGCGTGGCCATCAAAGCAACATCTGAGAAGGCTGGTTTGATACGTGGTCCACCCTCTTTGAATCACGCCAATGGCACAAGGTGAGCAAAGAAGCTTGTTTCCAAAACAACAACAAGTCATATGTGGAAGAAGAGAGTGGGTAGAGTGCAGCAGTCTGACTGCGTAGGAATGTACAATTACCTCCGCGCAGTGGGAATAGGTAGGTTACAACAGTCTGAGGGACAGATTTACAAGCCCCTTGCACCACTTTTGTGTCACTTTTAACATGGGAAAAGTGGCACAAGGAGCTTGTAAATCTGCCCCTGAGTGCACAAGAAAAATCACTCACCTTCGGACTCTGGGAGTCAATGGGGTGCAACAGTCTGGGTACGCAGTATTGAAAACTCACCGTTATGCAGTGGGAGTGCATGGAATATAGTACTTTGGAAGAAAAACAGTGCACAAACACCTCCTTACAGTGGAAGTTGATGAGATACAGTATCCTGAGTGTACAAAGAAATAAAGCAAAAATAAACTTGTGCAGTTGTATGTATTATGCTATTACTAACTCTATATACTATCTTTCAGAACACTAAACTAGAGGGTACACTATGAACCGGCACATGCTTCGACACACAACACAGGCAAAAAGGTGAGCTACGAAGATTTTCTCCAGTAGTAACTGTTCCATCTATAACTTTCTCTCTCTCAGTTTTAATGTTGTCTTTTCTCTCTTTCTCTCTCTAACTCTCTCTCACATGGTTTCTCTTTCTCTTTTAAAGTTATGGATGCTGCTGTCCAATTTGCCGATAAAAAAAATCAAGCCTGAATGTAAGACAGTCTGCAGTGTACAACCAAAGCTGAGTTCAAGTTGTGAACTCTGTTCGCCACAGTGTTTACAGAAGGTAAGCAGAGCGGCCTAGTTACACAATGCCTCCAATTAAATGGGTTTGAAATAAAAGGGCTTATTTACAAACCCCTTGCGCCACTTTTACGTCACTTTGAAGATTGGAAAAGTAATGTAAAAGTGGTGCAAGGGGCTTGTAAATAAGCCCCAACCAATATTGTCCTGCACCACCTTTTTTCTAGGCCCCCGCTACACCAATCATCCTGAGACTTTCAGGAAAGGAGAGGAACAAAGCTGGCCATTAGTTTCGAAAATTTCGTGAAGATTCATCAACCAACGCCAAAGTTATTCCAAATAGAATGTTGCAAATTTCTTTTGGAAAATAGGTCCTAACTAGAACTACCTACTGGCAACCGCCATATATATATATATATATATATATCTATATATATATATATATATATATATATATATATATATATATACATATATATATATATATATATATATATATATATATTCACTGAAAAAAACATGGGTTATAGACCATATATAGTTAGGAATTAGCATTTACAAAACCTTATTTTACTCACACAAAACCATTGAAATTCCATATATAGTTAGTTGCACTAACTATATATCGCGCACCCGCAATCTACTGCTGATGATGTCACATATTACATCATTCATGACATGGTCAGTGACATCACTGATGACATCTCAAATGACATCACTGATGACATCACTGATGACATCTCAAATGACATCACTGATGACATCACTGATGACATCATCCAGTGACTGTGTGTTTCTGTAAAGTTTAAATATGTTTTACATATTGAAGAATGAGTAGATGTAGAAGTGTCTGGATGAAGGATTTAGTAGGTGCGTGACTGACTGTATGAGTGAGTGATTAAATGTGTCTCACTGAATGCATGGGTTAGTGACTAAACTGTCTTAATTTGTGCATCATTATGTCTGTTGTTCTGTAAACTGCTGCATGTGTTGATCAGTAGCTATATGAGTAACTATATGGGTTATTGATTGATTGTCCAAGTATTTGTATGGGAGACTGAGTGTGTGTGTGGCTGGCTGGGAGATGTGTGACTCTGTGCAGATCAATGTGTTCTTGTATCAATGATTGTATAAGAGAGTAAGTATGTGTTAGTATATGTTTGAAAATGTAAGGTACTCTATGTTTAACTGTATAGATTAGAAAATGGAAGTGTGATTGATTCTTTACAGGACTGACTAGGTGTGTGAGTAACTCCATGGATGAGTGGCAGAGTGTGAGTGTCTGTATAGGTGTATGAGTGCATATGATAGTGTTGTAAAGATGAGTGATTGTATGTATGAATGATTGTATGGGTGAATGAGTGAATGTGTGTGTAGACGTAGGAATCAGTGAGTGCGTATGTAGTAACTAGTATTGGTGTGTCAATGGTTTAAATAATTATATTCTGTATTTAACACTGGGTGTAACAGAGGTTATATTAAAGTGTGAGGAGATGCATTGTATTGTCACATGAATGATATCATCAGTGATGTGACCATTGATGTCAAATGAGATGTCATCAGTGATGTCATTTGAGATGTCATCAGTGATGTCATCAGTGATGTCATTTGAGATGTTATCAGTGATGTCATTTGAGATGTCATCAGTGATGTCATCAGTGATGTCATTTGAGATGTCATCAGTGATGTCATTTGAGATGTCATCAGTGATGTCACTGACCATGTCATGAATGATGTAATATGTGACATCATCAGCAGTGGATTGCGGGTGCGCGATATATAGTTAGTGCAACTAACTATATATGGAATTTCAATGGTTTTGTGTGAGTAAAATAAGGTTTTGTAAATGCTAATTCCTAACTATATATGGTCTATAACCCATGTTTTTTTCAGTGAATTTTCAAGGTTTTGTAAATGCTAATTCCTAACTATATATGGTCTATAACCTATGGTTTTTTCAGTGAATTTCAATGGTTTTTTATTAGCAAATATCAAAAGCTTTAAAATGTCAAGTACGTGGTAGGTAAAAACATTTTCGTGTTTATGCACGCTGATGTGCTTTGAACGCTGCCCCCCCTCTTTTCTTTTAGGAGTATTCTCTCTTTGCAGATAGTGAAGGGTAGGTAACGCAGGCATTTGCCCCCGTTGTAATCCGTCGTGCCTGCTTCCCTCTCCATTTGATTGATTGTTATCCAAGCATTTACTGTTTTGGAATTGCTTCTCTTTGGTTCATTCTCTATTTACAAACAAGCACAGAGTCGCAATACTCTGTTTAGTCTTTGCAGATAGTGAAAAATCATTAGAAAAAACAAAAGGAATCAAGCAAAATCAGTAGGCCACTAATGGGATCTCTTTTTGACCTCGCTAAAATAGAAACATTAGGAACAACCACTCATGAGAAATATGAAACTAGTGAGAGGAACCGAGCTCGACGCCATGATGGCTGCAAGACAGCTCGGCTCCGCCACCCGCCCCGCCCAAAATAACGACAAACCCTATGCAAATATTATAAATATATACAACACACCAGCAAAGTAACAGGGTAAAACGTTTTTATTAAATAACTATTTACATGGCAGCCTGCTGAAACATCGATCCAAATACATGCCGCCTTTCCCGGGATTTCTCCCCGACTACTCTGCGGCCTACGAGATGGAGAGGCCGGGGCGTTGACTAGGCGGGGCCTCTGGCCGCAACCACAGCGCCACCGATCGCTGCTGACGGAGGGGAGCCTTGCCGGTGAGACCACTGATCTGAAGAACCGCTGCCTGCGGTGCCTCCCTGAGCCGCTTGACGGAGGCCCCCGAGGGGCGGTGTGGTGGCGCGGACTCGGAGGGGGCACTTGGCTCCTGCCCCCTCCCCAAGTCTTGTTGCCCTGGTGTGGCTTGAGATCGCCCCCGACATAGGCGGCCGGCTCCCGGGGTCCGGCGGAACTTTTTGCCTTTTGGTTACTCTTCCATTCTGGACCTTGTCCCACAATCCGTTTGACCTGAAGACACGTCCTGCGTTGCCCTGGTCCAACCATCACATATACCTGCGCCAGGAGACGGCGTGGGGTGCACTGGAAGGGAGAGGCGGCGCGAACGAGCCTCCCCCACCTCCCCAGGTGGAGGTTTCACAGCTGCACCCCAGCGCTTCACTCGACGTAGGCGGCCGGCTCCCGGGGTCCGGCGGAACTTTTAGCCTTTTGGTGACTCTTCCATTCTGGACCTTGTCCCACAATCCGTTTGACCTGAAGACACGTCCTGCGGTGCCCTGGTCCGACCATCACATATACCTGCACCAGGAGACGGCGTGGGGTGCACTGGAAGGGAGAGGCGGCGCGAACGAGCCTCCCCCAGCTCCCCAGGTGGAGGTTTCTCAGCTGCACCCCAGCGCTTCACTCGGCAGCTGAGTTACGCCCACTCTTGCGGCACAGTGCCTCTCTCGGCCAGCTGAGTTGCGCCTGCTCTTGCTATTACAGCGTCTCACCCGCCATCCGGCTGAATTGCACCCACTCTTGCGGTACAGCGACAGGCGGCTGCCACGGAGCTCACGAAATGGCGGTCGGCTCCACAGACTTGGGCCTGGCCTGCAAGGATGGCTCTGGGCAACCCTGGAACTCGGACGCTTGACTGCTAGGGCATGGGTCCCTTTCCCAAAAGCGTCCCCTCAGCCTTGAAGATTCTACAAGAGTCACCGGGGCCCCCGACTCCCGCAGACTTCCGGTGGGGAGCGACTGCCATGATTGCTCGCGGAACGGTCACGACGTAGCAACGGGGTGCTCTCATGCTGACGCCAGCTTCAGTCTGAAACATCCAGAAACACTGTAGTATCGCGTTGTCGCGTAATGCGTCATATGACGCGCCGCGTTAGCGCACCCGATGCGCGAAGCGAGGCGCGAAGCGCAGCTTCCCGGAAGCGATCCGGGGCGCGGTGCGGAGCGCGTAACGTAAGCATAACAGGTCATGTGACTTGTTAATAAAAATTTTCATTGGTTCATTTCACTTTTGGTTTCCTAATGATGTAAGGCTAGGTCATGTGACCTAAAAATGACACTTTTCATTGGTTTAGAACTATTTTTTTGTCCCAAATGATGAAAACCCCTCCTTGTTTCCTCACTCTGACTTTCATCTTTGTGAGAGGAAGACCTACAGTGCCTCGCTCGGCCACCTGAGTTACGCCCGCTCTTGCGGCACAGTGCCTCGCTCGGCCAGCTGAGTTGCGCCCACTGTTGCGGCACAGTGCCTCGCTCGGCCAGCTGAGTTCCGCCCACTCTTGCGGCACAGTGCCTCGCTCGGCCAGCTGAGTTCCGCCCGCTCTTGCGGCACAGTGCCTCACTCGGCTAGCTGAGTTCCGCCCGCTCTTGCGGCACAGTGCCTCACTCGGCCGGTTGAGTTTCGCCTGCTCTTGCGGCTACAGCGTCTCACCTGCCATCCAGCTGAGTTGCGCCCACTCTTGCGGCCTACGACATGGAGAGGCCGGGGTGTTGACTAGGTGGGGCCTCCGGCCGCAACCACAGCGCCAACGATCGCTGCTGACGGAGGGGAGCCTTGCCGGTGAGCCACTGATCTGAAGAACCGCTGCCTGCGGTGCCTCCCTGAACCGCTTGACGGAGGCCCCCGAGGGGCGGTGTGGTGGCGCGGACTGGGAGGGGGCGCTTGGCTCCTGCCCCCTCCCCAAGTCTTGTTGCCCTGGTGTGGCCTGAGATCGCCCCCGACATAGGCGGCCGGCTCCCGGGGTCCGGCGGAACTTTTTGCCTTTTGGTGACTCTTCATTCTGGACCTTGTCCCACAATCCGTTTGACCTGAAGACACGTCTTGCGGTGCCCTCGCAATGCGGCCTGGTCCCTGAATGTGTGCAGGTGGACAGTATTGATTGGATCAAGATGGCGGCTTCACACAAAGCTGACTCAAGTGTTGCTGCTGATGCTATGCAGACAAAAACTGGTTTTCAGTTTGTACATTCTTCAGGATTTTTCCATCCAAGGCTGGTTGAGAGTTTGTAGAACGATGGCTTCAGATTTTCAACATACTACTCTTCAACATTCTTCATAAATGTAACAATGTGAGACTCACTAGGAGAACGGCCGTTTATCTTTCCTTTCAAAATGCTGCCAACAATATTTTCTGAATGGAAGACACCATCTTGTAGCATAAAGGGCTGCGTCAAGGGTGGTATTGCCCAGAATGTCTTGTTTTCTAGTGCTCGTAATGACGAAGCCAGAACTGCTGAAAGGGATTCTGGTCCTGCCGCTACTTATTGGAGACATTGAACTATACTCTGGACCTGCCTGGCCTCGACCAAAATGGCGCCAGTATGGGAGCGACTTGCAACTCCTTATGACGTTCTAGTTATTTAGCCTTGACGTTATGGGGGATGTATGCGGTCTTTGTGCACATGGCGGGCGGGGAAGGGTACTGACTGGGAATACGGACAACCCTATTGATGTCGATTTTTCATTATTGATTATTGTATTAATAAAGCTTCGAAGTAATGTTACCCATGATACTCGCCCATGGTGTGCGTATGGACGATTTTATTGTAACTGATCCTGTTATACTTTCAATTAAAAAATCAACCTTCACTGATTCTGCAACCGTTTGTCACGTTTAGTTTTTTCAATTAAATGGCTCGCTTGTTACATACTCCTATACCCCTAGCTTTTGAAAGACACCATCTTGTAGAATAAAGGGCTGCGTCAAGGGTGGTATTGCCCAGAATGTCTTGTTTTCTAGTGCTCGTAATGACGAAGCCAGAACTGCCGAAAGGGATTCTGCTCCTGCCGCTACTTATTGGAGACATTGAACTATACTCTGGACCGGCCTGGCCTCGACCAAAATGGCGCCAGTATGGGAGCGACTTGCAACTCCTTATGACGTTCTAGTTACTTAGCCTTGACGTTATGGGGGATGTATGCGGTCTTTGTGCACATGGCGGGCGGGGAAGGGTACTGACTGGGAATACGGACAACCCTATTGATGTCGATTTTTCATTATTGATTATTGTATTAATAAAGCTTCGAAGTAATGTTACCCATGATACTCGCCCATGGTGTACGTATGGACGATTTTATTGTAACTGATCCTGTTATACTTTCAATTAAAAAATCAACCTTCACTGATTCTGCAACCGTTTGTCACGTTTAGTTTTTTCAATTAAATGGCTCGCTTGTTACATACTCCTATACCCCTGGTTTTTGAAAGACACCATCTTGTAGAATAAAGGGCTGCGTCAAGGGTGGTATTGCCCAGAATGTCTTGTTTTCTAGTGCTCGTAATGACGAAGCCAGAACTGCCTAAAGGGATTCTGCTCCTGCCGCTACTTATTGGAGACATTGAACTATACTCTGGACCTGCCTGGCCTCGACCAAAATGGCGCCAGTATGGGAGCGACTTGCAACTCCTTATGACGTTCTAGTTACTTAGCCTTGACGTTATGGGGGATGTATGCGGTCTTTGTGCACATGGCGGGCGGGGAAGGGTACTGACTAGGAATACGGACAACCCTATTGATGTCGATTTTTCATTATTGATTATTGTATTAATAAAGCTTCGAAATAATGTTACCCATGATACTCGCCCATGGTGTGCGTATGAACGATTTTATTGTAACTGATCCTGTTATACTTTCAATTATAAAATCAACCTTCACTGATCCTGCAACCGTTTGTCACGTTTAGTTTTTTCAATTAAATGGACCGCTTGTTACATACTCCTATACCCCTGGCTTTTGAAAGACACCATCTTGTAGAATAAAGGGCTGCGTCAAGGGTGGTATTGCCCAGAATGTCTTGTTTTCTAGTGCTTGTAATGACGAAGCCAGAACTGCCTAAAGGGATTCTGGTCCTGCCGCTACTTATTGGAGACATTGAACTATACTCTGGACCTGCCTGGCCTCGACCAAAATGGCGCCAGTATGGGAGCGACTTGCAACTCCTTATGACGTTCTAGTTACTTAGCCTTGACGTTATGGGGGATGTATGCGGTCTTTGTGCACATGGCGGGCGGGGAAGGGTACTGACTGGGAATACGGACAACCCTATTGATGTCGATTTTTCATTATTGATTATTGTATTAATAAAGCTAGAGATAAGTCAAGTACGTGGTAGATAAAAACATTTTCGTGTTTATGCACGCTGATGTGCTTTGAACGCTGCCCCCCCCCTCATCATTTAGATTACCACCGCCCATTGCACAAAAGCGTACCGGGCGCTCCCCACGCAAAAAAAACGGATTTTTTTTTGTTTGCCCCGCGTGGCCCTTTTAAAGCCTCCACATCAAACCTAGAGGGTGAGGGAGGATCTACTATGCCCCCTTATGGTCATTTCCACCTTTGTTTTGGCCTCCTCTTGTCTCTCGATCCTACCGAGAGACAAGATGGCGGCCGCTCCGGACTGTTTAGAATGTTGACAGACACCGGAGAGCCAATCAGCTTCGCTTCGCGAAGTTCCGTTACGCGTCAAGTACGCGAACCGGAGCGCTACCCGGAGCGCTGTTACAGATATATATATTTTTTTGAACGTTAATTTATCAAAATCCACTGGAGCACATATATTGAGACCTAGCAAAGGCACATCGGGATAACAGCCCCTACAATTTTGCCAAGTTTCATGCAAATCCATTCAGCCGTTCGGGCTAAAAGTGAGGCCAACCGGCCTATGGAAATTAACATGGGAAAAACGCGTTTTGGGACCCCCCTTTTTTCTCGGCCCCCCCTTGACGAACCCCCCCCAAATTTTCAGGGGCTGTTCAGAAACAAAATGTTCCATTTTCCTGAAAATTCCAGCCAATTCCGTCCACAAACGCCAAAGTTATTAGACATAGAATTTTCAAAAATCCCATAGAGAAAAAATCCTAACTATATATACCTACTGGCGACCGCCAGTAGGTAATATATATATATATTACCTACTGGCGATAGCCAGTAGGTATATATAGTTAGGATTTTTTTCCTATGGGATTTTTGAAAATTCTATGTCAAATAACTTTGGCGTTTGAGGACAGAATTGGCTGAAATTTTCAGGAAAATGGAACATTTTGTTTCTGAGCAGCCCCTGAAAATTTGAGGGGGTTTCGTCAAGGGGGGGCCGAGAAAAAAGGGGGGTCCCAAAACGTGTTTTTCCCATGCAATTTTCCATAGGGCGGTTGGCCTCACTTTTAGCCCGAACGGCTGAATAGATTTACACCAAACGTGGCAAAATTGTAGGGACTGGTAGCCCGATGTGCCTTTGCTATGTCTCAAGATATAGGCTCCAGTGGTTTTTACGAAAATTAACTTTGAAAAATATATATTGGGCTACATTGGGCTATATATATGTTGGAGCCCAAATGTAGCCCAATGTAGCCCAATGTAGCCCAATGTAGCCCAAAGATGGCCACCAGAGACAAAAAAAAACAAATGTAGCCCAAATATCAGCCAGATGTAGCCCAACTATAGCCCAATGACAGAATGTCCCAGAGTGTTCTAAAGAACACCTAGAGTGCTAACAGTCCTACTTATTACAAAGGTATGGCACACCTGAAGCCATCTTGATTGGAATAAAGTGGTAACTCTTAAAACATTTAATTTAAAAAGGAACAAAATGAGGGGGTTCATTTTGCCATAGAAAGTATGATTAGCGAATATATGACGAAATCCCGCATACCATCAGTCCGCAAAAAAAATCCTGCATGTACTATTAGGCCGCAAATTAAAATAACGAAAACTTTTAGAACGAATATGCCTTTAGCATACACTAAACAACCCTAAACCCTAAAACACTACCCCCAGCATGACCCTACACTACACAAACAGTACAACACTACCCAAAACCCTAAAACACTACCCCCAGCATGACCCTACACTACACAAACACTACAACACTACCCTAAACCCTAAAACACTACCCCCAGCATGACCCTACACTACGCAAACACTACAACACTACCCAAAACCCTAAAACACTACACCCCAGCATGACCCTACACTACGCAAACACTACAACACTACCCTAAACCCTAAAACACTACCCCCAGCATGACCCTACACTACACAAACACTACAACACAACCCTAAACCCTAAAACACTACCCCCAGCATGACCCTACACTACACAAACACTACAACACTACCCTAAACCCTAAAACACTACCCCCAGCATGACCCTACACTACACAAACACTACAACACAACCCTAAACCCTAAAACACTACACCCCAGCATGACCCTACACTACGCAAACACTACAACACTACCCTAAACCCTAAAACACTACCCCCAGCATGACCCTACACTACGCAAACACTACAACACTATGCAAAACCCTAAAACACTACACCCCAGCATGACCCTACACTACGCAAACACTACAACACTACCCTAAACCCTAAAACACTACCCCCAGCATGACCCTACACTACACAAACACTACAACACTACCCTAAACCCTAAAACACTACCCCCAGCATGACCCTACACTACGCAACCACTACAACACTACCCTAAACCCTAAAACACTACCCCCAGCATGACCCTACACTACGCAAACACTACAACACTACCCAAAACCCTAAAACACTACACCCCAGCATGACCCTACACTACGCAAACACTACAACACTACCCTAAACCCTAAAACACTACCCCCAGCATGACCCTACACTACGCAAACACTACAACACTACCCTAAACCCTAAAACACTACCCCCAGCATGACCCTACACTACGCAAACACTACAACACTACCCTAAACCCTAAAACACTACCCCCAGCATGACCCTACACTACGCAAACACTACAACACTACCCTAAACCCTAAAACACTACACCCCAGCATGACCCTACACTACGCAAACACTACAACACTACCCTAAACCCTAAAACACTACCCCCAGCATGACCCTACACTACACAAACACTACAACACAACCCTAAACCCTAAAACACTACCCCCAGCATGACCCTACACTACACAAACACTACAACACTACCCTAAACCCTAAAACACTACCCCCAGCATGACCCTACACTACGCAAACACTACAACACTACCCTAAACCCTAAAACACTACCCCCAGCATGACCCTACACTACGCAAACACTACAACACTATGCAAAACCCTAAAACACTACACCCCAGCATGACCCTACACTACGCAAACACTACAACACTACCCTAAACCCTAAAACACTACCCCCAGCATGACCCTACACTACACAAACACTACAACACTACCCTAAACCCTAAAACACTACCCCCAGCATGACCCTACACTACGCAACCACTACAACACTACCCTAAACCCTAAAACACTACCCCCAGCATGACCCTACACTACGCAAACACTACAACACTACCCAAAACCCTAAAACACTACACCCCAGCATGACCCTACACTACGCAAACACTACAACACTACCCTAAACCCTAAAACACTACCCCCAGCATGACCCTACACTACGCAAACATTACAACACTACCCTAAACCCTAAAACACTATCCTCAGCATGACCCTACACTACGCAAACACTACAACACTACCCAAAACCCTAAAACACTACACCCCAGCATGACCCTACACTACGCAAACACTACAACACTACCCTAAACCCTAAAACACTACCCCCAGCATGACCCTACACTACGCAAACACTACAACACTACCCTAAACCCTAAAACACTACACCCAGCATGACCCTACACTACGCAAACACTACAACACTACCCTAAACCCTAAAACACTACCCCCAGCATGACCCTACACTACGCAAACACTACAACACTACCCAAAACCCTAAAACACTACCCCCAGCATGACCCTACACTACGCAAACACTACAACACTACCCTAAACCCTAAAACACTAGCCCCAGCATGACCCTACACTACGCAAACACTACAACACAACCCTAAACCCTAAAACACTACCCCCAGCATGACCCTACACTAAACAACCACCACAACTCTACACTACACTAACACAACACTACACTACACAACACTACACTACACAATCACTAACCCACGAAAAAATTAACACAAACCCACTTACCTCTCTCGTCATCGTGGTTTTCACAACGCAAATGCATTTACCATACATGCCTTTAAAACGTAATTCTTTGTAAAGGCATGTGCGATAAATGCACATGCATTTTGAAAAAATGCGGGATAATGGTATGCGAGGTCAATGACCTTGCGGGATAATGGTATGCGGACTGAAAGTCTGCGGGATAAAAAATGCGGGAAAATGGCTGCAAACCATAATTAGCAGCAGACTTCCCTGGTGAGCACTAGCTTTACTACAGTGATCTAATGAGCAACTAGAGTGCTAACATTCAGAATTTATGGCAAATGTGTGACACATCTGAATGCCTTCTTGATAGAACCAAAGTAAACAAGCATTGAAAATGCAATAGATCTCGCCCTCGTTTAAGTTAAAGCCATTCTGTTTGTAATGAGGTGGCTTTTTAGCTTTGCTTTTATTAGTGTTTTTAAAACTTTCATGTAAATAACATGCATATGTATGCATATATGTATATGTATGCATGCATTTATATTTATATAGATATGCAGATTATATATGTTTATATATGTATATTGCCTACTGGCGATAGCCAGTGGGTATATATAGTTAGGATTTTTTCTCTATGGGATTTCTGAAAATTCTATGTCTAATAACTTTGGCGTTTGTGGACGGAATTGGCTGAAATTTTCAGGAAAATGGCAAATTTTGTTTCTGAGCAGCCCCTGAAAAGTTGGGGGGGTTTCGTCAAGGGGGGGCCGAGAAAAAAGGGGGGTCCCAAAACGCGTTTTTCACATTCATTTTTCCATAGGGCGGTTGGACTCACTTTTAGCTCGAACGGCTGAATATATTTACATAAAACTTGGCAAAATTGTAGATATGGTTTGCCCGACGTGCCTTTGCTATGTCTCAATATATGTGCTCCAGTGGATTTTGAGAAATTAACGTTTAAAAAAATATATATATCTGTGACAGCGCTCCGGTTAGCGCCCCGGTTCGCGTACCTGACGCGTAACGGAACTTCGCGAAGCGAAGCTGATTGGCTCTCCGGTGTCTGTCAACATTCTAAACAGTCCGGAGCGGCCGCCATCTTGTCTCTCGGTAGGATCAAGAGACAAGATGTGGTGAAAAACGAAGGGGGAAATGAAGGAAAGGGGGCAAGGTAGACCCCTCCTGACCCCCTAGGATTGATGAGGGGGATATTAAAGTGCCCCGCGGGGCAAAAAATAAAACGCCGTAGAGGCGCGTCCCGGTACGCGAACCGGGCAGCTCACCGGGCAGCTAACCGGGCAGCTAACCGGCAGCGTAGCTGTCAACATTGTAAACAGTCCGGAGCGGCCGCCATCTTGTCTCTCGGTAGGTTCGAGAGACAAGATGTGGTGAAAAAAGAAGGGGGAAATGAAGGAAAGGGGGCAAGGTAAACCCCTCCTGACCCCCTAGGATTGATGAGGGGGATATTAAAGTCCCCCGCGATTTTTTGCGGTAGAGGCGCTTCCCGGTACGCGAACCGGGCAGCTAACCGGCAGCGTAACGGGAGTCCGCCATCTTGTGTTTTTGGAGCGTCCGGTTCGCGTACCGGGTAGCGTCCCGGTAAGCGTAACAAGGGGAAAACCAAGAGAAACAGTAAAAAAAAAATGAAGGGAATAGATTTCCAGCAAACTTGGCAAAATTGTAGGGACTGTTTGTTTGATGTGCCTTTGCAAGGCCTTAAGATATGTGCACGTGCGGATTTTGACTAATTAAGGTTAAAAAAAATATATATATCTGTAAGCGTGCTCCGGCACGCTTACGTTACGGGTTTTGTTTGCGTTGCAGAGCCGATACGTGATGGTTATGCGACGCGTCATGAGGCGTCTCACGTCACGTAATAAAGAATATATTTTACAGCTATAGATATTAGCTTTAAAAAACCAATGAAATTCACTGAAAAAAACATAGGTTATAGACCATATATAGTTAGGAATTTGCATTTACAAAACCTTGAAAATTCACTGAAAAAACCATAGGTTAGAGACCATATATAGTTAGCTGGACATTTTATTGACATAAAACCAATGAAATTCCATATATAGTTAGTTGCACTAACTATATATCGCGCACCCGCAATCCACTGCTGATGATGTCACATATTACATCATTCATGACATGGTCAGTGACATCACTGATGACATCACTGATGACATCTCAAATGACATCACTGATGACATCACTGATGACATCTCAAATGACATCACTGATGACATCATAACACACCAATACCAGTTACTACATACGCACTCACTGATTCCTACGTCTACACACACATTCACTCATTCACCCATACAATCACTCATACATACAGTCACTCATTATTACAACACTATCATATGCACTCATACACCTATGCAGACACTCACACACTGCCACTCATCCATGGAGTTACTCACACACCTAGTCAGTCCTGTAAAGAATCAATCACACTTCCATTTCCTCATCTATACAGTTAAACACAGAACACCATACTTCAGTGACATCACTGATGACATCACTGATGACATCTCAAATGACATCACTGATGACATCTCAAATGACATCACTGATGACATCATGACACACCAATACCAGTTACTACATACGCACTCACTGATTCCTACGTCTACACACACATTCACTCATTCACCCATACAATCACTCATACATACAGTCACTCATTATTACAACACTATCATATGCAGTCATACACCTAGTCAGTCCTGTGAAGAATCAATCACACTTCGATTTCCTCATCTATACAGTTAAACACAGAACACCATACTTTTTCACACATATACTAACACATACTTACTCTCTTATACAATCACTGATACAAGTACACATTGATATGCACAGAGTCACACACCTCCCAGCCAGCCACACACACACTCAGTCTTCCATACATCCACTCATTCTTCAATATGTAAAACATATTTAAACTTTACAAAAACACACAGACACTAGATGATGTCATCAGTGATGTCATTTGAGATATCATCAGTGATGTCATCAGTGATGTCATTTGAGATGTCATCAGTGATGTCATCAGTGATGTCACTGACCATGTCATGAATGATGTAATATGTGACATCATCAGCAGTGGATTGCGGGTGCGCGATATATAGTTAGTGCAACTAACTATATATGGAATTTCATTGGTTTTATGTCAATAAAATGTCCAGCTAACTATATATGGTCTCTAACCTATGGTTTTTTCAGTGAATATATATATATATATATAGTATTTTTAAGCCTAAGTCTAAATTTTGTCCTCTTATGATCAAGGACAATCTCGACGCCTTTCACGACAAAGTTGCATCTGAATTGAAATCATTGCACTTAAGAGTTTCAAAAGCTGCTAACGTAGAAACTACAAAGACATGGAGTACCATAAACTGATCAAGAAAATAAGAACTAATGTTAACATTGTAGTCAGACAATCTGACAAGGGCGGCAACGTGGTCTTGTGGCCGCGTACAATGTACATGGAAGTGGCCCTTGGTCAATTGAACGATCGTGAGTGTTACAAAAGGACAAACTTAAATGAGGTTCAAATGGCACACAATGACATCTATTCAAAACTGATGGCCTGGAGGAGCAAAGGTTTGTTAAGCATGGATGAATACAAGTTTTTAAAGAATGACAAACCGACCATGCCTGTAATCTACTTTATTCCGAAAGTGCACAAAAACAAATTGCAACCACCTGGCAGGCCAATCATCGCAGCCAGAAACAGTATCCTTGAAAATGTAAGCAAATATGTTGACTATTACCTGCAAGAACATGTGAAAAACTTATCGTCTTTTATATTAGACACTGGAGACTTACTAAAGAAATTGTCAACTTTCAAATGGAAACCAGGATACTTATTGGTCTCAATGGATGTAACATCCCTGTATACGAGTATTTTTCACAGGGATGGCATAAGAGCCACTCAGTTTTACTTGAACAAGAGACCAAACTCTCAAAATGAAAATTCTAAAATGATCATTGACATGATTAATCTTTGTCTGAATAACAATGTTTTTCTATTTTCCAATCAGCTATTTCAACAAACCAGGGGTGTAGCAATGGGGGCCTGCTTCTCCCCAAGTTATGCCTGCTTACACATGGGGTATTGGGAGGAGCAGGTCCTGGCCATTGACTTCAGTCCCATTGTCGACACCAAAATAAAGAGGTGGTTAAGATATATTGACGACCTCCTCTTTATTTGGGACGGGTCCATAAGCGAGGTTGTTGAATTTATTGAACAACTCAATGTAAACAATTTGAACTTACAGTTTACCAGCAGCATCAGCGCAGAGTCAGTCAGTTTCCTGGATGTTGAGATAGTTGTAGTTGATGGCAGATTGGAGACTAAACTCTTCAGGAAACCCACTGCTGGAAATTCCATTCTGCATGCTGCCAGTCAGCATCCAGCCCACCTAATACGGAGTATTCCCTATGGGGAGATGCTCCGTATTAGAAGAATATGTAGCAGTGACACGGAATGCTACAAGGCTCAAAGAGAATGTCAGATTAGGTTTCTAGACAGAGGATACAACAACGATACTCTGACCAGAGCTATCAACAGAGCTAACTCCAAAGAAAGGCAGCAAATATTATTTCCTAAAGTGGACAATACTCCAATCCCAGTATCTGACAGTGAGACACGCATCATTTTTGGCTTCAGTACTCAACAAAAGGCCATTCTTAGGATTGTGAAAAACAACTGGTCACTTGTAACTAGTGATCCAGTTGTTGGCCATTTAATGAAAAGTACTCCCAGTATCACCTATAGGAAAGCCAAATCCATGCAGGACAGTCTTGTCTCCAGTAGCCCGGAAATTAGAGCTAAAACACCTTGGCTAGATAGCAGCAGGGGCTTTCTGAAATGTTTTGTTTGTAAAGCCTGTAAAAATGGCATCAGCAAGAAAGAATACACGACCCCTTTCAGTACTGACCCTATTCAAATTCGACACAAATTGAATTGCAGAACCGAATATGCCGTTTACATTCTGGAATGTCCCTGTGGCCTCAGGTATGTGGGAAGTACCAGGCCACAGGTGTACAAACGGATTCTACAACACCTCAGAGCCATCACAAATGCTGACGCAGCATACCCTGTTGCGCGGCATTTTGAGGAGTGTCATGCTAAGAATGCTAGCGGGCTCAAATACTTTGTAATAGACACAGTACCACCCCAGAGAAGGGGTGGGGACCGTGAGGCCCAGCTACGTAAACTTGAGACGAGACACATCATCCTGCTTGATACAAAAATACCAAACGGTCTCAATGCCAGTGAGGATTGTTATACCTATTTATAAATTTGGTAACTTAACAGGAGCAAATTTGTATGCATTTTGCACTACAATACCTAAATTATTTTTACATGCCTAGTTACAATGAAACGATGCCGTCCATATTTGATTTTAGCACATAATTTATTCTTTGTTATTTCACTGGTAGCACTTTTCACCTTATTGCATATAAATGTATTTTATGTCATTTTTATGCTATTGCTAATTGACATATTCATGTATTTGATACAATTTGCGTTGTTTTGCACATAATTTAAGGTTAGCCCACTTGGGCTTAATGAACCTTCCGGGGACTGTTGAACTAGTGACGGATTTGCTTTTTAGCCTCCCTGTAAATATGTGTTTTAAATTGGTTGGATAAGCTGATATTTTATCATGACTAACCGTATTTTTCATACACATTTTACCATGGTTTTAGGGAAGCGAAGTCTTTTATCTTTGCAATGATTTATGAATATTTATATTTTAAAACATCTTAGAGTGACATTCATTGTGTTTTATCATTATTTTCAATTGCATAAGATAATCAATTTAACCTTATATTGTGTATAGTATGTGCAATCAGTAATGGCGAGATAATGTGATTATAACATTTGCCACGCAATACTACTTGATGTTAAGACACTATGTCATGAAGTATTTTCTCTATGTCTATGTTTACCAATGGCACTGTGCACTTTAAATTTGCTAGTCCGCTTCCCATACGCTGTCATGTGATCAAGGCCTTGCCAGGCCGAAACGCGTCATGGCAGAGTGGTGTTGGGTCTAAAATAAATTAACACGCACCAGATACTGGGTTTGCCTCGTCCTTTGACTGAACCATTGGTTGCTGGGACGTCCACGTACCGAATATATATATATATATCCATCACCAGGAAAGCCCCAATTAAGTGACGCCTCTGGAAGGTAAATAACAACGTCCTTTATTTTCGGCAACTTGCAGGCAGACAAACACCAGGTACAGGCTTCAAAAGTCAATCATACGCATGTCTGGAGTATCTTGCTCCCTTCCTCAGTGGCGTTGCAAGCAAAATGGTAGCACGTTAACCCGCACATTGATTCATCTTCAAATATAAGCCCCAGTGGGCGTAGCCAACAGAGTGGCTTTCTTGGTATTGTAGTGCGTTATCGTATTCCCCATGTGGGGCTGCTGTTCCATTTCACCATTGTAGCTTGAAGTAAAAACCCTCATGGGTTCGAGGCATTGTCACTGCATGTAGTCCGCCTGTCTTTTCAGAAGCCAAAAGCGTTGACCAAGCCAGCACCACCCTGGATAGGCGCCGAGCTCATCTTCCTCCCGTAATCACCAGCACCAAACGTGGCACCAGTCCGGACCCGCTAGCACGCGGTGGGTATCACTTACGGCTGGGCTCGCAGCCGTCACATATCCATCACCAGGAAAGCCCCAATTAAGTGACGCCTCTGGAAGGTAAATAACAACGTCCTTTTATTTTCGGCAACTTGCAGGCAGACAAACACCAGGTACAGGCTTCAAAAGTCAATCATACGCCATACGCGTTAAGGGAGTATCTTGCTCCCTTCCTCAGTGGCGTTGCAAGCAAAATGGAAGCCCGCTAAGCCGCACATTGATTCATCTTCAAATATAAGCCCCAGTGGGCGTAGCCAACAGAGTGGCTTTCTGGGTATTGTAGTGTGTTATCATATTCCCCATCTGGGGCTGCTTTTCCATTTCACCATTGTAGATTGAAGTAAAAACCCTTGTGGGTTCGAGGCATTGTCACTGCATGTAGTCCGCCTGTCTTTTCAGAAGCCAAAAGCGTTTACCAAGCCAGCACCACCCTGGATAGGCGCTGACCTCATCTTCCTCCCGTAATCACCAGCACCAAACGTGGCACCAGTCCGGACCCTCTAGCACGCGGTGGGTATCACTTACGGCTGGGCTCGCAGCCGTCACATATCCATCACCAGGAAAGCCCCAATTAAGTGATAACTCTGGAAGGTAAATAACAACGTCCTTTTATTTTCGGCAACTTGCAGGCAGACAAACACCAGGTACAGGCTTCAAAAGTCAATCATATGCCATACGCGTTTCGGGAGTATCTTGCTCCCTTCCTCAGTGGCGTTGCAAGCAAAATGGAAGCCCGTTAAGCCGCACATTGATTCATCTTCAAATATAAGCCCCAGTGGGCGTAGCCAACAGAGTGGCTTTCTGGGTATTGTAGTGCGTTATCGTGTTCCCCATGTGGGGCTGCTGTTCTATTTCACCATTGTAGCTTGAAGTAAAAACCCTCGTGGGTTCGAGGCATTGTCACTGCATGTAGTCCGCCTGTCTTTTCAGAAGCCAAAAGCATTGACCAAGCCAGCACCACCCTGGATAGGCGCTAAGCTCATCTTCCTCCCGTAATCAATAGCACCAAACGTGGCACCAGTCCGGACCCGCTAGCACGCGGTGGGTATCACTTACGGCTGGGCTCGCAGATGTCACATATCCATCACCAGGAAAGCCCCAATTAAGTGACGCCTCTGGAAGGTAAATAACAACGTCCTTTTATTTTCGGCAACTTGCAGGCAGACAAACACCAGGTACAGGCTTCAAAAGTCAATCATACGCCATACGCCTTTCGGGAGTATCTTGCTCCCTTCCTCAGTGGCGTTGCAAGCCAAATGGAAGCACGTTAACCCGCACATTGATTCATCTTCAAATATAAGCCCCAGTGGGTGTAGCCAACAGAGTGGCTTTCTGGGTATTGTAGTGCGTTATCGTATTCCTCATGTGGGGCTGCTGTTCCATTTCACCATTGTAGCATGAAGTAAAAACCCTTGTGGGTTCGAGGCATTGTCACTGCATGTAGTCCGCATGTCTTTTCAGAAGCCAAAAGCGTTGACCAAGCCAGCACCACCCTGGATAGGCGCTGAGCTCATCTTCCTCCCGTAATCACCAGCACCAAACGTGGCACCAGTCCGGACCCGCTAGCAGTGATGTCATTTGAGATGTCATCAGTGATGTCACTGACCATATCATGAATGATGTAATATGTGACATCATCAGCAGTGGATTGCGGGTGCGCGAAATATAGTTAGTACAACTAACTATATAGGAGCAATTTCAATGGTTTTGTATGAGTGAAATGTCAAGCTAACTATAACACCCCTAAAACTTATAGTTTTTTGAGTGAATTTTAAAGGTTTTTTAAATGCTAATTCCTAACTATATAAGGCCTGAAACCTATGGTTTTTTCAGTGAATTTCAAAGGTTTTTTAAATGCTAATTCCTAACTATATAAGGCTGGAAACCTATGGTTTTTTCAGTGAATTTGCAAGGTTTTTTAAATGCTAATTCCTAACTATATAAGGCCTGAAACCTATGTTTTTTTCAGTGAATTTCAAAGGTTTTTTTAATGCTAATTCCTAACTATATAAGACCTGAAAGACCACCAGGAATCTCCAGTATGCGCCAGGGGACTGCATTGCAGAGAGGTGTATTAAAGCCACGCCCCTTTTTACACCTCTCTGCAACGCAGCCCCGTGCATGTTTGAAGAGGGGGAACTAATTCCCCTTGCATACTGGGGGACCCTGGGGGCCAACTAGCCCACCTTGAACCTCCAGTATGCGCCAGGGAGCTGCATTGCAGAGGTGTAATGAGGCTTTGCCCCTTGTTACACCTCTCTGCAACACAGCCCCCTGGCGCGTTTGCAGAGGGGGAACTAATTCCCCTTGCATACTGGGGGTACTTGGGGGCCAACTAGCCCACCAGGAGCCTCCAGTATGCGCCAGGGAGCTGCATTGCAGAGAGGTGTAATGAGGCCACACCCTTTTTTTAACCTCTCTGCAACGCAGCCCCCGTGCATGTTTGAAGAGGGGGAACTAATTCCCCTTGCATACTGGGGGTCCCTGGGGGCCAACTAGCCCACCTGGAACCTCCAGTATGCGCCAGGGGGCTGCATTGCACAGAGGTGTAATGAGACTATGCCTCTTTTTACACCTCTCTGCAACGCAGGCCACTGGCGGGTTTGCAGAGGGGGGACAAATTCCCCTTGCATGCTGGGGGTCCCTGGGTCATATCTTCCCAAACGCCGAAATTCCGAACGATTGAAAATGACTTTTCTTGAGAAACATTTGGATTTGGATTATCATGTCCTATACTTTGGAATTTTTGAAAGACTGACTTTGAGGATGCTATAAATTACTCAAATCTGCCCGAATTGTGTGGGTAAAATTGATACCTAGTCACTTTGAATAAGAATGTACTTACGTCTCGTATAACATTTGGAAGAAATATCTAGTTATATGACAACAGGATACCGACATAACTTGAAGGAAATAAGAACGCCCTGAAGAAGTTCTGTTGTACAGAACGAAACGCGTCAGCTGGCTGTGGTACATAAACTTAAGGAAAATAAAAGCATTGGAATATACACCAAGATTCAGCGCTTCAATAAGGACTCTAAGTGATATGATTTGATTGGACTTATTGTGCAAGTGGTGCTGTGCTAAACTTTGGAATATTCTCCACTACTCTCTACTACTTACTCTCTACTACTCCACTACTCTCTAATACTCACTCTCTACTACTCATTCTCTACTACTCTACTACTCTCTCTCTACTACTCACTCCCTACTACTCACTATCTACTACTCCCTACTACTCACTCTCTACTACTCTCTACTCTCTACTACTCACTCTCTACTACTCTCTCTCTACTACTCATTCTTTACTACTCACTATCTACTACTCTCTACTACTCACTCTCTACTTCTCACTCTCTACTACTCTCTACTATTCACTCTCTACTACTCTCTCTCTACTACTCAATACTACTCACTCTCTACTACTCACTCTCTACTACTCTCTACTACTCACTCTCTACTACTCTCTCTCTACTACTCTCTACTATTCTCTCTCTCTGCTACTCACTCTCTACAACGCTCTACTACTCACTCTTTACTACTCTCTACTACTCACTCTTTACTGCTCTCTACTACTCACTCTACTACTTACTCTCTACTACTCTCTACTACTCAATCTCTACTACTCACTCTCTACTACTCACTCTACTATTCACTCTACTACTCTCTACTGCTCACTCTCTGCTACTCTCTCTACTGCTCTCTACTACTCTCTACTACTCACTCTCTACTCTATTACTCACTCTCTTCTCTCTACCTCTCTACCTCTCTCTACTTCTCTCTCTACTAGTCTCTATCTCTCTACCTCTACCTCTCTACCTCTACCTCTCTACCTCTACACCTCTACCTCTCTACCTCTCTGTACACGCAAACATATACACATATATATGTGCATATATATGCATATGCATTTATGTATGTGTATATATATATATATTCACTGAAAAAACCATAGGTTATAGACCATATATAGTTAGGAATTAGCATTTAGAAAACCTTATTTTACTCACACAAAACCATTGAAATTCCATATATAGTTAGTTGCACTAACTATATATCGCGCACCCGCAATCCACTGCTGATGATGTCACATATCACATCATTCATGACATGGTCAGTGACATCACTGATGACATCACTGATGACATCTCAAATGACATCACTGATGACATCATCTAGTGTCTGTGTGTTTTTGTAAAGTTTAAATACGTTTTACATATTGAAGAATGACTGGATGTATGGAAGACTGAGTGTGTGTGTGGCTGGCTGGGAGGTGTGTGACTCTGTGCATATCAATGTGTACTTGTATCAGTGATTGTATAAGAGAGTAAGTATGTGTTAGTATATGTGTGAAAAGTATGGTGTTCTGTGTTTAACTATAGATGAGGAAATCGAAGTGTGATTGATTCTTCACAGGACTGACTAGGTGTATGAGTGCATATGATAGTGTTCTAATAATAACTGACTGTATGTATGAGTAATTGTATGGGTGAATGAGTGAATGTGTGTGTAGACGTACGAATCAGTGAGTGCGTATGTAGTAACTGGTATTGGTGTGTCATGATGTCATCAGTGATGTCATTTGAGATGTCATCAGTGATGTCATTTCAGATGTCATTAGTGATGTCATCAGTGATGTCACTGAAGTATGGTGTTCTGTGTTTAACTGTATAGATGAAGAAATGGAAGTGTGATTGATTCTTTACAGGACTGACTTGGTGTGTGAGTAACTCCATGGATGAGTGGCAGTGTGTGACTGTCTGCATAGGTGTATGAGTGCATATGATAGTGTTGTAATAATAAGTGACTGTATGTATGAGTTATTGTGTGGGTGAATGAGTGAATGTGTGTGTAGACGTAGGAATCAGTGAGTGCGTATGTAGTAACTGGTATTGGTGTGTCATGATGTCATCAGTGATGTCATTTGAGATGTCATCAGTGATGTCATCAGTGATGTCATTTGAGATGTCATCAGTGATGTCATCAGTGATGTCACTGACCATGTCATGAATGATGTAATATGTGACATCATCAGCAGTGGATTGCGGGTGCGCGATATATAGTTAGTGCAACTAACTATATATGGAATTTCAATGGTTTTGTGTGAGTAAAATAAGGTTTTCTAAATGCTAATTCCTAACTATATATGGTCTATAACCTATGGTTTTTTCAGTGAATTTTCAAGGTTTTGTAAATGCTAATTCCTAACTATATATGGTCTATAACCTATGGTTTTTTCAGTGAATTTCATTGGTTTTTTAACAGCTAATATCTGTAGCTGTAAAATGTATTCTTCTTTAAATCCCAAAATATATTTTATATGTTTATGAATAATTTTTTTTAAAATATTTTTTTTTCTTCGTTCCCGCTTCGCGAATCGGGAAGCTTCCCGTTAGCTGACCTTGATGCCGCGAAATAGACCGCGAGCCGGTAAACGTTTCTTTACCGCAAGTGCCGCGTTAGAAAACAACATCGTGACGCCTCCCGTCCGCATGACGTTTCACGTTGTCGCGTGATACGTCATATGACGTGCTACGTTAGCGAACTGGTACGCGAAGCGAGTCGCAAAGCGCAGGTTTCTGGAAGCAAACCGGGAGGCCCTGCAAAGCGCTTAACGTAAACACAGCAAGTCATGTGACTTGGTAATAACACTTTTCATTGGTTCATTTCACTTTTGGTTTCCTAATGATGTAAGACTAGGTCATATAATCTAAAATGAACACTTTTGATTGGTTGAGAACTCTTGTTTTTCCCAAATGATGAAAATCCCTCCTTCTTTCCTCACTCTGACTTTCATCATTGTGAGAGAAAGACCCTTTGTGATCACTGAGCAATGGCTTCTTTAGTAGCTTCAGCTGGTGCTTCCCCACCACCTCCACCACATCCAAGGAAGAGTGGACCACCTGCTCAAGTTATAATTCAGCAAGAAGAGGAAGAAGAGGAAGACGAGGAAGAGCAGGAAGAGAGGCAGTTTTTGCCTGAGGAACCCAGGACGTCTCACCGGAAAGAAAACTTCATTTGGCAATTTTTTAAAATTCCCAAAGGTCAGAAAAAAGTAAATGCAAGATACGTAACTTGCCTTATATGTCAAGATAGACTGTCCAGAGGAACCGAGAAAAAATACAGTTTCGGAAACTACACAATGCATCGCCATATGACTAGGTGGCATCCTAACAACTACAGTGCTGCACAGTTTCGGAACGACCTAGATAATCTCCCTATTATGGCCAGAAGATCTGTTGTACCGGAAGTAACGGGACCAGAGGGCAGGGAGATGGTGCCAAATATACAAATGAGATTTGGTGAAGTAAAACACATCTGCGTATTTTGCGATGGATTCATTTGCTACGGAGAAAGAAGCATCACTCTGATCAACAGAGCTATTGACTATCATATGCAAGTTTGTACGAAACGCCCAAAATAATAAATACTTTTTTTTGTTTTGTTGCTCCTGTTGAGCCCTTTACAATGAATCGTTTTCATTGCCCCCTCCAAGAAAAACCCCAAAAAATATAAAACTGTTCAGAAAAATTCAAAAAAAGTAAAAAAATGTTCTGAAAAATAATAAAAAAAATATAAAACAACAAAAACAATAAAAAAAAAGTTCTTTTCAGAACTACCTCCCCGTTATTAAAAAATTGGTACAATATTTGGAACTGTGCCAACCTCTATTTCTCTTAGTTCGCTTCCCAGTTCGCTCGCCGGTACGCGAACCGGAAGTGAACCAAAAACAGTAAGTATAAGGGAAGGAAACAGACACTTATGTTAAAAGAAAGACAGCTATAGGGGAGTAAACTAGAGATACTATTACCCGTAATCCACTGCTGATGATGTCACATATTACATCATTCATGACATGCTCAGTGACATCATCAGCAGAGGATTGCGGGTTTTTTGGCAACGTGCCTTATCCACGGTTTAATAACGCTGCCTTTTGCTTTATATAAGTTTTCAAATTGTATGAAATATATACCAATAGGTCGTTATGAACCTTTAGGTAGTGCTTTTCTTCATGAGGTCTGGTCGCTTCCATACACATACAGATGTTTCAAAGATGATCAAGAAGTTTATCTGAATGGAGAGGAATGCACTGAGACGCCAGATCATTCACTAATGTGTAGGCACATACAGTTACACGGTTCATGCAACAAACACCGACCAAATATGGCTTGCGTGTTGCAAGGCACGCCAGTTCCTGCTATCATCCCCACGTTCAAGTTGTTGGAAAATGGTAGTTATTTGATGCTCAATAATGAAGATTGTTCTGAGTTAATTAAAAGTATTCCTTTTATCGTAACAGTAAGTGAACGGGTTATTTGCTGCAGAAATGTTCTATTTTCTCCCACACATGAACATAGGGAGTTTTCAATCTGGCCACAAATACCAACCTTGGGAGAGATTTCAACGGCATGGCAAGAATAAGAGCTCTTTTGTCTCAGAGAGAGGTGGCCTTGAGTTCGGCCCGTGAAACTTTCGTGCTTCACATAGCGAACACCCGTACAGAGGTGCAGACCCTTTTCAATTCAGATTTGCCTTTCAATTTCAGCAAGATGGTTCGGACTATCTTTAACGCATCCTCCACAAAGGCCCTGGCGCACTTTTTTAAAGTTGTTACCAGTGGTCTTGTGACTTCATTTGAGAAAATCTTTGGAGTCATCCCTGCTTTCTTTCATTCTATTTTCTCCACTCTGCTTCGTGGATTGGCATTTTTACTTGCATTACCAGCGGACGCTCTTGTGCTTTTTTACATTTTTAAATATGGATGTCCCTCCTATGCAACCTCCCACCCTGCAGCTGCTGACACTGTTCCGCAATCGCATGCTAGAATATTATGGCACAATGCCGTTGGCGATATTAAGCACGGCATATGGATTATCTTTTCGATTCTCCTACTTCACCTGTGTCCAGCCTGTATTTCACTGCCTGACCTGTGATTTCGATTGGGCCATTGATTTGTGTCTCTGCGGACCGGTTTCTCCTGACGTCGACTTTAATCAGCTGATGACTCCTATCATTACTCACAAGTTGGTTTGTCCTGGCGAAAGGATTATGGCTGTGGCATTGATGCATGGACTAATTGGTCCCTGGAATTTATTGGCGGCAGCACAGTCTTTCTTGGAACAGAGCTTTCTTGAAAACCCACCGAGCTGTCCTCTGATGGTGATAGAGGATCCGGTGCTGGGAGAGCACGTATGTTCTTTTCCGCTTTTAAATTGGATGGCTGAACTGTTTTCGGATGAAGACGGTGACTTCCTATTGGAGGCTGTTGCAGCTTATTTTGCATACACAGTTATGTAATAGACCTTTTTCATGTTTGATATGCTGAGTACTAGCATTTCATTGACAATTCATTGACTTATTTGTCAAGTTTTTATTATTTACCTTGCCTATTGGCTTAAGACTCGATAAAGTACTTGGCTGTTTTATTTTTCTTTAGCATTAAATTTTCCTAGTTTTTAATGCTTTACCTTGCGGACCGTCCACATATAAACTTGCAATCTGCTCTCATGAGATGGCACTTCTATTATCTTATTCAGTTCGTTTCCGGATCATGGGGAGGTGTCATCTAGGTCCTGGATATCTTTACACCGTGTTAAGTTAGCATGGGCTCATTACCGGTTTAAACGCCATTTTTCCTTTTTTGCAACTTCTGCACACGACACTTAGTTGTTGCTTTAGCTTTCCACCTAGTAGTTCATCGTGGTTTACATGAGAATAATATGTTATTGCTCTACTATCTGCTTTGCTTGTTAAACTATATCTGTACAGCGAGTGCTAAAGTTTCAAGAACAACACGATACAGAATTGTTATGAGGTCTGATCTCCACGACTTCATACTCATAACATAAGTGCAACTTCTGCCAATTCTGGGCATGAGGCGGGTTTTATATTGCTTTGCCGAACACACATACACAACAGTTGATGCGGTTCACATGAAGAGAGAGCTGGTGTATGCTGATGTGATTCCTTCAAATCTAAGACACTAAAGTATGGGCACGCCCTAAACCAACACAAAGAGACCTTCTTAGCAAATAATATAATATGTGTATTAGGGAGGGTGAGATATAAGCAGCCGCGGGCCGTGGAGGGAGTTACGGTGAGGCAGGGAGGCGGGGAGGGGGAGAAGCAGGGTGGAGCCCTCTCTACCCTGCCCCTCCCCCTCCCCGCCTCCCTGCCCCACCGTAACTCCCTCCACGGCCCGCGGCTGCTTATAAGTGTTGCTAACTCTTATTCATTTACAGCATGTTAACATACTGTCACCATTCGCTTTTTATGTACTAGTAACTATGCTGGTAATTTTGCTACTGATAATATGTGTACTTGTATTCTCCACCCTGCTTCTCCCCCTCCCCGCCTCCCTGCCTCACCGTAACTCCCTCCACGGCCCGCGGCTGCTTATAAGTGTTGCTAACTCTTATTCATTTACAGCATGTTAACATACTATCACCATTCGCTTTTTATGTACTAGTAACTATGCTGGTAATTTTGCTACTGATAATATGTGTACTTGTATTATCTAAGATACTACGCCTGAGAAGACGGCATTAGTAAATAAACATTTCAAATACACATGTGTTCTTCTTAACTCCATGTTCTGGTTTCTAAGAAATATATAACGACCGACTGTTCATGAGTTCCACGTATCCTGAGGTACTATAAGTTCATATTCTGGATTGTCTAAACATTGAGAGTTTGTTATATCCAATGTGACACTGTACCTAGCTTGCTAAGGAGTTTTTGATTACTAACGTGAGTTTTGGGACACCCTAATTCGCCGAGGTTCCAATCCTCTGTCCACAGTTCTGTGTGAGAACAGAAACCCTGCGACAGGGGCACCCCCGACCCTTGCTGGAGCTTCATCACACTTGCGATACAACTCCAGCAATGCGCCACCTTTACGGCACAGATACATCACGCATCTGTGCTGTTTTTGCCCCATGATGCGCCGCATTGTAAATGCAGCACACCATAGGTGACGGAACAGCGGCACAGAATGACTAACACATCCCTGGTGATGCGCCAGTCATCATAAATGTATCCCTATGCTTCTTATCTTGTTAGAGATGAACCGCCATATGTATCATCAAAGTTTTTTGCATTTTCTAAATAGCGAACTTTAAGGAATAAATAGCGATTCTTTACCATTCCTAGTTTGCGATTAGCTATTTGCTAATTACAAATTACCCATTCATTTCCTTCATTTCCATAGGGCGGTTGGACTCACTTTTAGCTCGAACGGCTGAATGGATTTCCACGAAACTTGGCAAAATTGTAGGGACTGGTAGCCCGATGTGCCTTTGCTATGTCTCAAGATATATGCTCCAGTGGTTTTTACGAAAATTAACTTTGAAAAATATATATTGGGCTACATTGGCCTATATATATGTTGGAGCCCAAATGTAGCCCAATGTAGCCCAATGAAGCCCAATGTAGCCCAATGTAGCCCAAAGATGGCCGCCAGACACACAAAAAAACAAATGTAGCCCAAATATCAGCCAGATGTAGCCCAACTATAGCCCAGTGACAGAATGACCAATCAGCTTCGCAAACCTCCGTTACGCGAAGCGGAGCGCTGTTACAGATATATATCTTTTTTTGAACGTTAATTTCTCAAAATCCACTGGAGCACATATATTGAGACCTAGCAAAGGCACATCGGGCTACCAGTCCCTAATATTTTGCCAAGTTTCGTGCAAATCCATTCAGCCGTTCGATTATTATTATTATTATTTTTTTTGCCCCGCGGGGCCCTTTTAAAACCTCCACATCAAACCTAGGGGGTCAGCGAGGATCTACTATGCCCCCTTATGGTTATTTCCCCCTTTGTTTTGGCCTCCTCTTGTCTCTCGATCCTACCGAGAGACAAGATGGCGGCCGCTACGGACTTTTTGGAATGTTGACAGACGCCAGAGAACCAATCAGCTTCGCTTCACAAAGCTCCGTTGCGCGAAAAGTACGCGTCCTGGGACGCTGCCCGGTCCGCTGTTACAGATATATATCTTTTTTTAAACGTTAATTTCTCAAAATCCACTGGAGCACATATATTGAGACCTACAAAAGGCACATCGGGCTACCAGTCCCTACAATTTTGCCAAGTTTCGTGCAAATCCATTCAGCCGTTCGGGCTAAAAGTGTGGCCAACCGCCCTATGGAAAACTCAATGTTAAAAACACGTTTTGGGACCCCCCTTTTTTCTTGGCCCCCCCTTGACGAACCCCCCCCAAATTTTCAAGGGCTGCTCAGAAACAAAATGTGCCATTTTCCTGAAAATTTCAGCCAATTCCGTCCACAAACGCCAAAGTTATTAGACATAGAATTTTCAAAAATCCCATAGAGAAAAAATCCTAACTATATATACCTACTGGCGACCGCCAGTAGGTAATATATATACATACATATATAAACATATATAATCTGCATATCTATATAAATACAAATATAAATGCATGCATACATATACATATATATGCATACATATGCATTTTATTTACATGAACGTTTTAAAAACACTAATAAAAGCAAAGCTAAAAAACCACCTTATTTCAAACAGAATGGCTTTAACTTAAACGAGGGCGAGATCTATTGCATTTTCAATGCTTGGTTACTTTGGTTCCATCAAGAAGGCATTCAGATGTGTCACACATTTGCCATAAATTCTGAATGTTAGCACTCTAGTTGCTCATTAGATCACTGTAGTAAAGCTACTGCTCACCAGGGAAGTCTGCTGCTAATCATACTTTCTATGGCAAAATGAACCCCCTCATTTTGTTCCTTTTTAAATTAAATGTTTTCAGACTTATCACTTCATTCCAATCAAGATGGCTTCTGGTGTGCCATACTTTTGTCATGAGTAAGACTGTTAGCGCTCTAGTTGTTCTTTAGAACACTCTGGGACATTCTGTCATTGGGCTATACTTGGGTTTCATTTGGATGATATTTGGGCTACATTTGGGCTCTTTTGTCTCTGGTGGCCATCTTGGGAGACTGCATGTCAGAATTTTTTTATGAAATAGAAGAGGATTTGGGAAGTCACTCAAAATGTGCCCTAATTTTTCTTTCTGCAGCACTAATCATACTTTCTATGGCAAAATATACCCCCTCATTTTGTTCCTTTTTAAATTAAATGTTTTAAGAGTTACCACTTTATTCCAATCAAGATGGCTTCAGGTGTGCCATACCTTTGTAATAAGTAGGACTGTTAGCGCTCTAGTTGTTCTTTAGAACACTCTAGGAGGCTGCAGTAGAACACAAAGGAATCAACTGACAGTCTCTGTCCTTGTTGGATGTACATGTTTTACTGAGAATGTCAGACTTCATGCTCACATGACTGAGAAAGATAATGTGAATTTACAGAAAATATGCTTTCAGTTTAGCTCATAGATCCCCTTCCAAACCACTGTGGGAAAAGCATGAGATAATAGTTTTCTTTCAAACATGATTCATGATCTCCCAGCAGAAGGCTTTTTCACATGGTACAATCGCCTTAGAACTCACCACAATTCCTAAAATGAGTATGGTACCAGCAACAAATGATTTATAATGTAACTAAAGTCCTAAAACCCTCTATTAACTACAATGCTTTTTAATGAGGTGCTATCATGTATATTAGTCCCAAGATGGCTGCCAACACTTCTTGGATGAAGTGCTGACAGCCAATCAGATCTCACGATGAGATGTGTGGTTAGGCTCCGCCCAGATATATATGTGTTTTTGAAGTTAATTTTCATAAAAACCACTGGAGCAATTTTCACCAAATATAGCAAAGGCACTTCTGCGTACCAGTCCCTACAATTTTGCCAAGTTTGGTGTAATTCCGTTCAGCGGTTCGGGCTGTAGCCTTGTCAGAACGTCCTATGGAAATTAACATGGGGAAAACATGTTTTGGGACCCCCCTTTTTTCTCAGCCCCCACTTCATGAATCCCCCTGAAACTTTCAGGGAAGGAGCGCAGCGGAGCTGGCCATAATTTTGGAAAATTACACGCAAATTCCTCAACCGGTGCCAAAGTTATTTCCAATAGAATGTTGCAGATTTCCTATGGTAGCTAGGTCCTAACTATATATACCTACTGGCTATCGCCAGTAGGTAAAATATATATATATATATATATATATATATATATATATATATATATATATATATATGTATTACCTGCTGGCGGTCGCCAGTAGGTATATATAGTTAGGACCTAGTTGCCATAGGAAATGGCGAACATTCTATTGGGAGTAACTTTGGCGCTGATTGAGAGATGTGCCTGTAATTTTCCTTAAATTTGCCTCGCTGCGCTCCGCTACTTCCCTGAAAGTTTCGGGGGGATTCGTCAAACGTGTTTTCCCCATGGTAATTTCCATACGGACATTCTGACAAGGCTACAGGTCGAACGGCTGAACGGAATTACACCAAACTTGGCAAAATGGTAGAACCTGGTATGGAGCAGTGCCTTTTGTATGTTTGGTGTAAATCCGTCCAGTAGTTTTTGAGAAAATTGAATGCGCAAGTGAGTCCAATGCAATTTTGCATTGGACCTTTAGACACAGCTACAGCCCGAACGGCTGAATGGAATTACTGCAAACTTGGCAAAATTGTAAAGACTGATATGCAATAGTTTATTTTGTATATTTGGTAAAAATCCCTCCAGTAATTGTTGAGAAAATTGACTTTTTTCAAATTATATATCTATATGCGGGACACGGTGCGCGCACGGGCGTGCTCCATCCGTGCACGTGCGCGGACCTTAGCGTGCGCGCGCGGAATTCTGATTGGCTGTTGGACGTCTGTTAACATTCCATTCAGTCGAAATAAGGAAGTGTTGTCCGCCATCTTGTTTTTGTGGCAGATGATAGTGGTTGTAATTAGAAGTTTAATAGTTGACAAGGAGGCAGGGTAGAGAATCCTGAGCCCCCTAGTTTTGTCATGGTGTCTGTAAAGGACCTCGAAGGTTGAATTTTTTTTTTTTTAAATTAAAAATCGCGGGGTCCGCGCACCGTGCGCGGACCGCGGCTCAAAAAGACAAAAAAGAAATACATTAAAATAACAAGTTTCAGTGTTTAGATGTTGGTTGAGTGCAACATTGAGTGATGACTCTTTCACTTTTGGGTTTAGGTAGGTGTTTTGTGGAGAGTTAGTATGGTAATTGGTAGAGAGCATTGGGGGTAGGTTGAAGATTATGTGAGTTTGAATGTGTTGATAACTTGAACCATTAAAATGTTTCTTTGGTTTTGATTTTGTGTGTGATGAAATGTGATTGGCTGGGTATTTGAATATGTATGAAAAATGAGAGGGAAACACAGCCATTTTGAGATTTTAGTGTTTGAGGTATACTTCTGAGGTGTGAGATTGAGACAGAATTTACTGTACAACAGTTTTCTAGAAGGTGAGTTGTTAATTTGTAAGAAGAACTCTGTTGTTCACTTTAAGTTAATAGGAAAAATGTTTTCTGTTAGTTATTTAATGTTTTTCTGTTATACTTATGGATTGAGTAGGGCAACGTCAGATGCAGTGCTTTATATTTCTAATTCTTGCTTGATACTATACATTGTCCAGGGTAACACAGCCATTTTGTGACTATAGTGTCTGAGGTACTTTTGTGTGGACATTTTGGTGTTCAATTTCTGGTGTGAGATTTACACAGTAGTGCCCTATCTCACTCTTACCCTGCAACATATCACTGTCTTTTTCTTTCTTTTAATAGTACACTTACATCAATAATGGTTGAAAATGAAGAGTCATTTGACATCGTTATAGAAATTTTTGTGACTGTTATTGAGGATGTTCCTGTTGATGAGAGTAATCCTGAAGGAGAGCTTTATGATGGAGGAGATGGCATGGACGATTTCTATGATAATCATTGGATTCAGATTTAATGGAAGCTTTGGAGTTCATTGAGTTTGAGGATTCTTTTTGGGAGATTTTGAATAATGACATTGCTGATGATGCAATCTTAGACGATCATTCCCAACAATAAATTTAAATTTAGTAAATAAATATTGTATGAGAATTTATACTTAACTAAATGTAATTTATGAGGTAGTAGCAAACTGATAATCTTTTGTGTTACATAGTAAGTTTACTCATAAATACTTCCGTTCTTCCCCAAAATTTTCTTAAATGTGTATTTGACATCTCATCTTCATGTCCTGCATCCTTTCTCTCACTGTCTGTCTCTGATGCAAAAGATTGCAACATAAGTAAGTTTAAAGAACAGCAAGTGTGTCTCAACAGAGTAGGAAATCATGCAGTAAGCGCTGTTTCTCTTTCTTTTAATAGTACACTAACATAAAATGATGAATGAAAATGAGGAGCCTACCAACATCTTCTTTGAAATAACAGCAACGTTTACTGAGGCAACTTATTCTGAGGTGTATATTGATCCTATAGATGAAACAAATGAAGAAGAACATGAAGCAGATACCATGGCAGATTTTTTTGATGAAACACTAGATATGGAATTAATGGAATGTGTAAACGTTGTCGAGTTTGACGAATCAATTTCAGACACTTTAATGGATGACATTTCTGATGAAGAAATCCTACAAGTTCTTTTAGATTTTGAAAATTCTGATAAATAAATTTTAATTTAGTAAATAAAAAATTGTTTTGAAAATTATACTTATTTAAATGTAATTTATGAGGTAGTAGCAAAGTGATACAATTTTGTATTCTTCATTTCCTGTATCCTTTCTGTCACTGACTGTCTCTGATGCACTAGTTTACAACATAAGTAAGTATATAGAACAGCAAGTGTGTTTCACCAGAGTAGGAACTCATGATCCCCTACGCCAATTCTGACCACACATTGAGAAAGGAAGGAATCATGTGAACAAATCTGTTTCTGCTTTCCTGAAAGACTATACTATGGATTCAATACACCACAATAACTTGCATTACAACATACAAGGTATCTACAGAGGAGACGATGTCCATTTCCATTTTGTTTTATTTTCACTTCACCTCTCTTTCCTTTCTTTGCTCCCTTACTCATTAACCTTCCCTCACTCACCTTATTCCACTTCACTTACTCCTTCTTTCACTCCCTTTGAACTCTGACATCCTCACTTCTCTTTCTTCACTGTCTCTCTGATAGCCCTACTTCCTCTGTCCCTTCACTGTCTCACTGCCCTTCCCTTACACTCACTCTGTTTAACTCACCCACACTCCATCACTTGTCTTTCTTTGCTCCCTCACTAAGCCCCCTTCTCTCACTCTTTCCTTCACTCCCTCTGTGTCCTCACTCCCTTTGTCTCACACTCATTCACCATCTCTCTTTTGACTGTGCTATGTCTTCCTTTGCTTGTTCCATGTTTCTCTGTGTGTGTGCCATCTTACCCTCTGTCTGCACAATATATGCATGTGCGTTTGTCACCTTACCCTTTGCTTGACCCTCTCACCCTCTACTTGTTCTATCTCACTCTCTGCCTGCACCATCTTACTCTCTATCTGTGGCATGTGTCCCTCTGTATGTGCCATCTATCCTTCTTGACTCTTAATCTCCTTCCTTCTCTCTTGTATTGTGAAATATACATTGTATGCATTATAATTTAATTGTTTCTTGTGTTTTACAGATATTATATTTTTTTTAAATAATTTCTTTAAGTTTTTTTATATCTTAGAAGGTAAGTATAAGAAATAAAAAACTTTTTTCGCATCAGTGTCTAAGTTTTCATTATTTATAAGGTAAGTATGAGAATCAAAAATAAGTTTGTTATCACTCTCTTATTGTGACAGAATAACTGCCTCACTCTTTCTCAGTCCCTTGCTCCCTCTCTCTCTACATGTGTCTCCCTTACAGTTAATCTTCTTTGCTCTCTCTTTCTACCACTCCTCCTCTTTACCTCAGTCAGTTTCCCTCTTTCTTTCTTTTGTTTAGTTTGATCTTATTCTCCTTCCTTCACTCTGTTATCCATTTCTTACCTGTTAGTAAACCTTCATTTATTGGCACTGCACTTCCTCCAGTGCACTTCCTTCTCTCTGTTTCTCACACCTCTTCCCTTTTGTGTTCACTTTTGTTTATTTATTTATTTATTTATTTTTTGCAGAGTTTTATATAGCGCGAACTAGACTCGAACCGAATCAGGTATCAGAGCGCTTTACATAGTACCAATTATGTTACATGAGGACGAACACACATTCATTTTTAGGCACGGGGAGATTAACCGCTATATGTATCAAGCTATTTAGCATTCGCAAAGGCCGAAATTCTGCGAATTTCGGCCTTTGCGAATGCTAAATAGACAAATGGAATGTATCAAACAAGTTTGATGCAAAATAAGGATTAGCAAAATTTGCTAATCCTTATTTTGCGATTGCACTTAAGGAATTGCAAATTTTGCGATTCCTTAAATGCAATGTATCAAACAAATAAAATGCAAAAAATGCCATTAAGGAGTAGCAAATTACCACCAACTTCTAGTTGGTGGTAATTTGCGAATTCTTATCAAAAATCATTTTTGATAAAAACCAAAGGTGCCATATGACGCCCATACATGCCCTTAGGGCATGTATGTGCGCCATATGCCCCCAAATGTCTTTTTCAGGGGTGCAGCAGGGTGTTCTTGAGACACCCCTGCACCCTTGGAAACATCCCTAATTTGCGATCAGCAAAGTGCTAATTGCAAATTGCACTTTCATTCCTATGGGCCTCCTGGCCCATGGAAATGAAGGGGTAATTTGCGATTGACAATTTGCTAATCTCAAATTAAGGAATGCTAAGGAATCGCTATTGGAAAGCGATTTTGTACATACATACCGTTTTGCATTTCCTAAATAGCGATTCCTTAAAATTCGCTATTTAGGAAATGCAAAATGGTTTGTTGATACATATAGCGGTAAGTGATTTGCCCAGAATCACAGGAGGTTTTGGCGTCGTTACCGAGACTCGAACCCAGGTCCCCAGGTCCGAGGTCGAGCGCCCTAGCTGTTCGGCCAACTCCTCTCCCCTCTCTTTACACTTCTTTGTTTGAAAACAGTGCCACAGGCCCTTAAATATTCGTTAGTTACCACCGAATACTATACGGCCTCAAGGCCCACAGGAATCAATGGCAATTACCGAATCGGTAAATACCGATTCGGTAAAATGACTGAATTATACAGATTCGGTAATTTCAAAAGACAAATTACATACATCCCATTCACCTACTCTTAACTATTGAAGTGGTATGATTTGGAACGCGATGTAGGTAGGCATTTACCGGTCGGTAACGGCTGAATTTGGCCGTTACTGACCGGTAAATGCCTTTTCCTATGTAGGAGGCATTATTTACAGATTTGGTATTTTTACCGATTCTGCATTTACCGAATCAGTAAAATTACCGAATCGGTAAATACAGACTCGGTAAAAATACCAAATCTGTAAATTCTAATGTAGGTAGCACTGTTGATAGTGCTAGAGGCATCTAAGAATTCGTTATTTACCACTCAATACAATTGGGTGGTAAATAAGGAATTCCAGTGTACATGCACATCTGTGCTTGTACACCTGTGCCATGTGGCACACATACATTCCCTAAGGGCATGTATGTATGTCACATTGCACACAAGTAAAAAACAGGGGTGCTACAGGGTGTCAAAGTGACACCCTGTTCCCTCTGGAAGGATTCGGTATTTACGATTCGGTAATTACCGAATCAGTATTTGCCATTGATTCCTATGGGCTTCAAGGCCCATAGGAATCAATGGCAAACACAGATTCGGTAATTACCGAATTTTACCGAATCGGTAATTAATTCAGTAAAAATACCTACATCCCCATTGCCAGTTCTTAAATACCGAATCCCAGATAGAAGTGGTAATCTGGGATTACCTACATTGGGCCCACGGTATTTATGAGTAGGTACATCGAGATTACGTACATCTGGCTCTTTGAGTTGTAACATATTTATATACATATATTACATTTCAGTGCTTTGGAAGTAGTACAGTATACTATAGGTAAACACCTTATAGGTTTATGCTGTACCACATTCTTATAGTTTTGCACTTTGACATTCACTATGACAAACTTTTACATACAAACATAGAAATTTAGTTCTTTCTTCAACCAGTAGAGGTAGTTCTAAAAAGAACTGGGGTTTTTTTTGGTTTTGTTTTGCTTGAAAAACGTAGAAAAGTGAACTTTTACACAAAATAATTGTTCAACAGGAACAAACTATGAAATTGAAAGAAAAAAATTATTTGATGCATCTGTGGTTCCTGTTTTTCTGTAAAATTACTTCAATGGACCGTTGTCCGAAGGCTACTAATTTACTGCAATTTATGCATTGCATCATTAAATTTTTCAGTTCTGGCTGAATGTTCGCCACCATTCAAGATGGCATTGGTGGTACTCCGGTTCTTGCTGTAGATGTACTAGGAGAAGAGTCCTCCTCCCGAGATCTTTGCACCACAGCTCTACTCCAATTGTTGTGGTGCATATTCTTTTCATGGCGTTCCATGGTGTGGGTTCCAAATGAATATTTCTTATTTGGATTTCCTCTTGATAACACTGTGTTACAGATCTTGCAGGTGACCAGGGGTGCATTTACCTTCTTTTGATGTTCTGGAAAACTGAAAAATTTCCAGACTATGGACTCCTTCTTCTTACTTGGGTGAGGGTCCTCTTCAACAAACTCTTCATTAGAAGAATGGTCAGACTCTGGATGTTCAGCCATTTGCAAGTATTTTTCTGTAGCTAGGAGCTGTAGAAAAAAGGTGTTGCTTCGCTGAAAGCCAAAGAAGAATGATGAACATCGGAGGGGTTTTTCAACAATTGGAGTAGGAAGTATTATAAACCAATTAAATCTTTTGGTTTAAGGTCACATGGTTGGACGTAAGCTTACGGAGCTCTTACGTTGCGTTTACGGGGCGCTTACGTAAGCTTACGTTGCGTTTACGGGGAGCTTACGTCATCTTACGGAGCGTTTACGTAGTACGCACCCTCGTGAGATTTATAATTGCTTAAATAAAGTTATATATGGTCTTTAAAAGTTTAAATTAACATGTTCTTTATTATCCCAGATAATGTGTACCTTTACATTGTGCCATGAATACGTAGATATAACGATTTAAAGTTTATAAAACTTTCGGGGGTAAGAGCTCGGAGCTTTTACGGTGCGCGGACGGAGCTCTTACGTTGCGTGCACTTGCGACGCACCCTCGCTAGATTTATTACTACTTTAAAAAGTAATATACTGTTGTTAAATGTTTGAAAAAACCATTTTCTACATTAAAGCAAATATTGTCTACCTTTAAAATCAACATTAAAAACGTAGATATTATGTTTTAGAAATTTTAAAAAATTTGTCGGGGTAAGAGCTCAGAGCGTTTACGGTGTGCTTTCGGAGCGCTTACGAAGCGCGGACCCTGTAATCATATAAAAAAAAACTTGAAAATAAAAATATATATATTCACTGAAAAAATCTATAGGTTTGAAGCCTTACATAGTTAGGTATTAGCAATTAAAAAACCTTGCAAATTCACTGAAAAAACCATAGGTTTCAGGTCATATATAGTAAGGTATTAGCATTTAAAAAAAAACATTGAAATTGCTCCTATATAGTTAGTTGGACTAACTATATTTCGCGCACCCGCAATCCACTGCTGATGATGTCACATATTACATCATTCATGACATGGTCAGTGACATCACTGATGACATCACTGATGACATCTCAAATGACATCACTGATGACATCACTGATGACATCTCAATTGACACGCCCCTTTTTACACCTCTCTCCAATGCAGCCCCCGGGCACGTTTGCAGAGGGGGAACTAATTCCCCTTGCATACTGGGGGTCCATGGGGGCCAACTAGCCCAGCAGGAACCTCCAGTAAGCGCCAGGGGGCTGCATTGCAGAGAGGTGTAATGAGGCCACCCTCCTTTTTATACCTCTCTGCAACGCAGCCCCCTGACACGTTTGCAGAGGGGTAACCAATTTCCCTTGCATACTGTGGGTCCATGGGGGCCAACTAGCCCACCTAGAACCTAGAGTATGCGCCAGGGGGCTGCGTTGCTTTGCCCCGTGGGTGGTGGTTCCCGGGGCAGTGTGGGGGGGATTGGGGCCACCCACACTTCTTTTTCACTATGCCCCTGGGATTTGGTCATCCTGAGGGTAATTTGAAAAAAAGCAGACCGGGTTTTAAAAAAAGAAATTGGGGCCTTGGGGGTCCTTGTGGGACCACCTGAGCAGGCCTAGGGGGTCAAGCTGTTTCTACCCTGCCCCCTTTTTGCGTTCTACATGTTTGTTTTTCTGCTTTCTTGTGCCTCGGTCTACCGAGCACAAGATGGCTGCCAACACTTCCTGGTTTGGAGTGTTCACAGCTAATGAGCATGCAGCTCGTACTCGGAAAGGTACGCATACGGTACTCATTCAGTACTTGTACGGTACTCGTACCCCGTGATTTTTGTCCCAAAAAAATTGGGGGGGGACTTGAGGGTACTTGTGGGACCCCCTGAGCAGGCGTAGGGGGCCAGGGTGTTTCGTTTGTTTTTATGCTTTCTTGTGCCTCAGTCTACCGAGGCACAAGATGGCTGCCAACACTTTCTGGTTTTGAATGTTCACAGACAGTTGACAGCCAACTAGCAGTCAGCTTGTGCTCGGGAAGGTACAGAGTACAGTAAGCTTACAGTAAGCTTACCGTAACTCCTCCAACATATATCTAGGATTTTACCTATGATTTTCTCACAAACTACTGAACGGATTTACACCATTGTCTTGATCATCTTGATCTGCGAACAGAACTATACCTTTTTGCCAAGTTTGGTGTAATTCCGTTCAGCCGTTCGGGCTGTAGCCCTGGCTAAAGGTCCTATGGAAATTGCATGGGGAAAACACATTTTGGGACCCTCCTTTTTTCTCGGCCCCCACTTCACAAATCACCCCCAAACTTTCAGGGAAGGAGCGGAGCGGAGCAGGCCATTTTCGTAGAACAATTCGCAAAGATTTGTCCACCGGCGCCAATGTTATTCCAAATAGAATGTTGCGGATTTCCTACGGAAAATAGGTTTTAACTATAACTACCTACTGGCAACCGCCAGTAGGTAATATATATATATATGTATATATATATATATATATATATATATATATATATATATATATATATATATATATATATATATATATATCACGCACAATCCCTTCAAAGAAAAGATGAGAGGCCACAAGGGGAGTAAGGAACAGACAAGCCGTTTATTTCAGAAGTCCCAGCAATGGCGAATGCATTTCGGCGTGATAGCCTTCTTCAGCGCCTTCCTTTGAAACGAACCATTCCCTAATGAGCTCCTCCTGTGTATAAATACCTGCAGGCACTGAGTTCCCTCCCCCTAATGCGTTCAGCACAGCAATGGCAGTCCGTGTTGATTGCTACGGACTCCAAATCCCAGCATGCACAGTCTCGGCAAAATCAGGTAGCTGGTGTGGAGGAGTGGAAAAATCATGGATTAGTGCCCGCTGCAGGAGGGCGGGGTGGTCGAAGAACAACGAACATCAGGGTGCCAGTCCTGTGTCCCCTCTAGCTGCAGCAGCCAGTCCTCCAGGTCAGACGTAAAACAGGGGCAGTCAAATGAGAGACAGCTTGCCCCATCGAGATGAAATATCTCAGTCTGCTTCCTCCGGCCTGAGATTCTTGGCGGACCTCGGGAATATCGATCCCTCGATTAGAAAAAAGCTGCAAGCAGCGTGGTGCCAGTTTGATCCCGAGTCACTTGTTGCTGCAGGGCCATCCCTTCTGCTCGTCTGGCAAGCGCAGTATACATCACGTACAATCCCTTCAAAGAAAAGATGAGAGGCCACAAGGGGAGTAAGGAACAGACAAGCCGTTTATTTCAGAAGTCCCAGCAATGGCGAATGCATTTCGGCGTGATAGCCTTCTTCAGCGCCTTCCTCTGAAACGAACCATTCCCTAATGAACTCCTCCTGTGTATAAATACCTGCAGGCACTGAGCTCCCTCCCCCTAATGCGTTCAGCACAGCAATGGCAGTCCATGTTGATTGTTACGGACTCCAAATCCCAGCATGCACAGTCTCTGCAAAATCAGGTAGCTGGTGTGGGGGAGTGGAAAAATGATGGATTAGTGCCCGCTGCAGGAGGGCGGGGTGGTCGAAGAACAACGAACATCATCATATATGTGTGTATATATATATATATATATATATATATATATATATATGAGTAACCACCTCTTCCACAAGAAAAGAGCCGTGACCCAGAAGGGAGAAACACAGGAGCACTTTATTGGACAAAAGTCTCGGGCGAATGCATTTCAGAGATTTCTGCCTTCCTCAGCGCCCCTCGCCAGCTGCTCCTTGTGCTGTGAAGCATCGTCCTGTCACGCTGTTGTAAACGGTTGCCAAGCTCCACCCCCAAGGTGTAATTCGGCCATCCTGTGTAGTCCCATGTAGTGGAACTACACTTCCCACAATGCCTCAATGTTGTGCTTCATGGAAATTGGAAAGTGCTGTGGGGTGATGTGGTTGGAGTAGGATTCCGTGACAGGCACAGCCCTCGAAGTCCATTGGGAGGTGAGGCAAATGTTCAGTTCGGTGCCCCCTCGAGTCCCCCTTCCCATGACCGCCGCAACCTCTCCACCTGGTGTCCTTCGCGGGGGTTGGCACAGGGAACCCGGTCACCCAAGAAGAAGATATGAATATCCTCTAACCGCGTCTGTCAGCCAAGCGTCCTGGTGGGTACTGGACAGTATTGCTAACGCAAAAAAAGATGGTGTCTCCACCGAGCTAGCCAGCAAGTCCAGACCACTTCAGCGGCAGGGGTACACGTGAATGCGCCCTGGCTTAGCGCACAATGTCTGAGTAACCACCTCTTCCACAAGAAAAGAGCCGTGACCCAGAAGGGAGAAACACAGGAGCACTTTATTGGACAAAAGTCTTGGGCGAATGCATTTCGTCAATTTCTGCCTTCCTCAGCGCCCCTCTCCAGCGGCTCCTATATATATATGGTGAAGCAATGGCGGTTAGAACTGGAGCGATCAGCAGCGGGTGCGTGCGAGGGACCAACCACAGGTCCAGTAATCTTTTTTTCACAAAGTTGTACGCTGCATTTATTCAGCAAACTCCACAATCAGTCTGTCACACCGACGTGTTTTGGGCACACGCACTTTCTCACGGTTAAGTGGCACTACTTTTTTCTCTGTTTATAAAGGCTATGCGTTTCAAAATCCGTCCCATAGAATTCTGGGATTGGTAGTTTCTATATATGTATATAACAAAGTAACATCTTTTGTGACAGTTATCAACATAATTTTGCAAACACATTACATGACACAATTTTATAATACAACTGCACTTTGATCTACATGTTTATATGCTTGTGGTTGTCGGTATAGTACCTGTTTTTCACCAGTTATGGAAAACATTAGTGCAGTTGTATATTAAACCGATTTATCACATTTTCTTGTATGTAGTCCTATGTGTTAACATTAGGTATAGTACCAAACGTTTCCTAATTTGTATTTACAATGGCTATTCTCCTACTTATGTCAACCCATTAGCTCAACACTGTCTTTGTCGTATGATGTTAATCATCTCAGTTTTGGCATTCACATGATTGATTATGATACTTCTTGTACCAAGTTCTTGCTACAAATGTACAAAGAGTTCCTCATCAAGGTTCATCCCCCTCGGGATCTTAGTTTTCATACGAATTATGTACTTTGATTCTAGTTGGCGTAATTTCAATTTTCGATCCCCCAGTCTCTCATTTTGTTCTATATTGTCTATTCCAAAAAAGCACATTTTCTTCCAATCTCCACCTTGGCATTCGAGCATATGCTTAGCTGTCGCATATGTAATGTCTCTGTTCTTTACAGCTCTTATATGTTCAAGCATTCTCTTCTTTAGGGCACAGATTGTGCTTCCTATGTACATTTGTGCACAGTCACATTGAATTATGTATACTTCATATTGAGTAGTACAAGTTATTTTTGTTTTTATTTCAATTAGTCGTCCTTCTGGGTCTCTAAAGGATTTTACATTCTTACCAATTTTACACGCTTTGCAACGTCCACATTTGTTAAATCCATTTTGTTGTTCCTCAAGCCAGTAGGTAGATTTCATGCTTGGAGTTTCAAAGTCGCTTCTTACGAGCATGTCTTTTAAAGAGGGTACTTTTCTGAACGAAAGTTTAGGCACATTTCCCAAAATGTTCTTTAGATCAGCATCTTGTTGTAGTAATGGCCAATATTTTTGTACACATCCTCGTATTTTGTGTGCCTCCTTGCTGTAATGTAAGATCAATCTTGGTATTTCGTCTGTGTTTTTTGCAATTTGCGGTTTTTGTATTAGGATCTCTGATCTCGGTTTTAGTTTAATTTTTTCCATATTTTTGTTTAGTTCTCTTTTACTGTATCCTCTCCCTTCTAGCCTGGACGCACATTTGGAAATTTGTGCATTTGATTCTTCTTCCTTGGAACAGTGTCTTTTCATTCTTACAAATTCTCCAAATGGAATGTTGTTTATTACTTACTTCGGATGGAAACTTACAAGCATGTAGGATACTGTTGGTTGCCGTACTTTTTCTATAAAGTGTGGTATTTATTTGATCATTTTCAATGTAAACTGTAATGTCCAAGTAATCAACCCTGCTTTTACTTGTGTTACATGTAAATGATAGTCCTACATCGTTATTGTTTAGTTTGGAGAAATATTGCATGAATTCTGTTTTTGTTCCATTACATATGAGGAAGAGATCGTCGATGTATCTCGACCATAACATTATTTTTTCCAGTTCTTGTTGATTGTCCGGTCCCCATGCTATCTCCTTCTCCCACCAACCCATAGTAAGGTTTGCATAGTTTGGGGAGAAGGAGACGCCCATTGCGCATCCGCATAGTTGTTGGTAGATATTCCGATTGAAGAGGAAAATATTGTTGTTAAGGCATGTATTGATTAGGGTTAACAGCATGGCTGAGTGTTCCAATTGTGATATGTTCCTTTGTTTGAGAAAGTAGGCACAGGCATTTAGTCCTATTGTATGTCTGATTGATGTGTATAACGATACAACATCTATTATTTCCAAATAAGGTCGCACACTGCTCGTCCCATCAGCGTGTGACCCTGGAGCATGATGGTCGATGTAGTAGGTATCAGCGGGTGCGCTTCTACCCGAGTATTGAGTCTTGAGTGTGTTCACTGGTGTGCTTGCTATCCCTGGACACGTGTTTCGCGGTTATTACCGCTCGTCAGCAGGGATTAGGCGTGTGCACGGGTTGCTGCGTGGGCTGCTGAAAATATTTATAGGTCCAGATACCTCTTATGGCGCGCAGGTGTGGTGTCTCGAGGTCGTCACCTCCACCGGCTCAAGGGAGCCTGAATAAATAGTATTTCCAAATGAGGTCACACACTGCTCGTCCCATCAGTGTGTGACCCCGGAGCATGATGGTCGATGTAGTAGGTATCAGCGGGTGCGCTTCTACCCGAGTCTTGAGTCTTGAGTGTGTTCACTGGTGTGCTTGCCATCCCTGGACATGTGTTTCGCGGTTATTACCGTTCGTCAACAGGAATTAGGCGTGTGCACGGGTTGCTGCGTGGGCTGCCGAAAAAATTTATAGGTCCAGATACCTCTTATGGCGCGCAGGTGTGGTGTCTCGAGGTCGTCACCTCCACCGTCTCAAGGGAGCCTGAATAAATAGTATTTTCAAATGAGGTCGCACACTGCTCGTCCCATCAGCGTGTGACTCCGGAGCATGATGGTCGATGTAGTAGGTATCAGCGGGTGCGCTTCTACCCGAGTCTTGAGTCTTGAGTGTGTTCACTGGTGTGCTTGCCATCCCTGGACACGTGTTTCGCGGTTATTAACGCACGTCAGCAGGGATTAGGCATGTGCACGGGTTGCTGCGTGGTATGTGAGTAGTGTGCGACCCCACCCCCATTTGTAATGTTAAAGCTCCCTCGAGCAGTTGGCTGACGAGCCTGGGACCCCGCACCTGCGCGCCTGAGTGGTACTAAACCTGGCAATATTTGGCAGCCACCGGCAACCCCAGAACACGGCCTAATTCCTGCTGATGAGGGGTAAATACCCCGAAACACGTGTCCAGGGATGGCGAAGATAGCGAAGATAGCAGAGAATCGAAAGATGCATCACGGAACACGTACTACACTTACTACAGTCCTTAGGGGCAATCCCGCTGGTGTGTGAGTAGTGTGTGACCCCACCTCCATTTGTAATGTTAAAGCTCCCTCGAGCAGTTGACTGACGAGCCTGGGACCCCGCACCTGCGCGCCTGAGTGGTACTAAATCTGGCAATATTTGGCAGCCACCGGCAACCCCAGAACACGGCCTAATCCCTGCTGACGAGGGGTAAATACCCCGAAACAAGTGTCCAGGGATGGCGAAGATAGCAAAGATAGCAGAGAATCGAAAGATGCATCGCGGAACACAAACTACACTTACTACAGTCCTTAGGGGCGATCCCGCTTGTGTGTGAGTAGTATGCGACCGCACCCCCATTTGTAATGTTAAAGCTCCCTCGAGCAGTTGGCTGACGAGCCTGGGACCCCGCACCTGCGCGCCTGAGTGGTACTAAACCTGGCAATATTTGGCAGCCACCAGCAACCCCAGAACACAGCCTAATCCCTGCTGATGAGGGGTAAATACACTGAAACACGTGTCCAGGGGTGGCAAAGATAGCGAAGATAGCAGAGAATCGAAAGATGCATCGCGGAACACGAACTACACTTACTACAGTCCTTAGGGGCGATCCCGCTGGTGTGTGAGTAGTGTGCGACCCCACCCCCATTTGTAATGTTAAAGCTCCCTCGAGCAGTTGACTGACGAGCCTGGGACCCCGCACCTGCGCGCCTGAGTGGTACTAAATCTGGCAATATTTGGCAGCCACCGGCAACCCCAGAACACGGCCTAATCCCTGCTGATGAGGGGTAAATACCCCGAAACACGTGTCCAGGGATGGCAAAGATAGCGAAGATAGCAGAGAATCGAAAGATGCATCGCGGAACACAAACTACACTTACTACAGTCCTTAGGGGCAATCCCGCTGGTGTGTGAGTAGTGTGTGACCCCACCTCCATTTGTAATGTTAAAGCTCCCTCGAGCAGTTGACTGACGAGCCTGGGACCCCGCACCTGCGCGCCTGAGTGGTACTAAATCTGGCAATATTTGGCAGCCACCGACAACCCCAGAACACGGCCTAATCCCTGCTGATGAGGGGTAAATACCCCGAAACAAGTGTCCAGGGATGGCGAAGATAGCGAAGATAGCAGAGAATCGAAAGATGCATCGTGGAACATGAACTACACTTACTACAGTCCTTAGGGGCAATCCCGCTTGTGTGTGAGTAGTGTGCGACCCCACCCCCATTTGTAATGTTAAAGCTCCCTCGAGCAGTTGGCTGACGAGCCTGGGACCCCGCACCTGCGCGCCTGAGTGGTACTAAACCTGGCAATATTTGGCAGCCACCGGCAACCCCAGAACACGGCCTAATCCCTGCTGATGAGGGGTAAATACCCTGAAACACGTGTCCAGGGGTGGCAAAGATAGCGAAGATAGCAGAGAATCAAAAGATGCATCGCGGAACACGAACGACACTTACTACAGTCCTTAGGGGCGATCCCGCTGGTGTGTGAGTAGTGTGCGACCCCACCCCCATTTGTAATGTTAAAGCTCCCTCGAGCAGTTGGCTGACGAGCCTGGGACCCTGCACCTGCGCGCCTGAGTGGTACTAAACCTGGCAATATTTGGCAGCCATGGGCAACCCCAGAACACGGCCTAATCCCTGCTGATGAGGGGTAAATACCCCGAAACACGTGTCCAGGGATGACGAAGATAGCGAAGATAGCAGAGAATCGAAAGATGCATCGCGGAACACGATCTACACTTACTACAGTCCTTAGGGGCGATCCCGCTGGTGTGTGAGTAGTGTGCGACCCCACCCCCATTTGTAATGTTAAAGCACCCTCGAGCAGTTGGTTGACGAGCCTGGGACCCCGCACCTGCGCGCCTGAGTGGTACTAAACCTGGCAATATTTGGCAGCCACCGGCAACCCCAGAACACGGCCTAATTCCTGCTGATGAGGGGTAAATACCCCGAAACATGTGCCCAGGGATGGCGTAGATAGCGAAGATAGCATAGAATCGAAATATGCATCGTGGAACACGAACTACACTTACTACAGTCCTTAGGGGCGATCCCGCTGGTGTGTGAGTAGTGTGCGACCCTACCCCCATTTGTAATGTTAAAGCTCCCTCGAGCAGATGGCAGACGAGCCTGGGACCCCGCACCTGCGCGCCTGAGTGGTACTAAACCTGGCAATATTTGGCAGCCACCGGCAACCCCAGAACAAGGCCTAATCCCTGCTGATGAGGGGTAAATACCCCGAAACACGTGTCCAGGGATGGCGAAGATAGCGAAGATAGCAGAGAATCGAAAGATGCATAGCGCAACACGAACTACACTTACTACAGTCCTTAGGGGCGATCCCGCTGGTGTGTGAGTAGTGTGCGACCCCACCCCCATTTGTAATGTTAAAGCTCCCTCGAGCAGTTGGCTGACGAGCCTGGGACCCCGCACCTGCGCGCCTGAGTTGTACTAAACCTGGCAATATTTGGCAGCCACCGGCAACCCCAGACCACGGCCTAATCCCTGCTGATGAGGGGTAAATACCCCGAAACACGTGTCCAGGGATGGCGAAGATAGCGAAGATAGCAGAGAATCGAAAGATGCATCGCGGAACACGAACTACACTTACTACAGTCCTTAGGGGCGATCCCGCTGGTGTGTGAGTAGTGTGCGACCCCACCCCCATTTGTAATGTTAAAGCTCCCTCGAGCAGTTGGCTGACGAGCCTGGGACCCCGCACCTGCGCGCCTGAGTGGTACTAAACCTCGCAATATTTGGCAGCCACCGGCAACCCCAGAACACGGCCTAATCCCTGCTGATGAGGGGTAAATACACTGAAACACGTGTCCAGGGGTGGCAAAGATAGCGAAGATAGCAGAGAATCGAAAGATGCATCGCGGAACACGAACTACACTTACTACAGTCCTTAGGGGCGATCCCGCTGGTGTGTGAGTAGTGTGCGACCCCACCCCCATTTGTAATGTTAAAGCTCCCTCGAGCAGTTGACTGACGAGCCTGGGACCCCGCACCTGCGGGCCTGAGTGGTACTAAATCTGGCAATATTTGGCAGCCACCGGCAACCCCAGAACACGGCCTAATCCCTGCTGATGAGGGGTAAATACCCCGAAACACGTGTCCAGGGATGGCAAAGATAGCGAAGATAGCAGAGAATCGAAAGATGCATCGCGGAACACGAACTACACTTACTACAGTCCTTAGGGGCAATCCCGCTGGTGTGTGAGTAGTGTGTGACCCCACCTCCATTTGTAATGTTAAAGCTCCCTCGAGCAGTTGACTAACGAGCCTGGGACCCCGCACCTGCGCGCCTGAGTGGTACTAAATCTGGCAATATTTGGCAGCCACCGGCAACCCCAGAACACAGCCTAATCCCTGCTGATGAGGGGTAAATACCCCGAAACAAGTGTCCAGGGATGGCGAAGATAGCGAAGATAGCAGAGAATCGAAAGATGCATCGCAGAACACGAACTACACTTACTACAGTCCTTAGGGGCGATCCCGCTTGTGTGTGAGTAGTGTGCGACCCCACCCCCATTTGTAATGTTAAAGCTCCCTCGAGCAGTTGGCTGACGAGCCTGGGACCCCGCACCTGCGCGCCTGAGTGGTACTAAACCTGGCAATATTTGGCAGCCACCGGCAACCCCAGAACACGGCCTAATCCCTGTTGATGAGGGGTAAATACCCTGAAACATGTGTCCAGGGGTGGCAAAGATAGCGAAGATAGCAGAGAATCGAAAGATGCATCGCGGAACACGAACGACACTTACTACAGTCCTTAGGGGCGATCCCGCCGGTGTGTGAGTAGTGTGCGACCCCACCCCCATTTGTAATGTTAAAGCTCCCTCGAGCAGTTGGCTGACGAGCCTGGGACCCTGCACCTGCGCGCCTGAGTGGTACTAAACCTGGCAAGATTTGGCAGCCACGGGCAACCCCAGAACACGGCCTAATCCCTGCTGATGAGGGGTAAATACCCTGAAACACGTGTCCAGGGATGGCGAAGATAGCGAAGATAGCAGAGAATCGAAAGATGCATCGCGGAACACAAACTACACTTACTACAGTCCTTAGGGGCGATCCCGCTGGTGTGTGAGTAGTGTGCGACCCCACCCCCATTTGTAATGTTAAAGCACCCTCGAGCAGTTGGCTGACGAGCCTGGGACCCCGCACCTGCGCGCCTGAGTGGTACTAAACCTGGCAATATTTGGCAGCCACCGGCAACCCCAGAACACGGCCTAATTCCTGCTGATGAGGGGTAAATACCCCGAAACATGTGCCCAGGGATGGCGAAGATAGCGAAGATAGCATAGAATCGAAATATGCATCGTGGAACACGAACTACACTTACTACAGTCCTTAGGGGCGATCCCGCTGGTGTGTGAGTAGTGTGCGACCCCACCCCCATTTGTAATGTTAAAGCTCCCTCGAGCAGTTGGCTGACGAGCCTGGGACCCCGCACCTGCGTGCCTGAGTGGTACTAAACCTGGCAATATTTGGCAGCCACCGGCAACCCCAGAACACGGCCTAATCCCTGCTGATGAGGGGTAAATACCCCGAAACACGTGTCCAGGGATGGCGAAGATAGCGAAGATAGCAGAGAATCGAAAGATGCATCGCGGAACACGAACTACACTTACTACAGTCCTTAGGGGCGATCCCGCTGGTGTGTGAGTAGTGTGCGACCCCACCCCCATTTGTAATGTTAAAGCTCCCTCGAGCAGTTGGCTGACGAGCCTGGGACCCCGCACATGCGCGCCTGAGTGGTACTAAACCCGGCAATATTTGGCAGCCACCGGCAACCCCAGAACACGGCCTAATCCCTGCTGATGAGGGGTAAATACCCCAAAACACGTGTCCAGGGATGGCGAAGATAGCGAAGATAGCAGAGAATTGAAAGATGCATCGCGGAACACAAACTACACTTACTACAGTCCTTAGGGGGCGATCTCGCTGGTGTGTGAGTAGTGTGCGACCCCACCCCCATTTGTAATGTTAAAGCTCCCTCGAGCAGTTGGCTGATGAGCCTGGGACCCCGCACCTGCGCGCCTGAGTGGTACTAAACCTGGCAATATTTGGCAGCCACCGGCAACCCCAGAACACGGCCTAATTCCTGCTGATGAGGGGTAAATACCCCGAAACACGTGTCCAGGGATGGCGAAGATAGCGAAGATAGCAGAGAATCGAAAGATGCATCGCGGAACACGAACTACACTTACTACAGTCCTTAGGGTCAATCCTGCTGGTGTGTGAGTAGTGTGTGACCCCACCTCCATTTGTAATGTTAAAGCTCCCTCGAGCAGTTGACTGACGAGCCTGGGACCCCGCACCTGCGCGCCTGAGTGGTACTAAATCTGGCAATATTTGGCAGCCACCGGCAACCCCAGAACACGGCCTAATCCCTGCTGATGAGGGGTAAATACCCCGAAACAAGTGTCCAGGGATGGCGAAGATAGCGAAGATAGCAGAGAATCGAAAGATGCATCGCGGAACACAAACTACACTTACTACAGTCCTTAGGGGCGATCCCGCTTGTGTGTGAGTAGTGTGCGACCCCACCCCCATTTGTAATGTTAAAGCTCCCTCGAGCAGTTGGCTGACGAGCCTGGGACCCCGCACCTGCGCGCCTGAGTGGTACTAAACCTGGCAATATTTGGCAGCCACCGGCAACCCCAGAACACGGCCTAATCCCTGCTGATGAGGGGTAAATACACTGAAACACGTGTCCAGGGGTGGCAAAGATAGCGAAGATAGCAGAGAATCGAAAGATGCATCGCGGAACACGAACTACACTTACTACAGTCCTTAGGGGCGATCCCGCTGGTGTGTGAGTAGTGTGCGACCCCACCCCCATTTGTAATGTTAAAGCTCCCTCGAGCAGTTGACTGACGAGCCTGGGACCCCGCACCTGCGCGCCTGAGTGGTACTAAATCTGGCAATATTTGGCAGCCACCGGCTATCCCAGAACACGGCCTAATCCCTGCTGATGAGGGGTAAATACCCTGAAACACGTGTCCAGGGAATGCAAAGATAGCGAAGATAGCAGAGAATCGAAAGATGCATCGCGGAACACGAACTACACTTACTACAGTCCTTAGGGGCAATCCCTCTGGTGTGTGAGTAGTGTGTGACCCCACCTCCATTTGTAATGTTAAAGCTCCCTCGAGCAGTTGACTGACGAGCCTGGGACCCCGCACCTGCACGCCTGAGTGGTACTAAATCTGGCAATATATGGCAGCCACCGGCAACCCCAGAACACGGCCTAATCCCTGCTGATGAGGGGTAAATACCCCGAAACAAGTGTCCAGGGATGGCGAAGATAGCGAAGATAGCAGAGAATCGAAAGATGCATCGCGGAACACAAACTACACTTACTACAGTCCTTAGGGGCGATCCCGCTTGTGTGTGAGTAGTGTGCGACCCCACCCCCATTTGTAATGTTAAAGCTCCCTCGAGCAGTTGGCTGACGAGCCTGGGACCCCGCACCTGCGCGCCTGAGTGGTACTAAACCTGGCAATATTTGGCAGCCACCGGCAACCCCAGAACACGGCCTAATCCCTGCTGATGAGGGGTAAATACCCTGAAACAAGTGTCCAGGGGTGGCAGAGATAGCGAAGATAGCAGAGAATCGAAAGATGCATCGCGGAAGACGAACGACACTTACTACAGTCCTTAGGGGCGATCCCGCTGGTGTGTGAGTAGTGTGTGACCCCACCCCCATTTGTAATTTTAAAGCTCCCTCGAGCAGTTGGCTGACGAGCCTGGGACCCTGCACCTGCGCGCCTGAGTGGTACTAAACCTGGCAATATTTGGCAGCCACGGGCAACCCCAGAACACGGCCTAATCCCTGCTGATGAGGGGTAAATACCCCGAAACACGTGTCCAGGGATGGCGAAGATAGCGAAGATAGCAGAGAATCGAAAGATGCATCGCGGAACACGAACTACACTTACTACAGTCCTTAGGGGCGATCCCGCTGGTGTGTGAGTAGTGTGCGACCCCACCCCCATTTGTAATGTTAAAGCACCCTCGAGCAGTTGGCTGACGAGCCTGGGACCCCGCACCTGCACGCCTGAGTGGTACTAAACCTGGCAATATTTGGCAGCCACCGGCAACCCCAGAACATGGCCTAATTCCTGCTGATGAGGGGTAAATACCCCGAAACATGTGCACAGGGATGGCGAAGATAGCGAAGATAGCAGAGAATCGAAAGATGCATCGTGGAACACGAACTACACTTACTACAGTCCTTAGGGGCGATCCCGCTGGTGTGTGAGTAGAGTGCGACCCCACCCCAATTTGTAATGTTAAAGCTCCCTCGAGCAGTTGGCTGACGAGCCTGGGACCCCGCACCTGCGTGCCTGAGTGGTACTAAACCTGGCAATATTTGGCAGCCACCGGCAACCCCAGACCACGGCCTAATACCTGCTGATGAGGGGTAAATACCCCGAAGCACGTGTCCAGGGATGGCGAAGATAGCGAAGATAGCAGAGAATCGAAAGATGCATCGCGGAACACGAACTACACTTACTAGAGTCCTTAGGGGCGTGTGAGTAGTGTGCGACCCCACCCCCATTTGTAATGTTAAAGCTCCCTCGAGCAGTTGGCTGACGAGCCTGGGACCCCGCACCTGCGCGCCTGAGTGGTACTAAACCCGGCAATATTTGGCAGCCACCGGCAACCCCAGAACACGGCCTAATCCCTGCTGATGAGGGGTAAATACCCCAAAACACGTGTCCAGGGATGGCGAAGATAGCGAAGATAGCAGAGAATTGAAAGATGCATCGCGGAACACGAACTACACTTACTACAGTCCTTAGGGGGCGATCTCGCTGGTGTGTGAGTAGTGTGCGACCCCACCCCCATTTGTAATGTTAAAGCTCCCTCGAGCAGTTGGCTGACAAGCCTGGGACCCCGCACCTGCGCGCCTGAGTGGTACTAAACCTGGCAATATTTGGCAGCCACCGGCAACCCCAGAACACGGCCTAATTCCTGCTGATGAGGGGTAAATACCCCGAAACACGTGTCCAGGGATGGCGAAGATAGCGAAGATAGCAGAGAATCGAAAGATGCATCGCGGAACACGAACTACACTTACTACAGTCCTTAGGGGCAATCCTGCTGGTGTGTGAGTAGTGTGTGACCCCACCCCCATTTGTAATGTTAAAGCTCCCTCGAGCAGTTGACTGACGAGCCTGGGACCCCGCACCTGCGCGCCTGAGTGGTACTAAATCTGGCAATATTTGGCAGCCACCGGCAACCCCAGAACACGGCCTAATCCCTGCTGATGAGGGGTAAATACCCTGAAACACGTGTCCAGGGAATGCAAAGATAGCGAAGATAGCAGAGAATCGAAAGATGCATCGCGGAACACGGACTACACTTACTACAGTCCTTAGGGGCAATCCCGCTGGTGTGTGATTAGTGTGTGACCCCACCTCCATTTGTAATGTTAAAGCTCCCTCGAGCAGTTGACTGACGAGCCTGGGACCCCGCACCTGCACGCCTGAGTGGTACTAAATCTGGCAATATTTGGCAGCCACCGGCAACCCCAGAACACGGCCTAATCCCTGCTGATGAGGGGTAAATACCCCGAAACAAGTGTCCAGGGATGGCGAAGATAGCGAAGATAGCAGAGAATCGAAAGATGCATCGCGGAACACGAACTACACTTACTACAGTCCTTAGGGGCGATCCCGCTTGTGTGTGAGTAGTGTGCGACCCCACCCCCATTTGTAATGTTAAAGCTCCCTCGAGCAGTTGGCTGACGAGCCTGGGACCCCGCACCTGCGCGCCTGAGTGGTACTAAACCTGGCAATATTTGGCAGCCACCGGCAACCCCAGAACACGGCCTAATCCCTGCTGATGAGGGGTAAATACCCTGAAACACGTGTCCAGGGGTGGCAGAGATAGCAAAGATAGCAGAGAATCGAAAGATGCATCGCGGAACACGAACGACACTTACTACAGTCCTTAGGGGTGATCCCGCTGGTGTGTGAGTAGTGTGCGACCCCACCCCCATTTGTAATGTTAAAGCTCCCTCGAGCAGTTGGCTGACGAGCCTGGGACCCTGCACCTGCGCGCCTGAGTGGTACTAAACCTGGCAATATTTGGCAGCCACGGGCAACCCCAGAACACGGCCTAATCCCTGCTGATGAGGGGTAAATACCCCGAAACATGTGTCCAGGGATGGCGAAGATAGCGAAGATAGCAGAGAATCGAAAGATGCATCGCGGAACACGAACTACACTTACTACAGTCCTTAGGGGCGATCCCGCTGGTGTGTGAGTAGTGTGCGACCCCACCCCCATTTGTAATGTTAAAGCACCCTCGAGCAGTTGGCTGACGAGCCTGGGACCCCGCACCTGCGCGCCTGAGTGGTACTAAACCTGGCAATATTTGGCAGCCACCGGCAACCCCAGAACACGGCCTTATTCCTGCTGATGAGGGGTAAATACCCCGAAACATGTGCCCAGGGATGGCGAAGATAGCGAAGATAGGAGAGAATCGAAAGATGCATCGTGGAACACGAACTACAGTTACTACAGTCCTTAGGGGCGATCCCGCTGGTGTGTGAGTAGTGTGCGACCCCACCCCCATTTGTAATGTTAAAGCTCCCTCGAGCAGTTGGCTGACGAGCCTGGGACCCCGCACCTGCGCGCCTGAGTGGTACTAAACCTGGCAATATTTGGCAGCCACGGGCAACCCCAGAACACGGCCTAATCCCTGCTGATGAGGGGTAAATACCCCGAAACATGTGTCCAGGGATGGCGAAGATAGCGAAGATAGCAGAGAATCGAAAGATGCATCGCGGAACACGAACTACACTTACTACAGTCCTTAGGGGCGATCCCGCTGGTGTGTGAGTAGTGTGCGACCCCACCCCCATTTGTAATGTTAAAGCACCCTCGAGCAGTTGGCTGACGAGCCTGGGACCCCGCACCTGCGCGCCTGAGTGGTACTAAACCTGGCAATATTTGGCAGCCACCGGCAACCCCAGAACACGGCCTTATTCCTGCTGATGAGGGGTAAATACCCCGAAACATGTGCCCAGGGATGGCGAAGATAGCGAAGATAGGAGAGAATCGAAAGATGCATCGTGGAACACGAACTACAGTTACTACAGTCCTTAGGGGCGATCCCGCTGGTGTGTGAGTAGTGTGCGACCCCACCCCCATTTGTAATGTTAAAGCTCACTCGAGCAGTTGGCTGACGAGCCTGGGACCCCGCACCTGCGTGCCTGAGTGGTACTAAACCTGGCAATATTTGGCAGCCACCGGCAAACCCAGAACACGGCCTAATCCCTGCTGATGAGGGGTAAATACCCCGAAACACGTGTCCAGGGATGGCGAAGATAGCGAAGATAGCAGAGAATCGAAAGATGCATAGCGCAACACGAACGACACTTACTACAGTCCTTAGGGGCGATCCCGCTGGTGTGTGAGTAGTGTGCGACCCCACCCCCATTTGTAATGTTAAAGCTCCCTCGAGCAGTTGGCTGACGAGCCTGGGACCCCGCACCTGCGCGCCTGAGTGGTACTAAACCTGGCAGTATTTGGCAGCCACCGGCAACCCCAGACCACGGCCTAATCCCTGCTGATGAGGGGTAAATACCCCGAAACACGTGTCCAGGGATGGCGAAGATAGCGAAGATAGCAGAGAATCGAAAGATGCATCGCGGAACACGAACTACACTTACTAGAGTCCTTAGGGGCGATCCCGCTGGTGTGTGAGTAGTGTGCGACCCCACCCCCATTTGTAATGTTAAAGCTCCCTTGAGCAGTTGGCTGACGAGCCTGGGACCCCGCACCTGCGCGCCTGAGTGGTACTAAACCCGGCAATATTTGGCAGCCACCGGCAACCCCAGAACACGGCCTAATCCCTGCTGATGAGGGGTAAATACCCCAAAACACGTGTCCAGGGATGGCGAAGATAGCGAAGATAGCAGAGAATTGAAAGATGCATCGCGGAACACGAACTACACTTACTACAGTCCTTAGGGGGCGATCTCACTGGTGTGTGAGTAGTGTGCGACCCCACCCCCATTTGTAATGTTAAAGCTCCCTCGAGCAGTTGGCTGACGAGCCTGGGACCCCGCACCTGCGCGCCTGAGTGGTACTAAACCTGGCAATATTTGGCAGCCACCGGCAACTGCAGAACACGGCCTAATCCCTGCTGATGAGGGGTAAATACCCCGAAACATGTGTCCAGGGATGGCGAAGATAGCAGAGAATCGAAAGATGCATCGCGGAACACGAACTACACTTACTACAGTCCTTAGGGGCGATCCCGCTGGTGTGTGAGTAGTGTGCGACCCCACCCCCATTTGTAATGTTAAAGCTCCCTCGAGCAGTTGGCTGACGAGCCTGGGACCCCGCACCTGCGCGCCTGAGTGGTACTAAACCTGGCAATATTTGGCAGCCACCGGCAACCCCAGAACACGGCCTAATCCCTGCTGATGAGGGGTAAATACCCCGAAACAAGTGGCCAGGGATGGCGAAGATAGCAAAGATAGCAGAGAATCGAAAGATGCATCGCGGAACACGAACTACACTTACTACAGTCCTTAGGGGCGATCCCGCTGGTGTGTGAGTAGTGTGCGACCCCACCCCCATACAACATCTATTGTAACCAGTAGGAAGGCAGGATTCCAGGTGATGCCAGATAGTATCCGTAAGAAATCCCCAGTGTCTTGAACATATGAGGCTACATTTTTCACCATCGGAGCTAGATATTGGTCCACGTAAGATGAAATGTTTTCGTAGATGGAATCACATGAGGACACTATTAGACTGCCTGGTGGGTCAATGAGGGTCTTGTGTACCTTCGGCAAAAAATATATTGTTGGCATGGTTGGATTTTCTTTCCAAAGGTATTTTATTTCTTCAGTGTCCAATAATTTTTGTTCATGCCATTCGTCCAACATATTTTTCAGTACCTTTTGCATATTTTTAATTGGATTGGACGTTAATTTGTTATACTTGGTCTCATCGTCTAGCTGTCGATGTGCTTCTTTGATATAGTCTTGAGTATTTAAAATAACAATATTTCCACCTTTGTCCACAGGCTTTATTATTATTTCAGGATTCTTTGCCAATGCTTGTATGGCTCTGTTCTCCTTTATTGTGATGTTTTCCGATCTTTTATTTCGCTCTTTATCTAATTTTTCAAGTTCTGTCATCACAGAATAGATCTATTTTGTTTCCTGGGTACAATTGTGGGCAATATGTAGATTTTAATCGTACATTGCTTTTTTGATGTATTTTAGTGTTCAATCCCATTTCTTGTAGCATTGCGATTTCTGACACTTCGTCATTCTCATACTCATTGGCAAGGTCATATAGTACTTTCAAATGTGGTATTAACTCAATTGATAATTCCGATTCCGATTCATTGATGGTAGATGTCGATTCTCCTCCTTCCTCTGTTCGTTGTCCTACTTTTTCTTCCTTATTGGCATATATTTTTGCCAATTTTATTTTCCGTACAAACTTGGAAATGTCAATTTTAAGTGTCCGTATGGTTAAAGTGCTTCTGTGGGCAAAATCGTAATCCTTTATTTAGAACTTGATTTTCTACTGGTGGTAATGTGTGGTTTGACAAGTTCATTATTAGGTTTTCCTTTTCTATTGTTTCTTGTTTCTGTTCCTCTGCGGATATTGTAACCGCTGCGGTTGTTCTTTGATCTCCTGGTTCTTCTGCGGCTTTTGAAGACTTTGTAGTATTTCTTCCAAATCCGCTGCCTCTGCCTCTTACCCTCGCTTGGCCCTGTGTTCTTGACAGATTTTGATCGAGGTTCACTAGGAGCATTTCCTCTAAAAAAGAAAAGTTTGTTTGTTGTTTGAACCCTTTGGATGTGGACCCTTCGACAACACTCACATCGGATTCACTGCCCGATCCGCTTATTGATAAATGTGTTTTTGTTGTAACATTTGATTTTAGGGTATCGAAGCGTTTCGCAAATGTCAGAATGCGTCCATATTTATAATCAGCTTCATCCCTTTGAAACTTTCTATGTTTTCTATGTTGTATTTCATCCTCGTATTCTTCGAGGCGGTCCTTCATTTCCTTTTGCATTTTTTATGATTCTTTTTTATCTTTTAAAGAGATTTTACTTTCCAAATCTTTTATTATATCATGTATTTCCTCCAGATCCTTATCAGCGAATTTAATTAGAATGCGCATCATGTTCTTACTACATTGCATGTTATTTTCGCCCCATTCTAAAAACATTTCAGTTCTTGTATCCGGATAGGTGGGCATTGTGAAGATTCGCAGTCCACGTGGCACCCTATCAACTTCCAGATATTTTTGAAGTGTTATTGATTCCAAACTTTTATTTATTTCTCGTTTGTATTGCTTTTCCAGTTGAAAAAATAGTTGTTTTAGTGTATCTGGATTTGATGTTTGGACATTTTCATTAGCGTTTGTACTTTCGATGTCAATCTCTTTTTGAAAGATTGTGGCTACTTTTGCCATGCGTTTAGTTTTCCGTGCTTCCATGGTAATAAATGTAGTCGATTAGAGTTGTCTGTCGAGCCTATGGATTCGGTTGGATCGAGAATATAATCGGCTTTGCAATTTGTAACTCTTTACGTGGCAATGGATTGAATGAAGTTTGCAGTTCATGCCGTTTACAGAGAAAATTTACCGTTCTAGTGGGTTACGAAGGAAGCAGATACGTATCGGCTTTCACTTCGAGCTTTTCCTCTTCCAAGTCGCTACCAGTACACAGAAATGACGTAATGCTTTTTGTAACAGTTGCTTCACTCACCAAGCCGGCTGCTTCCCGTTTGGGCGGCGTTCTCCACCCCGTCCTCCGGGGTTCTGCACGGCGTGGCTCGTTACTTGATTGATCAAATTACTCGGCTTCCTCAGACTTCCTTTTCCTCTGTGTAGTTCGGGCGCCTCCAGAAAACAATTAAGGTGAAGCAATGGCGGTTAGAACTGGAGCGCTCAGCAGAGGGTGCGTGCGAGGGACCAACCACAGGTCCAGTAATCTTTTTTTCACAAAGTTGTAAGCCGCACTCAGGAATTGTAGATAACTCATTTATTCAGCAAACTCCACAATCAGTCTGTCACACCGACGCGTTTCGGGCACACGTCCTTTCTCACGGTAGGTGGCACTACTTTTTTCTCTGTTTATAAAGGCTATGCGTTTCAAAACCCGTCCCATAGAATTCTAGAAATTCTAGTTTCTATATATGTATATAACAAAGTAACACCTTTTGTGACAGTTATCAACATAATTTTGCAAACACATTACATGACACAATTTTATAATACAACTACACTTTGATCTACATGTTTATCTGCTTCTGGTTGTCGGTATAGTACCTGTTTTTCACCAGTTATGGAAAACCCCAGCATGCACAGTCTCGGCAAAATCAGGTAGCTGGTGTGGGGGAGTGGAAAAATGATGGATTAGTGCCCGCTGCTGGAGGGCGGGGTGGTCGAAGAACAACGAACATCATCATATATGTGTGTGTATATATATATATATATATGAACAACAACTCCCTCCAAAGGAACGAGGCAGAGACCCAGGAGGATACAGTTGGAAGCAATTTAATGAAGAACTGGCGAATGCATTTCGGCAGATTCCTGCCTTCCTCAGCGCCCAAAGCGTCCCAACTGTGCAGTCACATGCTTGTGGTGAGTTCAGCCCCCTAGTACCTTGTTGGAGCCGGTATGCTCCTCCCCCTGACAGCCACTATGACACCTGCGTTGAGTCCCAATTGTTAAGAAGGACTTCATTTCCCAGAATCCAACATTGAGACCCTTGGGAGTTGTGCGCGGGGGGAACAAGACAAATTGTCAAGAGTCAGTGCGGGGGGTACAACGAACAATGTCCAACCACTGGAACGAAGGAAAAGTTTCCTGCTTTGGAGTTCCTCACGAAATGCGCTTCCTCCGGTCCCCCAATACCACCTCAGCCGCGTATTCCAGGAGTCCTTTCAGCAGGGGCTGATGTGGCAATGCACACTTGCCCAAGGTTAGATTAATAATCCCAACACTGCAGTCTCTTCTCCCAGTGTCCGCGGCGGTCTCCAAACTGTCCAAATAGCTTTGGCAAAAACAAACGAACTGCAACAGTTCAATGGCAGTAAAATTCGGAGTCACAAACGAGGCAGGGGTCTCTGTAAAGGCGTCTCTGGCTGACGCCTGCTGCATGAACAACAACTCCCTCCAAAGGAACGAGGCAGAGACCCAGGAGGATACAGTTGGAAGCAATTTAATGAAGAACTGGCGAATGCATTTCGACAGATTCCTGCCTTCCTCAGCGCCCAAAGCGTCCCAACTGTGCAGTCACATGCTTGTGGTGAGTTCAGCCCCCTAGTACCTTGTTGGAGCCGGTATGCTCCTCCCCCTGACAGCCACTATCACACCTGCGTTGAGTCCCAATTGTTAAGAAGGACTTCATTTCCCAGAATCCAACATTGAGACCCTTGGGAGTTGTGCGCGGGGGGAACAAGACAACTTTTACATATACATATATAACACATATTTATTTTTCAGAAAGACACACATTCACTGGATGGTGTCATCAGTGATGTCATGAGTGATGTCACTGACCATGTCATGAGTGATGTAATATGTGACGTCATCAGCACTGCATTGCACGCGCAAGTTATAGTGAGTCCAACTAACTATAACGTGGGAATTTCATTGGTTTTATGCCAGTAAAATTTCCAGCTAACTATAACTGGTGTAAAACCTATGTTTTTTTCAGTGAATTTAATAGGTTTTTTAAATGCTAATTCCTAACTATAACTGGTGTGAAACCTATGGTTTTTTCAGTGAATTTCAATGGTTTTTTAATAGCAAATCTTTATAGGTATAGAAAGTGAAAAATTTTAAAACAAATTTTATATTGTATAAATATGTAATTATTATTATTATTTTTTAACCCGGGGGCACTCCCGGTGAACGCACGGGTAAGCGCAATATTACGGCGCGCCCCGGGGCACGTACCGGGGAGCGTCCTGTTAGCGCTATTCTCGCGAACGAAAACAACATCGTGACGTTTCGCGTAACCGCGTAATGCGTCATATGACCCACTGCGTAAGCGCACCCGGAAGCACGCGAGCGCATACGGTCACACAATGTCCTGACGCGCTTACGCCGCGCGCCCTGGAGCGCGACTACGGGCACGTCCCGGGGCGCGTAGCGTAAGCGCGTCAGGTCATGTGACCTAAAAATAACACTTTTCATTGGTGCTAACATTTTTTTTATAAAGAATGAAATCCCCACCCATTTCCTTCACTTCTTCTTTCACTTTTGTGACTGAAAGACCTGCCTGTTTTGCTGTCGGTTCTTTGTTGGATATCGTGGATTATCATGGCTGCCAGACCATCCAGCAGGGAAGATGACTCCAATGAATTCATCGATGAAGAGACTCCTCAGCCAAAATACAAAGAACATTTCAACTGGAAAAAAAATTCCATACCTGCTCACCAGAAGAAGGTAAATGCTCCAAAAGTGGAGTGCAGGATCTGTCACACAGTCCTGTCACGGGGTAACCCCAATAAAAAATATTCTTTTGGGAACTACACAATGATTCGCCATGTGGAGAGAAAGCACCCCCAGAATTTTGCCCGGGAAAGTGTCAGGGCTCTGGCACAAAAGGTTCCCAGTGATGGGGCCTCTACATCAACCGGAGGACGAACACCATTGGTGAGGGGGAGATCACAAGAGCAGGTTCCGAACATTCAACCTGCATTTAACAAAGGCGCCCTTAAATGCAGATACTGTGATCAGCTACTTTCCTGTGGGGAGCAAAGTGTTCTGCTCATGGTTCGAGCATTGGAGAACCATCACTGCCGTTACCAGCCCTAATTTTGTTTTTTGTTTTTTTTGCTCCTTTTGAGCAGTTTCCATTCCCTGTTTTTGTTGTAGTTCTAAAAAAAGAAAAAAGAAGAAAAAAAAAGTTCTTTTCAGAACTACCTCCAATTCTCATCAAAGAGCTATATTCTTAAAAAAATGAAAAAGAGTAAGTGAAGTGGAGTGCATTGATAAATGAAAGGAAAATGAGTAAGAAAGAACAGAAAAGTATGGGAGGAGAAAGGAAGTGAAGTAGGGGGACTGAAAGAAGGTGAGTGTTGGGTACGAAAGTAAGGAGAAGGAGAGTGAACATGGGGAATGTGGTTATTCAAACAAAATGTAGAAAAGGAACGGGGGTGTGGAAGGGTAAGAAAAGATGCATTGCTGGAGTTGCATCATTTTTGTGACACTCTCCAGCAATGCATCACTTTTGTGCTTACAGATACGTCTGAAATACTGACGTATCTAAAAGTACTTGCAACATAATACGTCATATATTTAATGTGTGGCCCCTTGACATGTACTTAAAAGAAGGTCTTCGACAATTGGCTGATGAAAGTAATAATGCAAAAACCACTAGGGATGAGTACAATGAAATGAAACAAAAGTACTGGAATAGACTGAGTGATTGGAGAGCAAGGGGGACAATAGAGGATGATGAATATAACTATCTCCTTGTCAAACACCCTAAAATACCGGCATTATATGTATGAGAACACCTCCCGATACATTGACCACTCAGTTGTAATACTGAATATGTTATCTACGCACTAGAATGCCCGTGCAATAAATTTTACATAGGCTGCACTACCAAACAAGCTAAATTAAGAATTTTGGAACACCAGAGGGCAATCAGGAATGTAAATCAACAATATCCTGTAGCAAGGCACTTTGCTGAATTTCACAATAAAAACCCCAGTCTGATGAAATTTTATGTACTGGACAGTGTAGAAAACAGAGAAAGAGGAGGGAACAGGTGGTTAGAACTAAGGAAGTTGGAATCAAAATATATTATAATGTACAACACGATGCAGCCCGTGGGACACAATCTGGGGAAGAATTAGCAATTCACCTCCAGAATTAAAATGAGTTACGTATGATGTGTCGAATAGCTGCTGCTTACCTTGTAACTGAATTCTAGTATTTTAAATATGTTTTTAAGTAGAAACACGGATCTGACACAAATTGATTTGATAAAATAGCAATGTCTTCTTTTTTCAGGAATGGGATACAAAAGGTATTACCCACTGAGGTGAAAATTGGATGTTATCATATGGCTACGTTGTAACATGTGGCATGCCCACTTGGGCGAGACTCCATAATTACGGACAATTGCAAAATTACGCGAGTATGATACAATACCCAGGAATCTATGCCCACTTGGGCTTTTTGGACTTTGTTGCCTTTGAACTTGCCCACATGGGCACAATTGACATTGGTTACTTTGTAACAGTTGGTTATTTTGAGTCTCTTAACATGCCATATACAATGTATTGCTTTGTGAACTTTAATGTACATAGTATCATTCCTGTGGGAAAGCATGAGTTTAATGCTTAAACTAAATGTGAAATGAACCTATCATCGTTTAGACATTGCTTCAGTTAATGAACTTGTTTATGTCTATTGATCACGTGTGAGTGTTGAAACACGGTAATGTTACTTTAAGTGAATGAAGGTACACGTAAGCTCCACCCGTGAGCAAGAGATCGGCTGATCTCGAAACGCGTTGGGTTTTTCCTTGCTAATTAAAACCTGAAGCACCGTTTACCATATTGGGGCCCCGACTCTGGTTATTTCGCTCGACGAGTAATGAATGTGAACTAGGAGTGTGTTTGATAATAGGGGTTGGCGAACCCCGTCGGGAGCCCGCCGTCCAAGAGGCAGAAGCACGCCATCTCTTCGTGTGCTTAATATATATATATATATATATTCACTGAAAAAAACATAGGTTATAGACCATATATAGTTAGGAATTAGCATTTAAAAAACCTTGAAAATTCACTCAAAAAACCATAGGTTATAGACCATATATAGTTAGGAATTAGCATTTAAAAAACCTTATTTTACCCACACAAAACCATTGAAATTCCATATATAGTTAGTTGTACTAACTATATATCGCGCACCCGCAATCCACTGCTGATCATGTCACATATTACATCATTCATGACATGGTCAGTGACATCACTGATGACATCACTGATGACATCTCAAATGACATCACTGATGACATCACTGATGACATCTCAAATGACATCACTGATGACATCACTGATGACAACATCCAGTGACTGTGTGTTTCTGTAAAGTTTAAATATGTTTTACATATTGAAGAATGAGTAGATGTAGAAGTGTCTGGATGAAGGATTTAGTAGGTGCGTGACTGACTGTATGAGTGAGTGATTAAATGTGTCTCACTGAATGCATGGGTTAGTGACTAAACTGTCTTAATTTGTGCATCATTATGTCTGTTGTTCTGTAAACTGCTGCATGTGTTGATCAGTAGCTATATGAGTAACTATATGGGTTATTGATTGGTTGCCCAAGCATTTGTATGGGAGACTGAGTGTGTGTGTGGGTGGCTGGGAGGTGTATGACTCTGTGCATAGATGTGTGAGCAGTTGATTCACTAGATGTATGGGTTCAAAAGTGCATGTGGAAACAGCTGTATGGGCGGTTGACTGTGTGCATGAGTGTATTGGTGAGTGAATGGATATCTCAGTGCTACATGTCAAAGTAAGTACATATGTAAAATACAGTATATGTGAGAGTTGACATATATAAATAACTGTGCATAGGAGCCAGTGAATGTGTGAGTGGCTGTATGCATCATTGTGAACTTGTATCCAGGATTGTATAAGAGAGTAAATATGTTTTAGTATATGTTTGTATAAGTAAGGTGTGTATAACTGTATAGTTGATAAAATGGAGGTGTGATTGATTCTTTGCATGACTGACTAGGTGTCTTAGTAACTCCATGGATGAGTGACAGTCTGTGAGTGTATGTTTACACTGAGTGTATCTAAGGTTATATTAGAGTCTGAAGAGGTTCATTGTATTATCACATGAATGATGTCATCAGTGATGTGATCAGTAATGTCAAATGAGATGTCATCAGTGATGTCATCAGTGATGTCATTTGAGATGTCATCAGTGATGTCATCAGTGATGTCATTTGAGATGTCATCAGTGATGTCATCAGTGATGTCATTTGAGATGTCATCAGTGATGTCATCAGTGATGTCACTGACCATGTCATGAATGATGTAATATGTGACATGATCAGCAGTGGATTGCGGGTGCGCGATATATAGTTAGTACAACTAACTATATATGGAATTTCAATGGTTTTGTGTGGGTAAAATAAGTTTTTTTAAATGCTAATTCCTAACTATATATGGTCTATAACCTATGGTTTTTTCAGTGAATTTTCAAGGTTTTTTAAATGCTAATTCCTAACTATATATGGTCTATAACCTATGGTTTTTTCAGTGAATTTCATTGGTTTTTTAAAAGCTAATATCTATAGCTGTAAAATGTATTCTTCTTTAAATCCAAAAATATATTTTATATGTTTATTAATAATTTTTTTTTAAATATTTTTTTTGTTTCGCTCCCGGTTCGCGAACTGGGAAGCTTTCCGTTAGCTCAATTTGTTGCCGCGACCCGGTCCGCGAACCGGTAAACGTTCCGTGTGCGCAACTGCCGCGTTAGAAGTCAACATCGTGACGCGTCGCGGAAGCGCGACGTATCGCGTTGTCGCGTAATGCGTCTCATGACACGCCGCGTTAGCGCACCCGGAAGTGCTCCGGTACGCGAACTGAGACGCGAAGCGCAGCTCCCCGGAAGCGATCCGCGGCGCTTCGCGAAAGCGCGACGTATCGCGTTGCCGCGTAATGCGTCTTATGACGCGCCGCGTTAGCGCACCCGGAAGTGCTCCGGAGCGCGAACCGAGGCGCGAAGCGCAGCGACCCGGAAGCGATCCGGGGCGCGTTCCGCAGCGTGTAACATAAGCGTGAGAGGTCATGTGACTTGTTAATAAAACTTTTCATTGGTTCATTTAACTTTTGGTTTCATAATCATGTAAGGCTAGGTCAGGTGACCTAAAAATAACACTTTTCATTGGTTTAGAACTATTTTTTTTCACAAATGATGAAAACCCCTCCTTCTTTCCTCACTCTGACTTTCATCATTGTGAGAGGAAGACCTTTATTCATAGTAGAGCAATGGCTTCAGTACTTGCTTCAGCTGGTGCACCCCCACCACCACCTCCACCTCCTCATGGGAAGAGAGGACCACCTCCCCAGATCATCACCAACACAGAGGAGGAAGAGGAAGAAATAGAGGAAGAGGAGAGACAAGGACCACAGTTCTTGGAAGAGGTGCCCCGGGTTTCCCATAGGAAAGCCAGTTTCATTTGGCAGTTTTTTTCAATCCCTCCAGGGCAGAAGAAAGTGAATGCGAGGTATGTCACCTGCCTCATTTGCAAAGAGAAATTATCAAGAGGGACTGATAAAAAGTATAGCTATGGGAACTATACCATGCATCGGCACATGAACAGGTGGCATCCATTGAATTACAGCCGGGCGGAGATACGGGACATGGAAGAAAACCCAACAGCAACTCCTGTGGCCAGGTCAACATCGTTAATATCATTGACAGCAGCAGAGGCACGGGAAACCGTGCTAAACATCCAGGAGAATTTTGGGCATATGAAATACACTTGTCTGCACTGCGGTGCATTGATATCATGTGGTAACATGAGTATTAATTCCATCAACCTGGCTTATAACAATCATAATTGCCCTAACCGCCCCACACAGTAATTTTTTTTTTGCTCCTGTTGAGCCCTTTTCAATGCCTGTTTTTTGTTGTTTCCCCCCCAAAAAACCCAAAAAATATATAAAATTGTTCAAAAAATACAAAAAAAACAAAAAATGTTCAAAAAATAAAAAAAAATATAAAACAACAAAAACATTAAAAAAAAAGTTATTTTCAGAACTACCTCCCCTTTCAAAAAAAATTGCTAGAATGTTTAGCACTCTAGCAAGCTCTATTTCTTTTAGTTCGCTTCCCAGTTCGCTTCCCGGTTCGCGAACCGGGAGCGAACCAAAAAAATAAAAAAATAAAAAAAAGAAGAGTAAGTATAAGGAAAGTAAACAGAGAGTGATGTTAAAAGAAAGACAGCTATAGGGAGTAAACCAGAGATACTGTTTAATAGATCTATTTACCGAAGAAAAGACGGAAGAGGTTATAATTGTGGAAAACAAAATAGATAAGGAAGTGAAAGAAAAAAAAGAGAGTAGAACAATAACAAAGAAGAGTTTCTTGGAGAATGTGAGTGAATGTTCAAAATAAGATTAAAACATGGGGAATAACAGAGAGAAAAAATAGAAAACAGAAAACAAAAAATAACAGAAAAAGATTAATTGAAACAGCAAAGAAATGTAAATAACATAGAGCCATATCATCAACATAGGCAATAAAAGTTTTGCAGCTTTTATCGGCAGAAATATGTCACCAAAGCCGCTTTTGCAGCAGAAAACTGCCGCTAAAACCACTTTTGCACCAGTTTTCTGCCAATAAAAACAGCAATTATTTTATTGGCTGTGTTCATAATATGCCCCTTAGTGTGCTTCAACTACACAGAGAAAGCATTATGAACAAGTAGTGAAAAAGTGATCAGTCAAAGACACTAAGAGTAATAGAGACGGAGTGAGTGAACAAGAGTGAGGAACTATGAGAAGAGAGGGACTGAGAAAAAGAGTGGAAGGAGTTGAGTAAGTAGGTAAAAGAGAAAGGAATGAGGAAAGTAGCAAAGGCAGGAAACTGAGGGTTAAAGAAATGAAGCTGTGGAACTAATAGTAGGTGAATGTGATAGAAATGTAACGAAAAGAATACAAAACATTTACCTTATAATTGTCGGTAAATTACTCACTTTTTGTTTTTATACTTTCAATCTGTGAAAGAGAGAACAAACATTTGAAAAATATTAAAACATGTATTTAAAAATTACAAAAGACAAGGGAAAAGAATGAAGGACAAACAGTTTTTCAACAACGTTGACACTGACAGAAGCTTCTGCTTCTCCAGGCCCCCTACACAGTCCTAAAGATATACATTTTAAACTAACAGTATCTTGATGCAGATGAAGTGAGGCCTATCTTAAAACATGGTGCATCTTTTGCACTGCTGTTGTCTCAGAAAAGTGTCGCAAGACACTAACATTTTAAATGATTGCTTCAGGATGCCAATAAGATGTGTCCTATCCAGAGGTTTGTTTGAGGTGAGACCTACTCAGGGTTCCAAATGAAATTTCGAGTTGTTTGAAGAGAACAGAGGACATAATACATGTGGAGGCCTACCAACGAAGTGAGTAATGTCCACTGCACTCTTGAACAAATGTCAGACCTCCTCTGTCTCCAGGAACAGGCCTAAACCTCATCTACACAATGTGGTGTGTAATGTTAGGAAACACAGGTAATATAATTGAAAAACATGCAAATTTTTTTGCTCATTCCACAATCATATGACCTGTGTTTCCTTTGCTTAGGTATCTCATTGTGGAAATGTAGTCTATCATATGAAAGACTACGTAGAATATGAGCACTGTATGCAAGAACTTTGACACTTACAGAAGCCTCTCCTTCTCCATGCCTCCTACACAGTTCTAAATGTACATCATAAATGGAAACAGTACAGAATTAATTATACATGTTAAATGGTTTATTTTTGCTGTTCTCAGAATGTATCAAATTTCACTAAAAACAGTGACTTGAAGGTATTCATCATATAACAGCGGGGAAAAAAAACACAATCAAAATGATTGTGTTTAAAAAACCCATACAACATAACAAATCAGAATTCAGAACTCCTTAAAGTTAACTTACTTTCCATGACGTCAAAGGATGTCCTATGAACAGCTTACACTCTGTTGTGCTGTTATTACTTTCAGCCCGCCACTTTCTGAAAGAAAACCTCCATCGTTTTGAAAAACATGTTACATACAATAAATGACTTCTTGCTCTCTACCACAAGTTTCCACAAGGCCAAATCTTGTCAGAGCCATTTATAACTCTTGGATTTCTTGTAAGCCAATCCCGTCATTTGGCATTTCCGCAACTTTCAGAATTAAAATGTTGAAGATCATTTTCACAATCCTGGACTAGTAATATCTTCCCCTTCTTCCTCAGTCATGTTCTACATTTCCTATGACACTGATACTGCTTACTATGAAGCAGACTTACACTACCTCTATGACTACTACAATTAATTAATTCTCTACATCACTTTTAATCACAAAGCAATGTAAAACAGTAGACAGCATTGCAGACTGGCATTCCTTCTACTCTATGTTTTGATTGGCTGCTTCAATTAGCTTATAAAAAGAAATAGTTTTTCTGAACTCATTCAAAGTGCACTTATTTCTCCATGACGTCCAGTCTTATGGTTAGAAGTTATGTCTCTGAAATACACTTATCCTCAAGGCCAAATCGTGTAGGAGCCATTAGAACTTCTTGAAATTCCTCAGAGCACATCCCGAGATTCTTTCCCTAAAATTTTGGTTTTAAAAACACCAGGTAAGATTTTTTAAGGTCATACGGCAATTTTTTTTTGAAAATTAAAACAGAATCATTGCAGAATGACCAGCCATTTCTAGACTTTAAATAAGCTGTGTAATGTCCTGATGTTATTGAAGGACCGTCATGATATATAATTGCTGCAGTTACAAAAGTCCTTCCTGATATTGACAACTGCGAAGCCACAACATTTTTAATTAAAGTTGTCAATTTTGTTCCATCAGGCCTACATCGTTGGAACATTAAAATAACATACTGGCCATATGTTCGTATAAATAATGTGGACATCATTTCAGATTTACATTGGCTACACTCCATGCTGTGATCAGCTGCTTTTACTAGCTTATTAAAGGAAACTGATTTACTGTCTGGCAAAGTTAAGTATATAAATCTTTCTGAGTCTACACTAGTAGTACTTGATACCATACAGTTCTCGCAGTCATGCTGCCATTGATAAGAAAGCCCAAACAGCTGATCTACATCTACACCTTCAGCATGCAATACATCAAGCATATACATTAAAAACTCCTGACAATCTTGCTGAATATTTTGAGAGAATTGTGTTTGGCCTGAACATCTGTCTAACAGATTTCGAATTTCAGACACACTTTCTATGTTTGTTCTATCAGTGCTACATTTTTCTAAGACAGAATTTAACAAACTGCAAAATCTTTGATCAGAATTGACCACAATCTCTTCTTTTACATTTTCTAGAGAAAACAAAACATTAACCACTACATTAGCATAGCAGTTGACACCAGAACTGTTTTCAAATTGAAAACCAACAACATCTTCAACAGAATCCTTTTTCTTTCTGCTTATAATTTCAGGTTCATCGACTTTTCGTCTTTTTGCTACAACCTCCCCAGTATTGGTCACATTTCTTCGTTTCCGGCCTACCACACGTTTCTCAAACAAAGGATATTGAGGCAAATGTGGCGCATACTCTCTTCTTAACCTATTGTATTCCTTAGCACAATCTAGATCCGCACAAATGCTTGTGACATCACACTCAATCAAGTACAATCCCGATAAAGTTCTAACTCGTGACAATGCCACATATGCCATACCCTCCTTGAACAAAGAACTGCCAATATTCACCAATGCACTGTCTACACTTAAACCTTGCGATTTATGGATTGTCACCGCATATGCCAAGCAAACAGGAAACTGCTTACGGCGAACATATAAGTCTTTTACAAGCAAAAATCTACCAGAACAACGACCAATTAGCTGTACTTCCTCAATGCCATCAAATTTAATTTTTAAAAATTCAATTCCATCTCTATTTCTGTATTTTACAAAATCAACAACATTACCCATTGATCCATTTACCAGACCTCTTTCAACATGTAAATTCCTTCTTAAAATTATACGGCAGTTCAAGCACACATTCAGAGTCTTTTCAAAACCTGCAGTTTTAGATATACTCTTCTCTAATGAATCCAATTTTGTTTTCAGATTCTCAGACAAAATAATTGTTGATCCCATATGCTCTACTCTGTCAATAGCTTCCAGTTTCACAATCTCTTGCTTTTCTAAATGCAACATTTTGTTGTTGAATTTGGCACATTCTGCAAGAGTTGGCATCAAACATATTCCAGATTTCTTCTCAGTAATTTTCTGAAAAATATTCTCAGGCACAACATCTTGTTCTGGATATAAATTTGACAGTAATCGTGCATGTAAAGCTTCTTTCCCATGCTTGGTCACTTTTCCAATTCTAACATCTTGTAGAATAGTCTTGTATACTTCATCCTTCGCCTGACGCATATTTTCATGCAGTTCAGCATAATTGAAGTTTAACCATATATTGACGTTACCAATGCTGCCTAGGCACTTCCTGGTATCTTCATGCGTGAGCATTTTGAACACAGGTTGCCCTTTCACTGGTGTCAGCTGCAGAAGATCTCCGAAAACAATGATGTGTTTGCCACCAAATAACACATCATACTCTGTTTTGAGAACTTCTTGCATTCTCAAATGCACAAAGGCAAGCATGACATTGGAAACCATGCTTACTTCGTCAATGATAAGAAGTTTCATTTTCCTCAAGATTCTTGAAACTTCAAAACAAGCATCTCCAGATAGCTTGTGATATTGTAATTTGTTGTCATGCTCCACTGGCAGCATCAGTAAACGATGTAAAGTAATCCCTTTAATGTTATGTGCTGCCAGTCCAGTTGGAGCGGTGACAACACAAGACAGCGATGACTCTGTCCTTTCCTGCAAATAACATGAAATTGCTTTAATAAGGAAACTTTTTCCAGTTCCCGCTTCTCCACTCACGTACAGTCGGACAGGCTTCAACGACGTACATGAGCACTCTTTCTTGTCATGACTTAATCCATGATCAATTTGCATGGTAACTTCGTCATATATTTTCCTCTGCTCAACGTTGAGTTGTCTTTCCAACTCTTCTAAGTTAACCGCATCCTCCTGAGCATGTGCCATGGCTCTTTCCACTTCATTCATAGCAGTGGCAGCTTCATTTTCGGTAACAGGTCCTCCTAGTGAATCCTGACTCAATGAAGCAGAACTCTGACTGTCCTGAGAACTGTCTCTGGCAATCTCGGCTGCAATCATTGCTTCCTGCTCAATTTCCGCATTCAACATTTCTACATATTTGGGAAAAGCAGGACATTCTATGGTCTCCTTGGCGGCATTGAAAGAGTCTTCGTAACAGAGAAAATCTCCAAGCAGTTCCTCTTCTGCACGCCAAGGCTTGAAAAGTTGCAAAAGTGCTAAATAGAAAAACTCCTTTTTTTCAGGAGATTCGCCACTCAATTTTCGATGGTTTACCAAGTGGCATTTTCTTTGCTTGACCAGACATCCCTCACTTCCTATTACAGCATACACTCCTTTCTCAGTATCTTCTTTGATGTTCCTCTTGAATATGTAATTTTGAAGAACCTCATATAAACAAACATTCTCGAGGTGAATGCTTCGATTTGGATAATATGTATCCAACATGTTGGTCTTCAAAATGTCGGTACTGTTTGGCTCCTTTTCCGCCAAATACTCAATTTCCCGCACAGGTTTGAGAACTCGATTACGCGTTGCAGCAAGACCAAGACTCGCCCAAACGATACTCCTGGACTTGGCATAGAGACTTGCTGAAGACAACCGGTCAGAACATTCGTATGCTCCAATTTCTCGATGCGACAACATCTTCAGACTGAAACTGTACAACTTCTTGCTGAGGCTCTTTTCATGGGAAATGTCCTCCCACATATCCTTCAATTCTGTCTTCTCTTTTTTGGTGATGTAAGATGTCACATACCGAGCCACAGCCATACAGTTATCAGCCACAAACTGTATATCCATGTTAGCATTCCACATGGACAAAATCACCGGGTTGTAGTCGTTGATGTACTTGGACTCTTCGTTCCTCTTCAAATTGTATGTGTTTTTAGGTGATTTCTTCATCACATTATGTCGCAGCGAAGACATCAAACTGTTTACTCTTCCTTTAGAAATCACCGGTCGTGGAAAGCCGAAACGACATTTGGTGTAGAACTTGTCCTTGTTTCGGAATTTACGACGACAGTACTTTCCACATCGATGGCTTTGGAAACGCAGAACTTTTTCTCTTAGGCTTTTCTTCTCCTTTGCGTTTGGAACAGCACACGTAGAATACTGTTGTATAAAACTCATCACTGAGTCTTCTGGATCCGTTCCAAATTTAGGTGCATCCTTGATCCACAGCAACATATGTATATGAGGAGCACCTCTTGCTTGGTACTCCTTTCTCCAGAAGAAATCCAACACCTCTCCAAGAGGTGGATTCTTCTTATTCATGATGAAAGACATCATAGCTTCAAATCTATGATTGAAGTACCTACATACATTGACTGGATCCAAAGAGCACAGTTCTCCAGGTGTCTTGAATTCGATGTTTTCTACGTTAGCATTTGCCTCTCGTAGAAATTCAAGTAAGTCTTCCCAGCCATACTCGGCACAGCTCAGAGTGAGGAACCATGTGGGAGTTCCTAAGTTCCTCAGCATACATTTTAAATCACCATGACGACGGTACCAGTACTCATTAGTACCACGCTGACACGCCATGAGATTAATCAGGTGAGAATCCAAAATACTGTCTTGGACATTGACTTTATCCATAAAGTCACTTGCCGAGATGTTTTGCATGTGTATACCACTTTTCAAGATGTGGTTCACTGCATATGACAGTCCAGACAGATCGCTTTCAAACAGGAGATGAAACAAATAAGGAATGCATTGTCGAAACCTAGCATCTCCTGCATACAATCGCAAAGTCCGGTATTCAGAAGCAGGAATTTGATGAGGTCGCTCATCATATCTTCCTCCCTGACCTGTTGGAAAAAGCTGTGGGAAACACCGAGCTTCCAAACTTTCCTCCCAAACACTAATGGGATTCCCTTTGGCTTGTTTCATTTGAAACAACTCAATAGCATTCCCCATGACTTCCTTGGAATGCAAAGGATGAACACTATAATGTTCATATATTTCTTCACTAGTAGAGGGTTCTACTTTCTCAATTTGACCAGCACACACATCGCTATCCTCTTCCTCACTTACTTCCTCTTCTGCAACATATACATTCTTATAGTATTTATTATTTTTTTTCAAATACAATGTTGCCTTTTTAACTTTCCTAACATCCACTAAATCTTGCCATATTTTCTTATTCTTTGTCGGAACCCCATTAACTAAGATAACCAGAGGTTCCTCTTCCACTTTTTCTACTCCAATTGTGTTAATGTTTTTCTTCAAATCTAGAGGCAAATAAACAACTCTTCCCTTTAATCCTCTCTGTAAATCTGATGGAGGCAATTTCCCTGTCTTTGGCTCCATTCATACAATAGCCTGAAAGGGATGGATACTTTGAATCAAAATAGATTCATAAGTATTTAAATCCTTCAATTCAGAAGGAATCTCAACCAATTCCAGATTATTATGAACTGCTCTAGCAGGCATCTGGTTTTGATTTAATTTGCAACAACAATAAGTACACACACGTTGATCCAATCCCAAATCAAAACAATTTTCTACCATCAAGTATGTTGTGAAATCCTTCCATTCACTATTATTTTCCCTTTCACTTTTTGCATATAAATCCACTAACTTAGTCTGATTCTTATAATAAGTGCGTCGACAACACACACAAGTGAAATTTGGCCTCTCACTTGATTTGACCTGAAACGTCGCAATTTCCCTCTGGAAATTATCTGTACTGGAAACCTGTACACTATCTTCCACATTACCCGCTTCTTCTTGGTCAATTTCAACATTCTCCTCTTTACTTCCAAAGTAACAAAACTCAATTTCTTCACATATATTCTTCACATCTATTTCAGAACCATGCAAAAGAGCAGCGCATAATTGTTTAAGCATAATTGCTGGACTCTTAGCATAATACAACATTCTAACTAATTTCCTCACTTTATTATGATGCACTGCTAGCATCCTGAAATGATGAAAAACACTCTGGCATACTCTCCTGGAAAGACAAGCCAGTGAATGACCATGCAAACCTGTCACTTCTCTCACTCTGCAAGGATCTAATTCTTGCAACAACCTCATTTTCTGCTTCAAACTTTTCTTATTAAATGACCGTACAAAATCACAAAGCAAATTGATGGAATCCTGTCGCACACTGCAAATACTACTACACTTCCAGGTGTACACAGGACCCTTAGCACGTCTTCCTAAAACCTCATTACCTAACACCTCTTCTGCCTCTGTTGTCACAAGTTTTTCTTTTTCAACTGGACAACCATCTTTCACTTCATAAGCACGACCACTGGTGTCAACTGCATGCACCAAATCATTATCCTGGAAATAACTCTCCTCATTAAAAAATGCCTCACAGCTTGAACTATGCATCCATTCTCCAGAAAAAACTTCACAAAAATTACTACGATTAACTATTCTCTTCCATCTACTATTTCTTTTGAAATCATAAATTGCCTTGTTTAGCTTCCTAATTCTATTGATTATCAAAATAAATAACTTACGTTTAATTTCAAATGCCTGATCAATAACTTTCTCAACTTTTTTTTTTCTCTTATAAAAAACCACTTTCTGTTGACCTTTCTTAATATTTTTTAACAAATTGCCAATTATCCTGTTGCGGAACATTCGTTTACGAATGTCCCTAAACTGTTGTTTCCTTCTACTATCATGCACAGAGTTATCTCTTGCTCTAGCAGTAACATTTTTGATTGGCCATTCCTTTCCGTTTGAATTGCTTCTCTTTTTCTGGACTGAAACATTTTCTGTAGTGATATTTTTTTTTACTACAAATATTTCTTATGAATGTTTTTGTACTCTTACCCGGTGCTTTCTTGGTGACTTTACAAATCTTTTTGTTAGAGGACTGCTGCTTTTTTCATTCACCTGCTGTCTTTGACGTTTTGCAGCCTTTCTCAGTCTTTCTTTCGTTGGCATGGTGAAATGTTGAAATGATCTGCAGTTGAATTTGTGGTAAAATATATTAAAAAATGTTATTAACCACTATTACCCAACAGTACATCAATAACAGTAATCAAAAACTTAAAACACTACTTGACATTTTTACATAGAAGATTTTTTAGTGCTTGGCAAATTTAGAATACAAAAATAGCAGAAAAGAAATGGAATTTATATTCATGTTACCTGTGCTATTTTATATGTGAATCTGATCTAATTTTATGAGCATATTTTAATATTTTATTGAAGACACTACACATAACCTGTTTTTGAAGGTGTCTTTATTTTTAAATTAAACGGTTTACATTTTTACTTTTTATTTATTATAAATTTTAAAAATAAATGTTTATAGTTCCATAGGCTCAAGCAGGTCAGCTTCCCACCCTATGTCATATAATTCGGACAAATCTGCATCCTCATCACGTTCTTCTTCATCCTCAGGATTTAAATCATCCAAGGGATCAACATCCACTGATGTTTCAATTACGAGTTCAATGATGAGGTCAAAATCAACTGATTGCTGATTGTCGCTCATGTTGATGTTGTCTTTATCTTTAAAGAAAGATAACAACAATGAGATGTTGCAGAGTAAGAGACAAATCTCAGAGATTATAATAGTAAAATTGTTTAACAAGAGTAACATTTTGCAGCTATTATTTAGCCATGTCCAGCGATGCTGAGCAGGTGAAGCCTATGTCTAATTTTTCAGTGAACAGGACTCATCTCTTCTTAACCTTGGATAAGCCTCACCGACTCTGTGTCCCCTGCACATACTTAAATGTGAAGGGGCAGATTTATGTTAAATGGCACATCCCCAGGCATGCACCAGTTAACGTGCACCACTGCTCTGCCACCCATGGTGTGCCGCATTTACAATCAGATAGGAAAAAGCTGCGTCAAAACCCTGCGCCTGCTTTAAGCAGGCATAGGTCTTGACGCAACATTGTGGAGATGGGGCACCCCTGAGCCTTGCTGGAGCTGCATCGCACTTGCGATACAACACCAGCAATGCGCCACCTTTACGGCACAGATGCGTCACGCATCTGTGCCATTTTTGCCCCATGCTGCGCCGCATTGTAAATGCAGCACACCATGGGTGGCGGAACAGCGGCGCAGGATGACTGGCACATCCCTGGTGATGCGCCAGTCATCATAAATCTATCCCTAAGCTTCTTATCTTGTTACAGATGAACCGCCATATGTATCATCAAACTATTTTGCATTTCCTAAATAGCGAATTTTAAGGGATAAATAGCGATTCTTTACCATTCCTAATTTGCGATGAGCAAATTGCTAATTGCAAATTACCCATTCATTTCCATGGGCCAGGAGGCCCATAGGAATGAAGGTGCAATTTGCGATTAGCAATTAGCTCATCACAAATTAGGAATTTTTCCAAAGGTGCAGGGGTGTCTCAAGAACACCCTGCTGCACCCCTGAAAAAGAAATTTGGGGGCATATGGCGCACATACATGCCCTAAGGGCATGTATGGGCGTCATATGGCACCTTTTGTTTTTTGGAAAAAAAGCTTTTTGAAAAGAATTCGCAAATTTCCACCAACTAGAAGTTGGTGGTAGTTTGCAAATCCTTAATGGCATTTTTTGCATATTTTTTGTTTGATACATTGCATTTAAGGAATCGCAAAATTTGCAAATCCTTCAGTGCAATCGCAAAATAAGGAATAGCAAATTTTGCTATTCCTTATTTTGCATCAAACTTGTTTGATACATACCATTTGTCTAATTAGCATTCGCAAAGGCCGAAATTCGCAGAATTTTGACCTTTGCGAATGCTAATTAGCTTGATACATATGGCCCCAAGTGAGGCCTGTCTTGCAACATGGTGCATCTTTTGCATCACTGCTGCATCGGTTTCATGTGGCACGTTTTTTTTACACCATGACACATCTGCCTAAATGCATCAATTTGTAATTTTGTCGCCTCATAGCAAATCTTTTGCACCGCCGCTGCATCACAAAAGTGACGCACAGTGGCGCAAAAGAGGCATACACCTATCATAAATCTGTCCCTAGCATTTTAAATGATTAATTCAGGATGACGATAAGGTGTGCCCTATCCAGAGGTTTGTTTAAGGTGAGGCCTACTCAGGATTGCAGATGAAAGTTACGCTTGATGAAGAATACAGAGGAGATAATACATGTAAAGCTCTACCAATGAAGTAAGTGATGTCCACTTCATTGCGCCAGTCATCATAAATGTATCCCTAAGCTTCTTATCTTGTTAGAGATGAACCGCCATATGTATCATCAAACTATTTTGCATTTCCAAAATAGCAAATTTTAAGGAATAAATAGCGATTCTTTACCATTCCGAATTTGCGATGAGCAAATTGCTAATTGCAAATTACCCATTCATTTCCATGGGCCAGGAGGCCCATAGGAATGAAGGTGCAATTTGCGATTAGCAATTAGCTCATCGCAAATTAGGAATTTTTCCAAAGGTGCAGGGGTGCCTCAATAAAACCCTGCTGCACCCCTGAAAAAGAAATTTGGGGGCATATGGCGCACATAAATTTTAACAACATTCCTTTACGTCAAAAACGATTTTCAAGTCATAATTTGATAACACTGCACCCGGGGGAAAATGACTTAAAATGTCCTTAAGACACATGAAAGTGTTTTTTTAAAGCCTTTGCAAGTTTTTGGGTCACTTTTAACATGGCTATGTAACTCAAACAGTCAAAATCTAAATTTACCATGCACAGGTGGGACCATATTTACAAGGAATGTGCCCCACGGGGAAAGGTCTTTTAATGTAATATGGGAAAAATGACATCAGAGACACTGAAATGCCTTATAAAGAAGCATACACCATTATATCCTTGTCATAAATTTACAAACCATTCCTTTTCCCCAAAAACGATTTTCAAATCATAATTTGAAAACACTGCACATAGGGAAATGACTTAAAATGTCCTTAAGACACATGAAAGCGTTTTTTGATTGCCTTTCCAGCATGGTTGGGTCACTTTTAACATAGCTATGTAACACAAACATTCAAAATCTAAATTTGCCATGCACAGGTGGGAGCATATTTACAAGGAATGTGCCCCACGGGGAAAGGTCTTTTAATGTAATATGGGAAAAATGACATCAGAGACACTGAAATGCCTTATAAAGAAGCATACACCATTATATCCTTGTCATAAATTTACAAACCATTCCTTTTCCCCAAAAACGATTTTCAAATCATAATTTGAAAACACTGCACATAGGGAAATGACTTAAAATGTCCTTAAGACACATGAAAGCGTTTTTTGATTGCCTTTCCAGCATGGTTGGGTCACTTTTAACATAGCTATGTAACACAAACATTCAAAATCTAAATTTGCCATGCACAGGTGGGAGCATATTTACAAGCAATTTGCTCCACAGAGAAAGGTCTTACATTAAAATGGGAAAAATAACATCAGAGACACTCAATTGCCTTATAATGAAGCATACACCATTATGTCCTTGTCATAAATATTATAACCATTCATTTTCCTCAAAAACGATTTTCAAGTCATAATTTGAAAAGACTCCACAGCTCCTATGCACAATAACACCCTGTCAGTACTAATACTTCACATTTTCTCCAATTACATTTTCTCAAAGATACAAAATCTATTTGTAAAACACTTGAGACAAAGCAACATTTGAAGAACACAACTTTCTTCATAATTTTCTCCTTAAAGCACACTATTCTCTATCTACATTAAAGAAATCTTTTCTCACCTTAGCAAATACTTTGAGTTTCAAAACAGTCTCAGAAACACACCAATTTGTCTTCAGCAGAGCAAAAGGTATGCACTCCAGAGTCTGCAGCTATCAAAAGCACAGAAATGCTGTAATTCTTCACACATATCTCTCATGTCACCCAATCAAAACTCTTCCCTCACTTTTTTTCAAATGAAAACCCTTCCCCCCTCTGCCCTTTCTTCCTTTTTTGCATGGCAACCACCTCTTGGAAGACCTCTGGTGTTTGCAAGTTCACACAACAATGTTGCAATTGAACTCTGAACTCTCAGTGCACCTCATATCCAGTGCATTCTTTCATTTAATGATTTTTTCTTGACCACTCAAAATACATCTTTCAAACAACTCGTCCATGCACCCTAACTTTCTGTTTGTAGCAATCAAAATCCACCAATCACTGTTACTGCTTCATTAACACAGAAACTCCACAGTTTTTTTCATTTTAAACTCTTATTTTTTCAACTGCCATTTCATTGCCACACTTCATCTGACTGCAGGAGAACCTTCTCTCACCATGTTTTCTGTCTGGATTGTTGGACATAGTTACATCTATTGGGCTCAGAGGTATGCTGAGAACAGGAATTTACCTAACCTCAATTTACAAGATGTGGAAATTAAGTGGTTTGGCCACAGAGGATTAAAATGTCACCAATTGATACCATTGGTGAAAACCTTTATGCATTTGCCAAAACCTGACCTGTTAATTGTGCACTGTGGAGGTAATGATTTGGGCACTTTGACTGGGGTAGGTCTGGAAATGCTTTTAAAGGACACCTTTGAGCAATTGATGGCACTTTTTCCTCAGACTGCCTTGGTATATTCAAATATATGCCAAAGACAGAAATGGAGGTGGTGAAACCAATTTTGTCCACAAATTGAGAAGTCGAGGAAGCATGTAAACAAATCTGTTTCAGCTTACATGAGAGACCATGGAATGGGCTCCCTGTACAACAATAACTTGCGTTACTACATGCAAGATATCTACAGAGGAGATGGAGTTCACTTCTCAGATGAGGGCAACAGAATTTTCATTCTGAATTTAAGACTGTGCATTGGTACCTACTTATAAGTACCTAAATGTACCATAAACCCAAAAGCTCTTCTCAGAGCTACCCTACATCTGATCACTCACAATTATTATTTTACTCTAACATGTTTCACTAATTTTCAACCATGTACGCTTCCTGGGGCGCTACCCGGTACGCGAACCGGGAGCTAACCTCGCTAAATTTTTTAAAAAATGTTTTTGTTTCGCACATATGGGCCTCCTCAGCCACCCTCAGAAAACCTAGGGGGTCAAGATAAGTCTACCGTGCCCCCTTCTACCCATTCTGAACATTATTTGCCCTCCATCTTGTATCTTAATTCGACCGAAACACAAAATGGTGGACTCCCGTAACGCTTAAGGTTCGCGAACCGGGGCGCTCGCCAGTTCGCGTACCGGGTCGCTCCCTGGGAAGCGCACCATCAAAAAAGGTGGGAAAGTAGTTTACAGAAAAGCGACTGGAGACAATTTCACCAAATATAGATTAGCTCATACTACATACCAATGCCTACCATTTTCACAAATTTGATTGAAATTCCATTTAACCATTTAGCCTGTAGACCTCTCTAAATACCCTGAGGTAAATTACTTCACAAAACACATCTGAAGTGTTGGAATTGACAACCAATTAAAATATTACTTTCATTTTCTACTTTTTTTACCTGACATTTGATTGGTTATGTACCTGAATATATATAAAGGAAGAGAGAGAAACACAGCCATTTTGACTACTACTTCCTGAACTACATTGCAAGATCATTTTCACTCACAACTTAAACTTGTTTTTAGAAGGTGAGATATTATTTTATAAATTTGAAAACATTTTCAGATAGTTATATACTATCCCTCTGTAAGAGTTAGACATTGAGAAAGGCTTCTTTATTATAATTATGGATTGATTTAGGTTTCTGTGGTATAATTATGAATTTACTTAGGCTTCTTCACAGGCACTTTTTAATAGTACTACTTCACGCCTGAAACCATACAGTGCCCATAGATTACTTCTCTGTTATAAACTCAGAAGTACCTGTGTGAACTTAAACCCAACAGTGCCCTATCTCTACTGATATATTTATTTTTTATGCAAATTACAGCAATAAAATGGAAGGTGAGCAGAATGTTTCCTTCGAAATTGTTCTGGAGAACAACACAGAAAAAGATATTGAGGACAATGATGACTCAGATTTCATGGATGAATCACGGGACCATGAATTAGTTCAATGTGTAGAATCTGTGGATCATTTACTTCATTATGATGACGGTCAAATGTGGGAACTTATGTTCACTCAACAAGAACACATATCGGACAGTCAAATGCTAGACGTTCTATTAAATTTTGAAAAACAATCCGAAAAATAAAATTGTATGTAATATTAAAAAATTGTTTGAGTCTTTAATCATTTTTATATGTAATTCATAAACTAGTTAAATGTTAGAAATGTTATTAAATTTTGAAACACAATCACAATAATAAATAATTGCTTAAAAAATTAAAAAATTAAAAAATAATCAACAAAACCAACAATCAATTAACATACAGTATTTGAAAAGTCTATCATTCTTTTTTCCTTATAGTACGCTGCCCAGAACGCTTCCCGATTCGCGAACCGGGCGCTACCCACGCAAAAAAACAAAAAAAAATTTATTTTTTTTTTGCCCCGCGGGGCCCTTTTAAAGCCTCCACATTAAACCTAGGGGGTCAGGGAGGATCTACTATGCCCCCTTATGGTCATTTCCCCCTTTGTTTTGGCCTCCTCTTGTCTCTCAATCCTACCGAGAGACAAGATGGCGGCCGCTCCGGACTGTTTAGAATGTTGACAGACACCGGAGAGCCAATCAGCTTCGCTACGCAAAGTTCCGTTACGCGTAAAGTCCGCGAACCGGAGCGCTGCTTACAGATATATATCTTTTTTTGAACGTTAATTTCTCAAAATCCACTGAAGCACATATATTGAGACCTAGCAAAGGCACATCGGGCTACCAGTCCCTACAATTTTGCCAAGTTTCGTGGAAATCCATTCAGCCGTTCGGTCTAAAAGTGAGGCCAACCGCCCTATGGAAAACTCAATGTTAAAAACACGTTTTGGGACCCCCCTTTTTTCTCGGCCCCCCCTTGACGAACCCCCCCCTAATTTCCAGGGGCTGCTCAGAAACAAAATGTTCCATTTTCCAGAACATTTCAGCCAATTCCGTCCACAAACGCCAAAGTTATTAGACATAGAATTTTCAAAAATCCCATAGGGAAAAAATCCTAACTATATATACCTACTGGCGACCGCCAGTAGGTAATATATATATCTATATATCGGATGACCAAAACGAAACTGCAGAAGCAGGAACCAGAATGGCGACCAGCCAACTTGATGGACCGGGGCCTCTTAACGTGCCTCTGGCAGACGCTGAATATGCAGCAAAACCTCCCTCACAAAGAAAGTAAGATGCCACACAGGGAATCTGGTTTGGAGGCTTTATTGGAACAGCAGGTAAGCATAATGCATTTCGGCCGGTGAAGCCTTCCTCAGATGCCGCTGTTGAAAAAAAAAAATATATATATATATATATATATATATATATTCAAAAACAGGAAGCCACCACCACCACTTAGTTTCGTCCCGGGTGTTCACTCCTGCAGTGGTGAGCCGCTATAATTACAGAAAGCAGGTGAACCCTTCTGACGCCAAATGGAAAGCACACACAAGAGTAAATTGAAGCCAAGTGGTTAATTTTGTAGAACGCCCTACACTGACAGACGCATTTCGCTTTGCAGCTTTTTCAATGTCAGTTTCCCAGTGGAAAGACAGCAGTATTTAAAATAACACTACATCACGGGTCTTTTGTGGAGATCAAAGATTGACTTACAAAACATTGTTGGCAAATTTCATCGCGGCCATCTTTGAACATATTTTCTACATTTGATTGTGCAATCACCAAAGTGTAAAGTGCAATAGTGCAATATAAAATGACATTAAAGCACACTATTTGTGGAGAATAGGAATCAATGATTAAACACTTGTGAACAATATAATGTTCGTTATTCTAACTATCGTTCAATATATATGAAAATTGCTGAAAAACAAGTGCTTACGTGATCTATATGTATAAAACACTGTTTTGGTCTGCTCTAAGATGTGGCAACTTAGCAGGCTTTTGACATCGCCTATCGGTAGATTTACTCCTGTGATGTTCTTCTCAAAACATGAGATTAATTTCCCTACTCCATCCAGCAAGGGCAGCATTTGATCCATAGCCCTTCTTTATAAATCTGAGCTTATGGCCTATAGATCGTCCCTGGCGTGTCCTTCTGAGGTAGCAGGTACTTTTTAGCTTGGGGTAGCTCCACTGATCTCTCCCTAACATAGCGTTCCCCTTTTTTTAGGGAATCCTATTTGTAGGGGAAGTTCTATTTGGTATCTCCTCCTCTGTGCCAGATGCAGTCTTCTGTAGCAGCCATGTGCTCTGGTTCGAAGGATCCTTCCTCGAGACAGGGTCTATCGTACTAGTCCTTTCTCTAGTTCCAATGGGCTAGCCAGTGGCAAAATGACCTTTCAAAGATCTTGCCTTCCTCCAGGGCCACTAGCTCCCTAGAGGTCAGTTTGTCTGTCCTGCACAATCAGCAGGACCAGCGGACATCTTTGTTGCTGCTCCCCTAAAGCGCACTACAAGATGTCTTCCTACTTCTCCTATGTCTTAGTTGAGTTTGACCAGGCTACCTCGGCCTGTTATTAGCTGGTCAGCCCTTCTGCTACGCTGATGATCTGGTGAGGCTCGGATTGCAGTCAAAAGTATTTCTTCTAGTTCTGCCTCTGACTCTTCCTTGAACTGCGCTCTTTACCTACCCCTGCCCTAGTCAGGTGGTGGGCGGTCTGCTCTGTGCTCTTGCTGTGCTTCAATGGTGTGAGCGGGCTATCATTCCTTAATTTGTGCCTTTCCTCTAAATGCCACCTAGATTGCCTCCTTTATTCTGAGCTATGCTCTGCACTTTTTATTTGGAACTTGCTTTCAAACTTGTTTCCTGATTTTTCTTTGGCTTCCTGAGCAAACCCTGTGGCTTCCACATGGTCATTAGGTCGCTTAGGACTGGGACCCTTTCCCTCCCCCATTGTTGTATCATTGTCCAGGGTTACTATTAATCTCCCTGTTACCCAAGTGTGTTCACCCAAACCAGTGGGAATGTATGTTCTCTGGACCACTGGGGTACAATATACTGAACGTGATGGTCAGAAGGATCGAACTTCAGAGAGCTCAAACACTGGACTGGGGTGGCGCTAGAATTTCCTGGGCCTGCTGGTCAGTTAGACTATCATACCTAGACCTAACTCGGTAGGGGATCCTCTGGCTCACTCAACTGGTGGGTTGGTGTATCCTTATGTGGGAATAGGAGGCATCGGGACAGCACTGCATATGGCGGGGGTGGTGCTGATGCCTTGCTTACTGTCTGTGGGATAGGAATATTAGTCTGGGCCTCCTCGAAGATGGCCCATAATTCTGATAGTGCCTCTCTCCTGTCCTTCTTTTGTCCTCTGTATTTGTTCTGTATGTGTGTTCTCTTGTGCTCAATTGTGTTAATGTTGAAGGCTCCCTCCTTTGGCCATATTAACAAGTGTGCCTTAGTGTATGCTTGCCATTCATGGCAAAACTTGTTACATTTTTTTGCCTGTGTGGGCAACCTGGTATGCACATGCTTTAGCGGGAATTCTATGGTAAGTTGGGTACTTTTTAAGGGACAGATGCACTGTAGTTTTTCTAGTTTTAGGGAATCTAAAGTTCTACTCTGGTCATAGGGAAATATGTATGGGGTTGCTAGTTCTAACTACTTTACTTCAAGCTCAACACTTTTTACAGATGAATGAACATGAACATTTCACAAACAGAAACAGCAATGCATATGAATGGTCACAACCTAGAAACAAGTTTGATTGTTAAAACATTATGGAATTTGGCAGCAGAATGTACTTTAATATAAAATAACAATTGTGAGAAAATAGCAATGCCATCAATAAAGCACAATACTCAAAACAAAACACAGTTAAATTATTTTACCAGCATCACAGCATTAAATCATCACAACATCAAATATACCTTCCATCAATTTCAATCCTTCAATAAGCGAAAAACTGACAGAGAAAAAATGCTGACTTAGTAAAAAATAATTTTGCCTGTTCCTAGCATTGGCTATCCTGTGAACAGTGAAAGCCCTGTGCCGCACCCAGGACTAAGTGAGCCTGACAGCTTTTCAATATCGGCTCTGGGATAAGAAAAGGACATTTTTTTCCACAGAGAAAAGGAAGGAATAAATTAAAGAACCACCAGCCCTTCTTGGCAAAACACAAGCTACACCTGATCTCACAGACCAAAACCTTTTTCTATCATCGCACCCTGTTTCATACCCAGGGGCTTAGCATACCATTTGTGTCATGCCCAGTGGTCCAAGTAAACAACACCTCTCACCTCTTTCAGATACCAACAGCGTTTAAGAAGCCGGTAGTACTGAGAAAACCCTTTTAGACTAAAAAATAAGATTGAGGTGCTGGCCCTATATTACACCTAGGACCTATGTGTACCATTTGTGTCACACCTAGCAGTCCAAGCAGTGAGGCCTCAACCCTGTATAACACCCAGGGGACAAGCATACCATCTGTGTCTCACCGGTTGGTCCAAGTGGCAACCAATTTCACCCTTCCTAGCATGCTCACTATTGAATTAAGATTACCTCTGCAGGAATGCCTCTGAGGCCGCTTTGCGACTTCTCAATTTGGACACATAAAATATGTAACATGCCAGATTTCTGTCATTTGCATGGTGCTCAAGTTACCTCTTTGCACTTTTTCATAGTTTGCCTTACACCAAATGCAGGGGCTAAGGATCAGTTGTGATCTCTTACCTTCTGACGGTGGCATCAAGGTGAATCTCAATCCTGCAGATGAAAAAGAATTTCCAATCAATTGTGGCGTCTGCTTACCTTCCTTGCTGCACAAATGTTAGGAAACTATACCACCAGTTCAGAGTGGGTTCACTTCTAGTCAAAGCTCTCACCAGTAGATGGCACCCACCGACTGATGATAAATGTTTTTTTTGTCCAGCTCAAACTGAAACACTTGCCCATATTCCTTTTGTACGTCCAGCCTATAAGTTTCCCAGGAATAGATGGCTAAAACCAATCTGTATGAACTTGGGCACCAGATGTGCCATGATGGCCTTCAGGATCCTAAGGACTGATACAGAGGAACCCTTGGTGGTTGCAGTGGCCAAGTTTCCGTGTTGGATGTGGGCTATTTGAGCCAAAAAAGAAAATCCAAATGCTCCATAGCCTTGCTAGACTGTTTATTAGAGGTCAGGGGATAAGTCTTGGTGTGGTAGATACATTCCCCACATAGGTTGGCAAGCGTTTCTAGGTTGCCGTTACCGGTGTGTTTATTGTATAATCATGGGCTTAGCAGCTTGTATTAGATAAGTTGTATATGGTAGTCATTAAACTCCGTTTTTAAGTTCTTTAGATATCTAATCAAATTAATTATTTTATCAAAGGTTTTATCTTGCAGAGATTTTTATCGTAATGATGTAGTAACATCTGCGAATGGCATTCAATGCTAATGAATTGAAGCCTAGTTGTTAGTACATCGCTGATTATTGTACTGTGACCTTTAAATACTTTTTTAGCTGTGTTCTGTATTTTATGATTGAAACAAATCGAAATAAAGACTATATTGAATGAATGAATGAATGAACGAATGAATAAATGCTGCACAAATGTGAGTCCGTTTGGACAGGGCCCTTTTCCGTTGCCTGCAGTTGAGTCCAAGGTACCAATCTCTCCTGGCTGCCTCACCAAATGTTACCCGAATATGAATTTACCTTGAAAAAACAACAGGCAAGAAGCATTTGGCAAAACAGGAACAGTTGGTTTATTTAAGCATTTCGGCCAGGACCACAGTTACAGAAGTGGGTTTAAGGACTGTTTAAAGTGCAATCACAGGGTTTTTTACATTACTTTGGGTATCATAAAGTACTTCCGGTGATCCTTTTTGGGTAAACAAATGCAGGCCTTGTCTTTGGAGTCATAATAAGGTTCCTGATGACAATTGCAGGTGGGCCTCAACCTTGCGTAGACACAATGAGGGGCAGTGAATAATGTGTCCAGATGTCCGGCATGAGAATCGCGTGATCACTCCATGTACTGTGAGTGCTGTGTCCTGATTGACTGTGTGTTCCTAACTTCATGTGGCATCTGACTTTATAGTGTTATGGGAATGTGCACACCCCTCTGGCCATGTGTGCTTTATTAGGGTGAATTTCCCAAGACCATTGTGGTGTCGCTGCTCTTATCTGGAGGTGGACCTGAGTTTCCTGTTCACTCGTCTGCCTGCCGACTACATGACTAAATGCCACACCAACTGTGACCTGTCAATCAGTAACCTCAGGCATAGGTCACAGGGCCTGTCAGACCACAAATTTCTGAGTCAGGTTGCTGAAGAGTTCATGACGGGCGAATTTGATAATAGTGATGCAGTTTTGTTCTTATGTGCAAATGTATCATTATAAATATTGGCATCGATTCTTTCAATATTAACATTCCCACTGGGTGTAGAAATGGACATGCTAGATGGTCTATGTGTTACCTACTAGGTGTCAGTTTAGTCTATTTTACGTTTATTTATACATTGAATGTTTTTTGTAATAGTCAAGTCCATTGTCTGTTCATCAGAAATTGAACTTTTAAGGCATTACTTCATTCACATGATGGATGCACACACAATACGTTGCCTACAGCCAGCAGTGCCATTTCAATCCCTGCAACTCTATTCTGATCTATTTTTTGGGTGTGTTATTTATTTGTCCCATTTAAGATTGATCTGATAGTATGGAGAAAGAGAACTAACTTAGTGAATAATGTTTTGATGGCTAGTTAAACACATCTCCTGCTTTCTTTTGTCATTAGAACTGTCATTTGATCTGCATCTTTTTGTACTTATTAGCGTGATTTGGTACTGTTTCGCGCCTCCACAGTAACGCCGGGTTTTATCATTTGTTAACTTAGGAAAAGCTCGGCCCTGCTTACGAGTGCTCATAAACTACTTTGGATGTATTGCGCCTGCAAAAATGTGACTCCCTGGTTAGTGTTCAGAATATATCGAGCTAATAAATTGCACCTATTCCGATTGAGGGGGAATAAAATGATTATTTTGTCGATTACATCATTACAAATTGCATGTTTACTGTGAACACCATATCCTTTCCCTTGGGCTGACCTGCTGAAATTTAACGAAGAGTAAAGCCTTCATTACACTTGCTAATTACTGGATGCTCTAAGCTCTGTGCAACTCGGACATCTGAACGCTGCGCTTAGGTTTTTGTGCAGGGCTCAGAAAAATTCAGCCCCCCCCCCCTTCATAATTAGATCCTGTGTGTCGATAGAGTTTCTTCTTTTGCCCTTGGTCACAAAATGGAAAACACCTTCTTTATTTGCATTTGGCGAAAAAATCGTGGGATAAAAAATAAGTACCTGCATGAAACCGAAAAGGATTTCAGCTCACCGCAGCCTAAGGGGACCCGGAGGAGAATCGGTGTTACAGGATGATTCCAAGACCTTAAATGTTTTACAAGTTAACAATAACACTTTAAAATCAATGTGAGCTCTGACAGGAAGCCAATGTAGTCAAGAGCGCGGGAATGATGGGTTGCCATCCTTTGGAAACAGGTACGCCGCTTGAGTGTTTATAATGAGTTGCAGCGTTTAGATTGATTTATCAAGTAATCCCACCGCTGGAAATTTTACAGTAGAATCCAATCTTTAAATGATTATGGCGCGAGCCAACGTCCCAACATAACTCTGGGCCACATGCGTTGTTCCTATTGAGCTACTCCAGTGATAGATGCGCAGTCACTTCCGAAAAGACATGATCAAAAACATATCTATAACCATTAATGGCCCCAAATCCATTCTTGTCAGGCGGAAATGCAGCAGAGAGCCACCAGGGCCGAGTGACACAAATAACGGTATAGATGTGATTTTAGTTCTCGCCAGATGTACCATATCGCGATAATTCAACTTTCTAAATAGTTTTAGCGTACTGACACTATGTCTCCTCGTATTATATCATAGGAAAGAGACAAAATAAGACAATCGTGATTATTTCAATGTAATTGAATAAATAATGTAGAACGGTATATGTGTATTGATCTAGGGTATTAGTGTATCGTTGTTCGCATTCATATTCCATGACACGAGTAGCTGACAGCAGAAACTACATCCATACAAAATGCGCCCACACCAGAATATTAACGTCCGCTTAAAAAGAAAAGATAAACGTGTTGGTTTATATCTGAGCACGTGTGGGTTGAAGTGGGGCTAATTCGCAGAATTTCCTGGAAGTGAAAACCATAGTAAACGTCATATAGAGCACTCGCTTACATCACCTACATATGATTCCCAGAGCTAAAACACGCTGCGTCCTCTATGAGTAAAGCAAAGGCGGTCATTTAAGTTCTGGTGAGAGACCTGCCAGCCCCTGGTGTGGTGTGGAGACTCTTGCTTCCACAGGCCCAGCACAGGACTCTCTGAGCCTCATTCAGAAACATAAACTTACATTTTTGTGTAAGTTTACGAATGTTTCCTATTCACATAGGTATTTTACGAGTAGTATCTTTACCACTGCAGAGTCTCCCCACATAAAAAGATAGGACAGTCCTATATTTTCTTGTGCGGAGTATTCGCAGTCCTGAAGATACTACTGGTAAAATATCTTTGTGAATAGCAAAAAATCCTAAACTTACACAAAAGTGTAAGTTTACTTTTGTGAATCAGGCCCTCTATATTTAAAAGGTCCCTGCAGCCACAGCAGGAATCATTTACTGAAAGTGCTTCCCCAGCATGGTGAGAGGACATTTTTTGAACAGTAATGCCAACCAACTGGCCACAATGTTGCTTGCAACAGTGGAAATGTTCTTACTTTTACCCCTTTGCGTGCGTCGGACGGCCCCCGGCCATCCGACGTCACAGTGGGCGTGTGCGGAAGACGGCCCCTGGCCGTCCTGACCACGCCCCGTCATAAATCACCCGCACCACGGCAGAATTCCAGCCGCGGTCAACGGGTTAAAGTGGGGAGTTATTTCTCCAAAACAAAATATCAATGGTCTTGATACACAGGATTTTTTCTCCCTGTGCTTGGGATCCATTGATTCTTTTTCTTGCCAGCATCCACCATGACTTTCATGAACCCACTAGGAATGAAAAATAGGCATTTGAAGGAGTGTGCTGAATAGGGCAGGCCTTTGAACCCATTGACTCTATGTCAGATGGGTGGCCAGGTCATAGGTTTTCAAGCACAAAGCCATGTAAGACTCAGAATTGCAAACTTTGTGATTCCCCTATCTCTAAATAGTGGATGGGGGTACAGCTCGTTCTGTGATGTAGGAGCACCACCAATTTACAATGGTACTCATGCTTCATTAAAGTCCAAATTCCCCATAAGTGGTTTATACATACGTTGTGCAAGTTAGAAAGATCCAAGGGGCATAACCAGGAAAACGTGAGTATTAAAGAAAGAGTCAAATGCATGCAATAACATTATTCTGCCCATCTGGAAAGTATAAGCCAGACATTGAGGGCATTCGCAATCGTTTTCAAATACACTCATGCTTGCAGATAAATAGACTTAAAGTAAAGATGCTGACCAGAGAGCTCAAGTACACAATTCAATTAAAAAATGACAAGAAAAATGCAAACATTTGCATTGTTGATTCTGTTTGAATGGTAACCTTTTAAGCTTTTGCTATTGTCAAATTGCCAACTGTTATGTTTGTGAAGGCATATTCTGTCTTGAGTGTTTTTTGTGTTTGTTTTGAGCTAGATGTGTTTAAGCTCAGTAATTTGTAGTTTTATCCTTTTTTATTTCTGCATTCATTCAAGGGTGCCTGTTTTCTTTGCTCATGTTTAGATGTTTTCAGTGGGATTAATATCTAATCCAAACAGTGTTTCAAAGTGTTTGAGAAATTACAATTGTACAGACAAATGTCAACAACAAACAATTAATTAAGACAAACAAGTATTTACATCAGGGCACACATGGGAGTTAAAAAATTGAGAAACAGCCAATAAAGGAGAAATCTAGAAAACATACAAAATGTATTCAATACAAATATATAATATCCTAGAGCTCAGAGTTGTAAGCTGGTACATATAACATTTGATGAACATACAAAACCAGACAGGTGCCAGACAAAAAGAGGTTATATAGAAGAAGGAGTTTCAGAGCAACACTGAAACTGCAACAAACAAAACAATGTGTCCTCCATTAATTGCAGCCACAATTGGGTCGACGACTTTTCGACCTTTGTTATTACTACACGGTCATCTTCAAGACATAAAATTTAACTGAGCATCCCAACAGACAATTTCCAATCAGATAAAGGAGAGCAAGCATAGCAAATATCAATGCATATAATAGAGTATAATTTTTGTTAAAAGGGGCAATTTGATATTTAGAAGTGTTCTAAAAACATGGAGTTATTGCTCCAGTACTTATACCGGTTTCTGAATTTGGAGTAGGCGAACTTCAAAGGAAAGTCTTTGTAGTGCACAGGACCCTGCCTTCCCCTGACCTGGCTGCAGATACACTACAGTGGGTGGAGACAGCTTTGTGTGAGAATAGACACATCCCTATTCAGGTGTCAGTGACAACTCCTCCCACCACTATAGCTCAGGAAGACCCATCAGCCTGGTGATGTGCCATTAGGATAAGCAGAACACCTACTGCAGCAGAGTCATTGTACTCACACAGATACAGCGCTGGCTCGGACCCCAACCCGGCAGCCCAACTAATACTACTTCGGACGGAAGAATTTTGCACCAGAAAACTTCCGGTGGCACTTAATAGGACCCTGCAGTCCGAAATCCACTGCGCAGACCACAATACCCTGATACTCAGATATTGGAAATTAAATTGAAAACAGGTTTTATACTAACTCGAGTGTGTGGGAACGCCACCCGCACTTGATATAAGAAGCCCAGAATTGGGCGGTTGTATCATAATTACAGGCAGGCAAATGTTGTCAATCTTTAGTCCTGATGATGATCCCATGTAATTAGAGCAAAAGGGGATCGAAACGTCGACTTCATGTAGTGCGCTCACAACCTAGCCATTGTGTTGTATTTCAGTTGTGCTTGGCACTTCCTGGCAAAAACTTCAATCTAATATTGATTCAAAAGTGGCCAGCTTTGCTCTCTTTTGCCTGTGAAATTCTTCTTCCCTATATGTTGTTTGTTCTTCCTGAGTAAGGTACAGGATTGTGCCTGAAAAATCATTTATTCAACTGTTCTTCATTGCGTTTATTTAAATAAATACCCTGTCCGGCTAAACAGAGGACAAATATAGTTTCCTATTATGGCCTATATTTCATTTATTTTTTTGTTTATGAGAAACTAAGGACCTTTGTCTTTTAAAACAATCAGGATAAGCTGGGCACACCTCAGCTGTCTTTGTGTGGCTGTCGAGTGTGAATGCACAAATAGCCCAACTGTCAGTCTAAACCAGACTTGGATCCTATAGGCAAACAGAGGCATAAGATGGTAAAGGAAGAAAATGCCCACTTTCTAAAAATGCCATTTTCAAACATACAATTTAAAAACCACTTTCACAGAAATATGTGTTTTTAAATCCTGAGTTAAGAGAACCTAAACTCCAAGGGCCTCATTTATGAAAAGTGACGCATCGCTGCGTGAAAACAGCGATGCGTCACTTTTCACTGCGCTCTTCCTGCGTCATGATTGATGCGTCATAGTTATAATATGACGCATCATGTCGCAAGGAGTTACAGATACGTCAGTATTTCTGACGTATCTGTAGGCGCAAAAGTGACGCATTGCTGGAGTGTGTCACAAAAGTGACGCAACTCCAGCAATGCTACCTTTCACATGGGGAAAGCCCCATGTGAAAGGGCTTGCGTCAGTCTTACGCCTGCTGTGAGGCAGGCGCAAGATTTTGACGCAACAGCGTCCTAAAAGTGACGCAGTGAAATCTCCCTCTGCATACATTATACCTGACGCAGGTATAATGTAGCGCAGGGGTTTACAAAGTGACGCATCTGCTTAGATGCGTCACTTTATAAATAGTGCGCATCAGGAGGCATGTTTTACGCCGCCGATGCGTCATAAAAAGTGACGCATCGGAAGTGCAAAACTCACGCAAGGCCTCATAAATGAGGCCCCAAATCTCTACCATTTCCCATATGAAAGTTGCACGGTGGTGAAAAACGCAATTGGCAGTATTTCCCTATCAGGACATGTAAAACATACCAGTACATGTCCTACTTTTCACTTACACTGCAACTTGCCCATGGGACTACATTGGGCCAACCTTATGAGTGTTTTACATGTAGTAAAAGGGAAGGTTTGGGGTTGGCAAATGGGTGTACCTGCCAGGTTGATATGGCAGTTTAAGGCTGCACACACAGACACTGCAGTGACAGGTCTGAGACTTGGTTGGAGGGTTACTCGTGTGGGTGGCACAATCAGTGTTGCAGGCCCACTAGTAGCATTGAATTTACAGGCCTTGGGCACAATCAGTGCATTTAACTAGAGACTTACCAGTAAATCAAATATGCCAATCATGGATAACCAATCGTAATCATAATCTACACAGAGAGCATTTTCACTTCAGCACAGATCAGCAGTGGTAAAGTGCCCAGAGGTCTATAACCAGCAAAAATGAAATGCAGCACACAGTCAAAACCAGGAGGCCAGAAGCAAAAAAAGGCAGGGGAAAAACATGTCAAAGGTGACAGGTCTAACAGAGAGTGAGATTTAAAAAAAAAATAGAAACCCCATAAGCCAAAGTGAAGTTTTCCCATGTCTGATATAAAGAAACTATAAAGTTTCAGTTTGATGACATGTCCCAAAGATGAATTCTGTTTTACCATAGTCATCAACTGTAAAAAAGCAATGGGGAAATAACAAATGTGCTATGGATTGGCATAAATTGTCTTTGTCACATTCACAGTTATATTACAAATTGTCAATTTCTTGTAATAATGAACCTATGCACTCTTCGGTTTGTTTGTTTGTCGCCCTTCATTTTCAGCAAAAACCAAGACCTACCTTGGGTGCTATATGGCCACTGGAAGACTCCAGTATCTATGCGAAAAAGAAGAGATCTTCCACCAGCAGGGGAAGTGCCCTAATCTAGAGACGCACTCACCTTCAATCGAAAAGACTCTGTGCAGAGGCTATTTAGAGGCTTTTGTGGAGCTGTGAGAAATTAGTTTGGTGGTTGACTGAGGTGTGAGCCCTGGTCAAACAACAGTCACAATCCCTAGCAGGGTAAACCACAAAAAGTCACTAAATTAACATGTGCATAACCCTGGTCAGCTTGGCGGAAAAAGCAGACCGACTTAACTTAGTGGCAATGTGTAAAGACTTTATGCAGCACCCAAACAGAAATAAAGTGAAAAACACAACACAAGAAAAATCCTGCACCAATTTAGAAAACAGAGTACCTTTTAATAAATCATTTGACACCAAAATGACAAAAATAGAATCAGTAGAACCAGGATTCTGAATTTGTAATTTTTTAATAAAAAACTAGCACTTAAACGATCAAAGTGCTAACCTTAAACATCTAGTTGCACAAGACCGGATCAAAGTAAAACAACATATGGCTGACCGCGATGGAGCATCATGATGATACAACAAGTGGATTTAACCTTTTCAGTGTTTACCTTCAGACTTAAAATTTTGAAGCGGTTCGACAAGCAGGTTGGTCCCAGTCTTCTTTCAGTTCTCTGTGCAGATTTTACCTCAAACTGTCCCAAGTTTAGGATTTTGGATTTCTGGGTTCCTTTGGCACCACAACCAAGAGTCCAGAACTGGTGGGATACCACTTGGAGATTCAGAACTCACTCAGGCTGGTTCTGGGTGTCAGTTCAAAATGGGTGGAGTCCTTTATAACCCTGTGACTCTGAACAGGAGGTTAGCTAACCAGCTTTTGGCATTGCTCTAGTAGTCCTGGGTTCAGATGAAGATGCAGGGCTCAAACAGAAGGGCTAGCCTCTAAGGGTTCAAGGTATGCTCCAGGCAGTCCTTCCCGTGCAGCAAAGCAGTCTTTTGTAGAACACATCAGGCCACTGAGAGTCCTTCCGTAGGTCCTGAAAGTGAACTGAAGATTAGCTCTTTATACATGGTGCCTTCTTTGTAATTGGTAAAAGTTTGTGGAGGTTTTTCTTTGAAGTGCTGGAATTTTCTGATTTTCCTGCCCTGGCTCCAAGCTCAGTGCATACTCAATGTGGAGGTGAAAAGCTCTTTGTGTAAAGGCAGAGCATAGCCTATTCAGTTGTAAAGATGGGTTGCACCCATGTCCACTGCCCCCCATTTTGCCAGCCAATTCAGGCACACCTAATCTGTCTGTTTTGTAACTCTCTGGGAGGAACTCACAAAGTCTAATTGTCAGCTACATCCAGTCACGTGAACCAGGAGAGGCTTCAGGCACCAAATGGCTAAAGGCCGACAATGCCATCTCTCATTAAATAAGATTTTTAATTACAATTTCATAGATAACGGTCATGAAATGATTTTCTGTTCTCAATCAAAAGTTAGTGCTTATTAAATGTAATAAGGCAACCTATTGTTATCTTATGGGACAATATAGGCTTCACAGTAGCGAAAATACAAATGTAGAATCTTTTCACTACCATGACATAAAAAACTTAAAAGTACATGTCCAACCTTTTACTTACAGTGCACCCTGCCCAATGGGCAACCTAGAGCCTACCCTACGGGTGACTTGTATGCACAAAAAGAGGAGTTTAAGGCTTGGAAATGGGTTAATATTGACAAGACGAATTGACATTTTAAAACTGCAATCAGGCTGTCATGGCAGTCTTGGGACATGTTTTAAGGGGCTACTTAAGTAGGTAGCACAATATGTGCTGCAGGCCAAATAGTAGCATTTAATTTAAAGGTCATGGGTAAATGTTATACAACTTTCCCAAGGGGCTTTTAAGCAAATTAAATATGCCAATCAGGTGTAGATCATTGAACCCTTTTTGGGGTAGTGAGCACAAGCACTTTAGCACTGGCTAGCAGTGGTCAGTGGTGACATGCACAGATTCCCAAGGCCAACAACATCGAAGTTTCTTGAAAACATGGAGATGGGCAGGAAAAAAGTTTGTGGAAGACCACCCTAAGGCTGACAGGTCTAACATAGGTAATGCTGGACATCAATACTTGGTAGTTGTAGTCAGATGATGGTGCTCAGAAAATTTAATATCAGTGGTGCTCCAGGAATAGACATGTTTGTTATCAGGATTTGAGGGTTGGCCCTCCATTACTCCAGAGGCTCCCAAAACACTTGGGTCTGCCCCTCTTCCTACCACAAGCGTTTGCAAAGAAGCTTCCTCTGTTATCCTCCAGAAGAAGAGTTTAATGCTTTGTATGCCTTCCAAGAGGCCATGATGCAGCTGATTTCTGGTCAACAACACATATTCTAATGTGACAGAGACAGCAGGTGAGTAGAAAACACCCTGAAAGCCAGTTTGACTCACACAGGGAAATTTGTAGCTTCCTGAACTATTGGAGTGCAGATGTATTGTCTTGTATGGTCACCCTGTCTACCCCACGTTCTGTTATTTGTGTCTCTAATTATATTTGACCTAGCTATTTACCATCCTACCCCAGTGTCTCCTTTAACTTAGTCGTGCCAATCTGAGGAGGAGTTAGTTCTGGTCTACCAAATCAATATAGGAGGATGGCCAGGAACTTTGCCCCAACTCAATGAAATATGGGTTGGGAATGGACTTTAGATTTAAGTCAGGGTTTGAAATTATATGATTTTCGCGGTGCATTTCCTTTCATAATTTAATACTTTTTTTAACTGTTTATGTTGGGCATTGAGTGGGATTTTTTGCATATTCCACAATTTACATCATAAATAAACGTGTTTTGTATGTTTTCAATGTGTTTCTTTTCTTTGAAATCCCCAAGTTTACTTTACTCGATGTACTCAGCACAATTTTTGTTAATAATCCATTTCCATGAAATGTCTCTTTTTGTAATATTTTATTTTATTTCTTAACAATTATATAAATCTGTATTTTATGGCACCTATCATGGTTGGCTTGATAATATTTCTTACACATGGGTATATGTATGCTGGTGTATTCAAGTCTGCATCGCAATGCAGTAATACATTTAGGCCAATGTATATTGCTCCACACATGGCAGTCGCACCTGTGAATTGTATATGATTTTCCTTTTCACATAGGTACACAAATGTAAGCTATTCACATTATAAGATTTGCGAAGAGCTTATATAAATGTTGTGAATTTTATGTAAGGATAATTCAGTGAGATGTAGTGCAATATGTAAACGTTTTTGATGGGTGAAATCCTCCCAGGGGTGGTTGTCCAGGTCTCCAGCTACACAGCAATGGGCAGTTGAATTCGTGGTTCTGAAGTGGGAGGTGGAGTGCCTGTTGGTGATGGAGCCCTTACAGAGTAGCGCTGTGTTTCAGCTGGTTCCTGTATATCCCTTGGACCTACAAATTATCAGTGGGACTTGTGGTATATGGCCTTTAGCCCCTGCATCACCAAGGTCTGTGTAATGATGCTGTGCTTGGAGAAGGTGTTCAATGTTTTTGTAAGACATGGGTCTGCCTCTCAGTGAAATTAGATTGTGTTTTTCAGTACTGCACAGAGTATCCCCTATGTCAGCATGTTGCCACCATAGAAAAGGTCAACATTGTAAAGGGTTTTGGAGGAAAGTTTATGAGTGGGGGAGTAAGCAGGGGGATAAAATGATGTACCTGTTGGTTTAGGGCTGAGAGGAGAGTCCTGCACAGTCACAACAACAATTGTACCTGTTAGTGGTTGAGGCTTGCAATTCTTTGGGGAGCCCTAGCGAGGATACTGTTTGCCTGCAGTGTGGCAATGTAGAGATGTCACTTTTATTGGCGTCAACAATTTTCTTATCCTGTTCAGCGGTGTAGACCACAGATATGATCGCTTGTAAAAGGAAAGGGTTGTCTCCTCAGATTGCCAGTCATCCTCTACTAATGTAAAGTATGACATTGTTGTCAGGAACTAGGTTCCTAGGAACTGCCAGAGAAAAGTGAAGAAAATTGAAAATCTGACATTAAAGATTGTGTAAATACCATTACCAAATTTGTTTGATGTATAAAGGGATCTCACCTGCTATGGGAACAAGTGCATTCTTTGTGGACACACCCCTAGATGTTAGCTACTGAACCAGTGTCTTTAAAAACTAAGGTGAATACAATTCCCTTGATTTTGATCAAGGAACTGGTGTGGAGAGAAATGATAAAGTTGAGGAATATGAGAATGGCACTGAGAAGCACTGTGAAAGTGTGCACAGTTACTTGATTGCAGCTATAGGTACACAAGATACATATAATTTTCCTCAAAGAGCATACATTAGTTAGAAATGTCAAATGATAATAAGAAACTGCAAATGATGACATACAGTATCAGCTGTATAAAGGTTACAGACTAACCTGACTGATGGATGGTGGAGGACAGAATTGTTGCTTTAAGGATGTCATTTGATGTCATCTGAGACTTGGGGTGTAGTGTGAACACCCTGGGCTGCTGTATAAGTGAAGCTGATAAGCAAAACATACAGAGTAATGAGAGGCTCTACCAAAAATGGTATGAGGGTATGGCAATTTGTGTGTTACACAGTACGTCAACAAAACATAGGCCTTTCCTAGGTGGAAGGAACTACAATTAAGTTGCCTTTATTAAGACTGTATTGCAATGACTCCTGAGACCATCCACTCTATTGACAAAGAATGTATCACTCAATGATAGACTTCAATGGGGTCATGGGTAGACAGAGTGGTTGCAAGATAACATATACATAGCCTTGCAGATGACGTATCATGATGTATGACTTGATTTGGTGACTTGAGGCCAATGAAGTATACATATCCATTCAACTATTAGACCAACTGTTGAGACATCAACAACCTATGCCAACAGTATTTTAAATATATTAAAATGAAAATAAATGTTGACACTTTTACAGAGAGAATTAATTATGTATGAATAAATGTATGTTTGTTTATGGTATTGCTACAGTGTGAACCTAGTCAGAAGGCAGCAAAGCTCTGCACAAGGACAAGAACAAGCATAAAGTCAACAAGTGGGTGATAAGAGAGGTAGCTGGATTTTTTGTGAAATATTGGTCTTTTAAAAGATTGCCTTCAACTCTTTTATAAATTGGATCACCTTTTTGGTGGCCCTAATGGATCCAACAATGTTGTTTCCTGGGTGCCTATAGGGAAGAAGCCTGTTGCCTTCATTTTCTCTTTTTACATTTTTTCAGTCTGCAGTCTGATGGTAACCTGGCTGAAGGTGTACAGAGAGGCACCAGAGATGGTGAGCTTGTCTGCAAAATAATGGGGGTTCTGGTAGTGATGGCTTCGTAATGATACAACTGGTTTTGAAAATATTGCTTGCTGGCAAGGGAAGCCGATGGAGTTCATCAAGACAAGGGTGATAATTTTGTTTTTATCCCTGAGTGGGTCTCTGCCTCTGACCCACAGTCTAATATCAATCAATATCAGCCCTTTCCAACCAAGTTCAAATCCAGTTTATATCCTTCCTCCCATTTGGTTACTCACCTTCAATCTGTCTTATGAAGCTCAATCGTTACCATTCAGACATACAAATCACATAGAACAGAGGGTGGCTAAGAGTATAAAAAATAGTTCCTCCAATTTTGGCAGGAGAGCTCAACTTATCTCTTGCTTAGTGCAAGTTCGATCTCAGCCTTTACCACACAAAGGAGCATTCCTTACCTTTTCCTTGGCTCGGCTTAGCTCTCTGTCTCCTTCAGTGCAGAAATGTTGATGGTCCTTACAGAGTTGTTGCAGAGGGGGAAGAGTCTGTGTCACTCTGGGCCATTGTACCAGGTATTGGTCCTTTTGTCTAGTACTGCCTCATCTAGGAAGGCCTTCATGACTTCCATAAAGCTTCAGGAGAGGTGAGAATATGGGGACCTTAATCTAGCGAGGGATGCACTATGCAGCACTGTGCACCACCCCTAAATTCCGATGTCTGGCGGGCTCAGCGACCACTGCTGCTGCAGTGGTGACCACGTTAGCTGTAGGGAGTGGCTACGCTGAGCGGGGTTTGCTAGCTGGAGTTGCATGTCACACCCCAAGAGGAGCGTAGAAAAATAGAAAAAAGTGGAGAGGGGGACACATATATAAGTATTAGAAGTTGTCTGGCCCCTGTAGTTGGGTTAAGCCAGATGAGTTGGCAGTCTATAGACTTTTAAAATGCAAAGGCAACAAGTGCAAGGGCTGCCTGGAAGAGTCAAAATGCCTCCTCACCCCCATGAAGCAGCACAGGATATTCACAAAGTAATAGAACCGGGAGATCATTCCCAACTGAGAAGCTTTTGTTGAAGAGAGCTAATTTGCCCCTCCTTGATCGGCTCCGAGGACGGGGGGAGCAGAGGTTGATCATGTGAGTGCTTGAAGATACTGGAAGGTTAATGGCAGACAAGAAAGAATGACACACACCAGTTTGAGAAGTCCCTTGCTGAACCACAGACAGCTTTACCCCAAAACCTGGGAGGTACTGCATGTATGATAGTGCAGCCTGTTCAAAAAGGAACAGGGTGAAGGAGCTTCTGGGAGAGGGCACCCTGGCTGTTCAGACTAAACCATCAATTTTTGAATATGGAACAGAAGGTAGAGGTGCTAAGGTGTATTCTGTCTTCACTAACAGAACAATAAAAAATGCTCCAGCAGTTTGAAATAAAGAGACCAGTGCATGGAACATGGGCAGGGGTTCAGTGGATAAGGGCATGGAAGACCATGGCCAGTATGAAACTGAGAGAGGGGATGATAATATAGGAGCGTCTCTCAATTAACAGTTAATGAAGTTGGAGCTGAGGGGTAATACTGGAGGTGATACAATCCATCCCAGGAAGGAGACCGGTATGATATCAAAGGGGTTAGGCAATGCCACCAACTTGAACATTGGAGTGTTTAAACCATCCCAAGCACTTCTACCACATCAATAACCCCAATTACCTCGAGCTGCTACTTCAATGCCAGGCCCAGCCAACACAGTAGTGGGTCCAGTCAACTCAGATGAAACTCTTGCTTATCTGGCAGTCCAACTCTCCAGTATTAAAATTGAGGTATTGTTAACCACCATACTGGGTAAGAATCACAAGATTAAAAAAAATTAGAGCTTTCTCTCCTCTTCTTTGAGTGGCAAAATGAAAGAAATTGAGAAGAGACACACACTCTGTTAGTTGGAGAAAGTGAAAGCACATTTCTCTATTCTAAAGGACACGCAGGGTTAGCTTGAGTCTGTGAATTCCTCTCATGTCGAGGAGATTACATCAATTAAGTCACAGTTGGATGATCAAGAGAAACACTTTAGGAGACTGAATCTTAGATTTGTGGGAATACTCAAAAGAAAGGTTGGCATCCTCACCAGAAGATGTCATAGATAGCTTAATTAGAAGCCACATCCTTCCGGAATTCAAAGAGGACCTTAGCATTATGAGGGCACATTGCGTCCTTTTCACAGAGTACCCAAATGCAGCAAGTCCGCATATGGTACTAGTGAACTTAGGAGATTTTAGAATCCAAGAAAAAGTCCTTTAACAAGCAAGAAAACAGCAGATTTTTAACTCTTCAGAGGACTTCACTTTTCAGGTCTTCCCAGATATAACTTTCGAGACATCAAGGCGCTGGAAGGAATTATGACTTTTGATACACTTGTTCAAAACAGATGCTGCCCAAGCCATATGAATGCAGACCACAATATCTCAAAATGCTGGCAAATAGGACATTGAAGATCTCTCAGGATTTAGAGGCAGCAAAATCATATCAACTTCAAATAAAGGAGGGCAGCAGAAATACTGTCTATGACATTTAATTGTTTGGAAGATTTGAGAGGATTCACTTTGGCTTGAAGGTATTATTATTGAAATCATTATTTGTGGTAAGATGAAGTGGAGAAGCTGGAGGCAGGGCACTGGGTGTAATCAGAACACTTGGACTGTGAAGAGGGGGGTGAACATCTATGCAAATGTTGGCGAAGTCACATAGGTGTCTACTGGGGAGCCTGAAGGTCGATTTCCGGGAGTGAGCGCAGAAGGGGGGAAGGGGCCAAGTGGGGTGGGGTGGGGAGAGGGTGAAAAGGCAACAGTTATCAGATGGAACTGCAGCCTGAGTTGTAAAAGGAGAGTTTGGAAAATCAAAAATGTTTTTTTTTTTTAATGGAGTCAGGGTGGAAGAGAGCTATGTGATGCTAGAGAGGGGTTGTTTTGTTAAATATCTGTCTATTAGTAGATTGTTATGAATGGGTATACATTTGGAATTTTGTTCATTAATGTGAATGGTTTGGGGCAGAGTGGTATTAGCTAGCAAAAGGTTTAGGGGTGAGATTATTAAATCATTGATGGATAAAATAGGAAAATGGGTCATTGTTGAGATTTCAATTGATCAGGCGTAGTTACACTAATTCCATTATATGGTTCAGTTTTGGATGAGCCAGAGCTTTTATACGAATTGATTCATCCTCTAGCTTAGTTCTCGAATAATTTTGTAGTCAGAGGGAACTTTAATTGTGTCCTAATTCCCGAGTTGGACTTGGGCAACCCAAAAGGTACCCAAAGGAAACCAAAGGTGGCACAAGCCATAAATAGGCTAAAGTGTAAAATGTACTTGTCTGATTCCTGGTGTATTTCAAACCACCATTTAAAGCAGTAAAGACTTTTTCCACTTGTTTCAGAAAAACTTAAGGATAGATTTTCTTTTTATCTTAGAATCTCTGTCAAGGGCAGTTGCTTCTCATGTACGGTTCACTGACAGAACATCGATGTCACAAACATCGATGTAAAAAATATCAATGAAAAAATATAGACTACAAAATTATCGACTCCCTATACTTTAACAGGTAAGTACAAAAATATGGACAAAAAATATTGATATAAAAGATATAGATGTACAAAATATATATATATTTATATATATAGACGCTCAATTACCACTGATAGTGGAGCACTCTCAGACGGCTGCTGGTTTCAGTAGTAGTTAAACCACTTTGCATTCACGCTCTAATTCTCCAAACTTCAAAGAATTACCACACTCACAGGGCGCTTGCAAAACTTTATTCATCAACCAGTGAACAAATGCGTTTCAGCGTGAAGCCGTCCTCGGTGTTCATGACACACCAAAGGAAGCATGTTAATGAGGCATTGACTTTGTGCATTGAAATTAAGAAGGGACAAGCACCATGCTTCCAACACGGGTGACATTTTAGATTTTGCAACTGTAGAGAAAGTGTTGGATAGCGTAGGGGTAAAAATGACCTTTCCAACTCCAGTGAGTGCAACATAAGGGAAAGTGTTGGATAGCAGAAGGTTGAAAATTACTATTCACACTCTAGTGAGTGCAACAGTAGGGAAAGTGTTAGATAGCAGAGGGGTAAAAATTACTATCACCACTCCAATGAGTAGAACAGGAGTTAAGTGTTGGATAGCGAGGGATACAAATTACTATTCCCACCCCAGTGAGTGCAAAAGTAGGGAAAGTGTTGTATAGCAGAGGGGTAAAAACTACTTTTCCCACTCCAGCCAATGCAAAATGTAGGGAAGGTGTTGGATAGCGGAGGGATAACATTTACTATTTATACTCCAGTCAGTTAAAACAATATAAAAGCAACACAAATGTTTAAAAATAAAAATAAAAAATATATTAACAAAACAAATAAATATATCAATATTAAAACAATTAAAAAACAAATATATGAAATATATAAAAAAAACATATTACAATATTAATTACATATAACAAACACCTACAAATAGTATATACAAATATATATATAAAATAGAAAATATTTACAAAAAAATATCAATTAATACATACATGTATTTATTTTATTTCCTACCCTATAACACCACACAAATCACACTTCTTTAAAAAAATTTACTTCAATAATTAACATAATTAGTTATCAATTGAAACATTATTAGTGATAAAAACTATTACCCACACTTAAACACTCCAATCCCCACAACACAGACCTAAAATTAATTGCTCAATTTCCATAATTCATTTTTAATTGCATTCATTAATATCAATGAACACATATTTAATAATAAAAAAACGATACTTGCAACCCTTTACCCATATAAACTCCAAAACACAGACCGAAAATTAATTACACAATTATGATAACTAATTACCAAATAATTAATTAAGATTAATTAACAAACAACTATTAATTCATCAATAAAAAATTACTTCCCACCCTTTACACCTATAAACCTAAAACACACCCCTAAAATTAATTACCCAATTATCATAATTAATTACCTATTTACGAATTAAGTTTAATCAATAAATTCATAATAAATTATTTTACACATTTAACACTGACATCTCGATTAAATAAATATTTATAAATACAAAATATTAATTAATTTAATATAGTTAAATTACTTCCTACCCTATTCCCCTTAAACCCTTAAACCCTCAACCCGCTACGCAACTAAAAAACACAAAATTCTAATAAAAAAAATTTGTAACTACAAAAAAATTTAACAATTATATTAAAAAATATACACAATTCTTATAAAAAAATAAAATATCACATATATTTAAAACATATACTACAATATATACCATTAATTAAAAAATCAATATTTTTAACAACTATGGGGGTGATTCCGATGGCGGCCGGCTCGAGTCCACCTGCCATCGTAACAGTGCCTGGGACCGCCCGCCTATGAGGCAGCGGTCCCGCACCCCCATTAGGAGACAACCGCCACCATGGTGGTCGTATCCTGGCACTTTAACATTGGGGTGGGTGCTGCTGGCGGCAGCACCCGCTGTAATGTGAGATTGCCATGCTGTGCATTTCCCTGCAATACGTAGCAGGCAGCACAAGGGGCCTGCCACTTAGTGCACGGAAATACAGAGGGGTACCCATCCACCACCTCCCACCATAACAAGGGAGGCCTGAAGTGGGCCCCCGAAACCAATCCCTGCCAGCCTTTCCATGGCGGTTCTACCACCATGGAAAGGCTGGCTGAGGCCAGCATCGTAATTTGGCAGACAGTGTCTGCTAGGCACCGCCACCATTTTACAGCTGCAAACAGCTCTATCAGGGAATTGGAACAATTGCCTGTGGTGGATCCATGGTGGGTGGTCTTTGCGCCGCCATTCTAATTTGCAGAGGGACAATTGCTGTCCAATGGAGGAGGGCCCACCACCGCACGACTGGCGGTGGCAGACCCTCCGCCATAATAATCACTCCCTTTATTTTTGCAAATGATATTCAATATCACTTCGATATTTTTAAACTCGATATTACTTACCTTAAGTCAATATTCTTGACCACAATATTCTTGCTGTTGATATTTCTCAATCACAATATTTATGACTCGATATTTTTGCCGGTCGATATAAACAATTCAATAATATGACTGTGCACCTCATGTACCTAACTGCTTTCCAAATGATACAATGGTTAGCCTGGAAGTTTCTTTGCTATCCACAACTACTCCAATGTACAGATGGCCATTTAACAAAGCCCTATTTTCAATGGCAGTTGTTTTGGAAGAAATGGCAAATAGGAGTCAACTTTTCTTTTTGAAGAGTAGAGGTTTCACATCACTGGAAAATGTCTGCATGGTGTATAAGCTAATGATGAGGGGTGAGATCATAGCTTTTGAAAGCACCCAAATAAAGACAGAGTGTGAGGAATAACAAAGCCCCTTAAGGTCCTTCAATAAGCCGAAACTTGACTGCATCAGGTACAAGATAGCAGAGGTACTCAACTGGAGAAGCAACTAAGCAGGATCTCTGGAATTATTTCCTGGAGAAGGAGATCATAAATGTGAAGACTTACAGCCAACAGTCATATGAAGAGGAGGAAGTCTGAAGTAGACTGCTGGCATGGCACACCCAGACTCAAATGGTGAGGGACAGTATTACAAAAATAGACGATTCCAGGGTGGGGAACATGGAGGAGGATAGAGAGGAAATAGAGTCTATTTCTTTGTTAAACACTTCCACAGAATATGTAAAGGAAATGTAGATCCCTTGGATGAAGAAATTATACATTTTTTGATCCAAGCCCAAATTCCATCATTGGTAATAGAAGTTGTGTGTTAGCTCATTTGCCCTACAGAAATAGAAGAGATGGTGAAGGTGGTAAAGGATCTTCCAAGATGAAAGATTCCTGGGAAGGAAAGATATCCCCCAAATGGTGCTCAGTTATTATTAACTCTCTGAGTTGCTTAATTTTCTTCTTAAAGGTGTAACCTCACCGCCTTTATTTAAGAGAGAGATATTAACATGTTTTTCTTAAAAGGAGGAAGATCCAGAGCAGGTACATTTGTGCTGCTCCATAACCTTACTTAACACAGAATATAAGATCTTTATGAAGATATTAACCAGGAAAAGATCCAAGGTAATTACTAATCTATTTGAAGCAGATCAGAACTGGCTTGTATTATCCTATCAATTATATTCTAATTCACATATTTTAATTGAAGGTATGGATTATTGACATGATTCCTGTTGTTGTGTTATTGGTGGAGGCTGAGAAAGCATTTGACTTGGTGAACTGTAAGTTGTTTTTCAAAAGCAGTGGATATAATGAAATTCCCTGCCAAGCTCATTAAGACAATTGCCCAAATGTAGCAGGGCGCTATGGTTCATTTGGTATTAAATAGAAACCTCAGCTTCTATAAATATCTCTTGTGGCACTACGCAAGGATGTCCATTGTCACCCCTATTGTTTGCAGCTTTTATTGAACATCCTTGCCTATGCCTTGAGGAGATTGGAAGCTTTTAATGTGCTAGTACCAGAATCCCCCAGATTAAATATTTATGCTGATGACCTGGCTCTGTGCATTCAACTAGACCCCACAACTATAAACAAAAAATCTTTTTGATATTTCAGAAACATTTTCTGCTGTGGCAGGGTGTATAATAAACAAAGCTAAACAGAAAGGCTGCTTCTTAATACCGATATAAAAGATTAACCAGAAGTTCTTCAGAAGTTTTATAATAGAGAACCCATTAAATAACTGGGGATTACATTTAAAGGTAAATTTGATGATTTGTATCAGCTAAATTAGACCCCTCTCAGGAATCTCAACTGTGGATAGGTTGGCAACTGTAAAATTGCATATTTTGCATCTGTTGAATTTCTTATTTATAACAACTTCCATGACTCTAATAAACACATTCTTTTCAAGAGTACATTCGAGAATTACCAGTTTTATGTAGAATGCGACTAATCCAGTGATAAATCTGCAGGGGTTAGTTCTTCATTGGGAAGAAGAAGGGATTGCACTCCCAGAGTGGAAAGTGTATTATATGGCCTGCCTTCTTGGTTATGTATACCAGGATCTTTAACATATCCAAGGTGTCAACGGTTGATGATTTTTACTTAGAAAGAACATTTGAAGAGGCTCCATTGCACCAAAGTCTCCCAAAGTCATATGAGTGGATTCAGAATTTGGTTAGATATGAGACAGTAATCTTATTTAAGAAGAAGCAAAAGCAGTTATAGAAATACCTTAACATTTCAAGCATACATGCTGCAACCACTATAGAACTCTTATGCCCCCTAGATCTTCAACAAACAGTTAGATGATGGCAAAGACTTAGGGCTCGATTCCAATGCGGATTGAAAATCTTCCCAACTGAATCAGTTTGGGAATGTCTTCTGGCCGACTCAGACTGGCAGAATCCGATCGACTGAGCACAATGCATCTGGATGCTTCCAGTTACGATTTGGTTGGACTCCCATTGACTTCATTGAGAGCCTATGTTCCGACCAAATGCCTAGGCTCCCATTGAAGAAAAGGGTGGCTGGGAAGAAAATCAGACACTCTGTGATGGGCACGCCCTGGCTGGTTGATAAGGGGGAACACATGGGAAGCCTCCGGGTGCAGGGGGGCCAGCCACGGGCCACCAAAGTCCCCCAAAGTCTGCATCCAACTGCTGATTCAAATTGGATGATTCAGAAAAGGGGGTGGTGATGAACAGAGTGTCTGAATTAAGCAGACCACTCTTACCTAGTCCGAAGATCAGGGCTTGATCCATCACCGTTATTTAGCTCACTGCCCCATCCCAGCTCAGAACCTGGCTATATGCAAATTAGTCTGTCCCTGGCCCAGTGCATCATGGGAACAGGGCAGACCAAACTACCAAGCCAATTCTTCACCAGAAAGGAGACAAGCTTCCGGGGACCGGTTTCTGCCATTTCAGGCGTCTTCGGCCCGGCTTGCTTGAATCCTGATGGAGCAGTGAGCAAGGGACTCATGTCTGAGTATACCCTTCCACGCTTATGGTGGACAAAATGATTCAGAAAAGGGGGTGGTGATGAACAGAGTGTCTGAATTAAGCAGACCACTCTTACCCAGTCCAAAGATCAGGGCTTGATCCATCACCGTTATTTAGCTCACTGCCCCATCCCAGCTCAGAACCTGGCTATATGCAAATTAGTCTGTCCCTGGCCCAGTGCATCATGGGAACAGGGCAGACCAAACTACCAAGCCAATTCTTCACCAGAAAGGAGACAAGCTTCCGGGGACCGGTTTCTGCCATTTCAGGCGTCTTCGGCCCGGCTTGCTTGATTCCTGATGGAGCAGTGAGCAAGGGACTCATGTCTGAGTATACCCTTCCACGCTTATGGTGGACAAAATGATTCAGAAAAGGGGGTGGTGATGAACAGAGTGTCTGAATTAAGAAGACCACTCTTACCCAGTCCAAAGATCAGGGCTTGATCCATCACCGTTATTTAGCTCACTGCCCCATCCCAGATCAGAACCTGGCTATATGCAAATTAGTCTGTCCCTGGCCCAGTGCATCATGGGAACAGGGCAGACCAAACTACCAAGCCAATTCTTCACCAGAAAGGAGACAAGCTTCCGGGGACCGGTTTCTGCCATTTCAGGCGTCTTCGGCCTGGCTTGCTTGAATCCTGATGGAGCAGTGAGCAAGGGACTCGTGTCTGAGTATACCCTTCCACGCTTATGGTGGACAAAATGATTCAGAAAAGGGGGTGGTGATGAACAGAGTGTCTGAATTAAGCAGACCACTCTTACCCAGTCCAAAGATCAGGGCTTGATCCATCACCGTTATTTAGCTCACTGCCCCATCCCAGCTCAGAACCTGGCTATATGCAAATTAGTCTGTCCCTGGCCCAGTGCATCATGGGAACAGGGCAGACCAAACTACCAAGCCAATTCTTCACCAGAAAGGAGACAAGCTTCCGGGGACCGGTTTCTGCCATTTCAGGCGTCTTCGGCCCGGCTTGCTTGAATCCTGATGGAGCAGTGAGCAAGGGACTCATGTCTGAGTATACCCTTACACGCTTATGGTGGACAAAATGATTCAGAAAAGGGGGTGGTGATGAACAGAGTGTCTGAATTAAGCAGACCACTCTTACCCAGTCCAAAGATCAGGGCTTGATCCATCACCGTTATTTAGCTCACTGCCCCATCCCAGCTCAGAACCTGGCTATATGCAAATTAGTCTGTCCCTGGCCCAGTGCATCATGGGAACAGGGCAGACCAAACTACCAAGCCAATTCTTCACCAGAAAGGAGACAAGCTTCCGGGGACCGGTTTCTGCCATTTCAGGCGTCTTCGGCCCGGCTTGCTTGAATCCTGATGGAGCAGTGAGCAAGGGACTCATGTCTGAGTATACCCTTCCACGCTTATGGTGGACAAAATGATTCAGAAAAGGGGGTGGTGATGAACAGAGTGTCTGAATTAAGCAGACCACTCTTACCCAGTCCAAAGATCAGGGCTTGATCCATCACCGTTATTTAGCTGACTGCCCCATCCCAGCTCAGAACCTGGCTATATGCAAATTAGTCTGTCCCTGGCCCAGTGCATCATGGGAACAGGGCAGACCAAACTACCAAGCCAATTCTTCACCAGAAAGGAGACAAGCTTCCGGGGACCGGTTTCTGCCATTTCAGGCGTCTTCGGCCCGGCTTGCTTGAATCCTGATGGAGCAGTGAGCAAGGGACTCATGTCTGAGTATACCCTTCCACGCTTATGGTGGACAAAATGATTCAGAAAAGGAGGTGGTGATGAACAGAGTGTCTGAATTAAGCAGACCACTCTTACCCAGTCCAAAGATCAGGGCTTGATCCATCACCGTTATTTAGCTCACTGCCCCATCCCAGCTCAGAACCTGGCTATATGCAAATTAGTCTGTCCCTGGCCCAGTGCATCATGGGAACAGGGTAGACCAAACTACCAAGCCAATTCTTCACCAGAAAGGAGACAAGCTTCCGGGGACCGGTTTCTGCCATTTCAGGCGTCTTCGGCCCGGCTTGCTTGAATCCTGATGGAGCAGTGAGCAAGGGACTCATGTCTGAGTATACCCTTCCACGCTTATGGTGGACAAAATGATTCAGAAAAGGGGGTGGTGATGAACAGAGTGTCTGAATTAAGCAGACCACTCTTACCCAGTCCAAAGATCAGGGCTTGATCCATCACCGTTATTTAGCTCACTGCCCCATCCCAGCTCAGAACCTGGCTATATGCAAATTAGTCTGTCCCTGGCCCAGTGCATCATGGGAACAGGGCAGACCAAACTACCAAGACAATTCTTCATGCCAGAAACCGGTCCCCGGTAGCTTGTTTCCTTCCCAGTATAAGAATTGGCTTGGTAGTTTGGTTTGCCCTGTTCCCATCATGCACTGGGACAGGAACAGACTAATTTGCATATAGCCAAGTTCTGAGCTGGGATGGTGCAGTGAGCTAAAAAACGGTGATGGATCAAGCCCTGATCTTTGGACTGGGTAAGAGTGGTCTGCTAAATTCAGGCACTCTGTTCATCACCACCCCCTTTTCTGAATCATTTTGTCCACCATAAGCGTGGAAGGGTATACTCAGATGTGAGTCCCTTGCTCATTGCACCATCAGGATTCAAGCAAGCCGGGCCGATGAGGCTGAAATGCCAGAAACCGGTCCCCGGTAGCTTGTTTCTTTCCCAGTATAAGAATTGGCTTGGTAGTTTGGTTTGCCCTGTTCCCATCATGCACTGGGACAGGAACAGACTAATTTGCATATAGCCAAGTTCTGAGCTGGGATGGTGCAGTGAGCTAAAAAACGGTGATGGATCAAGCCCTGATCTTTGGACTGGGTAAGAGTGGTCTGCTTAATTCAGGCACTCTGTTCATCACCACCCCCTTTTCTGAATCATTTTGTCCACCATAAGCGTGGAAGGGTATACTCAGATGTGAGTCCCTTGCTCATTGCACCATCAGGATTCAAGCAAGCCGGGCCGATGAGGCTGAAATGCCAGAAACCGGTCCCCGGTAGCTTGTTTCCTTCCCAGTATAAGAATTGGCTTGGTAGTTTGGTTTGCCCTGTTCCCATCATGCACTGGGACAGGAACAGACTAATTTGCATATAGCCAAGTTCTGAGCTGGGATGGTGCAGTGAGCTAAAAAACGGTGATGGATCAAGCCCTGATCTTTGGACTGGGTAAGAGTGGTCTGCTTAATTCAGGCATTCTGTTCATCACCACCCCCTTTTCTGAATCATTTTGTCCACCATAAGCGTGGAAGGGTATACTCAGATGTGAGTCCCTTGCTCATTGCACCATCAGGATTCAAGCAAGCCGGGCCGATGAGGCTGAAATGCCAGAAACCGGTCCCCGGTAGCTTGTTTCCTTCCCAGTATAAGAATTGGCTTGGTAGTTTGGTTTGCCCTGTTCCCATCATGCACTGGGACAGGAACAGACTAATTTGCATATAGCCAAGTTCTGAGCTGGGATGGTGCAGTGAGCTAAAAAACGGTGATGGATCAAGCCCTGATCTTTGGACTGGGTAAGAGTGGTCTGCTTAATTCAGGCACTCTGTTCATCACCACCCCCTTTTCTGAATCATTTTGTCCACCATAAGCGTGGAAGGGTATACTCAGATGTGAGTCCCTTGCTCATTGCACCATCAGGATTCAAGCAAGCCGGGCCGATGGGGCTGAAATGCCAGAAACCGGTCCCCGGTAGCTTGTTTCCTTCCCAGTATAAGAATTGGCTTGGTAGTTTGGTTTGCCCTGTTCCCATCATGCACTGGGACAGGAACAGACTAATTTGCATATAGCCAAGTTCTGAGCTGGGATGGTGCAGTGAGCTAAAAAACGGTGATGGATCAAGCCCTGATCTTTGGACTGGGTAAGAGTGGTCTGCTTAATTCAGGCACTCTGTTCATCACCACCCCCTTTTCTGAATCGATTCAAATTGGATGGCACGATTCGGAAAGGCTGTCCAAATCGAGAATTGTAATTGGTCATTTGGAAACAAGGCCTGTGGAGACCTATGATACTGCTCCATATGGCTCGGTCATTCTGAATGCCGTTGGGTTCGGATTGGGATATTCCTAGTGCCTAACTTGCATCATATTCGGTCGGTCGGAAACTTTTCCAATTCGGTCGGAAAGATATGTTCTCGATCCGATTTGGACGGAGTAAATGCTGTTAGGAGGTCTTCCAAAAATGCATCTGGATTAGTAATAATGAATTAATATCCTGGGAAGGAAGTAAGACAAGATCTCTCTGAGTCCAGGATGGGAACATTTGGAGTATCTACAAATCCAAAACCTTTTTGACACATTTTTTCTTCTCTAGATAGAGGGATCAAGGTAAAGAGCGATAGAAATATATAACTCCAAACACATAACAAAGAAAGTTAGGCTGTGGGTAAGATGGCTTTGAACATGCCACAATAATGTTGACAAAATGCTTTGCACTGCAAAAAAGAAGCAGATAAAGAAATGTGGCTTAAATATGGCTGGAGGAGACTGGTCAGAATTATCTTTTTCCCAGCTGCAGAAGTGGGCAAATTTTAAACGCATGCTGATGTATTTGTAGTGGTTAGATTAATACACCCTTACGAAACTGCATCACTGGAACGTAAATATTCCAGATAGCTACCCTGGATGTAATCTGAAGGGCACCTGGGAGCATGTGATCTGGATTTGCAAGAATTTAAGGGGATTCTAGGACAAGTTTGCAACATATGTGCAGTAGGTTTTAGGGTCTTCTGTTGTGCCAGACACTAAGGGAGTCATTACGATGGAAGGCGGACCTGAGTCCGCCCGCCATCGTTGCGGGTCTTGGGACCGCGGCGATCCTGCTAAACTCAATATGATGCGCCTGCCCCTATGGTGGGCGCATCCAGGGCCCTTAACATTGCGGATGGTGCTGCTGGCTGCAGCACTGTTCGCAATGCGAAAATGGCACGTAGTTCATTTCCCTGCACTACGTGGCAGGCACCACGCAGTGTTTGGAAACTGCAAAACTAATTAAACAAAAACAAAAGATGGGTGTGATATGGTCATATTTCCGCAAGATGTGGATGAGATGTGCTGCATAATGAAGGATTCCCTTACGGGATGCCAGTGTGGAGTTTGAGTCTGGGAGGCCAGAGAGCATAGTGTTAACGCCATCCAGAAGCAAAAGTATGAGGGCTTGAAAAGCAGATTTGAAGTCGATTTCTGGACAAAACTATTTCACTTTCTTTAGAAGGGATAACAAGTACAAAGTTTCTTTTTTTGTTAATTTGTTCCTTGAGGGTGATATTGGTGTCCAAGGTGCATCCAAGTAACATGGCATTCAGTGAAAGGGAGGGTTCGAAGTTCTCAATGTTCAAGTTATTGAGCCCGATTTGGACTGCTTCTTGTTTTTTGTTCTTAGAAAATAACAGGAATTCTGTCTTGGTTGGTTTGAGCCTCAGATAGTTGCTGGGCACCAAGGTCTGGGTGATGAGCAGGCAGTGTTTGAGACATTTCTAAAAAAAGAGGGTACGTAGTTCCTTGTAAGGGTCCTGAGCAGGCGAGAGAGAGCCAGATTATCTGTTACTGTAATGGTAGTCCAACTAATTTAACAACAGGGAGGGGAATTCCTCCATTTGGAACTAGGGCCCTCACACACCCATCCAGCTAGGTGTCATGCTTCATCATTGGGCCTGCTCCTCGTCGGGTCGGTGCTGCAATACACGACGGGCATCCAATGTGGGGCTCTTTGGCAGAGATCTTTTTTTCCATGCCGTTTGGTGTTGTGGGGGTGAGGGGCCTAATGTAGGTAGATGTAGTGAATGAGTGTGTGCAGTGATTAAAACAGGTAAGGGAATCCAATAAGAGACCTTTATTCTGGTAGGTTCCCTGCCTGATTAAAAAGATACAGTGGCGTATATGTGACTGTGATAGATCAGGATATTTACGCTCTACTCGTAATTATACAGGTCAACATGTTTCTTGCCTTGCTCGTCAGGAGGATCGAATGGCAATTCTTCAGGACTAAGTAACATGCATCTACACATCATGGCAAAGTGGGAACACCTACCTCCCAAGTAATGAGACTGCGGGAAAAGTGCCCCCAGAAATGGAGGATGACCTGTGAAAGAGATATAATTCATACTCAAACACCTATTTGTCTATATCTGTGTAACAGTAATGGCTCTCTCAACAATGCAGTTATTTGATATTAATATTCATGACCCTTGATAAGGGCAATCATGCTTCACATTATTGCATCACTGAAGTGCTGATGTTTACTGGAAGGCTAACAGTGAACTCGGGTAAAGAAGTCTAAAAAACACACAGGACTCAAACTAGTCATGGAGTTAGTGGCACACGGACTCACCTTCTGGTGCAAAATTCATGCCTCAGCAGTTTTTGGCGGGTCCTAAGACACCTATCTTGTAGTGTCCTATGGGGACAAAATGGTTGAGGAAATCACCAATTAGTTACCAACATATGCAGAATAAGGTAAAGTCCTGCAGCAAAAGACCAGCTGTAGGTAGGCGGTGGGGAGGCCAGTGCATTGGAAGCAATATACATAAACCTTCAAAGAGTTGAGTAAAGGCCCCCAACCAAGCCGGAACAACGGAGAGCCACCACAACACCCGTCAGCTATCGCTGGGAAACATCACCATGTTAAGCTCCAGCTTAGAGGGTACGCGTGGAAAATATCCCCGTGTTCACCGCTCGTTTTTAGATGGCCAACCCTTGAAAACAGCGCTAGTTTGTTACCATATACAGCCGCCTCTCGCCCGTTTGCCGGAACCTACAGTGTCATTACAGTATGGGCCGGAACCACTCTTCTTGATTGCCTTAAGCTCACCTGGTTAAAAAGGAATCCAAGTGTGAGACCTACCCCACCGCTGACGGAACCCTATAGTGACAATCGGTGTCAGTGTGTGCCGATATATACACCGGCTCCAGGATGCGGGCGGGGCCTGTCTCCAATCGGTCGCAGAGCACCGTCACACCTGCGGCTCAATATACCATGGGGCCGGCATCGGGGGAGCCGTGTCAGGCATCTTTAGATGGTAAAAGAAACATCTGAGTGTTTACAAAATGCTTCAAACTGCGAGTAGCCTCAATATGGCGCTATCCGTGAATACTGTGCCAAGTGATTCATCGTCATAGACATTTTACTGTCCAAAGAGTAACTGGATGAAAACACTTATAACATGAACTATGCTGGGATTTCAATACATTGGATCAGTATGTATCGGCCATATCGAGTAAAAATAAAAACTAAGCGAAGTGTATGGCCTCAAATGTCATACATTAATTACAGAGGTCTAAAATTGAGTCTAAACAAGGTAAATAACAGCCCAATTCATTGATTGATTGAAGGGCAAATAGAGATTATAACAATTGCATATTTGCCCCATGAGCATAGTATAAATTGGAGTCCTGCAAAAATGGTAGTGAGATGAATACACTATAGTAGGTAAGTACTGCAATTTGCTATAGTAAGTATGTACTGCAATTCACTATGGGTGTTAGGTGTGTAAGGTTAAAAGGCACTGTGTGCTAAACCAGGATTTGAGAATCCGAATACCACTGAAACCAAGTCCCAGAGAGAGCCCCTCTCCAATGTGTAAGCAGTCCAAGATGAACACTACATCAATAAGGATGGAAAAGGTTTATTAAAAATTATAAAAAATATATATACATTTTACATATATTGGATAAAAACACTGGACCAGAAAAGGCAATTTTGCGTCTCTGGTAACCTGATAGAGTCCCACGGGGGTTACCCGTGCATGTAATTTTAACAAAAAGTAGGGAACAAGTGGGATTTTATAAGGCCCAATGTACATGCCCTAGACAATTCTAACAAAAGAGGGTACGTAATTCCTTGTAAGGGTCCTGAGCAGGCGAGAGAGACAGATTATCTGTTACTGTAGGGGTAGTCCAACTAATTTAACAACAGGGAGGGGAATTCCTCCATTTGGAACTAGGGCCCTCACACACCCAGCCAGCTAGGTGTCATGCTTTATCATTGGGCCTGTTCCTCGTTGGGTCGGCGCTGCAATACCCGACGGGCACCCAATGTGGGGCTCTTTGGCGGAGATCTTTTGTTCCATGCCGTTTGGTGTTGTGGGGGTGAGGGGCCTAATGTAAGTAGATGCAGTGAATGAGTGTGTGCAGTGATTAAAACAGGTAAGGGAATCCAATAAGAGACCTTTATTCTGGTAGGTTCCCTGCTTGATTAAAAAGATAGAGTGGTGTGTATGTGACTGTGATAGATCAGGATATTTACGCTCTACTCGTAATTATACAGGTCAACATGTTTCTTACCTTGCTCATCAGGAGGATCGAATGGCAATTCATCAGGACCAAGTAACATGCATCTACACATCATGGCAAGGTGGGAACACCTACCTCCCAAGTAATGAGACATTGTCTGTCTGAGACAGAGGAGACTTTCAAATACAGCTGTGTATTGTCTGTATATTGCTGAATCTTGATGCTGTTATCTCTGAGGAGAGTACAAAATGGATCCTTGTAGATGTTGAAAATGACAGGAGACAGTGTGGAACCCTGGAAGGCTCTGCAAGTGATAGAAATCTTTCAGAACCTGGAGGTGCCCATGTGAATAAAGTGATGTTGGCTTCAAAGGTTGGAGGAGAACCAGTGAAAACATTGCTAGTTAATCAATTGTAATAGTTATGATTATAGGAATCACAAAGGACCAGGATGTATCATTCTTACACTCTGTCATTCATCTGCTGCCTGTGGCTGGTCCACATTTCAAGGCAGAGAGTGGAGCAGTCATAGTGGCAGAACGTGGCGGGGCTGATAACACAGAAACCTCTCTGGGGAATAATACTAGAAGTCACCTTACTTTACATTCTACATTTAAGATGAGAAAACTGTCTCAGAATGCATAAACATGTAAGAGTAATGACAGTGTGATGTTCTACCAAACAGAGGGAGTTAGTTTCCCTATAGTATGGTAGCGGCATTGATAGTATTGATAGCATTGTAACATACCCACATGGGTTGTAGGAATGGAATTGTAAACCGGCCCATAACTACGATCCAACAGTTGCTAAAAAAGCACTAGCTTTGGCGACTGCATGAAAAAATGGTAGATTGTGATGAGAACAATGTTAATATTTTTCTCTCTGAAGCGGGTGCGTTGGAGCCTGTGTATAAGAGACATATGTGTGCTATCTGATTATGTTTGAAGGGTGGCATGAGCGGTGATAGAAGGATTCATTGTGATAGAGGAGTGTTGAGTTCTTACCTCTCCTTATGTTAAGGTGCCATGGAACAGGCAAGCCATATAGCAAGTCAGGGTGCATGGTAATAAGGATAAGGAGGTGAAACAGGGATTGAATCCACGGCTGCCTCAAAGAATAACATTTTGTACCTGTGTCCTGGAGAACTTCACTTTCAATCATCTCCTCTCACCTTGCCACCTTTTATTGAGATGCCCCACGAGGTGTTCCTCCACCAACATAGTCTGTCAACTGCCTACCATTTTCCAGCAACACCCAGGGCCATCAAAATGGGTTGGACTGTCATCATTTCGCCCCAGATCCCCTTCTTTCTGAGTGCCACATAAGTATAGTGTAACATATTCATATATATATTTTAAAACAAAACTGCCTTCTTTATTAGTAACAGGGTAGCTAACATGTCTATTACTATTATGTGGAAGTAGATGCTGGATCGTTTTCTCTGCCCCAAAAAGACATACTTCTAAACTTTGAAACAGCTCTGGATATTCTGAAGGACCTTGCATCAGTTTGATAGGCCGAGTTCTGCAAACATTTCTGACTTGTCTGGCTACAAATGTAATTAAAGAGTAATATCTCTGGAGGTCACGGTAGGAGCTTGGAACCAAGTGCCTTCAGGGATACCACTGGAAAGAGGCAGTGTCATTGACCTGGTTAAATAAACCTCGAAATCTTTTAAGTATATTTCGATTTCAAATTAAAATACTTTTTTAGGATTATTGAGCAGGACCGCTCTCAACAAAGTCTAATTCGTCTTTGAAGAACCTATGTTCAAACTTTATTCTAGACCAAATTAAGGGGCCGATTATGATTGCGGATAATCCGCATCCTCCGGGCCGGCGGAAGCCACCGCCGGGCCGGAGGATGCGGACTATTCGCTGCGGGCTGAAGAAATACCCCCCGTCAGATTAGGATGGCGGGGGATATTTTTTCTGTCCGCAGCTTTTCCGCCGCGGCGGAAAAGCTCTAACATGGCTGGCGGTGTCTATCAGACACGGCAGGCATATTAGGATGGCTGCGGTTCTATGCCTTTCCACGGTGGCATTTCCGCCGTGGAAAGGCATACGGTCTTTTGTTTGGGGGCCCGTTGCGGGCCCCCAGGGATGAAGGGGGGGTGGGGATTACACATGCCTTTGCCTTTGCGTTCACGAAGCGGCAGGCACCACGCGGTGCCTGCCGCTTTGTGCAAGCGAAGGTCAACATGCACTTTTTAACCTTGCGGCGGGTGCTGCTTGAAGCAGCATCCGCCGCAATGTTAAATGTAGGGGATGTGACCGCCAGGGTGGCGGTCACATCCTAATTGCCATGGAGAGACCGCCGTTGCCCATGCGGACGGTCCCTCTTCATCGGGGATGGCGGACGGACGCAGGTCCGTCCGCCATCCTAATAGTGCCCTAAGTTTCATAACTTGGTGAATAGAATGTTTTACACTTGTTTGATATGTTACAATAGGTTGCTTTTTTATACACTGTATTAAACAATACATTAGAAATAAATGATCTAAATCTAATTAACTTGTATTTATTGTATGAAGAATAGTAAAATAACTAGTGTTATCAGGAAAGGTTAAATATATCTAATTTGCCGTAAAGCAAATCTCCATATACAAATGATTTTAATTGCTCTGATCAAATTAAATCTACGCATGTTATGTTAATTTCGATTTATATAGCGCCAAATCACCGACAGGTCTCTTAGCGCTTGCTTTGGGAACCCGTCCTGGCATTCCCTGTGAGATAACCCCTACTGGGCATCCCAAAGGTGAAGACCAGGCATCCCATCGCAGTGGGGCCGTAGTGGAGATTAAGCAAGCTATTGCCCAGAGTTGCAGAGTGTGAACCCATGATTCGAGTAGGCACTGAGGCGAGAATTATCAAGTCCGTGGACATTTTGAGCTCAAGACCCTGCCGCGTCGGGAATTGAACTCTGGTCCCGGGTCTGACCTCTGCATCAGGGTCTGCCTCCTCTAACCAGTGAGCCAGACTTCTCCACAATCCACCATACGTGCATTTCTAACATCCATAGTTACATGTACTCATCTACAGTGAGCAGCAAACAAGAAGTCTGTTATCTAAAAATCAATGCATACTGGGTGCGATTAGAGTATTACATTTATGAAGGTCACACCGGATCACAATCTGAAATACAAAACATATTAAATTACTTATTCATATAGTATTTAAATGTAGTATGCAGGACTTCATCAAATACTTTAACAGTATTATATATCTTTTTAAAATAGGTCAAGTCGTTTTTTGCATAAAGGAAGTTATCCCCCTTAAAATAAAAAAAAATACAAAATCAGTTTTAATATGTATTTCTTTACTCGACATAAATACACACGATCATAAATATTTTGAATTTCACTTGACTTTAGTGGTCATAATGGATGTGCATTATTTGAAAGACAGCGATATGCGGATTTGTCTTTCACGGTTTTTATCAAATCATTAGGAAGAATCAAAACAGAGATAATATTTCTGAGCAAAGTTGGTTAACAGGGATGTAGTGCCTGCATAATTATCCTTTCAAACATGCAGTTCATCCAGCTTCCAGGGAAGGACATCAGCAAACACTGTTCACCTCCAATTATTTGATTTATCTTGTCATGATGTTGACAAGCCGCTGCCTTGACGTTAGGATGACAAGACTGCTTGAGGAGGTTCTCATCTCTTGACACCTACAGGAGTGTGCAATTAATTGCCATATTTGATCTGACAAGTATTTCTCCATACTGAGAGCTCTGCTACTTTAAATAAGAAATCTTGTATCACAGATGATCTTGCACACGTGATCGCAATGCTATTATTTGATTTTATTGGGGGTATTTGTCTACTGTGAAATAATCCCGAGGAACAGAAGATCGCATGCCAAATGAATGGGAATCGGGGACAGGAAAACTAACTCCACGCAAACATGTTTACATATTGCCAGAGTTACAGAAATACAACATTAATTGTCCTAGCTATAAGGTTAGGGTGTGACAATAGATTATGTAAGCAGTAATGTAGCAAAGATGTCACGGCTCTGGTGCAAGCAAGAGAATTGCCCCTACGACTGCTGTTGGAGTAGTAAAATACAGCTAATTTTAAAATACTTTTTGGGGGATTTTTAGTATGCGCTTAGGTGTCTGCTGTTGCCTGTGTGCTCTTGGGTACACGAATGATTGTCAGTGTGTCTGATGCAATGCATAGGTTCTAATGGTGTGCACAAGTGTTTGATGACTTACAAGGATGCCTGATTGAGGACATGGCTATCTGATGAGGTGTGTGTGGGGGGTTGACTAGTGGTGTCTATGTCTGTGTGTGAGATGGTGCGTTCGTGGGCATCTCAAGGTGCATGTAGGTGCAGTCAAGTCTGTTGGCATGAGTGTCTGATGGTTACATAAAGGCATCTGTTTATATTCATTGGTGTCTTATGGTGTGTAAAGGTTTCCGATGGTGTATGTGTGGGTGTGCTCAGGTGTCTGATAATGTGTATTTGGGGATCAGGTGTGGGGATCAGGTGGTTTATGGGTGTCTCTTGCTGCACTGATTGGGATTGATAGTAGCTGTGTAGCGTGTTGATAGTTGTTTTGTCTGCATCTGTTGGCGGGTGGGTAGGTGTTAGATGGTGGAAGAGTGGGTTTTGATTCGGTGTATTCATGTCCCATAATGTGTGTGTCTGTCTGTGTGTAAAGATGTACCTAGGAGTCTGATTTTGATGGGGTCCAAAGGTATATAGGTTGGTTTTTAAGGTGTGTTTAGTATTGTTCTTTTTACCAGTTTTTTTCATGGTGTGTTTGGGGATTTGTTATGCACACTCCTGTCTGCTAGCATTCATTGGGGAGAAGATTTAGCATAATGGCTAGGGCAGTCAATCTCAAATCTGGGGAGCTGGGTTTGAGTCTCGGCAATGACACTGAACATCCTGTGATTCTGGGCAAATCACTTAATCTCACCGTGCCTAACAAAAATTCATGTATCCTTTTGTAACGCAACTGGTGCTCAAGCAATCAAGATGTGTGCAGTTAGAATTTCAGAGGTAGCAGTGCCTCCAACAGTTTGGAGATTAAGACCTTAAGGTTCTATATGAGATCACAACAGTCTCAATTAGGCTGACACCCACGTTGATGAAGTGGTTCGAGTAAAGTGTCTCTGTACGAGAAATCATTTAAGCTCATGTGTACAAGATGGAAGAGAGGCGATTATGCATATGGATGGTGGAATGACATTCCAAACTCTGGAAGCACAATCAGAAAATCATTGGTTCAAAGTTTTCTGGTTTAACAAAGACAACGTTTTCCAGAACGAGAGACTCTGAGCTGTGAAGTTGGCGCCAGACTACCAAGATCTGCAATTTCCTTGTCAAGTTAGTGCATACGAACAGAGTAAAAGAATTAAAGAACTAAGCACAAGTGTTTAAATATATAAGTAAGAAACTGGATTATTAATTGAGGGGGTGGAAGCTCCACTGAAAACAATAAATACAATCCTTGTCAATCACAAATGTCATCAAATAAACCTGTGCTTAACCCTCTCGTAGCTTGACACAAAAGCAGTCAGGCTTCACTTAAAGGCAATTTGTAAAGTACGTATGCAGCTTTTAAACAATAATAAAGTGGAAACACAACATTAGAATAATCACAAACAAATAAAAAAAACAGAGTACGTTTTTGAAAATAAGATGCAACCAAAATGATAAAAATCCAATCAATGGAACCGGGGTTCTAAATTTCTACATTTTCTAGTAAAGAAAAAGCACCTAAAAGCACAAAGTGTCAATTGTGATTTGCTGGTGTGAAGACACAAGTACAGGCCAACCACGATGTAGAGCGTGTTGGATTCAAGGACCAGATTTGGCCCACTGAAGATGTTACCTTCGCTGAGTCCAAGTCTATGTAGAGAGGTGTAGTTGAGCTTCACATTGGTGGTCAATGGGGGGGGGTCGTTGTCAGTGGAAGGAGCAAGTCAGATGTTGCGGGTTTGGTGTGAAGAGTCAAACATCACAGGACCTTCACTTTCCCGGTCGACTTAGACTTTCATCACTGGTGCTGGATCTCAGGGAGGACGAAAAGAGCAGAAAGTCACTGTGGATATACATTGGTAGGCATTGAGAGTGATCATCTGACAAAGCAAGGTGTCTATTTATGGTCGCAAAAAGTCTCAAACTTCTGAATCTTCACCTGGAGCTCATGTCCAGGACCTGGAGGTGCAGCTCTTTTGGACGAGTAGAGGTCAGCCATTGGACCCAAGCAAGCTTAAACAGGAGGTCAGCCAACTCACTCTTGGAGTCACTTCTGAGGACCCTGGGTAGAAGGCAAGTATATCCAGTCTTCCTTCAATCAATGAAAGGGCAGTTCTTCCTCTGAATCCTCCATCGGTCCAGGAATGTTCTGAAGAGGGGTACTGAAGGTGCCACTTTTAACCCCAAAGTAAGCCTGTTTGTAGGGGACGACCCCTTTGTCTATCCTTTCCCCTTTACTGGGTTTAGCTCCAAACCCTCAATGATAACAAAAGGCAGGCAGGCCTAGGTGCAAGCTGAATTTGACAGTGGCAGGGCAGGCAGCATTTAACCCCTTCGACGCTGATGACGAGCTGGGCTCGTCATGAGGTAGCCTCCTGCTACGCTGATGACGAGCTCAGCTCGTCACGTAAAGTGCGCTTTCGCAAATCTCAGCGTACGGGCGGAATTCCGCCCGCACGCATGCGGTTAAAAGTCAGGAAAGGGATGTCTTGAGGCTACCTTTCGAAGCCCAGGGAGATTGAGTGTAACCCCCAGCACATTCTACTCAAGATATTAACACCCTGCGTCACTCCCAAGGCCTTTTTGTCCCACATCTGGAAGGGTGCTTGGCTAAAATATTAATTTAAAAACATTGGGAGACAGAAATATCGGAAATTTAATATTGTGACACACAAATATCGTGATGTGGAAATATCGATGACAGGGACATAATTATTTTAGGTAAATAATATTGTTGTGAATAATGCTGAAGTTTTTAATATCGTTTTCACTGATAAAGTGGTTAAAAATATTATTTTTTAATTATTTGAATGTGTTTTAGTTGATATAATATTTTATACCTTACTATGCTCAAATACATGCTATTAGTTGGTTTAATAATGACATTTTTAGTGTTTTAGAATATTTTAAATAATTTATAATATTAATGTTCAGTGTCCTAGTGAGGTGCTGGGCTTGTAAGGAGATAGGGTGGAAAGGTATTTAGGTAATAAATAATGAAGAATTATTTAATGCATTTTATTTAATGATAAGATTGATGTTTATTATGTAATTTATGCAATACTGATTTATTTTCATTATATGTTATTTGCGGGCTGTAGTGTTTGTAGGGGCATAGGTGGGAAGTTAAAAAATAATTATTTAACAATAAATCTTTAACGGTTGATTAATTATTTCACTGATATTAATTATGTATATATTGAACAATTATATATTTTGAGTAACTATTAATTGTTAATTGATTTTATATTTAAACTTCAAATATGTACATTGTTAAATACTTATTTAATTTCATTTTAGATGTGGAATGCTGGGTATATAGGGTGGGAAGTTAATTAGGTAATAATTAACAATGAAATATTAATAGATAATTATTTCATTTACTTAAATATGTAAACAATAGCGTAGTTATATTTGTAGTTATATTTGAGGTGCGTACTGCTAGGTTTGTAGGGGTACAGGCTGGGACATTTATTAATAATAAGTGACTAACAATTATTTATTAAGCAATACTGATTTTTTTTATTGAATAGTGATTATGTAAACTGATTCATTGTTTTTAGCTATTTAAATACAAGAATATATATATGTATGTATATATATATCTATGTATATATATATATATATATGTATGTTTGTTGGAGATTGGCAGCGCGTGTTCCAGTGACGCGCTTTGGGGGCCCCGCAACGTAAAGAGGACTCAGCCTCGCTGGTTCTTTCACTTCCGTGAAAATTGGGACTGTCCAGGTTTCTGGAATAGCTGAGACCCACCCCCTGGCCAGGAAGAAAGCAGCGGTATAGGGGCTAACCGGCTCCTCGCTGGGCGAGGTGAACTTTCACACTTGCGCCCCAGAGTTTGGACTCCGTGGCCTTGGTGGTTGTTGCGGTTGGGGACTTGAGGGGGCTATGTTTGCACACAGTGAGCGGCATTTATCATACTTTGTGGTGCCCTGCTTGCCGAGGAAGATATCCGCCAAACCGAGACCTATCTGGGATCCACATTGCATTCTGGGTTTGGTAGTTCACCTGCGTTCGAATCACATGCAGCAGGTGAACCTATGCACTTGCAGAGGGGCGGAGCAGGCAGCAACCAATGTATTGAAGGCAGGACACTTTTAAAGAACAGACAACCACAAGCGTGCTCATTTGCTCCTGCAACCATCTGGTGCTAAAGAAGGCTTATCTGTAGCCGAAATGCATTCGCCAAGCTTGCAAATAAAGCTGCATCTTTGTGTTCCCCTGCTGTGGCCATCATTTTTTTCTTCTGAGGAGATGTTTGCTGGATATATATGTATGTATATATATATATATTCCTGAAAAAACCATAGGTTATAGACCATATATAGTTAGGAATTTGCATTTACAAAACCTTGAAAATTCACTGAAAAAACCATAGGTTAGAGACCATATATAGTTAGCTGGACATTTTATTGACATAAAACCAATGAAATTCCATATATAGTTAGTTGCACTAACTATATATCGCGCACCCGCAATCCACTGCTGATGATGTCACATATTACATAATTCATGACATGGTCAGTGACATCACTGATGACATCACTGATGACATCTCAAATGACATCACTGATGACATCACTGATGACATCTCAAATGACATCACTGATTACATCATCTAGTGTCTGTGTGTTTTTGTAAAGTTTAACTATGTTTTACATATTGAAGAATGAGTGGATGTATGGAAGACTGAGTGTGTGTGTGGCTGGCTGGGAGGTGTGTGACTCTGTGCATATCAATGCGTACTTGTATCAGTGATTATATAAGAGAGTAAGTATGTGTTAGTATATGTGTGAAAAGTATGGTGTTCTGTGTTTTTCTGTATAGATGAGGAAATCGAAGTGTGATTGATTCTTCACAGGACTGACTAGGTGTATGAGTGCATATGATAGTGTTGTAATAATGAGTAACTGTATGTATGAGTGATTGTATGGGTGAATGAGTGAATGTGTGTGTAGACGTAGGAATCAGTGAGTGCGTATGTAGTAACTGGTATTGGTGTGTCATGATGTCATCAGTGATGTCATTTGAGATGTCATCAGTGATGTCATTTGAGATGTCATCAGTGATGTCATCAGTGATGTCACTGAAGTATGGTGTTCTGTGTTTAACTGTATAGATGAGGAAATGGAAGTGTGATTGATTCTTTACGGACTGACTAGGTGTGTGAGTAACTCCATGGATGAGTGGCAGTGTGTGAGTGTCTGCATAGGTGTATGAGTGCATATGATAGTGTTGTAATAATGAGTGACTGTATGTATGAGGGATTGTATGGGTGAATGAGTGAATGTGTGTGTAGATGTAGGAATCAGTGAGTCCGTATGTAGTAACTGGTATTGGTGTGTCATGATGTCATCAGTGATGTCATTTGAGATGTCATCAGTGATGTCATCAGTGATGTCATTTGAGATGTCATCAGTGATGTCATCAGTGATGTCACTGACCATGTCATGAATGATGTAATATGTGACATCATCAGCAGTGGATTGCGGGTGCGCGATATATAGTTAGTGCAACTAACTATATATGGAATTTCATTGGTTTTATGTCAATAAAATGTCCAGCTAACTATATATGGTCTCTAACCTATGGTTTTTTCAGTGAATTTTCAAGGTTTTGTAAATGCAAATTCCTAACTATATATGGTCTATAACCTATGGTTTTTTCAGGAATTTCATTGGTTTTTTAAAAGCTAATATCTATAGCTGTAAAATATATTCTTTATTACGTGACGTATCACGTAGCCATGTGAGACGCCTCATGACGCGTCGCATAACCGTGACGTATCGGCTCTGCAGCGCAAACAAAACCCGTAACGTAATCGTGCCGGAGCACGCTTACAGATATATATATTTTTTTAACCTTAATTAGACAAAATCCACACGTGCACATATCTTGAGGCCTTGCAAAGGCACATCAAACAAACAGTCCCTACAATTTTGCCAAGTTTGCTGGAAATCTATTCCCTTACTTTTTTTTTTACTGTTTCTCTTGGTTTTCCCCTTGTTACGCTTACCGGGACGCTACCCGGTACGCGAACCGGACGCTCCAAAAACACAAGATGGCGGACTCCCGTTACGCTGCCGGTTAGCTGCCCGGTTCGCGTACCGGGAAGCGCCTCTACCGCGAAAAATCGCGGGGGACTTTAATATCCCCCTCATCAATCCTAGGGGGTCAGGAGGGGTTTACCTTGCCCCCTTTCCTTCATTTCCCCCTTCTTTTTTCACCACATCTTGTCTCTCGAACCTACCGAGAGGCAAGATGGCGGCCGCTCCGGACTGTTTACAATGTTGACAGCTACGCTGCCGGTTAGCTGCCCGGTGAGCTGCCCGGTTCACGTACCGGGACGCGCCTCTACGGCGTAAAATCGCAACCAAAAAAAAATATTTTTTTTTTGCCCCGCGGGGCACTTTAATATCCCCCTCATCAATCCTAGGGGGTCAGGAGTGGTCTACCTTGCCCCCTTTCCTTCATTTCCCCCTTCGTTTTTCACCACATCTTGTCTCTCGATCGTACCGAGAGACAAGATGGCGGCCGCTCCGGACTGTTTAGAATGTTGACAGACACCGGAGAGCCAATCAGCTTCGCTTCGCGAAGTTCCGTTACGCGTCAGGTACGCGAACCGGGGCGCTAACCGGAGCGCTGTCACAGATATATATATTTTTTTAAACGTTAATTTCTCAAAATCCACTGGAGCACATATATTGAGACATAGCAAAGGCACGTCGGGCAAACCATATCTACAATTTTGCCAAGTTTCATGTAAATCTATTCAGCCGTTCGAGCTAAAAGTGAGTCCAACCGCCCTATGGAAAAATGAATGGGAAAAATGCGTTTTGGGACCCCCCTTTTTTCTCGGCCCCCCCTTGGTGAAACCCCCCCAAATTATCAGGGGCTGCTCAGAAACAAAATGTGCCATTTTCCTGAAAATTTCAGCCAATTCCGTCCACAAACGCCAAAGTTATTAGACATAGAATTTTCAGAAACCCCATAGAGAAAAAATCCTAACTATATATACCCACTGGCTATCGCCAGTAGGTAATATACATATATAAACATATATAATCTGCATATCTATATAAATATAAATGCATGCATACATATACATATATGCATACATATGCATGTTATTTACATGAAAGTTTTAAACACACTAATAAAAGCAAAGCTAAAAAGCCACCTCATTACAAACAGAATGGCTTTAACTTAAACGAGGGCGGGATCTATTGCATTTTCAATGCTTGTTTACTTTGGTTCTATCAAGAAGGCATTCAGATGTGTCACACATTTTCCATAAATTCTGAATGTTAGCACTCTAGTTGCTCATTAGATCACTGTAGTAAAGCTAGTGCTCACCAGGGAAGTCTGCTGCTAATCATGGTTTGCAGCCATTTTCCCGCATTTTTTATCCCGCAGACTTTCAGTCCGCATACCATTATCCCGCAAGGTCATTGACCTCGCATACCATTATCCCGCATTTTTTCAAAACGCATGTGCATTTATCGCGCATGCCTTTACAAAGAATTACGTTTTAAAGGCATGTATGGTAAATGCATTTGCGTTGTGAAAACCACAATGACGAGAGAGGTAAGTGGGTTTGTGTTAATTTTTTCGTGGGTTAGTGATTGTGTAGTGTAGTGTAGTGTTGTGTAGTGTAGTGTTGTGTTAGTGTAGTGTAGAGTTGTGGTGGTTGTTTAGTGTAGGGTCATGCTGGGGGTAGTGTTTTAGGGTTTAGGGTTGTGTTGTAGTGTTTGCGTAGTGTAGGGTCATGCTGGGGGTAGTGTTTTAGGGTTTAGGGTAGTGTTGTAGTGTTTGCGTAGTGTAGGGTCATGCTGGGGGTAGTGTTTTAGGGTTTAGGGTTGTGTTGTAGTGTTTGCGTAGTGTAGGGTCATGCTGGGGCTAGTGTTTTAGGGTTTAGGGTAGTGTTGTAGTGTTTGCGTAGTGTAGGGTCATGCTGGGCGTAGTGTTTTAGGGTTTAGGATAGTGTTGTAGTGTTTGCGTAGTGTAGGGTCATGCTGGGGGTAGTGTTTTAGGGTTTTGGGTAGTGTTGTAGTGTTTGCGTAGTGTAGGGTCATGCTGGGGTGTAGTATTTTAGGGTTTAGGGTAGTGTTGTAGTGTTTGCGTAGTGTAGGGTCATGCTGGGGGTAGTGTTTTAGGGTTTTGGGTAGTGTTGTAGTGTTTGCGTAGTGTAGGGTCATGCTGGGGGTAGTGTTTTAGGGTTTTGGGTAGTGTTGTAGTGTTTGCGTAGTGTAGGGTCATGCTGGGGTGTAGTGTTTTAGGGTTTTGGGTAGTGTTGTAGTGGTTGCGTAGTGTAGGGTCATGCTGGGGTGTAGTGTTTTAGGGTTTTGGGTAGTGTTGTAGTGTTTGCGTAGTGTAGGGTCATGCTGGGGTGTAGTGTTTTAGGGTTTTGGGTAGTGTTGTAGTGTTTGCGTAGTGTAGGGTCATGCTGGGGGTAGTGTTTTAGGGTTTTGGGTAGTGTTGTAGTGTTTGCGTAGTGTAGGGTCATGCTGGCGGGGTAGTGTTTTAGGGTTTTGGGTAGTGTTGTAGTGTTTGCGTAGTGTAGGGTCATGCTGGGGGTAGTGTTGTAGGGTTTTGGGTAGTGTTGTAGTGTTTGCGTAGTGTAGGGTCATGCTGGGGGTAGTGTTTTAGGGTTTAGGGTAGTGTTGTAGTGTTTGCGTAGTGTAGGGTCATGCTGCGGGTAGTGTTTTAGGGTTTAGGGTAGTGTTGTAGTGTTTGCGTAGTGTAGGGTCATGCTGGGGGTAGTGTTTTAGGGTTTAGGGTAGTGTTGTAGTGTTTGCGTAGTGTAGGGTCATGCTGGGGGTAGTGTTTTAGGGTTTAGGGTAGTGTTGTAGTGTTTGCGTAGTGTAGGGTCATGCTGGGGTGTAGTGTTTTAGGGTTTTGGGTAGTGTTGTAGTGTTTGCGTAGTGTAGGGTCATGCTGGTGGTAGTGTTTTAGGGTTTAGGGTAGTGTTGTAGTGTTTGCGTAATGTAAGGTCATGCTGGGGTGTAGTGTTTTAGGGTTTTGGGTAGTGTTGTAGTGTTTGCGTAGTGTAGGGTCATGCTGGGGGTAGTGTTTTAGGGTTTAGGGTAGTGTTGTAGTGTTTGCGTAGTGTAGGGTCATGCTGGGGGTAGTGTTTTAGGGTTTAGGGTTGTGTTGTAGTGTTTGCGTAGTGTAGGGTCATGCTGGGGGTAGTGTTTTAGGGTTTAGGGTTGTGTTGTAGTGTTTGTGTAGTGTAGGGTCATGCTGGGGGTAGTGTTTTAGGGTTTAGGGTAGTGTTGTAGTGTTTGCGTAGTGTAGGGTCATGCTGGGGTGTAGTGTTTTAGGGTTTTGGGTAGTGTTGTAGTGTTTGCGTAGTGTAGGGTCATGCTGGGGGTAGTGTTTTAGGGTTTAGGGTAGTGTTGTAGTGTTTGTGTAGTGTAGGGTCATGCTGGGGGTAGTGTTTTAGGGTTTAGGGTAGTGTTGTACTGTTTGTGTAGTGTAGGGTCATGCTGGGGGTAGTGTTTTAGGGTTTAGGGTAGTTTAGTTGTTTAGTGTATGCTAAAGGCATATTCGTTCTAAAAGTTTTCGTTATTTTAATTTGCGGCCTAATAGTACATGCGGGATTTTTTTGGCGGACTGATGGTATGCGGGATTTCGTCATATATTCGCTAATCATACTTTCTATGGCAAATGAACCCCCTCATTTTGTTCCTTTTTAAATTAAATGTTTTAAGAGTTACCACTTTATTCCAATCAAGATGGCTTCAGGTGTGCCATACCTTTGTAATAAGTAGGACTGTTAGCACTCTAGTTGTTCTTTAGAACACTCTGGGACATTCTGTCATTGGGCTATAGTTGGGCTACATCTGGCTGATATTTGGGCTACATTTGTTTTTTTTGTCTCTGGTGGCCATCTTTGGGCTACATTGGGCTACATTGGGCTACATTGGGCTACATTTGGGCTCCAACATATATATAGCCCAATGTAGCCCAATATATATTTTTCAAAGTTAATTTTCGTAAAAACCACTGGAGCCTATATCTTGAGACATAGCAAAGGCACATCGGGCTACCAGTCCCTACAATTTTGCCAAGTTTGGTGTAAATCCATTCAGCCGTTCAAGCTAAAAGTGAGGCCAACCGCCCTATGGAAAATTGCATGGGAAAAACACGTTTTGGGAGCCCCCTTTTTTCTCGGCCTCCCCTTGACGAAACCCCCCCAAATTTTCAGGGGCTGCTCAGAAACAAAATGTTCCATTTTCCTGAAAATTACAGCCAATTCTGTCTTCAAACGCCAAAGTTAATCGACATAGAATTTTCAAAAATCCCATAGGAAAAAAATCCTAACTATATATACCTACTGGCTATCGCCAGTAGGTAATTATATATATTTTATGTATGTTAATATTTTTTTATGAAGAGTCTAATATTTTATGTGAATTAATGAGGTTACTGATTCATTTAATGTGTTTGAAGTGAAGTATTTTCCCTACTCCTCCTTAAACTGCAGTTGGAAATGTGAAATTAGCGTCTTCCCAGTTCAACACTATCCCTATTGTTGCACTGTTTGGAAAGGGAATAGCACATTTCACCCTTACAAAATCCAACACTTTCTTTACTGTTGCAGAGACTGGAGTGGGAATAGTGAATGTTACCCCTCCAAAATCCAGCACTTTCCCTACGGTAGCCCTGACTGGAGTGGTTATAGTAAATTCCACCTCCAAAGTCCAACACTTTCCCTACAATTGCACTGTTTGGAGATGGTATAGTATATTTTACCCCTCTGAAATCCAACACTCTCCCTCCTGTTGCTTGGACTGGAGAAGGTATAGTGCATTTCACTCCTACAAAGTCTAATGCTTTCCCTACTTTTGCAATGACTGGAGTAGAATTAGTAAATCCAACCTCTCCAAATTCCAATACTTTCCCTATTATTGTGGTGACTGATATAGGAATAGTAAATTTAACCCCAACCACGGACAACACTTTCCCTACTGTTGCATAATATAGAGTGAGAATTGTATATTCACTATTTTTAGACTCCAATAATTTTCATATTACATGAATAGATTTTATAGCAATAGATTATTTTAATGTCTATAGTTTTTTTGTAAATGTGTTATTTTAGATGTTTCATTTCTACAAAGGGAGCTGAAACCAAAGCAGAAAAGGGTTTGGACAGAGGGTTCTGCATGTTCAGCAGCTCCCTCTGTCCAAAAGCAATGCCAGCTCCTGCAGGACAGAGTGAGCTGACAGAGAATGTGAGGGCCTTCAGGCTCCCCCTGCGGTGCTGATAAACTATCTGAGTGCCCTGGGTGAGACCAGGGCACTCAGACTAGAGGCCAGGCCCTGGTGTGAGGGGTTCCCCTGAGCCAAAATAGGACTGGGAGTGGGGCCAGACAGCCCCGCTCCATTTGAAAAAAAAAAATTTAAAAAGCATGGCCCCCTCCCTTTGTTCATGAAAAATGAAAGGCCAGGCTCTGGGGGATGTAGTTCCTGGGTCCAAAATCAGCCCAGGGAAAGGGGACTACATGCCCCCCCGTACCTACAAAATAAAAATACAAAAAAGCATTAATTTACTGTAGGCCTTTCCCCCTTTCTCCATCACTCTGCAAATGTACCCCCTGGCACTTGGGGTTGGGGGCAGGTCCCCTTGTCTCCAGAAGGTGCTTTGGGGCCAACAAGCCCTCATATTATCTCCAGTAAGTCCCATATAGAGCAAAAAATCCAACAGGCCTTCAGGGGCCACAACCCCTTTCTCTACCACTCTGCATACGCACCTCCTGGCACGCTACTTGTTGGGGGATGAAGTGCCCTTAGCTCCTGAAAGTCCTTAGGGCCCGAAAACCCTCATGTTACCTCCAATAAGTCATATTCACTAGGATTGCTCAGCAGTGGTCGGAGGCCATGCCTCCTTTTCCCACTACTCTGCAAACGTGACTTCTCGCACACCACTAGTTGGGAGATGAAGTCCCCTTGGATGCTGAGGGTTCTTGGGGGCCAGAACCCCCTTGTGTTACCTCCAGTAAGTCCCAGACAGAGGAATTACTGAGAGCTGGTTGGAGGTCCAGCCGCCTTTCTCCACCACATTGCAAATGCAACTACTAGTTAAAAAAACTAAGCATGGGCGCAAAATCCGTTCCGCTCGCGGATTTTCGGTAAATCCGCAATCCGCGAGCTCTCGCGGATGTGGCGAAAATACGCAAATCCGCGCGCGGCGGATTTTTTGCTTGTGTTCGCACTGCTCGCGAGCCGCGGCGTGGGCAGCAACAATCTCGCACTCGCGAAATTACAAAAATTACAATTGGGGAGGGGTGAAGGAAGTGACCCAGTCTCCAACTTCCTCTTCCTGTCCAGCAAGCTCCTCCCATTGCTTAGTCCATTTCCTGGCCACTTTGAATTCGATCTTGACTGGGAAGGATTACTTTTTGTGGATGCTGCTGGAGATTTGGCTTTGAGGCCTTTTGGATTACTTTTTGATTAGAAATTTGATTTACAAGTAAGTTGATAAGTTGATGTTGTTTGTTTGTGGTGATTTTTGTGTGTGTTTTTCGACTTTTTGGGGTGGGTTTGGGGGCTGGCTATGTGTGGGAGGCCATTTTGAGGCATGGTCCTGCAGGTCCTGGCCATGTGGATGGGGTCAATCGGCCATTTTGAAGTCAGGCAGTGTGTTTTGTGCCCTATGCCCACCCAGTCTGCTCTGATTGCTTTCATTATGCCCAGGGGGCCTCGAACTCCCACGGATTACCCGAAAATCGGATTAAAACATTTTTTTTTGCCTGTGTTCGCACTGCTCGCGTCCCGCGCAGCAACAATCTCGCACTCGCGAAATTGTAAAAATTACAATTCTGCACATGAATTGAAAACTACCAGGCTTAGTTATGGGTGCATGCATGATACAACTGTTTTCTTTAATTTTAACATTATTCTGGCCAGGGCATGGATGGCATTGGATTGTTGTGATTTTTGTGTGTTTTACTACTTTTTGGGGTGGTGTTGGGGGCTTGCTATGTGGGTGGGGGCCAGTTTATTGCCTGGTCCCGTGTGGGTGGGGGTCTAGGGGCCATTTTTAAGCCAGTTTGTGTGCTTTGTGCCATAGGCCTGCACCCAGTGTGCTGTGATTTTATCATGCCCAGGGGGCCCAGAATCCGTCTGTTCGCGGATTTTGCTGGTTATTCGCCACGTTCGCGTCGTGAAGCAACAATCTCGCACTCGCGAAATTGCAAAAATTGTAATTTCGCACCAGAAAACCACCAGCAGGCAGCATAAACTTTCTGAAACTTGATGGATGGCATTGGATTGTGGTGATTTGATTGGTGTTGTGTTTTTTGACTTTTTGGAGTGGGGGGTTGGGGGCTGGCTATGTTGGTGGGGGCCATTTTGAGGCATGGTCCTGGCCATGTGGATGGGGGTCAAGTGGCCATTTTGAAGGCAGGCAGTGAGCTTTGTGCCATAGGCCTGCACCCATTTTGCCTTGTTTTCACCCATTTAGCCCAGGGGGAGTCAGTGGTACATGAAACTATAACCCTCTCTGTGTGTGCTCTCTTGGATCAATGTTAAATTCCTGTTTCCCAAAAATTTAGCAAATCCTAATTTTGAAATTTCCATATTGTGTGGTGTGCATGTGTGTATTCATAAATGCCTACTTGCAAACTATTTATTGAATTGCTACATATGCAACATATATTTACTGATGTTCCTCTGTCTTCGTTTGCTTTTAGGTGCACAAAGTCAATAACTCCGCATCATCGTTGAGCATCAGTGCCAGGAAGAAGTCCTGCTGCGGCCTGTTGTTCCGACATCTGAAGAAGATGGCTCCAAAAAGAGGTGCCCGTAGCTCCTCTTGCAAGAAAAATGTCTCTACTAAGGAGAAGAAGAAGCAAGTGGCACCACTTACCAAGGAGACTGGTGGCTCGACCACTACATTTTGGGGGAAAAAACAAAGGCCCACCATGAGTGCTGCACAGGTAGCCTGTTTAGTAGTTCAATCACCAACGACCAGTGATGTTGGCTCATCGCAAGAAAGTAGCAGCACACCATCAACACAGGTTGTAACTCATCTCACAAGTACTATTCAACAACCAAAGCCGCAACAACAACTGCATGGGCTACTAGTACAAGCACAAGTACATGCGCAAGGAGCTGTCCGAGAAGGAGCTGTCCGAGAAGGAGCTGTCCGAGAAGGAGCTGGCCGAGAAGGAGAAGGCCGAGAAGGAGAAGGCCGAGAAGGAGAAGGCCGAGAAGGAGAAGGCCGAGAAGGAGAGATCCATGGAGAGTTGCAAGTAGAGGTCAGTGAAGAGGCCCATGTAGCGGCGCATGGAGCGGTGCAAGTGCCCACAATGGTTGTTCTTCCAGAAGTAGGGGCACAGGAGGAAATTGACTTTGGAGTCGGGGTATCATGTCAGGAAGACGAAGGCATTCCTCCTGATGATTCATTTTCTCCCAGCTCCCCACCAAGGAAAAGATCAAGGAGTGTGTGTAGAAGTTCCTCTTCAAGCCCCGCTCCATCAAATGATGATCTGGATCTAGATTGGCAACCATCTCTGACGTCTGAGAGGGAGGCACACCATGAGCTGCGAAAGGTATCAAATGTTAAAAGGAAGGGCCCCGGAAAGCTCATACTTATGGATCCGAACGTCGGACTTGATGAAGTGGTGCATTCTGATGTTGTTGAACAGGATGACAGCAATGACCTAGTCATCACACACGTCATTCCAGCCACACCGGCCATGCAGCAGACAGACATTTATACCCTATCCCGACGTCATGCTGAGCGTGACCCTGGCTACGTGGCACTGGTAGCACCACCAACGCAGTCAAGTAGTACAACAAGTTCAACAAAACCTACAGCTCCCATATTTTCTCCCCAGAGGGGGACTCCATCCAGCTCGACTCCCTCAAGTAGGGTTGCTGCAATAATTGCACAACCCAGTAGATGTCTGCAAGGCTCATCCACCACTGCTTCATCTGGCATTGGCAGTATCATCTCGTGCGGCAAAACCAGAAGTTTCCAGTCCCCAGTTTGGAATTTTTTTAGTGTCCATGCAAAGTATGATAACATAGCCGTTTGTTGCATTTGTAAGACTAGAGTTAGCCGTGGTAAGACTGGTACCAACTATGGAACCGGAGGCCAGATAGGTCATCTTCAAAGAAGGCACGCTATCGAATGGTTTGCGCACCTAGCAAACATCAAGGGAAAGCAATCCCAAAGGGCAAGTGGCCAAAATATACCCATACTAGGTGTTTCATCTGAAGATGACGGGGAGGTAGAAGAAGCGTCAGGCATTTGTCCGGTTGCACCCAGTACCCCTGGCAGCACCACACCCTCCGGAACACATAGGAGGCACACTGAGAGTCTGGGAGACACACCAATGCGGAAAATGTCAACACTGAGCAGAAGTGGGTCGAAGAAGGCATCAGCATCATCCAGTAAATTTGTCCAGCGCACCATTTCAGCCATGTTCTCCTGAGATGTGCAATTTCAACGCAACCACCCAACTGTACGCCTGTATAACACTAAGCTGGCTAAAATGCTAGCGGTGGACCTTCTCCCTTTTTCGTTTGTCGAAAATGTGGGTTTTCTTGAACTCGTGGCAACACTGGCCCTTAAATGGAAGGTTCCTAGCCGGTTCTATTTTGCCAGGGTTGCTGTTCCAGCACTACATAAAGAGGTGCTTGAGTTGGTTGGGGCAGCTTTGCAGAAGAGTGCAGTTCACACTATACACCTGACAACAGACATGTGGACCAGTTGCCAAGCCCTTGATTACATGTGCATCACTGCACACTGGGTCTCCTTTTCAGGGGTTGCACAACAGATAAATGCAGGTGGTGACTTGGTCGAGATTTTTAAGGGTGCTCGTAAACATGCAACATTAGCCATGTTTGGCATGGAGAAAAGTCATACTGCAGTCAACATTTTGGATGACTTTAACAAAAAGGTCTCACAATGGCTGCCCCCAAGAAATTGCAAGGTTGGTTATGTTTCTACTGATAATGGCAGCAATGTAGTTAAGGCCATGGAGAACGGTTACTATTTCAGAGTGCCGTGTTTGGCGCACTGTATGAACCTTGTCGTACAAAAGTTCTTGAAAAAAGAACTTGCAGTCGACCAAATACTGACCATCTGCAGAAGAATATGCACACACTTCAACCATTCTTTTAAGGCCCGGAAGGAGCTGAGGCGCCAGCAAAATGTACGTAGAATGCCAGTGAAAGCACTTATCCAGGAGGTGGCAACACGTTGGAACTCAACCTTCTACATGCTTGAGCGTCTGCATGAGCTGTTTCCAGTAGTCAATGAGTATTTCTACAACCTGGGTGGTGATACGACAGAAATGATGCAAGCGGTGGAGCAATGGCAGCTAGTTAAAAGCCTGACAGACATGCTTCGTCCTTTTGAGGTCTTCACGCGTGACGTCAGCAGGGAGGACTGTTCTTTGAGCAAAGCTATCCCATTGTTGCTGAAGCTCGAGCACCAAGTCAAGGTGGTGTCTTCAGAATTAAAAGATGCTGGAAAGAATGAAGCATATGAGTTGGCGCAGAGATTATTACATCGCCTAGTTAGCAATAAACGGCTTGTAAATATCAAGAAACAACAGCACTACATTTGTGCTACTATTCTGGATCCACGTTACAAAAAGCCATTGTTTGGCAAAGTAATAATTCCTTTTGAAACATCAAATGTTACAGAGTACAAAGGTTGGCTAGCTCAGTCAGCCATTCGTTTTGAAAGAGAGCGGAAGGAAACTGTAGGAGAACTTGAAGACAGTACTACTAGTGATTCAGCAGGCCATCAGGCGTCCCAAAAAAACACTTCTGCATCTGTGCCTGTGGCAGAAGTGAGTGACTTTTCCTCTGAGCCGTTAACCACACCAGCAACCGTATCATCTGCACCAGGCCCAGGCGATATGTCTGAAGCGGATTGGCTAAGTGAGCTAGGGTTTCCTTGTCCCAGAAAGGGCACAGAAGTGCAAAGTACAGGAATCCGGGAGAACATTGTTTCTATGGTGCAGGCCTATCTTTATGACTCAACAGCGGTCAATATTACTGAGGACCCATTGGCGTATTGGCATGGGAAAAGAAACATATGGCGAGAGCTCACCAACCTGGCTATCAATTACTTGTCTTGCCCACTCGCAAGCGTGTCTTCAGAACGTGTTTTTAGTTCTGCTAGTGGCATTGTGACTTGCAAAAGGTCCCGCCTCTTGCCCGCAAATGTGGAGCGGCTCACCATGATTAAGATGAACCAGCACTTCATACCACCAGATTACAAAGTACGAGAATGCACGCAGGAAGAAGACGAGGACACCGACCTACCTGAGGAAAGTTCTCCTCAGTTACCAGAAGTACTACCGACTCAATTTGCAGAGTTTGAGGACGAGCTCTGCTTCCCTGACAGTGAGTTCTGAAAATGAGTCAATAATTAATTAACTTTAACATTAGTCCTTATTCATTTTTATTCCTGTGTGTCTGTCTTTCTTTTTTTAGCAAGTGCTTGATCACATTCACAACAAAACTGTAATCACCCCATCACAAGCAACAACAAGCCCATCAGCAGAACTGTCTTGATTTTGATGCCGAAGCATTCCTCAGGTTCACAACAGTTAGTTGACAAGAACTCAGTCCTGGTCGTCTATCCTCCTCCTCCAGACTCACCCTATCCATTTCCCGTAATGCTGATGCCTGGAATCTGCACAATGAAGAAACTTACGTTGACGAGTCCCCTAAAGAGGGACTGTCTGGAAGTAGTGAGTCCTCATTTAAATACATTTTGCTAAGTGTGACTTTTTTGCGTTTGGGTTTACGGGTCTTGGCTGGGCCATTGCTGGCAAGGTCTATTAAGGGATGAAATTGGTTAGGCATTTACTTTGGAAAACATTTGGCCTATTACACGTGAACGTTTAGGCGTTATTATTGCTCGCTTGCCTGTCTTAGGGGTGCTGTCTGTGGGGCTTCTAGGATTTTGGGGTCTGTGAGCACCGCTGCCATATTTCTAATGTTGATTGCTTTTGTTTTGCAGAAAATCCACGCCGGGAAACACCAGTTGGGGCCCTGCTGCAGAACGCTTTAGGACACTGTGAATTCCAGGTGGAGCCAGCCCTCAAACACAAATTACAGGTAAGATAAGCGTTTGGATGGGAGGTAGTATAATGGAGTATCCGGAGAGGCGAGAGAGTGACAGTGGTACTAGTAGTAAAGTCCTAGGGCTCTTGAATTAACAAACTCTGTGACAGGCATTTACTTTGGAAAACATTTGGCCTATTACACGTGAACGTTTAGGCGTTATTATTGCTCGCTTGCCTGTCTTAGGGGTGCTGTCTGTGGGGCTTCTAGGATTTTGGGGTCTGTGAGCACCGCTGCCATATTTCTAATGTTGATTGCTTTTGTTTTGCAGAAAATCCACGCCAGGAACATCCAGTTGGGGCCCTGCTGCAGAACGCTTTAGGACACTGTGAATTCCAGGTGGAGCCAGCCCTCAAACACAAATTACAGGTAAGATAAGCATTTGGATGGGAGGTAGTATAATGGAGTATTTGGAGAGGCGAGAGAGTGACAGTGGTACAAGTAGTAAAGTCCTAGGGCTCTTGAATTAACAAACTCTGTGACAGGCATTTACTTTGGAAAACATTTGGCCTATTACACGTCAACCAACACGATGACAGTGTTCAGTTAAATGAACTTACTGCAAAACCACCACCCACCAAGCTCAAAAGTAGTAAAAAAACAGGTATGCTCAGATAAAGTTTGAAAAAGTATATTTATATCCCTAACAAAATAATCTCCCGCAAGACCCTCCCTAACCCCAACAAATAAATAGTCATTCAAAAGTCCCCAAAAAACCCAACTCCCAATTCCCACCCCCCAAAAGTCTCTAAAAAAGGGGCAAGGGACACTCTAGGGATGCACAGTGTTGAGTTTGGCCTCCAGGGCATCATGCCTTAGGGCCAGGGCATCGTACTTCTCCTGGAGGGTGGCGTGATCTAAGCGGAGGCCCTCCACCACATTCTGATAGTCTTTCCATTTCTGGACCTCCGCCTCTAGGTCGGACACTCTGCGGAGTGCTCGGCGCAAGCGAGCCTTTACACTGCTGTGAGGTGCAGCCTTTGCTGCTTGGCGGTGGCGTCTGCCAGCACGGCTCCGTTTGGCTGGAGCACTGCGCTTACCGGCAGAACGTGGGGTCACGGAGGAGGATGCAGATGTTACATTTGATGCACTGGACTGCGTGTCGTCCCCCTCCAGTTCCACCAGCCGCCGATATTCGGCAACAGTTGCTTCCAGCCTCCGTTGCCGGGCCAGTACAGCCAGCATACTCCTCGTCGGTTTTGAGGTTTTAGTATTACCAACTATATGAAGAAAGAAAGACATAATATGTAACCAATGCTCTTTAAGAATATGATTAACACAAAATAATTCAGCAGGAAGTTGTGTCACAGTACAACTAGCAACTAGCCAGCGCAGTACAAAACTATTCAGGCCAGTATCATGGGCGTCCGCAGGGAGGGGCAAGGGGGGGCGCTTAAATCACCATTTCCCTTCCCACAACTCACTTGTATCCTTGGTTTGATGCTCTTTCATATGAAAGAGATCTGGCAGAAGCCCAGGCGATATGTCTGTTTCCCTCTCTCTCTCTCTCTCTGTCTCCCTCTTTATGTCTCCCTGTGTCTCCCTCTACCTCGCTGTCTCTCTCTCTCTGTCTCCCTCCCTCACCCTCCCTCTGGCTCCCTCCCTCTCTCTCTCTCCTTCTGTCTTCCTCTCTCTCTGTCTCTGCCTCTATCTGTCTGTCGGTCCCAGCCTGCTGTAATTACCATATTGTAATTTGTCACTGGGCCAGCACTGGATACACATCATATCCTATCTAAGAGTCAGATAGTACCATGATCCAGCTTACCTGTACTCGCCACCGCCACTGTCTGCTTCCTCACAGTCTGTTCATTGGCCACTTGCGCCTCATTCTCCCCAGAGCTGTCCTCGGACTCAGAGTCAATGATCACCACCACATCCGAGCTGGCCCCGCCACCAGATGTTCCACCTACAAAGTAGATTTAAGAATGTTAGATTACACCACTAACTAGTATTTGGTCTATGAATGAAGAAATGTGAAAACAACAGAAAAATTAATTGACTGTCTACTCTAGTCTAAAGTAAAAATGTCCCTCCTTCCAGGGAAGGTTGTTGTCTTGCTGCATTTTTTTGTCATAATTGATGAATGCTTGATTCCTTTTAACACACATCATTTTTCTCTGAACAGACAGAAGCTGGACTTCTAAGGACAAGAGCAACATCAACTTCAAACCAGGTGAAAGCTCGGCTCGACCACAAGAAATGTGTTCCATTACTCATCAACTCAGCACCAAGCACTTTTCCATTTCCAACTAACTTTATTTTAATATATGTGTTTACTTTTAATAAAGCTTTTAAACTTGAATAGACTCTGTGGTTTTTGGTCCTCCAGACTAGAGTGACTGAGCGAAAGGTTTTGCAATTTTTGCAAGGAGAAGTCCGTGCCGCTGACACTACCAGGTTTATACAGTGTGCCAAATACGCCACTCTGAAATATTATTACTCTGGTCTTTGGTGTCCATAGTTCGGTTTGTGGAGAATTGTCCCTGCAACAGTAGTATTATTGATTTTGCTCCTATCTAAACACTATTTCGAAAAAATTAAATTAGGAACGCTTGGACAACAATAGGTCCTCTATATTTAAATGAAAACTTACTGGGGCCAGCAAAGGAGCACTCGCCGCCCTGGCCTGCATCCTCCTCCTTTGGAGCCACTGCATCCGTTTTTTCTGTCCGCTTGCCCCTGGGCGGACCTGACGTACAACATGAAAGAATGAAAAGAAAACATTGATGATTGCTGCTTGCCGATGTCCTTGTCAACCAAATCAAACATTTAGAAAGAACAAGAACCAACTATTTCAGCCAAAATGAGGGCTACAAAGGAAGGACTGCACCTGAGCCTCTACTCTAGGGGCAGATTTACAAACCCCTTGCAGCTCTTTTGCTCCGTTCTTGCGTCACTTTTGTGACGCAGCGCCACAACAAGAGAGGCGCCATGATGTGGCGTATATTAACAACGTGACACATATGGGAGATGCATCCCATTCTAAAGCCCTGCGCCATAAGGGAGCGTTCCAGCGCAAGGGAGGGCGTTCCTGCGCAGGAACGCATGCTAAAAGTGGCTATGGGGAATATATAAAATTTCAATCAGTCATTTAGGACAATGATGCGTCACTGAAACCCTGCGCCTGCATGAACCAGACTTACGGCTTTACGCAGCATTGCTGGAGCTGCGCCATCGTTGCAACGCAACTCCATCAATGAGCCGCCTTTACGGCACCGATGCGTAACGCTTCGGTGACGTTTTGGGACCATGGTGTGCCGCATTGTAAATACGGCGCACCATGGGTGGTGCTGGCGTGCCGCACACTTTGCAGGGATGCGCAGGTAATTGCTAATCTGACACTTAGGGGCATACTTACAAGTTCTGGGCTGCACATCTCCAGAGGTGCGCCAGAACAAATGCGTAACGCAAAACTAACCTTGCGTCACGGCAGATGCCCCGCAATTACAATGCGGCAAACCCTGGTGCAAGCAAGGTTAGGCAGATGCATGACGCATCTCGTGACGAAAGAGAGGCGCATCTCTAGAGTCGCGTCGCAGGCGCGATGCAACTATAGCAATGCTCAGGGCTGCCCAATACTCAACATACCGCATCAGTCCTTACGCCTGCTTCAAGCAAGCAGGCATAAAGAATTAACGTAGCAGCGTCGCGGAAGTGCCTGCGTTAAATCTTGTAGATTTCACGCAGGCACTTTTGCGAGGCGCACAGCTGCCTGACCGCCACCCCCCACCCCCCACCCCACCCCCCCGCCCCTGCGTGGGAACGCACCCATTGTGGCGCAGGCCCAGGCCTTAACGTGGCGCATCTCCTTAGATGCATCACGTTGTACATGACTCGCAGGGATGCGCCACGTTTACGTCGCTGTGCGTCAGGTAAGGCAGCGTAAACGTGGCACAAGGGGCTTGTAAATCTGCCCCTTTGTGTCTAGCATTACGCAGTTCTGTAAAATACACTCATACATTACTCAGCCCAATTAAATGAACACAAAATAGAAAACAAATAAACAGTGGCACCGCCACAGAGAAGGAGAACAGTGCACCTGAAATGCACAGAAGATTTTGAAATATTAATTTACCTCTCTTATCAATGTAATCAGCAGCATTATTGCTCTTTGTAAAAAAGTTAAAGCAAACATTTGCAATATAACACAGTCACACAGAGCAGGAGAAAAAACAGAGTAGTGAGTGATGAAAAAATTGCTACTACTACTCACCAAGCCCGGGGACCTCCACTCCCAGCACGTCTAGCAGGTCGCGCTCTCGGTCCAGGATATCGGTCCAGCGGTGGGTCACTTGATTGTAGGTGCGCTGGACCCCCGTGATGTTAAAAAGGGCCCGGCACACCTGCCCCCACCGCTTCCGTCGCTCCTGGCTGTTGGTATAACCAGCAGCGATCCTGCCGCCTGCCGCGATGGTCCTGGGGAGACGGCGCTGCACATAAAAAACGAGTGCGCCCACCTCCTCAGGGCTGAAGATCTCCCGGGGCACCACCATTTCCGCCCTCAAGCGGCCACACGGGAGCCGGGCACGGGCTGCGGTGCCCGTCTTGGGCAGCTTGACAGCTGTCTTCACCATGTTCTGGGCAGGTGTTAGCAGTAAGGAGACAAAATGAAAAAGAATAAGAGTAGGGAAGAAGGAAATAAAAGTTTAAAAAAGTAGTTGAAAAGTAACCAAAAGTAGCCTAAAACACAAAAATATAGACCTAGAAAAATAGAGGGATAGAAAAAAAGTTAAATAGATCAATAAAATATTAAAACAAGCAAAGGATGGCAGAGATATACAGAGGATAGAAACACCATGCCCAGACACATAGGATGGCGGCCCGAACACGTGCGTGTAAGTAAGTTCGCACGCGATTTCTCTCGCGAACTCGTGCGAACTTGCATTCGCAAGGCGCTCATTGCGCGAGATTACACATAGCGGGCGGAAACGGAAATACGTCACGCAAACAAAATGGCGGCGCCCATACTCAACCTTGGGGTAACTCGCACGAGTTCGCGGCTTCCACGGTCGATTTCGCACGACGCCGCGCCTCGCGAATAGGGCGAAATTACCGAAAAACGAGTTTTGCAAAAGCAAAACCAACGAGCAGGTGCAAAAGTTCGAGCTCATCATTTGTAACCATTTACCTGTAGTGCTTCCTGAAGGGGCCCTCCAAAATCCGGTTGCCTACTTGCAACTATTGTGTGACCCTGCTCTGACAGTCACAGAATAGTTATAAGTATGCCATTGCATCCTGTTATTGCAACAAAAAGGAAAGGGAGCAGACAAGCAGGTGCCAGCCTTCATTAATGTCAGTTGGGGCAGGGCAGGTGTTGTTGTTTGCAAAACTTAGTGCAGGTGTGCTTGGCTTTGCCACAATAATGTACACTCACTAGTCAATCAGAGGGTGCTGTGATGACACCGAGGGTGGCATGGGTGTGCCAGCCAGAGGGTGGCATGGGTGAACCAGAGTGCCAGTGTTGAGAGAGGATGGCAGTGCTTTGCTTTGCCCCAATAATGTACACTGGTGAACCAGAGGGTGCTGTGATGACACAGAGGGTGACATGGGTGAGCCAGAGGGTGGCATGGGTGACCAAAGAGAGTGCCAGTGGTGACAGAGGGTGGCAGTGATGAAGAAAGCCTTGCAAACAGGCTGGGCACGTAGAAACAACAAGTTCGCAAAACTGGCGACCCGACAAGTAAGTTCGCAATTTGCGAACTTGCAGAAACCCGTGCGAACACACACCCCCCCAAAAAATACGCAAATCCGCGAGAATTCGCGGATTTTGCGGATTTTCGCAATCCGCAAATACGCAAATTCGCGGATTGCGAATCCGCAAAATCCGCCCATGCTTAAAAAAAACATGGAAATTCACTCAGAAAAACAAAGGTTGCAGGAATGGTATATTTAGGAATTAGTATTTAAAATCCTTTGAAATTCACTGGAAAAAACAAAGTTTACAGGGACGTTAAAGTTCTGAAATGGAATGAAAAAACGCATTAGAAATTCATTGAAAATCCAAGGGCTACTGGGAGGTTATAATTAGGCTCAGATTTCACCCATTGAACACCAGTGAAATTCAGCAGTTATAGTTAGCTGAACTAACTATAACTCGTGCCCCCCGATATATACTGCTTATGACCACACATATTACATCATTTATGACATGAAATGTCAGCCTAACTCTAATTTCCATGTAACCTTTCTTTTTTCAGTAAATTTCTAAGGTTTTTAAAATGATATTTCCTAACCATAACAGCCCTGTAACCTTTAGTTTTTTCAGTGAATTGCTATGGTTTTTTAAGTAGCAATGGTGTTTGCAGAGTGGCGGGAAAAGGGGCAGGGCCTCTGACCAGCTCTCAGCAATCCGCTGTGTAAGACTTACATAAAAAAAAACAGTAGGGCTTCTTGGTCCCTCAGGCCCCTTAGCATCCAAGAGAGCTTTATTCTTCAACCAGTAGTGTGCAAGGAGACACATTTTTAGAGTGGTGGAGAAAGGGGGCATGGCCTCCAAAGACCTCCTAGCAAACCCACTGTGTGGGACTTGCTGAAGGTAACATGAGGGTTAGTTGCCCTCCAATGACCCTCAATAGCCAAGGAGACTTAATTCCCCAACTAGTAGTGTGCCAGGAGGCGTGTTTGCAGAGTAGTGGAGAAAGGACATCCCTGATGATTGTAGTGCCTGTGTGATTCTATGAGTGCAATTGCCAAGGACACACTGCGAATACTGGGTGTTTTTGACAAAGTGTAAAGCACATATATAGACATATTTTACATAAAGTTTCCCTGTAGCTATTTTGTAAGATACTAATTGAACTTTCCCCTTTATAATCATTTATCAAAATATCTACACCAAAAATGCATTTTCCTTCTTCACAGCAACACCAGAGGTCGCAATGACATCAGTACTCACAAATTCAAATGATAAAGTGTAAAACAGATACATAGACATAGGATACACAACTTTTGAGTCTATCTGTTTAATAACATATTTGTTTAACTTTATTTTAACAACATATTTCTAAAAAACAACAGTTTCAAAAAGTTATTTTCAACATTTAATCTCACAAACACAACATAAGTTCCAAACACACATCACACTATCCATTGTTAACCAAACTCATGGGGAACAAAAAACTGGTGCAAAACTAAAGTAATGCACATTGTGTGGCAAGACCCTCTCTAAAGGGATGAACAAAAAATATTCATGTGGGACGATGTCCATCTTATATTATCTTAAAACCGGGCATAGTACACCATTCCAACTGGCAATCTACCAAGGGAAGCTGGAGGACCATCTACATCAGTGTCAACAACAACAATACCTGGCCAGAAAGTCCCTTTAGAGGTGCAGACTACTATAACAGATATTCCGTTACCATAAAAAAATTGTAAAACTTTACAAAAGCACTAAATAAAAGAAAATTCAAAACAAAACAGTAAATCATGTCACTGATAAATAAAGGAATATCATTTGAGAATACACTATTCAACGAAAAAAAGAAGAAGAATACGCCCTTTTATCGCAATGCACAATATATCACATGACATTGTCAAGGGGTACGAAAAAATATTCTTGCAGGGCTATGTACATGCTTTATCATCTGAAAACAAGCCATAGCATTTGTGTAAACCCAGAAAGAAGGCTACGCAAACCGAAAGGACCCTTAACTTCAGTAGCAACAGTAAACACACCAGGGTAGCGATTTCCTTCAGAGGTCTAATCTCAGCATCAAGATTTGGCTCCACAGTTTTCCCAGATGGCATCATATGCTTATGGAGTTGTAGTGAATGCTGGGGCCCTCCACAACGCTGCAAAGAATAAAAAATGTTGATTAATTTTAAATTTTGTCCCTTCATAGTTTTTCTACATTAGCAGGCATTTCATTATCTTACAAAATGGGTATCTAATATTTATGTGATATTCATTTTATTATCTTCTAATTTATTGTAACACTACATACATATAACTTGCCATATGGACAAATCAAGTGTTATAACAAATGATGGACGGAATGCTGACAAAGCAAACATTCTCCCCCCGTCAAAAGATCTGGGTTAAATCCATTGTTCTTTTGCCCAGTACGCCACCCCAGTTTGGACCCAGCCATATGCAAATCAGTCTTGACCCTATGCCCCATGGGAACAGTCCAGACCAAACTACCAGACCAGGTCCTCCCTGGACCGGAAAAAAAAGTCCTGGGAACGGTTTCTGGGTATGTCTACCTTCTTCAGCCAGACTAGCTTGAATCCAGTGGCACAGTGAGCAAGGGACCCACGTCTGGGCATACCCATCCCACTTAGAATGAAAAGTGTTACAGCAAACGAATGATGTACGGAATGGTCAGAATGCAAGCATTCTCCCCCAGTCAAAAGATCTGGGTTAAATCCATCATTCCCTTGCCCACTACCCCACCCCAGTTTTGACAATTCAAATCATTCCCCTGCAAATAAATATACAGCTAACTTTTGCCAGTTATCATTATTCTATTTTTCTCTTTAAATACAAGTCATCAGTCCACATTTGAACCTTCTAGTAAGTGTGTCAACAACATATACAAACATAATCAGGTTTTTCAGACCACACTGTGTTACATTTTGTAATCTCTTTTTCAAAACTATCAATTGTAATATCTGTGTTCTGTTCTGAAGCTCATCCTCTTGATAACTCTTCTGCTTCCTTAGAATCCAGCTCATGCGATTTCATAATAGATATATACCTTCAGGTCATCTTTCCAAAGATGTATAGTTCTCTGCATTTTTAAGTAAACTGAAGAGCCTCATCGGACATATAACTATCTGCAGCCACAAAAACCATATCTCACCAAGTGTTTGATTTGCTCAAACACTCTGTCCATCATTCCCTTTATTATCGCTTTGTTCACCCTGAGTTGGCAGGGTATGCCCAGAGGTGGGTCCCTTGCTCACTCTGCCACTGGATTCAAGGTAGCCTGGCTGATGAGGGTTATGAACCCTAAACCGGTCCCAGGATGCTTGTTTCCGGTCCAGGTAAGACATGGCTTGGCACTTTGGGCTGTACTGTTCACATGGGGCACAGGGTCAGACTGATTTGCATATGGCCATGTCCAAACTGGGGTGGTGGAGTGAGCTAAAGAATTTTGATGGATTAAACCCAGATCAGTTGACTGGGGGTGAATGTTTGATTTTCTCAAACGCTCCGACCATCATCCCCTTTGGTATCGCTTTGTTCACCCTGAGTTGGCAGGGTATGCCCAGACGTGAGTCCCTTGCTCACTCTGCCACTCTGACCCTGCTTGCAGGCAGGTCACTCCCCACGCCACCACACAGCCGCCAGTTGCCTCGTAACTTCTCCCTTCCGCCCATCTGTTTCCCTGCCATGTCCCACTCCTCCTCGCCGCTGCATCGTTGCAGCCCCGCTGCAGCCCCGCCCCCCTGCTCCCCATTGGACACCCCGCTCCCACCTCCTAGCTGCTCCCCCCTCCCTATCCCCCTCTTATGGAGGCCGCGCAGCGGACGCGCGCAGCAAGCGTGCCAAACGCAAGCCCGTCTGCACCCGTCGGCGCCTGGACCGCGCCCACCACCAGAACCCCTGGGCCCTGCGAACGCCACAACACCAGACTCCGCTACGACGCCAGCACCCTCTATGCAATCAACGCCGGCCGAAACCACACCTGCTTCCAAGCCGCCCCGAAACTAACTCACTGACCTTTCTCCTGCCACATCTGCAACTTCACCTGCGACAGAGCCACCAAACCTGAGGAGGAATAGCCATCGTCCACAAGTCCACCCTCAAGGTAGCCACCCACGCAGACGACATCCTCAACACCGCCAAACACCTTCACTTCTGAATCCACACCAACCCCAACACCCCCCTCAGAGGAACACTCATCTACAGACCCCTCGGATCCCAAACTCAATTTAGCGACTCCATCGCCAACCTTGCTAGCACCCACGCACTCGCCTCCACGGGGACCTGAATTTCCACCTCGTGAACAACAATGATGCCAACTCCGCCCTCCTGATCGTCAACCTCACCAACCTCGGCCTCATACAAACCATCACTGCACCCACCTACGCTGCTGGCCACCGAACTCCACTGGGCCGACCACTGCTGCATCCATTTCACCTTCAATAAACCAACCACGCACCACCACACCCAACAGCTACCTCGCCGCTGCTGGTGCAAAGTCACCGAAGACCAGCTGATCACCACCCTCGCCCAAAACCCACCCATCGACCCCACCAACCCAGACACCGCAGCCCGCAACCTTAGACAGTGGATTAACGACTACGCCAACACCCTCACCCCACTCAAGAAACCCTCCAACAACCACGCCAACAAGAGAGCCACCTGGTTCACCGACTAGCAGCTGACCTCAAAACGCACATGCCGGAAACTGGAGAAGATATGGCTCCACAAACGCACTCCGGTCAACCACGCAGCTCACAAGGACGCCACCCGCGAACATCACCACCTCAACAGATTAGCCAAGAGATCTTCCTTCAAAGACAGCCTGGATAACAACACACACGACAGCAAAGAGCATTTCAGCATCGTACTGGAACTCTCCAACCACAGCGCCAACGCCAATGACATACCGCCCTCACAAGAACTGTGCAACTCACTGGCCATCTTCTTCCACAGAAAGATCGCTGACATCCATGACAACTTCAACACCATGACCATCCCGACTACACCAGACCCCACCTCCCCTGTGAACACCACCAGCGCCAACCGCCTGACCTCCTGGTCCAACGTCAACGACAACGAGACACGCAGGGTCATGAACTCCATCCACTCAGGATCTCCGTCAGACCCATACCCACACCACATATTCAACAAAGCAGACGCTGCGATCGCACCCCTACAACGGCAGGTCATCAACATCTCCTTCAAAACCGAAATCAACGCCCTCCTCAAGAAGCCTAAGGCGGACCCCAAGGATGTCAAGAACTTCCGGCCCATCTCCCTGCTCCCGTTCCCGGTGAAGGTCATCGAGAAAATCGTCAACATGTAACTGGCCCGCCACCTGGAAGACAGCAACATCTTGGACCCATTCCAGTCTGGGTTCAGACCAAACCACAGCACCGAGACAGCCCTCATTGCTGCCACAGAGGACATCAGGTGCCAACTAGACAATGGCAAAAAATCAGCCCTCATCTTCCTGGAGCTGTCAGCCGCTTTCAACACGGTCTGCCATCGCACTCTAAAGACACGCCTCCTAGAAGCGGGATCCAAGAGAAGGCCCTTGACTGGACCACGTCCTTCGTCTCTGGCAGAACCCGGAGCGTCCGCCTCCCGCTCTTCCAATCCGAGGCCACCGACATCATCTGCGGCGTCCCCCAGGGCTCATGCCTCAGCCCGACGCTGTTCAACATCTACATGGCCCCCCTCGCACAAGTGGCCCGCCAACACAGCCTAAATATCATCTCCTACGCTGACGACACCCAGCTCATCCTCTCCCTCACCAAGGACCCGCACACCGCCAAAACCAACCTCCACGAGGGAATGAAGGCCGTCGCCGACTGGATGAGGAACAGCCGTATGAAGCTGAACTCCGACAAGACAGAGGTACTCATCCTCTGACACACTCCTTCAGTCTGGGACGACTCCTGGTGGCCGACCACACTGGAAACAGCACCGACACCCACCAACCACGCACGCAACCTAGGATTCATCCTCAACTCCTCCCTATCCATGTCAAAATAGGTCAGCACCGTCTCCTCTTCCTTCTACAACACTCTCCGCATGCTACGCAGGATCTACAAGTGCATCCCGACCAAAACAAGAAGAACGGTGACACAGGCGCTCATAAGCAGCAGGCTAGACTACAGCAACGCACTCTATGCAGGAATCCCGGTCAAGCACCTGCGACGCCTTCAACGCACCCAAAATGCCTCCGCCCAACTAATCCTCGATGTACCACGACGCAGCCACATCACCCCCCACCTGAGAGACCTACACTGGCTCCCCATTGACAAGAGGATCACCTTCAAGCTCCTCACCCACACACACAAAGCACTCCACAACGCCGGACCAGACTACCTGAACAGCAGACTCAGCTTCTACACCCCCACCTGCCAGCTCCGCTCCGCCAGCCTCACTCTCGCTGCTGTTCCCCGCATCCAACGAACAACGTCCAGTGGCAGATCCTTCTCCTACCTCACCGCCAAGACCTGGAACACCCTCCCTACCCACCTACGGCAGACCCAATACCTACTCGCCTTCAGAAGACTCCTCAAGACCTGCCTGGCTCTTCGAGCAGTACCGGCACTCCCTCCCCTCAGCGCCTTGAGACCCTCACCGGTAAGTAGCGTGCTTTACAAGTACTTTGATTGATTGATTGATTGATTGATTGATTGCCACTGGATTCGAGATAACCTGGCTGATGAGGGTTATCAACCCGAAACCGGTCTCAGGATGCTTGTTTCTGGTCAAGGGAAGACTTGGCTTGGCAGTTCGGGCTGGACTGTTCGCATGAGGCACAGGGTCAGACTGATTTGCATATGGCCATGTCTGAACTGGGGTGGTGGAGTGAGCTAAAGAAGGATGATGGATTAAACCCAGATCAGTTGACTGGGGTGAGTGTTTGATTTGCTCAAACGCTCCGTTCATCATCCCCTTTGGTATCGCTTTAAATGCATTCAGCACTTTGCCACTGTTGATCACTTTGGAAGTGCAAGTGCTCCCAGTGTAAATTGTTACTGCAGTTGGTTTTCCCTGACTGGCATATTTGATTTACTGGTAAGTCCCTTGTAAAGTGCACTGAGTGTACCAGGGCCTGTAAATCAAATGCTACAGGTGGGCCTACAGCACTGATTGTGCCGCCCACATAAGGAGCCCTGCAAATGTAACTCAGACCTGCAGCTGCAGTGTCTGCGTGCAGGTTTGAACAGGCTTGTCAACCTGGCAAGTGCACACACTTGCCAGGCCCTGACCTTTGCTTTTCTTACATGGAAGGCACCCCTCAGTTATGCCCAAGGTACCTCCATGGTCAGGGTGTGGAGTATGGGAAAGGCAGGACATGTACTGGCGTGTTTGCCATGTCCTGATAGTGAAATACTGCTAATTTCATTTTTCACTGTTGAAAGGACATCTGTCCCATAGGATAGCATGGGAGATCCTTTGTAACATCTTACAAGTATAACTTCCCATTGGGACAAGATAGAGGAATAGCATTTTGGCTCACTGAACTCAGTACCTAGGGGAGTTGGGGTATGCCTGTCCCTTCCGGGAGGACTTAGGGCTGAGCTAAATTGACCTTAGCTGCATTTAGATTAGTGGGAGGAGTTTTCCTTACACATGAATAGTGCCTGTCTCCCTTGCACACTGCTGTCTCTACTCCATGTGGATGTGCTGCACCAGTGAGGACAGAACTGGTTTGGGCTGGGTTCAGAGACCCTTGCACAAAGAAGAAGAAAGACAAAATGAGGTATATGTAATGGACCTTAAACCCCAGAACTTTAGATCACTTCTGGAATCAAGAGGAACCTTTGCCAAGAAGAGCTGGAGAGCTGTGAGGAGGAGTACTGCCCCTTTTGCTGTGTGGGCTTGGCATGCAGAGGCTTCTTCTGCCAAGGAAAAGACAAAGACTCAACTTATCTGAGAAACCTGCTTGCAAAAGAATCTCCAAGGGCCTGTGTTTGCCACCCTCCTGTTCTGAAGTCTCAAAGACTCAAAGACTTCACCCCCAGCTCCCCTGAACTCTATTGCTGAGAGTTATGACCTGCCAGGAGGTGCATATTCTAGTTTTGGATTGGTGGAGGTTGTTTCTGCTGTTTGGAGCTGGAAGCAACTTGAAAGAAGCAAGAAAGGCAATTTCTGATGCAGTCAGTGATGCTGCTGTGATACCACAACATGCAACAAGGCCACGGGCAACGCTTGTGAAGTGCACAACGCACCGCCTGGCCTGTACTGTAGCTCTGATGCCCTTCTACGCCAGCTCTCGTATCGACTCCATCATCGCCAGAGTTGATATCCTGTTATCACGGCATCAATACCAGCCAAGGGTGACTCCACAAACTCGCCGACTTCCCACTGCCAACACAACTGAGTTCCCCAGTCTTGGATTCGATATGTTGCCTCCACAGCACACAGACACAACACCTCACCTCCCCCTTGGCAGTCAGCCTCGACCACGGCACCGACACCTGTTTTGAAGTGCTATTTTACTTCATGTTGTCATTTTGGTCTCCTTGAGTATAGATAAAGATCCTTTATTTTTCAAACTGGTGTGATATCCATCTGTGGTGTTATCACTGTATTACTGTGTGTTTTGAGTACAAATACTTCACACATTGCCTTTGAGATAAGCCTCTCTGCTCATGCCAAGCTACCAAGGGGGTGAGCAGGGGTTATCTAGAGTGTGTAGCACCCTTATCCTGACTAGAAGCAAGAGTTCCTACTTTGAGAAAGGTTGAAACCTCTGCCAATTACAGACCCCAGGTCTAACACTGCACATTATCATTTTTAAAGGCATTGCTCATAATAATCTTAATAATTTTCAACAGTAATAACATCTTAAACACATACCTGCTGTCAGATACAGTTCATCTGATATTTTCTTTTCTCATCACTGTGATACTCTTTTTAATCAAACACCCATATACATCTTTATTTACAATGTACATTTATTAAATATTTAAAACGTTAAATGCATACCAGTGAATTGAGTACATAGATTACATTGTTGTTTTAGTTCTTTCTGGATAGTTTTGACACTGTTAAGATTTGAAAAAACTAAGCACAAGAATGGTACATCTGTCTCATAGAAAGCAACTATAACATGGCAACCTCTTCAACTTCCACTCTATGGGCATGAGAAAGGCATCAAATAAAAAAAAGTTTGCCATTGCTTAAATTGTGTCATAACTCCTCAACTTTAAAAAAAATGCTGTCTTTTTAATACCCTTCCCCAATACAATCTTAGCTCAGTGTACCTAGCAACCCAGTGGAACCAGTAGGTCACAAGTTCATAGTGCATTCTAGAAGGAACATGCTATCTTCAAATGAGATACAACAGTTGTGGTTTACTTCATGGGTACAAAACATATACATTTCTGTATTACATTTCTTTTATTAAAGAACAGCTAATAATAGGACTTCTTGCCAAGGCATCCAAAACACTACATAATTTTATTCACTTTCATGCTGACAGCATCCAATTAAATATATCATTTAAAAAAAGTAAATTTTAACCTCATTTAGCCTTCTCTGCTGGCTGCTATTGCTCCTTCACTTTAAAATGTTTAGAGCTTGGATTGTGGGCCACAGCTATGTCTATTGGACTGAAGAGGCTGTAAAAAAGAGAGGTATGGACAGGAAATTGGGTTTGATAAATGTAGAGATTACTTGGTTTGGCCAGAGAGGGTTAAAGATACAACATTTACTGGCTTTGGTTAAATCCATTGTGGATTCCCATGCTCCTCACCTCATGATTGTGCATTGTGATGGCAATCACCTTGGCGCATTGAATGGAGTAGGGCTGGAAATTCTAATGAAAGGAACCTTTGCAGAACTGATGTCGCTTTTCCCAAACACTGTCTTGGTGTACTCTAAGATATGCCAGAGACAGAAATGGAAGTGGTCAAATAAATTCTGTCTACAGAAAGACAAAGCTAGGAAGCATATTAATAAAACTGTTTCTGCATTCTTCAGAGACCATCACATGGGTTGTATCTATTACAACAGTCTGCATTTTGACATGCATGTAATTTAAAAAAATGATGGAGTGCTCTTTACATACGAAGACACCTGAAACTCTGCATCTGGTCTTATGTGTATCTGTCATATACACACAATCAACAAAAAGGCTCTTGTCAGAGCCACCCTAGTACCCGAAATATTGTTCTTTTTTTGCTAGAGATTTTTGTTTTTGTTTTTAGGAATCTTCGCGGCAACTTGGCGGTGGTCGAGAATAAGTTGAGAAATTGCAAAACAAAAGCAGACATTCAATCACCATCTGCACATCCATAAATATTTACTAAAAAAGCATTCTTAACATTGTACAACTCATATTACTATGTACACGCTTCTTTAAAAACATGTTTAAACTCATCTTTTTGTACTAATTTTCTTTAAATCCATCTTTAAGACCTATTTCCGTTTTCGCGGTTATTTGGGGAGTTGTGATGATGCCGTTAACTGCGACGTTACATAAAGTGAAAAACACACGTATGCACACATTTGACAGTATTTTACACACTAGGGATTTATTACTGTACAATTCAAACTCATGTTTTTCTAGTGCAACAACTATCTCTAAAACATATTTTTTGTTTTCGTGGTGAGGCCGGAGATCGAGATGACATCAGTAATCATGAACCTCGGAGATATGGCATAAAAGCAGAAAGCAAAAGCAGGAATTCAATAGCGACCACCACATTAAAAATTATAAGTATATAGAAAATTCTAACCATCACACTAGATAACTCACTATCTGAATAACTCTTCAAATACAATTATCAGAATCTCAATATCTCTATAATAATACATATTAATAATTCACAGATTTTTTTACATTTCCACCAATATTCGCAATGACGTCAAGATAGCCACGACACCCCCGCGATGGCAGACGTGGTGTCGAGCTGGCTGTTTTGGTGTTGTCGCAAATATCATGCGCAATTAAAAAAACCTTCATGAACTATCTGGGTTATAGATATATCTATCCATTTTGGCATACATTTCTCACAACTACCAAACAGATTTACACCACATAACAAAAAGCTCAATTTACACAACAACAACTACCTTTATGGCAAAATTTGGTACAATTTCAGTCCAGCGGTTTGGGCTGTAGGTTCGAAAAGGTGTTCCAATGGAAATGAACATTATAAACACACTGTTTTTTTGCACTCCTGTTTCTCAGTATTTCTCATTCCCCACAGCACGGATCACCCCCAAACTTCCCATGACAATCATAACCCATTTTGACTCTTTATTGGAAAATGTCATGAAGATTGGTCAAACCACGCAAAAGTTATAGGCAAGTTAAAAAATACTTTTCCTATGGAAACAGGGTCCTAACTATAACTACCTACTGGCAACCGCCAGTAGGTGACATATATATATATATATATATATATATACACATATATAGATATATATTCACTGAAAAAACATAGGTTTAAGGGACGTTATAGTTAGAAATTAGCATTAAAAAACCTTTAAAATTCACTGAAAACACCATAGGTTTCAGGGACGTTATAGTTAGAAATTAGCATTTAAAAAGCATAGAAATTCACTGAAAAAACACAGGTTTCAGGGATGTTATAGTTATTTGGACATTTCACTCATACAAAACCAGAGAAATTCAGCTGTTATAGTTAGTTTAGCTAACTATAACTTGCTCCCCCACAATGAACTGCTGATGATGTCACATAGTACATCATTCATGACATGGTCAGTGACATCACTGATGACATCTCAACTTACATCACTGATAACCTCCCTGATTACATCATCCACTTAATAATCGCACCTCCTCTCACCCTAATATAACCTTTGATACACCCACTCTTAAAATACAGGATCGGATCCCTGCTTTGAGATCATCCCAGGAGGGCGATTTCTAAGCAGGGGTCCATTCACTAGCACCAGGGAGGGGGAGTGGCCCCTTGGGCAAAGGCCTTCACACCCCCATTTTGTTTTGGGTACAACAGTCTTTCTGCAGTAGACCTCAATCTGCACTCCCGGGGGGCAGAAAGCCCACTAGACACCAGTATTTTTTTTATTGACGTTGCGGTGGGGGCTGCCCAAAAGGGCTTGACTATGCCCCAACCCCCCCACATAAATGTAAGACTTTCAGCCCCCCCTGGGGGCGGAAAGCCCACTAAAACCAAGGATTTTTGTATTGACGTTGGGGTGAGGGCCACCTAAAAAGGGCCTGCCAATGCCTTCAACCTCCCAGAAAAATAACAGTCTTACTGCCCCCCAGGGGTCATATGGGGCAGTAGCCCCCAATATGCCCCCCTAGGGGGCAGAAAGCCCACTAGACACCAGGATTTTTTTTAACTGATGTTGGGGTGGGGACTGCCCAAAAAACACAAGGCAACACCCCCACACCCCCACAGAAATGTCTGTGTTTCTGCTCCACCATGAGGGCAGAACGGCCATTAAGAAACAGAGGTTTTAATTGATGTTGGGGTGGGGGCTGCCCAAAAAGGGCATGCCAATGCCCCCCACCAGAGAAATGTAGACGGCTGCCAAACCTGGTGAGAGCCAGTTTAGTCACCCCGTACTGGGTTCCCCTGGGTGTTTAGTTTTCAAAAATGTATAGGTTGACGAGGTTTCACTGGGTGCCAGCAGAGCTGGGGTTAAAAAACTACAGCTAGGCACTTTGCAAAATAACGGTCATTTTTCAATATGATAATGTGGTGTGTCCACGTTGCTCTTCGTGCCGTTTCCTGTCGCAGGCACTAGGCCTACCCACACAATTGGGGTAATATTGTTCTTGGAAGAGTTTGGAGAACGCAGGGTTGGTGGAATTTTGTGGATCCATGCAGATTATAGAACGTTCCACCACAGAAATGTGAGGAAAATGTGTTTTTTAAAATAATTATTTAGGTTTGCAAGGGAATATGAGTCACAGAACCTGGTGAGAGACAGTCAAGTAACCCCATCCTGGATTCCCCTGGGTATCTAGGTTTTAAAAATGTAGAGGTTTGCCTGGTTTCCCTAGGTGCCGGCAGAGTTAGGGTTGAAAAACTACAGCTAGGCGCGTTGCAAAAAAAGGGTCATTTTTCACAGTGAAAATGTGATGTGTCCAAGTTGTATTTTGAGCAATTTCCTGCTGCGGGCACTAAGCTTACCCACATAAGTGAGGTACCATTTTTCTATGGAAGACTTTGGGGAATGCAGGTGGGTGGAATTTTGTGGATCCACACATATTCCAGGACATTCCACCACAGAAATGTGAGGAAAATGTGACAATTTTTTAGGTTTGCAGGGGATTCTGGGTACAAGTCAACCCATCCTGGATACCCCTGGGTGTCTAGATTTTAAAAATATATAGGTTTTCTAGGTTTCCCTAGGTGCCGGCAGAGCAAGGGTTAAAAAACTACAGCTAGGCACTTTGCATAAAAAGATCATTTTTATTGTGAAAATGTGGTGTCTCCATGTTGCCTTTTGAGCCGTTTCCTGTTGTGGGTACTTGGCCTACCAACACAAGTGAGGTACCATTTTTATTAAGAGACTTAGAGTAATACTGAATTGTAGAGCAAATGTTATTACATATTGACTTTTGATGCATTTCTGCCTTACAAATGAAAGACAATTTGTAAAAAAGCTGTTTTTTTTTAAAATGACCTACAATTCTCATGCTAGTATGGGTACTCTCAATTTCAGAAATGTGCAAATATTTACTGTTTTTAAACTCTATATTTTGTTCTCTTTTTAGAAATACATAGGTGTCTTTCATACCAATTTTTCCATGAAATACAGTTTTCCAGTACAATTGCTTTTTACCCGGTACATAATAAAAAACACATTGCAAGACGCTGCTCAGTTATTGGCTCTGGGTTCGTCAGGTTCTTGGTGAACACACAAGTCCCATATATCTCCACAACCAGAGATGTCCAGCTGATGTAACTGAATATTGCTTTCAAACAGCTGTCATAATTAGAAGACGTTACAGGTGATAACATTGACACAAATGGCTGTTTTATTCAACTAATTTCTATTTTTTCCTATATTTAACTGTTAATTTCTATAGAGAAACCTTGATTGATCTACACAAAAGGCCCCTCGCTGAATTCAGAATTTCGTCAATTTTTCTAAAATGCAAAGCTTTCCAGGATCCATTATTCCTTTTATATCCATTTCGACCATTAACTGGAATAAGGTTGAAAGCATAAAAAATAGCAAAAATAGGCTATATCCCGATAAAATGCCAAAACTGTGTGAACAATTTTGGTTTTATGACAAAAGTCTATCATTCCCTAAAAGCTGGGAAAATGGTGATACCATCCCTGCAAACCCTTTTTTGATACCATTTGCAGGGAAAAAAACAGACGCTTTCATTTGCCGCACTTTTTTCCCATTTTTCCCCCAAAAAAACAGATTTAGCTGTATTTTGGCTAATTTCTGGGTCCACTCCAGGGAAATGCACAAACCCTGCATCCCTTTATAATCCCCATTATGTTGTAAAAAAAGGACACAAATTTGGCGTTGATACCTTATGTGGTCAAAAAGTTACAGGGGCCTAAGCACAAACTACCCCAAATAGCCAAAAAAAGGCTTACCACAGGTGGGAAAAGGCTTAGCAGTGAAAGGGTTAAAAAGTGGATCCGGTACCGATCATATACCGTTTTCGGTCGGTGCAGGAATCCAAGAATTTTGCAGCCATATTGGTTAAGTCATATAGGATGCGTTGGGTGCGTGGATCTTGGCCCAGCGTAATGTCATATATGTATTTCAGGGGGTCACGCCAGGTGCGCGAATCCACCTCAATTTTTTTCTTTTGAAAGCATATGTATATAAGTTTAATTTGTATATTATAGCAAGAGACATTTTAATCTAATTATAAAAATCATATATTTGTAACTGGAATAAAGATTTATTATTGTTAAATATATTTTTGGGAAATCACATTGGGTGAGCGCACGTTCTGCGCCGGGTGCGCGAATCCCGAGTGACTTCACAATAAAGCATTTCATTGGTTAAGAAGCTTTTTATTCTAGAACTTACAGCACCCCACCCACATTTTTCATTCTTCTAAGAACATCTTCAGAGACACAGCTCTTGTGTTTTCTGTTCTTCTTTCTTGCATTTTTTGGTGTTTTTTTCACTGCAGTGAAAAATGGCTTCTTCAATTCCACTACAGGGCATTACTGGACTACAAGAAGACTTGGAAGAACCAGTAAAGCAAAGGTACGAGAGCATCGTTTAGGCCTTTTTTTTATTCCAGAAGGTGAAATGATGGTCAACGCATGCAAGGTGACATGCACCATATGTAAAAAGGTCCTTTCACGTGGATCTGAAGAAAATACTCCTGTGGCACATCATCTATGCTTAAACACCTGCAAACAATGCATCCATGTCGTCTTGCACTTGAGCAACATCGTTGTGAGCTTCAAAAACAGGCTTCTCAAGACAACCAAGTTGCAAGACCTAGCATCTCATCAGGTTCTTCAACAACAACACAAAGAACCCAAATTATACCTGAGTTTGCTGGACTTGAGCAGCAGTGCATTAAATGCAAAAAAGTTCTTTGTTATGGAGAGCAATCGGTGGTTGCTGCAAAAAAACACAGTTGTTAATTTTTTTTTGCAATTACTTCTTGATTGCAATTTCTCAGTTTATACTGTTGATTTTTTCTTTTTTTTTAAAACACCCAAAAAATACAAAAAAGAGTTAAAAAAACACACAAAAATGTAAACGAAAAAAATGGTTCTTGTTAGAACCAGCTATTTGGTTAAAAAAAGACAAATCTCTATGTGTTGTATGAATTGCAGCAAGTTCAAAAAATGGGGAAGTACATGGGTAGCGCATGTGTGATTGCATGAGTGCATGTGTAGTACCTGCATAGTTGGAGAAGTGCATGAGTACTACCTGAATAATTGCAAGAGTGCATGGATAGAGGCTGGATGTTTGCATGAGTGCAGGGGTAGTTCCTGAATGATTGAAAGAGTGTATGGGTAATTCCTGGGTTATTGTGTAAGTGTATGTTAGTGTGTGTATGATTCCATGAGAGCATATATAGTGCCTTGATGATTTTATAAGTGCATGGGTATTGCCTGAGTCATTGAAGGACTGCATGGATAATAGCTAGGTGATTGCATGAGTTCACGGTAAATGTCTGGATCATTGGAGGAGTTCATGGGTAATGCATGATTGATTAGAGAAGGGCATGGGTAATGCCTAGGTGTATCAATGAGTGCATCAGTAGTACCTCTGTGATTCCACAAGTGCATAGGTAGTGTCTGATTGATTTTATATGTGCATATGTACTACCTGAGTGATTGAAGGAGTGCATGGGTGATGCCTGGTTGATTGTGTGAGTGTAGGGATAATGTCTGACTGATTGAAAGAGTACATGGTGGGTAATGTCTGGATGCATGGAGGAGTGCATGGGTAATGTCAGGGTGATTGTATGAGTGCAGGGATAATATCTGGGTGATTGGAGGAGTGCATGGGTAATGCCTGAGTGCATGGAAGAGTGGATGGTTAGTGCCTGGGTGAATGGAGGAGTGCATAGGTAGTTCCTGGGTGATTGGAGGAAAGCATGAGTAGAACCTGGGTGACTGCATGAATGTACGGGTAGTGACTGGAAGATTGGAAGACTGCATAGGTAATGCTTGGGTGATTGCATAAGTGCTGCAGAATTACCTGAATACTTGTATCAGTGCATTGTTAGTGCCTGAGTGATTACATGAGTGCATGGGAAGTACCTGGGGTGATTGGAGGAGTGCATGGGTAGTACTTGGTTTATTGCATGAGTGCAAAGGTAGTGCCTGGGTGATTGCATGAGTGCATAGGTCGTGTCTGCATGTTTTTTATAAATGTATGTATATTGCCTGGGTAATTATATAAGTATAGCAGTAGTGCTTCAGTTATTGAATGACTGCAAGAGTAGTGACTTTGTAATTAAAGGAGTACATAGATAGTGCATGGCTGATTAGAGGAGTGCATGGGTAATGCCTAGGTGCATTAAATAGTGCATCAGTTGTACCTCTGTGATTTCATGAGTGCATAGGTAGCACCTAGATGATTTTAAAATTCATGGGTACTGCCTGAGTGATTGAAGGAGTAGATGGGTAATGCCTGGGTGATTGCATAAGTGCATGGGGTAATGTCTGGGTGATTGGAGGAGTGCATGGGCACTGTCTGAGTTATTGAAGGATTGCATGGGCAATGGATGGGTGAATTAAGGAGTGCATGGGTAGTGCCTGGATGATTGCAGCAGTGCAAGAGTACTGCTTGGGTTATTGTGAGAGTGCATATCTAGTGCCTGGGTGATTGCATGCCTGCAAGAGTAATGTCCGGGTGGTTGCATGAGTATAGTGGTAGTTCCTTGATTGCAGAAGTGCATAAGTAGTGCCTGGGGTTAATGCATGAGTGCAAAGGAAGTACCTGCATAGTTTTATAAGTGCATGAGTGTTTGAAGGACTGCATGGGTAATAGGTAGGTGATTGCATGAGTGTAGGGTAAAAGTATGGGTCATTGGGGAACTGCATGGGTAATCGCAAAAAAGAGAAGGGGGGACCAGGAGCCTGTTCAGGTCCAGTGTCTGTGCTCCAATACGTGACTAATATCAAACAAAGGGGGCACTGTTCCTAGAGTAAGGTGTAAGCTATCACCTACTCATAAAAGACAAGAAGAGAAAAGAAAAAGAGAAAGGGTGGGAAGGAGAGATAAGACAAGTAAAGAAGAGGAAAAAAGAGGAAAGAGGCAAATGTACATCCCCAGTTACCAGGAACTAGTTCCGAAGGGGAGGGTCAGGTCTTGCCTCCTTTGTTAGCCCACACACTTCCCGAGAGAAGTCATGCTTGTAAGCAGGTATCCCTTTTATTGACCCTGCACTTATTTTAATTTTTGTATCTTTGTGTAGTTTTTGCAGTTTAGCATTCCTTCACCATATACACGACATAGATATCTTATAAAAATAGAAGAGGAAAAACTGTACATTAATACACAAAACAAGAAAATATATACAAAACTGTTACTACAAATATACAACGATACACTTAGGTTTTTTGCTAATACTTGAAAATTTCTCTGGTTTTACACAAAGTAGAAAAACCTTTAACACCTTTAAATGACTTCAGGATTGAAAAGCATTGTTCGTGTTTCTACAACATTCTAATGTCCAATATCCTATTGTTATTCACTGTGTCAAGACTATATACGATGTTAGTCCGGTCCACCTGTCCTGACTTAAGGTCCTTTCAAAACTTTGGCATCATAAATATCAGATATGAATTTGATAATTCATAAGACAACCTACATTTGCATTCCAAATGGGCATCATTGCAATGTGTCCATACTTTATTGTACTTTAAATACACATTATAGTGTCCAGATGTTGTATTATGTCCATTATGGAAAATAATATCCACTGCTTTAAAAATTCTTCCAGATATTGATACTTGACTTGCCACAAAATATAACATTTTATTTTCCAGTTTTCATCCATCTGCTCTACAACATTGTAGCATTAAAATGGCATTGCCCAAATCTTTCTATAACAACATTTGTGGATTTACAATGAGAACATTTTATATCTTGATTATCTGTTTTAGTAACGTATTAAAACACACTGATTTGCAATCTGGTATTGTCAAATATATGAACCGTTCAGTGTCTATTTCTTCAGGAAAATGAACACATTTCACATTTGTGATCCCATCTGTAACTTAGTCCAAACACATTTTCAATTTCTATTACTTCATCTTCCAATACTGCAACTACAAAAATAATAAGTTCTTGTGCATCTTATTGTACATTCAATGTAAATGTCAACGATCCAGTACATATATCCAAAAGATGCCAAATGCCAGAAGCAGTATCAGTTATCAACTTTTTAAAAATATAATTTGGCAAAGAACAGAATCTTTTTTCTTGATTTTCCATAATTTGATGATGAAGATGCTCTAGATAAAACCCAACATTCACAATTACATTAGCATACCAGTTGATACCTGAACTATTTTCTAACTGATATCCTACAATATCATCAACTGTGTCCATTTTCATTTAATTTGCAGTTGTATCATTCTCTTTAATACTTTTCTCTTTCTGAATCTCAGTGAAATATTTGTCATATTTCCATTTTGGGGGCACTATACGTTTCTCTGATACAGAATATAAACATAACTTAGGAGCATAAAGTCGTCTTAACCGATTGTACTCTCTTACTCAATTTAAATCAGTACTAATCTTTTTCTCATCAAAATCAATCATATACAAACCAGATAATGTCCTTACTCAAGACAATGCAAAATATGCCATGCCTTCTTTAAACACTGTACTTCCAATATTTAAAAAAGCAGCGTCTACACTTAAACCTTGAGATTTATGAATGGTTACAGCATATGCTAAAGAAAGAGAAAACTGGTTTCTAAGAACATACAAGTATTTTACAAGCATAAAATGAACAGTACAGCATCCAATCTGTTTCACCTCTTCAATCTGATCAAATATAATCTTTAAAAATTCAATTACATCTCTATTCTGAAAATGTACAAAATCCACAACTTTTCCTATTGCTCCATTTACTAGACCTTCTTCCACATTCAAATTTTGCCATAAAATTACCAGACAGTTCACACATACATATAAAGTATTTTCTAAACTTGCAGACTTTTCCCAAAAATTCAATTTTGGCTGTAATTTCTCTAAGAGAAGAATAGTAACTCCTTCATGCTCCATTTTATCGATAGTTACCATTTTCAGTATTGGCTGTTTTTACAATTTCAAAGGTTCTTGATTGAATGTCGAACACTCTTCCAGTGTAGGCATTAGGCAAACTATAGACCTGTTTTGTCCACGTTTTTTGTATATTATTTCAGGTGCTATTTTTCATTTGGAAACAAGTTCATTAAAAGTCAACTTTGTAAAGCTTCTTTTCCATCTTTTGCTAAAACAATAATACTTATCTCTTGAAGAATGTTTCCAAAAAGTTCATCACTTGCTTTCCACATATTCTTAATAAGTTCTTTATATTCAAAATAAGACCAAATGTTGACATTTCCAATACTTTCCAAAGATTTCTTAGTGTCTTCATGAAGAAGTGTTTTAAAAAACAGGTTGTCCTTTTACAGGAGTAAGTTGTAGTAGGTTTCCAAATAGAATTACATGTTTTCCTCCAAATAGAACATCATAATCTGTTTTTAAAATATATTGCATTCTTAAATGTACAAAGGCAAGCATTAAGTTTGAGAACATGCTCACCTCATCAATGATTAGAAGATTTATTTTCTTGAGCACTCTTGAAATTTCATACCAAGCTTCTCTAGATTACTTGTGATATTCCACCTTATTCCCATATTCAACTGGTATCGTGAGTAATCGATGTAATGCAATCCATTTAATGTTGTGTGCTGCTAACACAGTTGGAGCGGTTACAACACAAGATAAATGTGATTCAGTGGTTTTATGTAGATAACTGGTGAAAACTTTAATTAAAAAACCTTTTCCTGTTCCAGCTTGCCCACTACTATACATTAGAATAGGTTGAAATAATGTGAATTGGCATTCTTATTTTTCATGCTGTAAACCATGCTGCACTTGCTGATATATTCATTTTTGTTCAATATTCAGATTTCTTCTAGGTTTCCCAACTTAATATTATCTGTTGTGCTTGTTGCATTGTCGTTTCTACTTTGTTCATGGCTACTGCTGCTTCATTTACAAGAATTGGTTGACCTAGTAGATCTTGAATTGGTGGAGCAAAATGTTGACTGTCTTGAGAACTGTCTCTAGCTATTTCAGCTGCAATTGTAGTTTCTTGTTCAATCTCTTCATTTAACTTTTGTACATAAGTCTGAGAAATTGTGCATTGAATGCTATGTTTCCATGCATTATAAAGAATCTTCATAGCACTCAAAATATCCAAGTAATTCCATTTCACTATGCCAAGGCTTGAAGAGTTGCAGAAGTGCTAAATAGAAAAATTCCCTTTTATCTGGAGTTTCACAACTGAGTTTCCTGTGGTTAATAAGATTTCCGTTGGCATGTTTCACCGAACATCCATCACATCCAAATACTGCATATTTTTCTTCATTTATATTTTCTGTAATAATTCTCTTAAAACTGTAATTTTGCAATACTTCATAGACACATATGTTTGCCAGATGTGACCTTCTTTTGAGATAGTACGTATCCAACATATTTGTTTTAACAATATCTGTACTTTCCGGTTCATTCATGCTAAGTATTCAATTTCTTCTACAGATTTCAATACTCCATTTCGTGTTTCAGCAAGACCTAGACTTCCCCAAATGATTCCTCTTGACTTCGAGTATAAACTTGCATTTGTAAAATCCAATTTCTCAATGGGAAAGCATCTTCAAACTAAAGCTGTACAATTTGTTATTAAGAGTCTTCTCTTGTGAAATTTCTTGCCACATTTCTTTAAACTCTGTCTCTTCAGATTTTGTTATATACGACATAACGTACCGAGCAACAGCAATTGAATTATCTGCAACATACTGGTTATCCATATTTGCATTCCACATTGTCAAAATCACTGGATTGTAGTCATTAATATACTTTGATTCTTCAGTATATTTTATATTGTAAGTATTCTGTGGAGATTTTGGAGTGATAGTATACCTTAATGCTGACATGAAACTATTGACTCTTTCTTTTAAAATTACTGGATGTGGGAATGTGAAACGACAGTTTATGTAAAATGTTCCCGTTTATATTTTTTTGTTGAGAATATTTTCCACATTGATTACTTTAAAACCATAAAACTTGTTGTCTTAAGCTATTTTTTCCTCCTTTTTTTGGAATATCACAGGTAACTTAGTCTTCAATAAAAGACAAAACAGTTTCCTCACAATCGGTTCCAAATTTAGGTGCATCCTTGATCCAGTTTCAGTTTCAGTTTATTTATTTTGTAGAGTTACTTAAAATCATTGCAATACGTGCAAAAAACAAAACCATATGTAAGATATTCAATCACAATGTTAAAATGTCATCATAATTAAAATATAATACACTTCCGTTGCTTACAACTTAAAAAACTACTGATTTAAACATGCAGAAGCAACCTATGTAAGTGAACCAGTCACATGCATTGATTGATGCTTCGCCTGCAAAAATTAATAGTCCTAAGGCTCCTTTGCCCCAAAAAAGCTTTAGTGACAGTTTGGCATTTTTGCCCTGGCCGCTTCGAGAACTCTAACTAGTCTCGAGTTCAATTGTGGTGATGCTGCGTCAAAGCAGGCCAAAACTGCTTGCCTCCTTGTCTTAATTCCCCTTTGATTAAAGAGGATTTTTAGCAGTTGCCTCCTTTCTTGAAGCATCTCCGTGCAAGAACAAATGGTATGGATGATGTCCCCGTGGCCGTTTTTACACAGACTGCATACTGTGAAAGTCTGCACCCTTTTCCATGGTAGAAGATGCTGCGTGCATGGTATCACTCTGAGTCGTAGCATTAGGAATTTTAGTTTCTGTGCTTTTGAGTAGCCCAGATAAAAATATTGTTGCAGGGCGAGGGTCTTGTAAGAATTCAGAGTCATCCAGGCCTGTGCTCTGGCAGAAAAAGCAGCTTTATCCTCCACCAGTGATGGTTTTTTCAGTGACTTCCACACTAATCTTTTCAGAGTTGAATGGTGACACTGTGTATCCCATAAGGGCGATAAGCTTGTGGTTGCTAGTGCCTCCTGAAGATATAGTCTTGCGGGCGAATTCTACCTCTGTTGGAGATCTTGCCACAGTAGGTGAATTAATGAGTTAACAGTTGATGTATGCTCCATATCTGTCCCAAGTTTGCTTTATCAGGCCAAACTCCAGTCTGAGCATCCTTGATCCATAATAGCAAGTGTATATGAGGAGCACCTCTGGCTTGGCACTTCTTTCTCCAAAAGAAACCATCAACTTCTCCAAGAGGTGGATTATTTTCATTGCAGTTAAAAGACATCATAGCTTGAAACCTATAATTAAAATATCTACACACGTTTACAGGATCCAAGGAACACAGTTCTCCAGATGTCTTCAATTCAATGTTTTTAATATTTGAATTTGCTTCTCGTAGAAATTCAAGTAAATCACCCCATGCGTATTCAGCACAGCTAATCGTAACAAACCACGTAGGGGTTCCTACGTTTCTTAACATACTTTTATGTTATCCGTGACAACAATATCAATACTCATTAGTACCATGTTGACACGCCATCAAATTAATTGACTGAGATTCTAAATGATCGTCTCTTTGTTGAACTTTGTTCAAAAAATCCTTTGCAGAAAGTCCAGATAAGTCACTTTCAAACAGAAGATGAAATAAATATGTAATACACTGTTAAAATTTTGGATCTTCTGAGTACAATCTTGTTGTACAATATTCTAAAGCTGGAATCTCGACTGGTCGTTCATCATATCGTCCACCTTTTGCAGTGGTGAAGAGCTGTGGAAAACAAGCTTCTAAACTTTTTTCCAATACACTCATGGGAGTTCCTTTTGCTTTCTACATTTGGAATAATTCAATAGTGTTTCCTATAACTTCTTTTGAATGTAGAGGATGTATACTGTAGTGTTCATAAATGTCTTTATTCCTGGAGTTATTCACTTTTTCTTTTTGCCCAGATGGAATTTCTCAATCATCTTCTAAAGATAATTCTTGTGCGTCATCATATACATTTTTATAATAAATATTGCTTTGTACAAGATATTGTACAAGATATAGTGTAGCCTTCTGAAGTTTGGTGACATCTGCTAACTCTTTCCATATTTTCCGACTCTTTGTTGGTACAGCATTAACAAGAACAACTACAGGTTGACTTTCCTCTCTCTCTTCACCAACAGTGTCAATATTGTTCTTACAGTCTAAATGTAAAAACACAACTCTTCCTTTTAAAGCTCTTTGTAAATCTGTTGGAGACATCTTACCTGTTTTAGGCTCCATACGAACTATAGCCTTAAACAGGTGCACATATTGAATAAGAATGGACTCATTCGTATATAATTCTACCAGTTCCGGAGCATTAGCTACCAATTCTAGGTTGTTATGTTCTCTTTTTGTTCTCTTCTAATTTTACAATATTTACAAATACGTTGATCACTACCAAACTCAAAACAACCTTCCACCAACTAATAAGCACCAAATTGCTTCCACTTATCATTGTTTTCCTTTTTCGCTATTTAAATACACATCAGCATTCCTAGTTTGACTTCTATAGTGAGTACATGAGTCCTGTCCTCTTGTCCTGTCCTCTGTGGTTCCTGCACAATCGGGAGTCCACTCTAACACGGAGATCGCCTGGTGACTCCGATGCCCGTGGTGGGTGCCTGATAGATTCTTCTGCCGTGGTCTGCCAGAGCAGCCTCGGAATAGACTCCCTGGGATTGCTGCCTTCCTGGTTGCAGCTTCCTGCTGGGGTACTACAGATCCCTCCTTCGTGGACCAAAACAGGCAGATAGAAACCGGGGGTCGGCTGCCCTAGCCACACACCAGCATTGCTGCATTTTCGTTTGGGACGGGAGGTCGGAACGTTCTGGGGCTGCCTCAGTGCTTTTAATTGTGGGCCGCTTGGGAGTCATGCTGCCCGTGCTTCACACCGGAGCTGTTGCATCTGTGTGAGATGGCAAACAAATGCAGGGGCGGGGTTAGGAGCGATAGTGACCCTCCCTCCCCACCTCGTAGGCGGCATTCAACTTTGATCCTAACGATCCTAACGCAACCATATCACTGGAGGAGGCGCGCAGATCCATGGATGAGCTCCACTGCAGGAGCAATGTCAGTGCCGGTGGAGACCATCCCACTATACCTTTATAAAATCCCGGGCAGCAAAGTGCGCAGGAAGAACACGGTGGGTTAATCATTTGACCAAACATATTGGCAGCATTGACTAGTAAATAATTACGAGGATAATGGACTTACGAGAGAATCGCTGTTTCTAGGGAGGCTACCCCAATCGGCAGGTGAGGAGCTAGTTCTTTTGAGCTGACATTGCAAATGGCTTAATATAATCTAGGTAACCCCCTGCCATAACTTTTGATTATTCTTGCACAACTGTTGTTTTTGTTGGCCTGGTGGGCAGGGTGAGGTCCCATCTTAGGTTTATTTAAACGGTTTCCTGTGCCCTACTGCAAAATGGCAGGACTAACAACTTAATTAAAGAAAGGACTATACATTCATCACCATCGTTGGAAAGAGACATAGGACTATGAGTAAAGGTCGATTACAAATTTGTTCAGGGAAAGTTACAGAGGACTACCTCCTTAAGAAACCAACTTCATTGACAGAGATATAGGACTACTCCTTAGTTCAGAGCTAACATGGCAGCCATATTAGAGTGGTATTCAGGATTAAGGTGGAGCTTGAAACTAGTCTGCCTGCGAAACGCTAAGTCACCTAAGGAAGATTGAAATTTAGTCACTATATTTATCTTCCTTCTACTAGGCTGACATATCAATTGAGGATTATTATTAATACAAATAAGATACAAAATATCATTCATAATCATGACAGGAGCACCTGAAGGAAGGAATTCCCACTCGATCTCGTACCCTCCTAATCTTTCAAAAAATGCGTCCAAAGATTTTAGGCATAACCTACTTAGAAGAAACCCTAAAACCCTAATATTGGACCCCTCCTTCCACACAAAAAAAGGTGCTACCATCATCAAACTAATATTTTTGACTTTCAAAACATCTAAATGGCACAATACCCTAAAAATTCTGCTGAAAGTACAGGAATAAAAAAACATTCCTTATGGCACTAAGATGCTAATAACTCCTTCACGAAAACGAGGAGCTATTTTAAATATAACATGCTACAAAAAAGCACAATCCTCATTCAAGCCGCCAACAAAGATCTGGAACATTTTGACGAATACTTCTCAACTCTAAAAGAACATGTCCTCAATAGTCCTCCAGCTAGAATCCATCCAAATAACAATGTACAAGCCAGTTCCCCACACAGGAATCAATCTGCTCTGACAGTAAACATCATAGATAATGAGCGCCAACAGTCTAATCAAGCGGATTTTATAGAAAGCAGCATCGCTAATGAGCCCCAAAAGGTGCAACAGGATTCCAGTATCCTCATAGCTATGAATAACTGCCCACATCTGCCCAAATCAATAGTATCCACAACTAACCTCAGGGCCATTAGCTCTGATTCAAGCTCAAACACAGGTTCTAACCCAATACTGGAAACAGGCACTAGACTGAAGTCAACAGCATTAGATCAGGACAATGGGAGAAGTATTCATAGGACTGACCCTAAGAAACGTGAAACAGCACCAAGATACAAGGAAATAGGCACAGTAAAGCCGAAGAGCAGCCCCAATCCTTGAATTTATGAAAGCATACCATCAGGGTCATCCATACAACTCACTAGCACCCCTCAACCTAGAACGGAGTCTGAGAATCGCTTTGACCCCCAGCCTAATATGGAGCTCGATAATCTCAGCTCGCAATCCATCAAGACCTATAAAGCCATGAAGATCCTTCCACGTCTTTCAGAAAAATTTCCATAAAAATTGGAGACCATACAAAAATCCACCTACGAAACACAGAAGAAACAAAAAATCTATCCATATGGTAGCAACCAAAAGACTACTCCGTCCCCGAAATCTACTTAGCTATCTGACAGACAATGAGCTACAGACCCTTTTACGATCCTATGAACCAGCCACTATTCCTTCTACTAAGTTAGATGAACACATGATACAGGCAGTCCCAACCAACGCATACAGAATTGCTAAGACTAGTAATAGATCACTAAATGTCAACAACATAAAAAATTTGATAATAATTCCCAAAAATCTAGACTCTCCAACGACCAAACCATAGAAACACATCAGGTGTATTCTACTCAACTGTAGGTCAGCAAAGAAACCTGCTGCATACATAGCTGACCTCATATTAAGCCAGGAAATCAACATAACTATACTAACTGAATCTTAGCTATCTGACTCTTCCTCCCCTTGCCTAGATATATTATACCTCCGAACAATTGCATTATGAGATTAGACAGGCCAATCAAAAAGGGAGGAGGTATCGCCTGTATACATAGATCTGACATTGCCATCACGAAAATTCAATCTGACCCTTTGGAGTCATGTGATTATCTCGGTATGTTCCTAGGATACTCTAATAATTAAATTCGCAAACTACACCCATTCTATCACCCCCCCAGGCAAAAACACCAGGTTTATAGACCAGCTGACAGAAATCATCACAGCAAACTCTACCCCTCATTCCAATGATAATTTCTTAAGAGACTTCAACCTCACTGGTAGGATCATTCTGACAATCAGATCAATCTACTCAAAGCCTTCCTTGTAGATCAATCACTGGTCCAAGAATTTCTGCTACTAACCCACTCTAAAGGCTCTACCTTAGACTGGATCATAGCTAAAGAAAAAGCAATAGATACTGGATCTAGGAAGGAGATTGGTTAGCGATCGTGCCCGACTAAGGCCTATCCTCTACTGGAGACGGCTATGGACGACCCCAGAAATTAGACACTATGCTGAGGGTTTTTTAGCCCTAGTTAAATCAGATGTCTTCCACAAAATTACATGGCTGAAGATGCTCAGGGATGTCCTCGCTGAGCTCGGTCTCTCCAAGCTCTGGGAAAATCCCCTCGGGGAAGTATTCCCTAGTAAAAATATTATAAAGGCCATATATTGGGATTACATAGAACAGAAGCTCTGGAGGAGCGTAAACTCAGAATCTATGGGGGGTAGATTTATGGAAATTAAAATGAGACCTGCCCTAGAACAGTATTGGGACACTATAACTGTTCCGTTAGATAGGAAATTATTTTTCCAGTTAAGGGCAGGTTCCCTCCCCCTGAGGTCATTGACGTCTAGTTGGAGAACTAGTAGTAGTTCGTGTTGCCCGACATGTGGTGCCACCAACGAAAGTATCGCACATTTCTTATTTTTGTGTGAGGCCTACGTAAACCCGAGAAAATCCTGGCTGGCACCTGTTTGTAGAAATCTTGGTGTACTAAGTGGTGTTGAGGGGTTGAGAATTATTTGTACCTCCACCGAAATGTCCATTGTAGTAGGAACAGCAAAATACCTGGGGTGGGCATGGTCCATAAGGCGGAGGGCTTTATCTCCCAATATGCATTGAGTTTTACCACTTTTTGAGAAAGCTTGCATTAACTATTATTGTTAAGTATTTTATGTGTGTGAATTATGAATTTTAATTGAAATATGTGCTAAAATGTATGCTAAGAGTTTTGACTGTATAAATTTGGGCATGGTCCACAAGGCGGAGGGTTTTATCTTTCAACATGCATTGAGTCTTAGCACTTTTTGAGAAAGCTTGCACTAATTATTATTGCTAAATATTTTATGTGTGTGAATTATAAATTTTAATTGTAATATGCTGTTAAATGTATGTTAAGAGTTTTGAATGTATAAACTTACATGCGTGTGCTTTTATGAGTGTATAACTCGAATAAAGCTTTTTCAATCAATCAATCAAGCAATAGATACCATTGAAATCACACCATGTGATTGGTCTGATCACCACATCATTACTTTCCAAAAACCCTTCACAAAACCAAAAACTTCAACACAAGTAAAACAAAAACTAGAAAATGGATGTGTGACACTAGAGGGTTCAATATGGAGATGGTTGCAGCATGCTGTGAGATAGAACTCCAACCTCCTAATACTATGGTGGAAGTTAGTGACCTCACAAAGTATTACAATAACACAATGTCAAATACTATGGAGGATATAGCCCCGTTAAAATTCTAAAGGATCCCTGACAAAGATAAAAACCCTTGGTACAACTCTGACCTGAATGAAGAAAGACAGTCACTCAGATTCACAGAGCCGAAATGGCGACAACACCCTTCCTCACCCCACCTAATACAACTAAGACTGGCCAGGAAATGCATACAAGAAAGGCATCCTAAACTCAAAAAAAGGCTTCTTCAGGAAAGAACTGGACAACGCAAAAAATAGACTGAGGATGCTATTCGATCTGTTAAAAGATCAATCTAATAAAAGGGCTAATGCAATTTCAAATTTAAGCAGTAATGACTTCTCCTCCTTCTTCACAGCCAAAGCCAAATCGATGGAGGTGGAGCTCAAGAAAGCAGCTGAAGGACCATGCTTCACTAAGAGCACCCCAGATGAGGTTCAACTGCAACCTGCTCTGGAAATGCCTAAAAATAATGCAAGATGGTCAGAAATCAAACCTCTCAGGGACTTAGATATTGCAAAGATCATCTCGCCCATTAACCAAACAATCGCTATAACGATCCTTTACCTGCAAAATGTTGATCTTCAGTAAACCAACTGCTCATACCCTCATGGACAAAGATCATCAACGCTTCAATGGCACAAGGCTCAATATCGGACTGCCTGAAAACAGGGCAAGTCACCCCAATCTTAGAAAAACAGAGAACCCATGACCCTAACAATTTCAGACCAGTAACAAATATTCCCATGCTAGCCAAAGTCCTGGAAAAATGCATACAGCAACAATTGAGCCAACATACCTTGAATTCAATCTGTTAAATGATTTCCAATCAGGGTTTAGACCTAACCATAGTACTGAGACAGCAGTTGTGCAGATCATGGATGACGCACTGCTTGCCCTTAACTGCAATGAAACCTGTCTCCTAATCCTGCTCAACCTTTCATCCGCATTTGACACGGTTAACCATACCAAAATACTTGATCACGTAAAAAATAGGATACGTTTAGAGGGTACAGTCCTAAAATGGTTTAGATCGTTCTTAGAGAATAGAACACAAAAATTCACAGTCAACCAAATATTATCAGCTTCCTCCAGAAATATGATAGAAGTTTCTCAGGGCTTAACACAATCCCCGGCACTATTCAATCTGTACGTAGTGCCACTCACAGTAACCTTACAATGAGCAAACAACTCCTTCCACATGTACGCAGATGACACACAGCTTTACATCAAGATTACATCAACAGAAGAGATAAATATCATGAACCAAGCATTAAAAAGTACCATCCATTGGCTAACCAGCAATCACTTAAAGCTGAACCCCATAAAGAGGAATTCCAGCTGATTTCCCCACAGAAAAGCGCTACAAACATCCTAGAGTGGACCAATCTGATCACGGCACTAAACTGCTCACCGAGGATTATTGACTCTACCAAAGCCCTGGGGCTCATACTAGACAAAAACCTGAATATGCTATCTCATATTAACACGATGGCAAAAAATGTCCGGTTCCACTTAAGCTACCTTAGAAAACTGAAACCCTTCTTAAATAAGTCAGACCTTAAAGTAGCAGTCCAGGCACTGGTAATATCAAGGATTGAGCACGGTTGCACAACCCTAGCTGGTCTCCCCAAGATTTCAACAGCCCCGCTGAAAGCCTCCAGGAAATTCGATCACATCACCCCTCATCTGAAAGCTCTTAACTGGCTGCCTTACGAAGCGAGAATACAACTAAAAATGGCATGCATTACCCACAGAGCGATACACTACAAAATACCAGTGTGCCTAGCCCAGAAAATCACAGTATCAGGAGGATGCTGTGTCTCCCGGAGCCATGAAGAGCTCTTACTAAAACCAGCCAGATTTTGCAAGAAAAGAATTTATGACAGAGCATTCTCTGGCACAGCGCCCAGAATTTGAAACGCTCTCCCCCCCAACATTAGAAGAATTTCATCAATCTCTGCCTTAACAAATGAAGCCAAGTCTTTTTACATGAGTAAATATCTCCCATAATCGCAGCAGACCCGCCACCATCATTGTGCCAGCGCGATTATACACATGCTACCTCTAATCGAACTTTAACATCTTTGGGGTATTGTATATATGTTTATGAAACTTTAATATTTTTCTCAAAGTTATTATACAACTACTAATGACTGTTTATTGTAATGCAAATGTGAAGCGTTCTAATACCCCACTCAGGGTCATGGTCACGCTATAGAAAACACCAAATAAATAAATACATACATAAAATAAACATAGTTCGGTTTTTTGCAATAAAGTACTTTAAACTTTGTAATTTCTTCTGCAAACTTCTTCGTAGTACTATCTTCTACCTCTTCTTGAACACCTACACTTATCAGACCCTCACATTCTCTACACTCCTCTTCAGGACCAAAGAAATGAAACTGAATATCATTAAAACTATTTTTAACATCCAATTCTGAACCATGCAAAACAGCAGTGTTTATTTCACTTAAAGATAATGAAGGACTTTTACATAGTGCAATCTTCTTACAAACTTCCGCATTTCTGAGTGATGTACTGCTAATATTCTTAAATGATGAAAAGTACTTCAACACACTTTTTTGGAAAGACAAGCCAGAGAATGACCCTGCAAGGTAGTATATTCTCTCACTTTACAAGGATCTAGCCCTTGAAATATCTTAATCTTCCGTTTAACACTTTTATAACCATAATCTCGTAAGAAATTCGGTAATATATCAATAGATTCCTCTCGTATACTACAAATACTACTACAATTCCACTTATACACTGGAGCTTGTGTACGTCTCCTTTGAAATTCTTCAGCTATTACTTCTTCCTTATTTTTAGGAACCATCTTTTATTTTTCAGTTGGACAACCATTTTTTTTGTTAACTTTGTTTTATTAAGTTTCAGACAATGAAAAATGCATTGTACAAGCATCTTAGTATGCTGCAGTCAGACAGGGGCCTCCCATGTCCCACACCCTACCCCTCAAACAATGTCATGAAGCATCGGTAAAAGCCGCTTGTGTAGCAAATGTCCCGGGGTGCCCAACAGGGCAGATACCCATGCTAAATTCTCTAAACAGAAACTCAGTATGACATATGAAACTAAACAACCAACAACTCCCTCCCCCCTCCCCATCACTCCCCTCCCGGAACCGGTGTGCCTGAGATATTCCAGAGTGTGTCTAGCACGATGCAACATGGATACGCCTATTCCCCGGTAGTGTCCTCTGGAGATGAAAAGTCCATGAGTCTCAACGGGCATGTGACCTCATTGAATTTTGTCGATAGGATTGCGAGCAGCGGCTGCCAAGTAGTAGCAAAAGTGGACTGGGATTGGGTAAGGGAAACCTGAATGCACTCCATGCCCGCTATAGACCACAGTCTATGGAGCCACCCCGTGTGAGTCGGTCGGGTCTGTGTACCCCAGAGCGACAAGATGTGTTGCACTGCCGCTCCTATTGTTAGTCCCATCTGTTTTCCCCGGATTGATTTCAGAGGGAAAGTGAGTCTGTTGAGCAAGCCCAGGAGTGTGTATGTTGGGAATCTAGGGATCTCCGTTTCAAAGTGTGTCAATTTCATTGAGAAACTCATTCCAGAAACTTTCCACCTCTCAGCAGCCCCAAAACAGGCGAGTCAGTGTTCCCTCCTCCTCACATCCTCGCCAGCAAGTAGGGCTACAGTTAGGGTTACCCCTATGTAGGCGGACCGGTGTTAAATACCAGTAGGTGGCCTAATTGATCGCCGCTTCCCTGCTCGTGGTATTCCTTGCGGTGTGGTTTGCTCTGTAGTATATGGCCTGCTACTCCGGGTCAGAGAGTGCCCTACCTAGTTTACCCATTGAGCGTTTCTGGCCCGCTGAACGTAAGATAGGGATCGGCGGGTATAGCATTCGGTAGAGCTCTGAGATCAGCTTCCGATCCGATTCTTTAGTGACTAGCCATTTCTCTAAAGCCAACAACTTCCTGCTTACAAGTGGGCGTACCTCTGGGTGTGTCAGCCAGTGTCTAAGTTGGAAGTACTGGTATCTGCTCAGGTTGAGAAGGTCATAGAACTGAGTGAGGTCTGATAATTGCATTAATCCTTTAAGGTCAAATAAGTGGCCTGCGTACTTGCACATTGATGTGCGCCATTGTGAGAAGGCTAGTTTGTCCATCCCGAGTTCAAATTGCGGGTTGTCGAGCAAAGGTGTCAGGGGCAAGGGGAACATAGTAAGCTTCCTTCCGCTCGCGACTGCGTCCCAGACCCTCATAATTGTGCGAGTTACAGGGGATCTATTAAGGTATTTCGGCCTGTCCAAGCGCCTCAGGAACGGTATCCTCCACAGAGCCGTTTGTGCCAACGCTCGGTCCTGAAAAAGCCACCTCTTTTCCAACTCAGGCAGGCTCCACTCCACCAAGTACGTAAGGTGGGTTGCCTGAAAGTATTGTAGAAGGTTAGGGATCCCCAGCCCTCCCTCGTCCGGAGGCCCGTGACACAATTCCCTACGCATCCGTGGTCTTTTCCCTGCCCATGTGAATTGTTGGATGGCATCTTGTAGCTTTAGGAGTGTTCCTAGGGGTGGGCCGCCCGGGATGGTTTGAAAGACATATAGGATTTTAGGCAATATGGACATTTTTATCGCCGCGATACGGCCTAACAGTGGATGTTGTTGCCATCGGCGCAGATCCCCTTGGATTTGAGAAGTGTGGCGCGAATATTCCCTAAGAGACCGTATGCTCTGTGGAGGGGGTTAGAGTAATTCCCAAGTATGGGAATCTCTGAGTATGCTCGAAGATCCCTAAATTCTGGAGGTATATTCACTGTCATGGGAACATCGCTACCTAGGGGAAGAAGCAGGGATTTCCTGGCATTAATTTTAAAACCCGACACTACAAGAAGGCCTCCAGCTCGCACATGAACGTTGGCACTGACCGTTTAGGTGTGTCCAGTGCTGCCAGGATGTCGTCTGCGTACAGGCTGAGTGTGTGATGCTCCCCCCGAAGGAGATCCCCAGAATATCGGGGTTATCCTGAATTCGCTGGGCAAGGGGTTCTATGTAGAGCGCGAAGAGGAGTGGGGACAATGGGCATCCCTGCCTCGTTCCCCTCTGGATGTCGAAAGGGGGCATTGTTCTGCCATTCAGCCAAATATACGCCCTCTGCTTGTCATAGCAGCTCGCAACCCAGGCCCTGAAGCGATCCCTGATGCCAAAGTGTGCTAAAGTCTTATCTAGGAACCCCCAGTCCACCCTGTCAAACGCCTTTTCAGCATCGATCGACAACAGCATAGAGTCCAGCTGATTATAGTGGGCTTTGTCGATAAGATGCATGAGGTTTTTGGTGTTGTCGCTGCATTGGCGGTTTGGAACAAAGCCGGATTGGTCAGGCTCGATGATGCCTGGCAACCGCGGGGCCACTCTAGAAGCTAGCACCCACGTAAACAGTTTTAAATTGAGGTTGAGTAGGTAGATAGGCCTTTACGCAGAGCATTGGGTAGTATCTTTCCCTGGTTTAGGGAGCACCATGATGTCCGCTTCTAACATGTCCGGCGTAATGGAGCCGGGCAGCTGGAAAGAATTAAAAAGTCGGGTTAAAATTGGCGCTAATAGTGGGCAGAAGGATTTGTAGAATCCCGCAGAGAAGCCGTCAGGCCCTCAGGATTTCAAGGGTTTGAGTCTGGAGATCACTCCGATGACCTCCTCAATCCTGATAGGTGCATCCAGGGCAGCTGCCCCCGAGGTGTTAAGGGCCGTGGTCGTCGCATGGCCAAGATTGTCCTCGCCCGCTGCGTCTATGGTCGGGTCCCTGCTATATAGGGTCGCGTAGTAATCACTGAATGTGTCAGCAATTAGGTCGTCGGATGTTACTATCTCACCACGGGCATCACTGATGGCAGCAATCATGGATGCGGGCGCTGAGTTTGCTCGCTAGGAGGCGCCCTGTTTTGTTACCCCCACATAGTAGGTGTGTTTAAGCCGCAGTGCCGCGAATTCCGCTCGGTCGAGGTCTAGACCTGAGAGTTGTGCCCTGGCCACCTTCAATTGGCACCAAATCCTAGGGGCGCCCGTACGGCTATGAACCCGTTCAAGCTCCGTGACCTTGGCCGCAAGGAGTTCCCTTTGTTCCGCCCGCTCCCTATGTTCCACTACGGAAAGCGCGATCAGTTCCCCCCTCATGACCGCCTTAAGAGTTCCCCATAGCATGGGGAGAGGCGTGCCGGGCTGATCGTTAGTCGAGAGATAATCGGTGATACATTTGCTAAGCTGCTGAAGCACCCCTTTCCTATGCAATAGGGATTCTCGTAACCTCCATCTGCCCTTAGATTTGTGTGTGCGGGGACTATAAGGGAGATAGACATGGCATTGTGGTCAAAGAGTGCGGCAGGGACTATTTCCACTTCGTCCACCAATGGGTAAAGTTCTGAGGAACTAATAAAATGGTCCAACCGGGCGCACAAATGGTTTACTTGTGAGTAAAATGTGTATTGTGTGCTCCTGGGATAGGCCTCCCGCCAGACATCCAGAAGCCCTCTCTGGCCCAGCCAGGCCCTCCCCTCACATGAGATTGCCCCTGTCATGCCGTGACGGTGGCTCGATCAAGCTTGGTCTAGGTCCATAACAAGGTTGAGGTCTCCACCAATGAGAACATATTTATCCTGAGTTAGCAAGACATCCGACCCTGCACCCTTAAGAAATGATTCCTGACCTGCATTAGGAACATAGAGAGATCCTGCCACCCGAGTCATACGTCCCACCTTGACCACATGTGCCAACAACCTGCCCCTAAACTCGGCCACCTTTTCCCCCAATGAGCCCCGAAAGTGTCTAGCGACCAGAGGCAACATCCTGAGTAGTAGCATCATACTGAAGCTGCAGCACAAAAGTCAGGTATTTGACATGGTGTACACTTGTGTGTACATGGGGTACATGGTGTACACTTGTGTGTACATGGTGTACATGGTGTACATTGTGTACATGATGTATATGTTGTACATGGTGTACATGGTGTACACTTGTGTACTACAGCTTCAAAATTCTGTAACTACTCAGGGTGTTGGGCGTACTCAAAATATAGCATAAAAGCTAAACATGAGTCTGTTATAAATCTCATCATATTCCTGAAACTATACATGCATATACAGACCCCCCAGGATATAGCGGCATGGATTCGCAAATTTAGCAGCACAAATATGGAAATTTAGCGGCATTTTTGCGGCACTTTATTTTACTCATAATCATTCATTTTCAGCCTTAAATCAATGGAAACTGTTTTAGCAGAGTATTCCACTTTGAATAGGCAACCTGGAATATGGAATAGAGGAAGCAGCCCACAGGTGAAGGCTGTTATCCCTTGGATTTGCAATTCTTCATCAGAAATAGCGAAATCCTGGAGGGTCTGCATATATGTCTACCTTTTGAAATCATCATGCAAGCTTCCATCTATACCTATTGCCAAAAGCATTACACATATTTGAATACATGTGCAAGTAGAAACATAACTACACTCACAAGATAATAAAGGCCTTAAAACTTGACAGACTACACTTAACATTTCCAACACACCTAGATCTTTGAGGCATATTTCAAATGAACGTTTACACAGACTCTTATAAAGTGCCATAATCAATAATTCCTCTCCCAACATATCATAAACATCACGTTTCTACTATTACTGCTTCACTTTCTAGTAGTAATCAGGTGTGGAGCATAGCTAACAGCAAAGCAACAGTTCACTTATCTTTCATGAAAGTCTCCCCATATTTCTAAAACCATGTATGCATATGTCTGTACCTTTTGCTAGCACAATCATATATAAAAGTAATACACAGATAAATGTATACCTGTGTTTTATACATCTATCATCTTCAGACACATAACACATACCATAAAATATCTTCAAGTAGACACATCTCTCACTCACAACACTATCCACAGCGCAAAACTTCACAGACTACACTTCAGGTTTCAAACAGACACTAAAACCTATGCGGTATATATGAAATATAACTTTCCTCACATCATACGAATTACTCTAATAAATACCATCTCTACAAGCATCTCAAACCTCACTTTCAGGCTGCTGCTTTACCATTCTACAACGACTTATAATATAACACATACCCAAATACACAGCAGGGACCCTTCATATGTCTGTACTAAAAGGCTCACCATATTCCTGAAAGCATACATGAATATGTCTGTACAATAACACTATCCAAAACGTACAAAATTCACAGAACAAACTTCTAATTTCAAGCAAACACCAAGGATTATGTGGCATATTTCAACTGTACCTCTCTAGAAACTTAAAAAAAGAAGCCTAATCAGTAATACCTTATGTCAACATCTTTCAAACCACACTATTATGCTGCATCTTCACCATTTCACTACTACTCACAGTCTTGAGCCTACCACATAAAAAGCAACAACACCTTTTTGTTATACATCATGCACCTTTAAATGTGTAAGACATATGTAAATTCTAAAACAAGTAGAGACATACTTGAGACAGAAGTCCATGCACACCTTAAAAAGCTAAAATGATGCGGTATACTACAAATGTACATATCCACACACTAAAACAAACTTACAATAATCACTACTCCATCTTCCAATATACACATATTACTATACAGAATCTATTTGAAACAAAATGTAACTACAATAAAACAAACTACAATACACATCTCTACATTTAATATTATATATTTCAAACATCACAATTCATCAATAATTTTTAATGATTAAAAATACATCTAATGCATAATACACCTCACAAATGAATAACTCACCTTCCAAATTGATTTGTAAAATTTAAAATATCACAAACTCATAAAAGATTTTCTTATGCACACAATCAATGTAATGCACCACTGTCAGCAAGGTAAAACCAGAAATGGCAAACTTTTCCTCTCTTCACAAAAATACATGTAAGTAAAAAATCACATAGATTCCCACATTATTACAAATTACTCAACACATTTCTATTAGTTAGACATATTACCCCTTACTAACTGACTTTTAAAAGTGCCCAAACTGGTTCTGGAATTTTTTGTAGTCGCTACTCCACCATGCACCAACGTGATTGAGCCACAAATCCATACAGGAGTTCAAAAATATATGACAAATAAAAATACCACTGTTTTCTAAGAACACAACACTTCTAAAGATAGTACTGACTTACTTTAATAAGATATCACTTACCCTCCATGTCCTACTTTTTTCAAATTTTTACAGAGACATTAGGACATCTTTTTTACAACCCCTTTTTATTGTTAATAGCCTGTATTCTTTCAAAGCTGCTTTTAATCAAATACATAATTTGGAAAATGTATCAACTTGCAATGCGGTTATTCATTTTATATTGATGGCCATTAAACGAAAGAAAGATCTTTCTTATCTGGAAAACTTGAATTATGAAATCAAATAGATCACAATCTGTTAAACTGTATTTCTTAATGCAAATAATTAGGGTTGAAATGCCTTTTATGAGTAACTTTGGAAAAATTGTATATAAATGTACCAGTGAATGATGAATTGTATTTATATTATAGTATGCTTTTATGGTCGTTTTTTATGCACCAAATAAAGCTTGATTTGATTTGATTTGAAGATATCACCTATATATAAATTACAATTTCACATTTTAAGTCCACAGTTAAGTTTCAACCCTTACCCCATTCTGCTTAATGCCAGTATCCATGGTAACAGTTCATGGAACATTCAACTGAACCGAGAGGTCACAAGTTCACCATATTTTCAAGTTCAGCACACAAGGTTACAAATGAAAACAGCAGGTATGGTTGACGTTTGCATAATATGACCTTATCCTATCTACTGTAGCTTTCAAACATGTTTTACTAACCACAATAGGAAACATGATTTTTAAAGAAAGTAGCATGCACCCTATTTGTGAATGTACAATGTTCTTAAACAGCCAATCAATTCTCTACTTTTTATAAAACAACATCTTGTCCACCATTTCAGTTACCTCTCATTCTACCAACTGACTACCTCAGCTACAGATATCTTTCCATTACTTCCAGACATCCCTTCAAGATGCTTACAGTATGGATTGTTGGGCATTGCTATGCTTTCTGGTGCAAAAGGTATGCTGAACGCAGAGGTATTGCCAAGGACCTAGTTTTGCAAAATGTGAATATTAAATGGATTGCACAGAGAGGATTAAAGTGACACCAATTGATGCCTTTGGTTAAAACCTTTTTGCATCTCCAACCCCCTGACCTCATGATTGTGCAGTGTGGTGGCAGTGACCTAGGCACATTTACTGGGGTAGGTCTGTTAATGCTAAAGAAGCACACCTTTGCACAATTGATGTTGCTTTTACCTCAACTGTCAAATCAATTCTGTCCACAAATTGAGAAAGCTAGAAAGAATGTAAATAAGCTGTTTCTGCTTACCTCAGAGACCATAGGACGGGCACCGTCTATAACAACAATCTAAGTTTGATGTGAATGACATCTACAGAAGTGATGGAGTACACTTCACATATCAAGGAAACAGTCTTTCTCAACAACCTAAAGCTGTGCATCCACACTTACATGTAGCTACAACAAATTCATAATGAAAACAAGGGGTATCTTTAGAGCTACCCTATAACCTAGAAGTGAATATAACAGTTATTTTACACATACATATTTTTTTTAATTTTTGTGGATTTGCGCACCAACGCAAATCTGCAAAAGCAGGAATTCAATGTAGTACAACACAATACAATTTTCAAGTTTAACTATTAATTTTTTATTTGATATATTTTTAACAACTCTATACATTGTAACCTTGTCATTAACTGCAATTCCAGTAACTCGTTAAAACAATTTCACAAATAAAACACTACCTTCTAAATTATATACTACTTCATTTTTTTATTTAAGGTGAATTTGTTAATCCAACATGACGTTACATGGGGGGCCGCGCTGAGAGCTACATTGAGGCTGCAACTCTAAACTCGAAAGAATAAAAAACACCCCACTTCAATTATTCGGTATTTGACCTGGGTACCCCATCCCCCGGGATCTACCAGCATTTAATATTTTTTAAAAATAAAGAGTGTGACCGCGTGGACCGCTCCTCAGGCCAATATTGGCCTCGGGGACTAACATCCCCCGGGCTTGGCATCAGTGTTGGGGACCCCACCTTCTGCGGGAGCCTGCATTGCTTTTGGGCTAGGGGAGCTGCGAAAATGCAGCTCCCTTGCTCAAAAGCAATTTTGCTTTGCTTTGTTGAAGCAAGAGCAGGTTTCCTGCTCTCGCATCAATGAAGCCAAGCAGTGCTTGCTATGACAGGGTGGGAGCCGTGCTCCTGCCCTATCATAGTAATCAGCAATGTCCCCGGGGTTGGGCCATCAAGTGCTTTAGGAAGATGGCCGCACAGCACCCTCCCTTCGTGGAAATACGGGGGTCTGCAACAGACCCCTGTATTTACTAATTCAATGCCCCATGGAGCTGGTGGTCCCCCAGGTTTGGGGGGGCCCAAGAGGCCCTCACACTACTTTATTCAAGCCCCTGGGAGGTGCCAGACCCCAGCACTTAGAGGGCCCATGAGGCACCCCAACCCTTATAAAAATAAAGCCCAGGGGAGGTGGCGGTCCCCGGGGCTGCGGGGGTCCCAGCTGCATAATAACACATTGCCCCCATGACCTGGCTCACCCGGGGGCTTAAGGAAAACAAAGCACAGGAGATCGAGCTTTGTTTTTTAAAACTTTTCTCTGTGGGATTCCCACACCCAGCCCGACTCCTGCCAAAATAGCAAAAGAAAATATATTTTTGGGGCCGTTTTGGTTCCTGTAAGACCCCCTGATCAGCCCCAGGGGGTCAGGGTGTTTCTACCCTCACCCATTTCCTACATATTCAACATTTCTCAACCTTTTTGATGTGACTCAGTCGAGTCCCAAAATGATTGCCAACGCACTCTGGTTGGCTCTGGAGGTTTCGTCACTCCAGTGCACAGATATCGATATTTTTATTTTTGAATTTCGCAGGAATTACTGATTGGTTTTACACCATTTAAAAAAAGGTCACTGTCTACCTTTTTCTCAGCCCCCGCTTGACGAATCACTCCCAAACTTTCAAGACAGGAGCTGACCAGAGCTGGTCAAACGGCGCCACAGAAAAAAACGCTTTTAGAATAGAAACAAGGTCCTAACCATCACTACCAACTGGCAACCGCCAGTAGGTAATATATATTGCAAATGCAAATTCGGCATAAACACAACCCATTACAGCACCCCTTTCAGTACCGTTCCTTTGCCCATTAGGGAAAATTACAATTGCAAGACGGAATATGCTGTATAAGTTCAGGGGTGCACCTGTGGCCTGAGATATGTTGGCAGCAGCAGGCTACAGGTGCATGCCAGAATATTGCAGCATCTCCGGGCAATTGTCAACAATGACAGTTCCTACCCTGTCGCGAGACACTTTAAAAGTATACATGATAACAATCTCAAGTGTCTCACCTACTTTGTACTCACCTCTGTACCTAAACCTAGAAGAGGTGGTGACAGGGACAAAATGCTTCGTCAACTTGAATCGAAAACCATATTGGAACTAGACAGTAAGGTCCCTAACGGGCTCAATACGACAGAGGATCTTTATCATTTTTTATAGGGCTCTATGAAGAATGAGGGGTTGCTCAGCCTGGCCTATTTGGGGTATATGCTGAAACATTATTATTCCTTGGTTCAGGACCTCCTGTACCCGATCAGATACTATGATGTAACAATACTAACTGAAATGATCCATGACATCTATTTTATTCTTGGAAAATCACCTTTTCATTTGTACTTTTTTGAATCACATGGGTATACAGATCTGGTTTATTAAATCCAGCTGTATGGGCACATTTCACTTCTATAGGGTCAATTATGCTTAGTTTTTCCCTATACTATTTTCGGTTCCACCCTGTGGATTTATCCTCTTCAGTTTAGGTCCCCCTCTTTTTGTGGACCCCAGAATACTGTGGGGCTGCCATCTATTTAAGATGTCCCCAATGACCATTATGCAGATGGATTTATTTATTCATTGACAGTACTCAGATCTAATAAGAGACATTGTATTTAATGATTAATTTACATTGCAACATTTTGCACATCTTAACAATGGAAAGAATGTTTTTTAGAAATTTTTGATATTTCAATGTGGTTTTTAAGTATTTATAACATTACTTTTAACACATGCCATTCTATTTGCACTTTGTACAATTGTTTGCACAATGCGATATTTTGCACATATTATTCATGCTGCTTTCATACAATGTCTTTTGATCAATTTGTACTGTATTCACCCGGCCTGGCATATTTAACAGTCATATTGCATTCATGCAGACATATATTGTTTTACTGAATTTATTCAACAATATGTTAAATGACCAATGTGGAACCGATATGGATTAATTTCGAATTACAAGTGACCTTTCCAATGTCCATTTGGGGAACCATGTTTACTCTATAGTATGTTGTCTATTCATACATCACATGGTGTATTCCACAACATATAAGAATAAGGCTTTTAGATTTGCATTTCACTGTGATCAAGGGCATCCGCCCGAAACGCGTCAGTCCGCTGCGTGCTTTTTCGAAAACTGGTGCAACAAAATAAACATCTTGCCTTACTTTGGGATTCGCTGGTCTTTGTTCGCCACTGGTTGGAGGTTCGAGATCGTTACTTGGATATATATATGTATATATATATATGCCACGTAGGATTCCTTGTTGAAAGAACCGGAGGGACACAGCGGGGAATACCAGAAGAAATGTATTAACACAGGAGCAATGGCATGAGGCGTTTCGGTCTGTGCCTTCATCAGATGCCTACTCCAACACAGCAAATCCCGCCAACCACCCGCAAAAGTAGTTCCAATCGTTCTTCCATTGGTGGTTGTTCAGGTGGGTGGAGTAAAAGTCACGAACAGTACTACAGTCGCGTGGGCAGACTGCAAGTACCAGCATGCAACTCTCACGGCTTGCAGGTAAGTTACTCCCCTCCGATCTCTGTGTCCTTGGGAGGCCCTGAACAGAATATGAGCGAGGATTGCGGTTCTTGGCAGGCAAATGCTGGTGAAATAAATAAACCTCCTGGGTCCCCAACTCTTCAACCGCATAAGTCCAAAGTCAGTTTCTGCCTGAAAAAGTCGATTCAGTAATCCCAATTCCTTCCTAAAGTCACGAACTACCTGTTGTGCAGTGGCACCTTGCTGAAAATGGATACGGTGGGTTAAGAGCCTGTCCAATACCTTGGAGTGCGAGAAGAAGTTGCCAAAGCTGTCCTTGTGGCTCTTACCCTCAGTGAAGCGGGCCTCCTCCAACGCGCCCAGGACTAGAGCGAAAATATGCCATGTAGGATTCCTTGTTGAAAGAACCGGAGGGACACAGCGGGGAATACCAGAAGAAATGTATTAACACAGGAGCAATGGCATGACGCGTTTCGATCTGTGCCTTCATCAGATGCCTACTCCAACACAGCAAATCCCGCCAACCACCCTCAAAAGTAGTCCCAATCGTTCTTCCATTGGTGGATGTTCAGGTGGGTGGAGTAAATGGCACGAACAGTACTACAGTCGCGTGGGCAGACTGCAAGTACCAGTATGCACCTCTCACGGCTTGCAGGTAAGTTACTCCCCTCCAATCTCTGTGTCCTTGGATGGGCCCTGAACAGAATATGAGCGTGGATTGTGGTTCTTGGCAGGCAAATGCTGTTGAAATAAATAAACCTCCTGGGTCCCCAAAGCTTCAATCGCATAAGTCCAAAGTCAGTTTCTGCCTGAAAAAGCAGATTCAGTAATCTCAATTCCTTCGTGAAGTCACGAACTGACAGTTGTGCAGGGGCACCTTGCTGAAAATGGATGCGGTGGGTTAGGAGCCTGTCTAATACCTTGGAGTGCGAGAAGAAGTTGCTGAAGCTGTCCTTGTGGCTCTTACCCTGAGTGAAGCGGGTCTCCTCCAACGTGCCCAGGACTAGCGTGAAAATATGCCACGTAGGATTCCTTGTTGATAGAACCGGAGGGACACAGCGGGGAATACCAGAAGAAATTTATTAACACAGGAGCAACGGCATGACGCGTTTCGGTCTGTGCCTTCATCAGATGCCTACTCCAACACAGCAAATCCCGCCAACCACCCGCAAAAGTAGTTCCCATCATTCTTCCATTGGTGGATGTTCAGGTGGGTGGAGTAAACGTCAAAAACAGTACTACAGTCGCGTGGGCAGACTGCAAGTACCAGCATGCACCTCTCACGGCTTGCAGGTAAGTTACTCCCCTCCAATCTCTGTGTCCTTGGGTGGGCCCGGAACAGAATATGAGCACGGATTGCGGTTCTTGGCAGGCAAATGCTGGTGAAATAAATAAACCTCCTGGGTCCCCAACGCTTCAACCGCATAAGTCCAAAGTCAGTTTCTGCCTGAAAAAGTCGATTCAGTAATCCCAATTCCTTCGTGAAGTCACAAACTGCCTGTTTTGCAGCGGCACCTTGCTAAAAAAGGATGCAGTGGGTTAAGAGCCTGTCCAATACCTTCGAGTGCGAGAAAAAGTTGCTGAAGCTGTCCTTCTGGCTCTTACCCTGAGTGAAGCGGGTCTCCTCCAATGCGCCCAGGACTAGCGCAAAAATATGCCACGTAGGATTCCTTGTCGAACGAACCGGAGGGACACAGCGGGGAATACCAGAAAAATGTATTAACACAGGAGCAATGGCATGACGCGTTTCGGTCTGTGCCTTCATCAGATGCCTACTCCAACACAGCAAATCCCACCAACCACCTGCAAAAATTGTTCCAATCGTTCTTCCATTGGTGGATGTTCAGGTGGGTGGAGTAAAAGTCACGAACAGCACTACAGTCGCAAGGGCAGACTGCAAGTACCAGCATGCACCTCTCACGGCTTGCAGGTAAGTTACTCCCCTCCAATCTCTGTGTCCTTGGGTGGGCTCTGAACAGAATATGAGCGTGGATTGCGGTTCTTGGCAGGCCAATGCTGGTGAAATAAATAAACCTCCTGGGTCCCCAACGCTTCAACCGCATAAGTCCAAAGTCAGTTTCTGCCTGAAAAAGTGGATTCAGTAATCCCAATTCCTTCGTGAAGTCACAAACTGCCTGTTGTGCAGCGGCACCTTGCTGAAAATGGATGTGATGGGTTAAGAGCCTGTCCAATACCTTGGAGTGCGAGAAGAAGTTGCCGAAGCTGTCCTCGTGGCTCTTACCCTGAGTGAAGCGGGTCTCCTCCAACGCGCCCAGGACTAGCGCGAAAATATGCCACGTAGGATTCCTTGTTGACAGAACTGGAGTGACACAGCGGGGAATACCAGAAGAAATGTAATAACACAGGAGCAATGGCATGACGCGTTTCAGTCTGTGCCTTCATCAGATGCCTACTCCAACACACCAAATCCCGCCAACAACCCGCAAAAGTAGTTCCAATCGTTCTTCCATTGGTGGATATATATATGTTGCCACAAAGTGCCCTGGAGCATTCAGGAGGTCACACGACTCAAAATCCACCATTTGGTCTGCATTCGATTCTCCCCACATTGTCCCTCAAGCGGGGCAGGTCACTTCTTGGACGTTTAGCAATTTTATGAGGCTTAATTGAGACTGTGAGCAAGCGCACCCACATGGGATTATTTGGAGTGCACTACATCACGCATAAAACCACGAGATGGCCACACCCACTGCGGGCGGGTGTTGGAATCAACAAAGTACACTCCTCGCAGCACTTACAGCCTGTATGCCTAAACGCCACTGAAGAAAGGTTCATCCTGAAACGAGTCTGGCGTCTATTGGACCTATGCTGTTCCGCGATGTTATCTGCTTGCAGGTTGTCCACCAAGATAATTAAAGTGAGCTGAAAACTTACCTCCGTGTGGCATCTCTCCTAAAGGGTCTCCTGTTTGTTTGGATTAAAAGCGGCCTTCCCGGTCGCGGAGAGAAGTCCACTGCTGTTGCAGGTCGGCGGCAGCATCACGGGGTGCTGCAGCTTTTACGAACGGAGGTGAGCTGGTGCCCTTACAGGGGGGAGACCGGCTCGAGAGCTCAGTGAGGCGGCCACAAAGCGCGGCAGGTCACTTCTTGGACGTTTAGCAATTTTATGAGGCTTAATTGAGACTGTGAGCAAGCGCACCCACATGGGATTATTCAGAGTGCACTACATCACCCATAAAACCACGAGATGGCCACACCCACTGGGGGCGGGGTTTGGAATCTACAAAGTACACTCCTCGCAGCGCTTACAGCCTGTATGCCTAAACGCCACTGAAGAAAGGTTCATCCTGAAATGCGTCTGGCGTCTATTGGACTTATGCTGTTCCACGATGTTATCTGCTTGCAGGTTGTCCACCAAGATAATTAAAGTGAGCTAAAAACTTACCTCCGTGCGCATCTCTCCTAAAGGGTCTCCTGTTTGTTTGGATATATATATGGACTCATGAGAAAGAAGGCTTGCCTTCGAAACGCGTCGAGTGGAGCTTCTGAAATAAAGCACGCTTTTCTGCATTCTGTGGCCCGAACAATCCTTTTCTGACCTTTGCAAGGATAAGTTTTGGAATTTTCGTGGGACTCGCTATCCCGTCGGGGCCCGCCGCTGGCAGCGACAGGGGTCTACAGTGATCAGCAGTTTTGGATATGGATATATATATATATAATTATATATATATCTTGCCACAAAGTGCCCTGGAGTATTCGGGAGGTCACACGACTCGAAATCCACCATCCGGTCTACATTCGATTCTCCCCACATTGTCCCTCAATTACCTATTGTGCCTGACGCATTTCGATGCATGGCGCATCTCATCAGAGGCTTGCTCTTCAATTAGTCAGTGGAATCGGCCCTCTTTTATTTCTATTTTTGGCATGCAGGTGGTTTCTTTTGCCCTGAGTGGGTTTGTGCGTTTATGCAAATTGTTTGATGCATGCTGGGAGCAGGAGTTCCTTGATTATAAACTTGAGTTCCAAGAGAGCCTTCAAAATAATCCCTAAGTGGGTTCCCACTGCGAAGTGTCATTAAAAGCTTTCCGCTGTCCTTGGTAGGATTCAGGACGAGGTGGAGAGTTCATTAAATTGGACTTCAGACGCTGTCACGCCACAGATCAGTTTGGGTTGTAGTCCTGTTAAAAATCTTCAAGGTTATAAACATGAGAAACACACTTTTTTTGACCCCCCTCTTTTTTTTGTCTCCTGCTTGACAAATCACCCTGAAACTTTTCATGCACAATAAGAAAAGGCAGCACACTTTGTTTTTGAAAAACCTCATGGAGATTCATCAAACTGTGCCAAAGATATAGGTTAGTCCCGAAAAACATTTTTCCTAAAGCAACTAGGTCCTCTTTGTAACTACCTACTTATATATATTTACATAATTAATAAATATTTATATTCCTTTATTTATTTTCCCATACTAATAAATATATATGTATATATATATGTATATATATATATATATATATATATTTATATATTTATATATATATATATATATATATATATATATATATATATATATATATATATATATATATATATATATATATATATATCCGCTCTGAAGTTACTCCTTCCTGATATCATAGCCCATCGAGGGGTGGCGCGATGCCTGCGGATTTAGCCGGTATTTTATGTCATTCTCGAACGGAGTCCCAATCACTCTCTCAGGCTTTTGCACAAATCACCAGTATTCCAAGGTACGATAAAGGGGCTTCATTAACCTGATAAACCCACCATGATGTGTTTCACCCTCAAGATGCAGAAGATTGTAATTTATCAAAGAAATCTTCATTTTCTGTCAATTTGGGTTTGTTTTTCCTACTGGAAAAAAGCTTGCCAGCCTATACGCCAAAGTCTTGCCATTTATCTTGAGGAAGTAAGCCTTTTTGAGTAGGGTGGGGCTGATTGATGTTATCCTCCAAGAATAAAGGGGGAGGGAACCCCTTCCCTGGATTAGATTTACAGGAAGGTAGTAGGTCAGCTTTACCAGGTGATAATCTTTGCTCAGAGACTTAAAACTTAGTCAGGGCCAGAAGAGACTCCTGAATAGTGTTGGAGTTTTTTACTGATTTCTCCGTTAAGGCTAGAATAGAAGGCAGCACTCTTTCCAAGCAAAGTAAAGATTCCAAGATCAGCATTTTTGACTCTGGATTGTAACTTGAAGGATGAAAGTTCGGGGATAGATCAGGTGTAGCTGAGCCAAGTGAATCTAAATGCTTGTTCCGCTAGGTGTACTACTAAACAGCTGCATTTTAAAGGGACGATCCTGACAAACCTGAGAGGGAACACAAGGGTTAAAAGAAAGTGATATAGCAGGAATATGATTTCTGTATGACTCTAGATTTGGTGCGTACAGCATCTTAGAAGACTGATTTAAGTTGGTGTTGAGGTCGGGAAGGTCAGGGAGGTCAGGGAGCGTGAAATCTTCTATAATGGGTTCTCTAATTATTGGAGCTAGATGAGATACCCCTTCAGGGACTCCATTAACAAGGGAGTGGATGGTTAAGTATGCCAGCAAAGAGTCAGCCTCCCTAGATTCCAAAAGATAGAGATCCCTTGCTAAGTTCTTGCAGTTTTAGGAGATAATTTAGTAGAGACTACTGGCGATGATTTTCCAGGGACTGCTTTAGCATGTCCATGAGCTTCTCTAGTAGACTCCAGCATCCCTGCTGAATTTAAGCTTGTTTCTTTTACTGGGGAAAGGAAAGGGATGGTATTGAAACTTTTCAAAATGTTTATTTGTAATGAGTTGTTTCTTAAAGGATTAGCTTTTTTGCACACTCTTGTATATAGCAATCTATCAGAGCGCAATTTCTTTGCAGTTATTTCTTTGACCTAATGCAGAGGAACCCTTAGCTGGACGGCCAACACAACCAAAAGGTATGGCTCTCATTCGACAATGCTCTGATGCACCGCTCATACAACACCGAGAATGGACTCACAGGCTCGGACCGCTACAGAAAGATTAGTGATGGTAATCATAAGCAATCGTAGGCAAATTATTGATGGTAATCATAAACAATCGTAGGCTATGGACTGTACAATAACAACATTAAAACTACAAAGAATCCATGTCAATAACAGTATATAAATACTGCTGGGCAAATGTAGTGTAGTAAAGGAACGAGGACTTGATCGAGCTGGACTCCCAGATTCCCAAGGCTGTGTTGTAGGCACTTGCTGTGGCCACCAAAGGGCAGCTGCACTTGTCACCAAGAAGTCACTGTCAGCACCCTCTATTGCCAGCCTCTATGTTCAACAAGTCACTAGCAGACCTCCAAACCGGACTTTCTTACTCTGAGCAAGACGGCTGATTAAAATTGTGGGATTGGTGAGATTAGGCAGAGAATTGGAAGGATCTTTGGTGGCGTGAAGAGCAGAGCAGAGCCGATCTAAACCACAGAGAGAGGGGGAGGGGAAGGGCGGCAAGCTCCGCAGATCTTCCTCACTTGTCCCCACCCGGGCACATCACACCACCTCCCCCACGTCTCTCTACCTCACAACTTTTTTTGCTCCACTCGCCTCCGCTCTCTTGCTCATCTTGCAGAATCCTGCAGAGTACTCCCTGCTCAGCTGGTCCCAGCAAGTCCCACAGCTCTATGGTTGCTCTATGGTTGCCATGCTGTCTGCTGCTCCCACTTTGTCGGCAGACTCAGTATCAAGAACACGAGAACACGTGTCCGGAGTGGCCCGTCTCTTTTGGGCTCTCCTGGACTCCAGCAATGCAGCTGCTGCTGAGTTCCGGTGTGCCTGGCCCGGTGCTACTCCCACTGCTGCTGGAATGATCCTCTGCACGATGCACCGTACTCTGCCCCCCCTGCTTCAGTAGAGGGGTTGACGGCGGCTGTGGTGGTGATTCAAAGCGGGAAAATGTGGGTCATAATAATGGTGGTATAACGCAGAGCGGGGCTCAAATGCCACCCCCGCTCCACTTCTCTGCCGCAATCATGCACCCAAGCTCTCTCGGTCCGACCTGATCCTAAGCAGGTCAGACGATCGGCTGGATAAGGACAAGTGGCTCAGATGGGAGCTCAAACGGGAGCCACAACTACCACCAGCTGTAACTCGTTGCCACGGTCCACCAAACTTGTGCTCGCTTCTGGTTCGAGTCAGTGAAGGCGCATTGAATCAATGCAGAGCATAGACTGCTTTCCAGTGAGTGATGGCCAGAAGTTGGCAAGGTCATCCGGGTCTTTTGCAGGTTTTTTAAAGAGTGCGAGGACCTGGCTTGTCCTGAGAGCTTCTTGGAAAATGCCTTAAGCGAGGAAGGCTTTGATGATGATAAGCAGGGATGTGAGAGCTTCCTCTGAGAGTGCTTGGATGAAGGAAAACAATAAGATATAGCTTTCCTAGAATGTGGATTTGAAAGAGAAATTAAGTCAGAGAAGTCTACAAGAAGCAGGGGTCTCAAGGTTGATCACTGTGAGATGCTCCATGAAGTGGTGTGTGTCAGAGGAGACGCAGAGTTGGTCTTCTGATTTGGTTGCTGGAACGTCTGTATTTGTTACTGAAGAATACTTTGATGGCCTTGCACTTGTCAGTGGAATATGGGAATGAATGGTCAGACTCGAGGCTGGTGCAGTACTTTATTGTGCACCACATGTGCACCATCAGACAATAGTATTGCTACCTTCAGCCGGTACAAACATCAAGAAAAAAAAGGATTTTTTAATATAACGTTCATCCATTTTTATCAATAAGTGCAATATTGCTTATGCTGATTGCACTGCAGCTTTTACCACCCGTCCCCAACAATGGGTATCATTAAGATGTTGGACACCGTAGCGGGCTTGTCCCGACCCACAATTTGGATTTGACCACCCGATGTGTGTTCGGAAACATCCATTTTGCAATGGCAGTTTGTGCGGCGGGCAGAAAAGTCCCACAATACAAGCTGCCCACATGGTGCAGGAATATTTAGGGGGCCACCCAGGCCTCATAGCAGAGGCTGCAGAGGAAGTGAGCCCCTAACCTGCCAGAGGCCCCCAAAGTCACTTTCTATACAGTCTTTCGATGTCGGTAAGGCTGATATGGAAAGGCTGTCGGAAATTAACATCATGATCCCGACAGCAGAGCTCAGGCTGGCTCTGCCATCATTATGGGATTACATGTGTTTTCGACACTCCGATGGGCTCTTATTAATGAGGTAGGCAGACTGCAATGGCAAATGTCAGGCGGACCACAACCAACCTACTGTTGTCACTGCACAAAAGTCATTACAACAGGCTCTTAATGTGGATCTCTCTGAAGTCAGCAGAAATTGTACAGTACTGCAGGCATTACTCAAGTTCCTTGTTCAATCAATAATGGAAACAATATACTTTGCATTAAACTTCTTACAACCTGTGAAAGACACTTCAAACAAGCAATGGGTGAAGGAAGCTGGACCAAAACACATTCTCTGGCCTACATTAAGAGTAGGTGTAATTCCTGACTTGGAAGGAGTTTAGCGTTTTGGCCCATGTTAGTATTATGAGACTAGTGTTAATACTGTTTATATTATACATTTCTGGACTCAACTATATCCTCCTTGTTAGACTGGGGGAATTCATCCAAAGGAAATGTCCTGGAAATACAGAATGTCATACAGAAATTGGTACAGAAGCTGATGTTTTGTACAGTATTTCCCATTCTATAGGTGATCGACATCGGATAAATGGTGATGCTGTGTAATATTGCAATCATAGTGATAGACACCTTTTATCACTCATTCTGAGTTTGGTATTTTTGAACCACAATTCTGGAGTTCTGGAAGACAGCTAAAGCTCCCTGCATGCTCCCTGGACCAACCACCATTGTGTACCCTTTACCGTTGACAAACCCAAGGCACCCAAACCAGACCCAGGCCCACCATGAAGGAACTGGAGCAAGGTTACAGATGAGCAACTTAACTTCACCCTCACCCGAAACAACCACACTTGGGCATCCAACGCAAACATCCCAGCCAGAGGACTCCACACCTGGATCTCCAACTGCGCAGACAAGCTCACCCTGCTTCACTTTCCAGACAAACAACGCCTGAGAAAAGCCGCCTGGTTCACCACCGACCTCCAAAAAGCCAGGCGCACCTGCAGATGCCTGGAGAAGAACTGGAGAAACACCAAGACAACCGGAAACTACTTCACCTACAAGGACACCATGACGGACTACCAGAACCAAATCAGAACCACCAAGAGTAACTTCATCCACAATAAAATCCTCGCCAACTCCACCAACTCCAAGGAGCTCTTCAGTGTCATCCAGAAATTCACCTACCCACGCAGCAAAGCCACTGATATCACCCTATCCCAGGACCTCTGTGACAAGCTTGGAACCTACTTCCACCTCAAGATCAAAAACCTCTTCGACAACTTCGTCGACCAGCCGCCTGACGCCAAAGCGGCCCCCCGTCCTCCAGAGACACCAGCCAGCCTGCCATCTTCAACTGGAGTCCAATCACAACTGAAGACACAGACTCAACAATGAAAGGCACCCACTCGGGTGCCCCTGACCGAACCCTGCCCTCCTCACATCAACCATAGAGCCACGTCTGTCATCGCACCCGAACTACAATGCACCATCAACACCACCTTCAAAACAGGCACCTTCCCAGATGACTGGAAGTCAGGCCGCTGCTCAAGAAACCGACAGGTGACCCCACCGACCTAAAAAACTAATGCCCCATTTCGCTCCTCCCCTTCGCAGCCAAGTTGCAGGGAAAACAGTCAACAGGGAACTGACCCAATTATTTGAAGAGAAAGCTGTATTCGACTCATCCCAATTCAGTTTCTGAAGCAACCACAGCACCAAGACCACCCTACTCGCCACCACGGATGACATCCGCACCCTCCTGGACCAAGGCCACTCAGCAGCCCTCATCCTACTTGACCTATCAGCGGCCTTCGACACTGTCCCTCACCGCACACTTGTCGCCAGACTACACAACGCTGGCATACAAGGAACAGCCCTGGATTGGATCCGATCATTCCTCACTGGAAGAAGCCAAAGGATCAGTCTACCACCCTTCCTCCCCAATCCCACAAAAATCTCATGTGGAGTCCGACAGGGGTCATCACAAAGCCTGACCCTCTTCACCATCCACATGGCCCCCCTTGCAGCCATCATCCAACAACACGGCCTCAACATCATATCCTACGCCACCAAACCCAGCTCATCCTCTCCCTCACCAAAGACCTCACCACTGCCAAGCTCAACTTCTAGAAAGGAATGCAAGACATCACAGTCTGGATGACCAAAAGCTGTCTGAAGCTCAATGCTAAGAAAGCAGAAGTCCTCGTCCTCTGAACCACCCCTTCGGCTTCGGACAGTACCTCTTCAGACCATACCAAAAACCTCAGCATCGTACTCGACTCATCACTCGCCATAAACCGACAGGTCAGAACCATCACCTCCAGCTGCTTCAACACCCTCTGCATCCTCCGCAAGACCTTCAGATGGATCCCCCTGAGTCAAGGAAGATAGTCACCCAAGCACACGTAGAAAAATACTCTACATCGGAATCAACAAGTCCCTACTCTGCAAACACCAGACAATACAGAACACCACCGCTAGACTCGTCCTTGGCGCCCTCTGGCACAAACACATCAGCCAACACCAACACCTACGTAGACTGGCCCCCATGGAGAAAAGATTCACCTTTAATATCCTCACTCACACCTACAAATGCCTGCACAACAACAGACCCAAAAAACTGAGCAACAGAATAAATTTCCACGTACCCAAAAGAAAGCTCCGATTTTCCAACCTCACACTAGCTGAAATCCCATGCATCCATAGAGCTAGAGCAGGGGGAAGATCCTTCTCTCACATTGCAGCCAAGACCTGGAACTAGCTACCCCAGACATCAGACGCGCCCCTCCCTGAACACCTTCAGGAAGATCCTCAAGGTCAGGCTCTTCGGCCAAACAGTTCTGCGGATCCCCCCACCCCTCAGTGCTTTGAGACCCTCACAGGTGAGTAGCGCTCTCACAATTCCCCTGATAGATTGATTGATTGACTGTATGCCGACCTTGGTTGTCAAAGATTTTCTGAAAAAGCTTTATCTTTAGATCTCTGTATTACAACATGCTTGAGTGCTAGCAAGAAAAAAATTGTTAACCCATGTTCAGTATTTCTGTTTTTCGATATGTGTGAAAAACTAAAACTAGCATTGTCAAAATGCTCCACCTTTGCTGTGTCTTCAGTATTGACAGGGATGCACTACATATTTGTTGTATTGTTTACTCCATGTTTGTCATCCATCTAAACAATAAAAACAATGTAAGAAGAATTTTAAGCACACCCTTCTTGCTGCAAAAGTAATTTCCCTTGCCATAATTGTGTGAACAATATCTGAAACCCTCGTTCGGGTACACAAAAGGCTTGCATGAACATATTAAATGTTTTATTGTGTTAAGTAATTTACATCAACTCAGCCAAATACAATGACCCGGATGCAGATGGAAGTTATATTTTTTGCATTTTGCTTTTGTGCTTAATCTCCAACTGCCAGCACTCTACAATCTTCACAATAACAGTTAGAAATAGCATTGGAATTTGAATCTACAGCAGCATTTGACTTAATTCAATATTTATCCAATTCCTAGTTTTACTCTCTGTATTTGCTTTATTCCCAAGTGTTTTAATTTTTGCATTTGTCATATGTCTTCTGCTGCACTCCACGGAAAAATCATCTGTTCCTGGGTTTTCTCATTGCATCAGTAAATAACTGTGCAGTGCATGCATCTGTAATGTGGGGTATCGATGGCATTCGCAGAAATGGCTCACTAGGCAGACATGAAGCATCCTTCTCAATTCATTCCTTTTTACACACAGTGTTAACACAATATTTCATGCTTTGTTGATACACAAGTCACCTATAAAAGGATTGGCAGATTAATTTTCATGTAAAATTGCCTACAATAACATGTTTTGCTGAATGAGTTCTACTTTTTGTAATATTTATTTTATATGCAAGCACATATATTAAATGAATATAATAGCTGATATTTTCCTGAAAAACAATTAGGCACCATCGCTACATGAATAAATAATTATGAGGATAATGTGATACACAAGGGGCCATAGTTACATGGAGATTGCACCACCGGAATTTGACTTGTATCGTCGTTCCAGTTGCAATATGCCCTAAACCATATTGACAAAGTGGCTTTAAGCCACATTTTGTGGCTTACCACCATTTTATAAATATGCTACCCTTTCACGCAGGTATCTGCGTAAAATAGGGGTGCAACAGGTGTTGCTGTGGGTGCCCCACCACCACACCCATTGCTTTTTGACGTTGCCCTAGATTTACAAGGATGTGTAAATCTGAGACAGCGCCAAAAACTAATGCCATGCAGTAGCAGGCGTTTGATTGACATAACAGGAAAAAATTACTTTTATTTCTCCTCGTTCCCTCGATCCCTAAATCATATATATATATATATATACATATATATATATATACATATATATATATATATATATATATATATATATATATATATATATATATATATATATATATATATATATATATATATATATATATATATATATATATATATATATATATATATATATATATATTCACTGAAAAAACCATAGGTTATAGACCATATATAGTTAGGAATTAGCATTTACAAAACCTTGAAAATTCACTGAAAAAAGCATAGGTTATAGACCATATATAGTTAGGAATTAGCATTTAAAAAACCTTATTTTACTCACACAAAACCATTGAAATTCCATATATAGTTAGTTGCACTAACTATATATCGCGCACCCGCAATCCACTGCTGATGATGTCACATATTACATCATTCATGACATGGTCAGTGACATCACTGATGACATCATCCAGTGATTTTATGTTTCTGTAAAGTTTAAATATGTCTTACATATTGAAGAATGAGTGGATGTATAGGTGTCTGGACGAAGGATTTAGTAGGTGCATGACTGACTGTATGAGTGAGTGATTAAATGTGTCTCACTGAGTGCATGGGTTAGTGACTAAACTGTCTTAATTTGTGCATCATTATGTCTGTTGTTCTGTAAACTGCTGCATGTGTTGATCAGTAGCTATATGAGTAACTATATGGGTTATTGATTGATTGTCCAAGTATTTGTATGGGAGACTGAGTGTGTGTGTGGCTGGCTGGGAGGTGTGTGACTCTGTGCAGATCAATGTGTACTTATATCAATGATTGTATAACAAGGTAAGTATGTGTTAGTATATGTTTGAAAATGTAAGGTGCTCTATGTTTAACTGTATAGACAAGAAAATGGAAGTGTGATTGATTCTTTACAGGACTGACTAGGTGTGTGAGTAACTCCATGGATGAGTGGCAGAGTGTGAGTGTCTGTATAGGTGTATGAGTGCATATGATAGTGTTGTAAAGATGAGTGATTATATGTATGAATGATTGTATGGGTGAATGAGTGAATGTGTGTGTAGACGTAGGAATCAGTGAGTACATATGTAGTAACTAGTATTGGTGTGTCAATGGTTTCAAAAATTATACTCTGTATTTAACACTGGGTGAAACAGAGGTTATATTAAAATGTGAGGAGATGCATTGTATTGTCACATGAATGATATCATCAGTGATGTGGTCATTGATGTCAAATGAGATGTCATCAGTGACGTCATCAGTGATGTCATTTGAGATGTCATCAGTGATGTCATCAGTGATGTCACTGACCATGTCATGAATGATGTAATATGTGACATCATCAGCAGTGGATTGCGGGTGCGCGATATATAGTTAGTGCAACTAACTATATATGGAATTTCAATGGTTTTGTGTGAGTAAAATAAGGTTTTTTAAATGCTAATTCCTAACTATATATGGTCTATAACCTATGGTTTTTTCAGTGAATTTTCAAGGTTTTGTAAATGCTAATTCCTAACTATATATGGTCTATAACCTATGGTTTTTTCAGTGAATTTCAATGGTTTTTTAATAGCAAATATCATAAGCTGTCGAATGTCAAGTACGTGGTAAGTGAAAACATTTTCGTGTTTATGCACACTGATCTGCTTTGAATGGTGCCCCCCCCCCCCTCATTTCTATTAGGAGTACTCTCTCTTTGCACATAGTGAAGGGTAGTTAACGCAGGCCTTTGCCCCCGCTGTAATACGTCGTGCCTGCTTCTCTCTCCATTTGATTGATTGTTATCCAAGTATTTACTGTTTTAGAATTGGTTCTCTTTGGTTCAATCTCTATTTACAAACAAACACAGAGTCGCAATACTCTGTTTAGTCTTTGCAGATAACGAAAAATCGTGTAAAAAAAAAAGAAAAGGAATCGAGCAAAATCAGTAGGCCACTAATGGGATCTCTTTTTGACCTCGCTAAAATAGAAACATTAGGAACAACCCCTCATGACAAATACAAAACTAGTGAAATGAACTGAACTCCACACAATGATGGCTGCAAAACAGCTCGGCTCCGCCACCCACCCCGCCCAAAATAACGATAAAGAGCGGCTGCCATGATTGGTTGCGGAATGGCCACGACGGAGCTACGAAATGGTACTGCTCTCATGCTAACCCCAGCTTCAGTCTGAAACATCCAGAAACACTGTAGACTACCAATTCGATCAGTTCCGGTAGCGCCCCAATGTAACCCGGTAGAGAAGAACTAGCCCTCCCCTCTTTGACTGATGGTTCTTGTTGCCTGTCCCTTCTGTTGTCATTTAACAGAACTATTTAGCCTGCTGAAAGGGGTTGTGTTCCGACCGCTGGTTGGTGGAGACATTTTGACTATATTCTGGACCTGCGTTGTCGCGTAATGCGTCATATGACACGCCGCGTTAGCGCATCCGGAAGTCATCCGGGGCGCGCAGCGCGTAACGTAAGCATAACAAGTCATGTGACTTGTTAATAAAACTTTTCATTGGTTCATTTTACTTTTCTTATTCTAATGATGAAAGGCTTGGTCATATGACCTAAAAATTACGCTTTTTATTACTTCCGAACATTATTTTTTCTTAAATATATGTTATAATGTTCCAGGCTAATGTACTTTCCCGGAAAATTTACAACTGTCCTGCAAGTAAAATATATTCTTTTTTCGAGAAAAAGAGCGTTTCTTCGTCCCATGACGGAGCCGTTGAGCAAAAGAGGGTCGACCTGCTGTCTTAGTCGCCGATACGCCTGAATATGAGATTCTTATCGATCACTTTATGTTGCAGGAATAGAAAACACAACAGCCCTTGACCATTTATCTTTACTGCGTTCCTTCGTATTATACCTTTTACCCTTCATGTAATTGGTCTGCTTTATTTCACTTGCCTTTTAATGATTCTAAAACAGTGACTATTATTAAAAACTTTACCAATGTATATACTACTACCATGTTTTCTTTTAAAAACCTTTATTGTGAAAATTTCATTATACAAATACGAGCCTATAACCACGTGGGCCGGCCACGGAGCAAACTGTAATCGTATATGATGAGTAGACATTTACACTGTAGAGGAACGTAACGGGCGGGCCATTAGGTTGCAAGAACTAAGGTGTCTAACAGTTACGGAATCGGTGGACGTACATTTTATAATTAAAATACGACAGGGCCAGTTACAATAAAATTATCTAGATATACATTTGCGGGCAAGTACCATGGGTGACGTTAATTCGAACTTTCAATAGTACAGGAATCAATAACACATCAGAACTTAATATCAATAGGGATGTCGAAATATTCAATCAATTCTCGTCCCCGCCCGCCATGTGCTTCAAAACTGCATACGTATCTCGTGATTTCAAGGTTCTGCAACCAGTACACAACAAGGAGTTACGAGTCCCATTTATTCCGGCGCCATTTTGGGCGAGGACGGGCAGGTCCAGGATATAGTCAAAATGTCTCTACCAACCATCGACTATGATGATGTTCATATGCTGTATTTATTAGAGTAACACTCATCTGTCCACATGAAATTAATTTGCCACAATCTAAACATGTCATTTTAATCTTTCCAAAGTTCTTCTAAATATTTGGGACCGTTTCTCTTGCCTCTGATGCTGTCAGTGCCACTTCTTTGATGAATGTACTAGCAGGTCAGGGGTTCTCCTCCAAATCTCTCTTTTATGCAGCACTATAATTAATTGGTGCCACCTCTCCATATGACGATGCATGGTATAGTTACCATAACTATATTTTTTTTCGGTTCCTCTGGAGAGTTCATCGTGGCAGATGAAGCGTGTAACGTACCGGGCATTTACCTTTTTTTGCATGTACAGGAAAGGAAAAAAAAATCGAGCGTCCGAGTTCTAAGGTGTCCCAGGGCCATTTTAGTGGACCAGGCCCAAATCCAAAGAACAGGCCGCCATTTTGAGAGTCCTGTTGCAGCCGCCTGTCGCTGTAGCATCAAGAGCAGCCGAAACTCAGCTGAATGGCAACTGAAACGGTAAAGGGGCGCCCCACTACAGCAGACGAGCCTCCACCTAGGAAGGCCCGTTCACGCCGCCTCCCCCCCCCCCTTCGGGCACCCCACGCCGTTATTCGGAGCAGTATTGTAGGATGGCCACACCAGTGCGGCAACTTGCTAGACATCACCTCGGTGGTAACCGAATCTCAACGCCTTGTGGTGTCTTCTATTCAGAAAACATTGTTATGCTGCCTTCGACCTATTCGCCGCAAGTGCGCACGCAACTCAGCTGCATAGCTTGCTAGACACCACCTCGGTGCTAACCGAATCTCAGCGCCTTGTGGTCTCTTCTATTCCAAAAAAATTGTTGCGCTGCCTTTGGCCCCATTCGCACATCGGTCCGCTACTGACACCATCTCACAGGCTAATGGGGCGCCCCACGCCGAGTTTCAGCATTTTAGGATGACCACACCAGTACAGCAACTTGCTAGACATCACCTCGGTGCCATCCGGATCTCGGCGCCCCACTGCAGATGAAGTGCCTCTCAACTATGAAACCACCACGGTGACATCCGGATCTTGGCGCGTTGTGCTGACTTCGGCCTATTCGCACATCGGTCCGCTACTGACGCCATCTCACAGGCTAATGGGGCGCCCCACGCCGAGTTTCAGCATTGTAGGATGACCACACCAGTACAGCAACTTGCTAGACATCACCTCGGTGCCATCCGGATCTCGGCGCCCCACTGCAGATAAAGTGCCTCTCAACTATGAAACCACCACGGTGACATCCGGATCTTGGCGCGTTGTGCTGCCTTCGGCCTATTCGCACATCGGTCCGCTACTGACGCCATCTCACAGACTAATGGGGCGCCCAACGCCGAGTTTCAGCATTGTAGGATGACCACACCAGTGCACCTTACTAGACACCACCTCGGTGCCATCCGGATCTTGGCATCTCAGCGCCTTGTGGTGTCTTCTATTCAGAAAATATTCTTGCGCTACCATTGCCCCATTCACACATCGGTCCGCTACTGACGCCATCTCACAGGCTAATAGGGCGCCCCACACCGAGTTTCAGCATTGTAGGATGACCACACCAGTACAGCAACTTGCTAGACATCACCTCGGTGCCATCCGGATCTCGGCGCCCCACTGCAGATGAAGTGCCTCTCAACTATGAAACCACCACGGTGACATCCGGATCTTGGCGCCTTGTGCTGGTTCCGGCCTATTCACACATCGGTCCGCTACTGACGCCATCTCACAGGCCAACAGGGCGCCCCACGCCGACTTTTACCATTGTAGGATGGCCACACCAGTACAGCAACTTGCTAGACATCACCTCGGTGCCATCCGGATCTTGGCATCTCAGCGCCTTGTGGTGTCAGTCAGAAAATATTGTTGCGCTGCCTTTGGCCCCATTCGCACATCAGTCCGCTACTGACACCATCTCACAGGCCAACAGGGCACCCCACGCCGACTTTTACCATTATAGGATGGCCACACCAGTGCCACAACTTGCTAGACACCACCTCGGTGCCATCCGGATCTTGGCATCTCAGCGCCTTGTGGTGTCTTCTATTCCGAAAATATTGTTGCGCTGCCTTTGGCCCCATTCGCACATCGGTCCACTACTGCCGCCATCTCACAGGCCAACGGGGCGCCCCACGCCGACTTTCAACATTGTAGGATGGCCACACCAGTGCGGCAACTTACTAGACACCACCTCGGTCCCATCCGGATCTTGGCGCGTTGTGCTGCCTTCGGCCTATTCGCACATCGGTCCGCTACTGACGCAAACTCACAGGCCAACGGGGCGCCCCACGCCGACTTTCAGCATTGTAGGATGGCCACACCAGTGCTGCAACTTGCTGGACACCACCTCGGTGCCATCCGGATCTTGGCGCGTTGTGTTGCCTTCGGCCTATTCGCACATCGGTCCGCTACTGACGCCGCCTCACGTGCCAACGTATTTTCTCCGCATTTTATACCCTATGCCGCATAACAGGTCATGTGACTTGTTTATAAAACTTTTCATTGGTTCATTTTACTTTTGGTTTCCTAATGATAGAAGGCTTGATCATATGACCTAAAAACAACACTTTTCATTGGATGAAAACTTTTTTTTTTTCCCAAACGATGAAAGCCCCACCTTGTTTCTGGATGTTTCAGACTGAAGCTGGCATCAGCATGAGAGCACCACCATCTCGTAGCTCCGTCGTGGTCATTCCGCGAGCAATCATGGCAACCGCTCCCCACCAGAAGCCTACAGGAGTCGGGGGCCCCCAAAACTTTTGATGAATCCTCAAGGCGGAGGGGACGCTTTCGAGAATGGGGTCCAAGACCTAGCAGACAAGCGTCCGATTTCCAAGGTGTCCCAGGGCCATTTCAGTGGACCAGGCCCAAAAAGGAAACAGCCTGCCGCCATTTTGAGAGTCCTGTGACAGCCGCCTATCGCTGCACCGCAAGAGTGGGCGCAACTCAGCTGAATTGCGGCTTTTGACACAGTGGACCAAAAACGGACGGAATGGCAACTGAAACGGTAAAGGGGCGCCCCACTACAACAGATGACACTCCACCTGGAGAGGCCCGTTCACGCCGCCTCCCCCGGGGCGCCCCACGCCGTTATTCGGAGCAGCATTGTAGGATACCAAAACCAGTGCGGCAACTTACTGGACATCACCTTGGTGCCATCGTTCTGCTGCCTTGGAACTATTCGCACAACAGTTTGCTACTGATGACCCACCCCCCGCGACGCCCCACGCCGGAAATCTGGACGTTGTGCTGCGTTGGGACTATTCGCACAGCCGACCGCTACTTCGTTGTTTTTCCCTAAAAATGTTTATATGTTATTACTGTTTTTGTTTTCTTGTATATATTTATACGTTATTAAAGTTTTATAATCTTCCTACTTTGTCGGAGTGCTATATATTTTTAATGTGACACATAATTGTAAAAACTTTGATGTACAAAGAGTCATCCCTGGAATCTTCCGCTTCAGGCTCGGTCCCCTCCCCAATCACAATACAGGATGGTTTTCAGATAATAGGAACGCGTCTGCTGTGACGGATCTCATCGAGTGTGGGCCCTGATCTACTATAACTCCTTTGAAGAGGGGTGATTCTTTACAGCTGGGGCCATAAACTACATCTGCAGGGCTAGCTGATACCCTAGGACCGGCCTGGACAATCGGACACAGAGGAAAAGGAGTGTCAGAGGGTGCGGTAGTGAATAGGGCGAAAGGGAGGTGTCGGGCGGGCACAGGGTGTGATTCTCAGGGAAGAGCAGCGCAGATGGGGGGAGGTTTATTACCCATGCATAAGACAGAGAGCGGGGGTGACCACTGCCTGGGGGAGATGCTTGCGAGGGTGGGGAGCCATGCCAAGGATCGACAGCGTGCACAGAGTGGGTCTGGTCAAGGCATCTAAAATGGCTGCCGTGCACGACAAAAGTGTGGCATTTGAAAAAAGACAAGATGGCGCAGACAATGTTTTTCAACACTTCCTGATTTCCTTCGAATCGAACGTTAACAGACGTTGGGGCATATTACCAAAGTTAAGCGATATTTATCCCTAACGATGCTTAGCAACGATTTTTTTACCGCTAAGCATCGTCAGAAATTATCGCAGATAAACCTTGCTATTATCAAGGTTTATCGCAAATGCGATAAAAAACGGCCGCAATGCATTAATATCGCTGAAAAGTCAGCGATATTCATGCATTACCGAGCTAATGCTCTTAGCCATGTTATCCACCTCCCATTGGATAACATGGCTAAGAACTGCTCAGGGCAGGTGCTAGCTTTTGGAGATATTCGCGCTTATCGCGAATATTTCCAAAAGTTGATAATAGGAGATAGCGATGTTAGCGACTGTTTCCAGTCGCTAACATTTTGGCATGCCCACTTTGCATGTCATTAGTGATAAATATCACTCACATGCAAAGTGGGGCCCAAGATGGTCGCTATCTCCTACTAGCCGTTGCTAACTGGTGTTAGCAACAGCTAGGTAATACAGATATAATTTTATCTCCGCGAAGCGGAGCGCTGTTACAGATATATATCTTGTTTTTGAACGTTAATTTCTCAAAATCCACTGAAGCACATATATTGAGACCTAGCAAAGGCACATCGAGCTACCAGTCCCAACAATTTTGCCAAGTTTCGTGCAAATCCATTCAGCCGTTCGATTATTATTATTATTATTTTTTTTGCCCCGCGGGGCCCTTTTAAAACCTCCACATCAAACCTAAGAGGTCAAGGAGGATCTACTATGCCCCCTTATGGTCATTTACCCCTTCGCTTTGGCCTCCTCTTGTCTCTCGATCCTACCGAGAGACAAGATGGCGGCCGCTACGGACTGTTTGCAATGTTTACAGACGCCGGAGAACCAATCAGCTTCGCAAACCTCCGTTACGCGAAGCGGAGCGCTGTTACAGATATATATCTTTTTTTGAACGTTAATTTCTCAAAATCCACTGAAGCACATATATTGAGACCTAGCAAAGGCACATTGGGCTACCAGTCCCTAATATTTTACCAAGTTTCGTGCAAATCCATTCAGCCGTTCGATTATTATTATTATTTTTTTTTTTTGCCCCGCGGGACCCTTTTAAAACCTCCACATCAAACCTAGGGGGTCAGCGAGGATCTACTATGCCCCCTTATGGTCATTTGCCCCTTCGCTTTGGCCTCCTCTTGTCTCTCGATCCTACCGAGAGACAAGATGGCGGCCGCTACGGACTGTTTGGAATGTTCACAGACGCCGGAGAACCAATCAGCTTCGCTTCACAAAGCTCCGTACCGTGAAAAGTCCGCGAACCGGAGCACTGCCCGGTCCGCTGTTACAGATATATATCTTTTTTTGAACGTTAATTTCTCAAAATCCACTGAACCCCCCCCAAATTTTCAAGGGCTGCTCAGAAACAAAATGTGCCATTTTCCTGAAAAGTTCAGCCAATTCCGTCCACAAACGCCAAAGTTATTAGACATAGAATTTTCAAAAATCCCATAGAGAAAAAATCCTAACTATATATACCTACTGGCGACTGTATAGTTAGGATTTTTTCTCTATGGGTTTTTTGAAAATTCTATGTCTAATAACTTTGGCGTTTGTGGACGGAATTGGCTGAAATTTTCAGGAAAATGGCACATTTTGTTTCTGAGCAGCCCTTGAAAATTTGGGGGGGGTTCGTCCAGTGGGGGCCGAGAAAAAAGGGGGGTCCCAAAACGTGTTTTTAACATTGAGTTTTCCATAGGGCGGTTGGCCTCACTTTTAGCCCGAACGGCTGAATGGATTTGCACGAAACTTGGCAAAATTGTAGGGACTGGTAGCCCGATGTGCCTTTTGTAGGTCTCAATATATGTGCTCCAGTGGATTTTGAGAAATTAACGTTTTAAAAAAGATATATATCTGTAACAGCGGACCGGTTAGCGCTCTGGTTCGCGGACTTTTCGCGCAACGGAGCTTTGTGAAGCGAAGCTGATTGGTTCTCCGGCGTCTGTCAACATTCCAAACAGTCCGTAGCGGCCGCCATCTTGTCTCTCGGTAGGATCGAGAGACAAGAGGAGGTCAAAACAAAGGGGGAAATAACTATAAGGGGGCATAGTAGATCCTCGCTGACCCCCTAGGTTTGATGTGGAGGTTTTAAAAGGGCCCCGCGGGGCAAAAAAAAATAATAAAAATAATAATTGAACGGCTGAATGGATTTGCACGAAACTTGGCAAAATATTAGGGACTGGTAGCCCGATGTGCCTTTGCTAGGTCTCAATATATGTGCTCCAGTGGATTTTGAGAAATTAACGTTCAAAAAAAGATATATATCTGTAACAGCGCTCCGCTTCGCGTAACGGAGGTTTGCGAAGCTGATTGGTCATTCTGTCACTGGGCTATAGTTGGGCTACATCTGGCTGATATTTGGGCTACATTTGTTTTTTTGTGTGTCTGGCGGCCATCTTTGGGCTACATTGGGCTACATTGGGCTTCATTGGGCTACATTCGGCTAATTAGCAAATAGCTCATCGCAAACTAGGAATGGTAAAGAATCGCTATTTATTCCTTAAAGTTCGCTATTTAGGAAATGCAAATAACTTTGATGATACATATGGCGGTTCATCTCTAACAAGATAAGAAGCATAGGGATAGATTTATGATGACTGGCGCATCACCAGGGATGTGTTAGTCATTCTGTGCCGCTGTTCCGTCACCTATGGTGTGCTGCATTTACAATGCGGCGCATCACGGGGCAAAAACAGCACAGATGCGTGATGTATCTGTGCCGTAAAGGTGGCGCATTGCTGGAGTTGTATCGCAAGTGTGATGAAGGTCCAGCAAGGGTCGGGGGTGCCCCTGTCGCAGGGTTTCTGTTCTCACACAGAACTGTGGACAGAGGATTGGAACCTCGGCGAATTAGGGTGTCCCAAAACTCACGTTAGTAATCAAAAACTATTTAGCAAGCTAGGTACAGTGTCACATTGGATATAACAAACTCTCAATGTTTAGACAATCCAGAATATGAACTTATAGTACCTCAGGATACGTGGAACTCATGAACAGTCGGTCGTTATATATTTCTTAGAAACCAGAACATGGAGTTAAGAAGAACACATGTGTATTTGAAATGTTTATTTACTAATGCCGTCTTCTCAGGCGTAGTACCTTAGATAATAAAAGTACACATATTATCAGTAGCAAAATTACCAGCATAGTTACTAGTACATAAAAAGTGAATGGTGATAGTATGTTAACATGCTGTAAATGAATAAGAGTTAGCAACACTTATAAGCAGCCGCGGGCCGTGGAGGGAGTTACGGTGAGGCAGGGAGGCAGGGAGGGGGAGAAGCAGGGTGGAGAATACAAGTACACATATTATCAGTAGCAAAATTACCAGCATAGTTACTAGTACATAAAAAGCGAATGGTGACAGTATGTTAACATGCTGTAAATGAATAAGAGTTAGCAACACTTATAAGCAGCCGCGGGCCGTGGAGGGAGTTACGGTGGGGCAGGGAGGCGGGGAGGGGGAGGGGCAAGGTAGAGAGGGCTCCACCCTGCTTCTCCCCCTCCCCGCCTCCCTGCCTCACCGTAACTCCCTCCACGGCCCGCGGCTGCTTATATCTCACCCTCCCTAATACACATATTATATTATTTGCTAAGAAGGTCTCTTTGTGTTGGTTTCGGGCGTGCCCATACTTTAGTGTCTTAGATTTGAAGGAATCACATCAGCATACACCAGCTCTCTCTTCATGTGAACCGCATCAACTGTTGTGTATGTGTGTTCGGCAAAGCAATATAAAACCCGCCTCATGCCCAGAATTGGCAGAAGTTGCACTTATGTTATGAGTATGAAGTCGTGGAGATCAGACCTCATAACAATTCTGTATCGTGTTGTTCTTGAAACTTTAGCACTCGCTGTACAGATATAGTTTAACAAGTAAAGCAGATAGTAGACCAATAACATATTATTCTCATGTAAACCACGATGAACTACTAGGTGGAAAGCTAAAGCAACAACTAAATGTCGTGTGCAGAAGTTGCAAAAAAGGAAAAATGGCGTTTAAACCGGTAATGAGCCCATGCTAACTTAACACGGTGTAAAGATATCCAGGACCTAGATGACACCTCCTCATGATCCGGAAACGAACTGAATAAGATAATAGAAGTGCCATCTCATGAGAGCAGATTGCAAGTTTATATGTGGACGGTCCGCAAGGTAAAGCATTAAAAACTAGGAAAATTCAATGCTAAAGAAAAATAAAACAGCCAAGTACTTTATCGAGTCTTAAGCCAATAGGCAAGGTAAATAATAAAAACTTGACAATTAAGTCAATGAATTGTCAATGAAATTCTAGTACTCAGCATATGAAACATGAAAAAGGTCTATGACATAACTGTGTATGCAAAATAAGCTGCAACAGCCTCCAACAGGAAGTCACCGTCTTCATCCGAAAACAGTTCAGCCATCCAATTTAAAAGCGGAAAAGAACATACGTGCTCTCCCAGCACCGGATCCTCTATCACCATCAGAGGACAGCTCGGTGGGTTTTCAAGAAAGCTGTGTTCCAAGAAAGACTGTGCTGCCGCCAGTAAATTCCAGGGACCAAGTAGTCCATGCATCAATGCCACAGCCATAATCCTTTCGCCAGGACAAATCAACTCGTGAGTAATGATAGGAGTCATCAGCTGATTAAAGTCGACGTCAGGAGAAACCGGTCCGCAGAGACACAAATCAATGGCCCAATCGAAATCACAGGTCAGGCAGTGAAATACAGGCTGGACACAGGTGAAGTAGGAGAACCGAAAAGATAATCCATATGCCGTGCTTAATATCGCCAACGGCATTGTGCCATAATATTCTAGCATGCGATTGCGGAACAGTGTCAGCAGCTGCAGGGTCGGAGGTTGCATAGGAGGGACATCCATATTTAAAAATGTAAAAAAGCACAAGAGCGTCCGCTGGTAATGCAAGTAAAAATGCAATCCACGAACCAGAGTGGAGAAAATGGAATGAAAGGGAGCAGGGATGACTCCAAAGATTTTCTCAAATGAAGTCACGAGACCACTGGTAACAACTTTAAAAAAGTGTGCCAGGGATTTTGTGGAGGATGCGTTAAAGATAGTCGGAAACATGTTGCTGAAATTGAAAGGCAAACCTGTGTACGGGTGTTCGCTATGTGAAGTACGAAAGTTTCACGGGCCGAACTCAAGGCCACCTCTCTCTGAGACAAAAGAGCTCTTATTCTTGTCATGCCGTTGAAACGTGTCCCAAGGTTGGTATTTGTGGCCAGATTGAAAACTCCCTATGTTCATGTGTGGGAGGAAATAGAACATTTCTGCAGCAAATAACCCGTTCACTTACTGTTACGATAAAAGGAATACTTTTAATTAACTCAGAACAATCTTCATTATTGAGCATCAAATAACTACCATTTTCCAACAACTTGAACGTGGGGATGATAGCAGGAACTGGCGTGCCTTGCAACACGCAAGCCATATTTGGTCGGTGTTTGTTGCATGAATCGTGTAACTGTATGTGCCTACACATTAGTGAATGATCTGGCGTCTCAGTGCATTCCTCTCCATTCAGATAAACTTCTTGATCATCTTTGAAACATCTGTATGTGTATGGAAGCGACCAGACCTCATGAACAAAAGCACTACCTAAAGGTTCATAAAGACCTATTGGTATATATTTCATACAATTTGAAAACTTATATAAAGCAAAAGGCAGCGTTATTAAACCGTGGATAAGGCATGTTGCCAAAAAACCCGCAATCCTCTGCTGATGATGTCACTGAGCATGTCATGAATGATGTAATATATGACATCATCAGTAGTGGATTATGGGTAATAGTATCTCTAGTTTACTCCCCTATAGCTGTCTTTCTTTTAACATAAGTGTGTGTTTCCTTCCCTTATACTTACTGTTTTTGGTTCGCTTCCAGTTCGCGTACCAGCGAGCGAACTAGGAAGCGAACTAAGAGAAATAGAGGTTGGCACAGTTCCAAATATTGTACCAATTTTTTAATAACGGGGAGGTAGTTCTGAAAAGAACTTTTTTTTTTATTTTTCTGAACATTTTTTTAATGTTTTTGAATTTTTCGGAACAGTTTTATATTTTTTTGGGTTTTTCTTGGAGGGGGCAATGAAAACGATTCATTGTAAAGGGCTCAACAGGAGCAACAAAACAAAAAAAAGAAGTATTTATTATTTTGGGCGTTTCGGACAAACTTGCATATGATAGTCAATAGCTCTGTTGATCAGAGTGATGCTTCTTTCTCCGTAGGAAATGAATCCATCGCAAAATACGCAGGTGTGTTTTACTTCACCAAATCTCATTTGTATATTTGGCACCATCTCCCTGCCCTCTGGTCCCGTTACTTCCGGTACAACAGATCTTCTGGCCATAATAGGGAGATTATCTAGGTCGTTCCGAAACTGTGCAGCACTGTAGTTGTTAGGATGCCACCTAGTCATATGGCGATGCATTGTGTAGTTTCCGAAACTGTATTTTTTGTCGGTCCCTCTGGACAGTCTATCTTGACATATAAGGCAAGTAACGTATCTTGCATTTACTTTTTTCTGACCTTTGGGAATTTTAAAAAATTGCCAAATGAAGTTTTCTTTCCGGTGAGACGTCTTGGGCTGCTCAGGCAAAAACTGCCTCTCTTCGTGCTCGTCCTCCTGTTCCTCTTCTTCTTCTTCTTGTTGAATTACAACTTGAGCAGGTGGTCCACTCTTCCTTGGATGTGGTGGAGGTGGTGGGGAAGCACCAGCTGAAGCTACTAAAGAAGCCATTGCTCAGTGATCACAAAGGGTCTTTCTCTCACAATGATGAAAGTCAGAGTGAGGAAAGAAGGAGGGATTTTCATCATTTGGGAAAAACAAGAGTTCTCAACCAATCAAAAGTGTTCATTTTAGATTATATGACCTAGTCTTACATCATTAGGAAACCAAAAGTGAAATGAACCAATGAAAAGTGTTATTACCAAGTCACATGACTTGCTGTGTTTACGTTAAGCGCTTTGCAGGGCCTCCCGGTTTGCTTCCAGAAACCTGCGCTTTGGCACTCGCTTCGCGTACCAGTTCGCTAACGTAGCACGTCATATGACGTATCACGCGACAACGTGGAACGTCATGCGGACGGGAGGCGTCACGATGTTGTTTTCTAACGCGGCACTTGCGGTAAAGAAACGTTTACCGGCTCGCGGTCTATTTCGCGGCATCAAGGTCAGCTAACGGGAAGCTTCCCGATTCGCGAAGCGGGAACGAAGAAAAAAAAATATTTAAAAAAAAAATTATTCATAAACATATAAAATATATTTTTGGATTTAAAGAAGAATACATTTTACAGCTACAGATATTAGCTGTTAAAAAAACAATGAAATTCACAGAAAAAACCATAGGTTATAGACCATATATAGTTAGGAATTAGCATTTACAAAACCTTGAAAATTCACTGAAAAAACCATAGGTTATAGACCATATATAGTTAGGAATTAGCATTTAGAAAACCTTATTTTACTCACACAAAACCATTGAAATTCCATATATAGTTAGTTGCACTAACTATATATCGCGCACCCGCAATCCACTGCTGATGATGTCACATATTACATCATTCATGACATGGTCAGTGACATCACTGATGACATCACTGATGACAACATCCAGTGATTATGTGTTTCTGTAAAGTTTAAATATGTTTTACATATTGAAGAATGAGTGGATGTATAAGTGTCTGAATGAAGGTTTTAGTAGGTGCGTGATTGACTGTATGAGTGAGTGATTAAATGCGTCTTACTGAATGCACGGGTTAGTGACTAAACTGTCTTAATTTGTGCATCATTATGTCTGTTGTGATGTAAACTGCTGCATGTGTTGATCATTAGCTATACGAGAGGCTATATGTGTTATTAATTGGTTGCCCAAGTATTTCTATGGGAGATTGAGTTTGTGTGGGGGTGGCTGGAAGGTGTGTGACTCTGTGCATAGATGTGTGAGCAGTTTATTCACTAGGTGTATGAGTTCAAGAGTGCATGTGGAAACAGCTACATGGGCAGTTGACTGTGTGCATGAGTGTATTGATGAGTGAATGGATATCTCAATGCTACATGTCATAGTAAGTACATATGTCAAACACAGTACATGTGAGAGTTGGCATATATAAATAACTGTGCATGAGAGCCACTGAGTGAGTGGTTGTATCGATCATTGTGAACTTGTATCAGGGATTGTATAAGAGAGTAAATATGTGTTAGTATATGTTTCAATAAGTAAGGTGTGTATAACTGTATAGTTGAAGAAATGGAGGTGAGATTGTTTCTTTGCATGACTGACTGGGTGTGTGAGTAACTCCATGGATGAGTGGCAGTGTGTGAGTGTCTGTATACACTGAGTGTATCTAAGGTTATATTAGAGTCTGAAGAAGTTTATCGTATTAGCACAAGAATGATGCCAAATGAGACGTCATCAGTGATGTCATCAGTGATGTCATTTGAGATGTCATCAGTGATGTCATCAGTGATGTCACTGACCATGTCATGAATGATGTAATATGTGACATCATCAGCAGTGGATTGCGGGTGCGCGATATATAGTTAGTGCAACTAACTATATATGGAATTTCAATGGTTTTGTGTGAGTAAAATAAGGTTTTCTAAATGCTAATTCCTAACTATATATGGTCTATAACCTATGGTTTTTTCAGTGAATATATATATACATATACATATTTACATTTATATGTCAAATCATCACCGAATCACTTTTAATCCTCAAAACAACGGGTCCGGACCACGATTTTGTGCAATATTCAATTCTTTTTTGCGTGCAAGATGGTATAACCTGGTTCAGCTCTCACAGGAGCCTTGATCACATGACAATGTTCAGCATTATCATTGGCATATTTAAAATGACTGGTGCAAGCGTGACTATTATCACATGTGCAAATTGTGCTAAGGACATAAAAGAATGACTAACCTGGTAATCCATTAGACATTGGTACAGATATATATACAAAAGACATAAATAAAAATAAAAGAATAATATCAACAAATAATGATTATACAATTCTGTAAAGATCATAATATTTATAACCTTCATCTTCAATATGTATTTATTAGCCATTCGTGTATTGCCTCTTCATTTGATTATGTCTGTTCCTGTCCAGGCGTTTCTTTTCACATGTATTTAAAAGTGCTATATGTGTTTAAAGTGCAGTGTGCTTTATCACCAAATTCCCTGAATGCATAGTTAATCTCTTATTTGACACAGTTGTGCTTGATTTCATTACTGGTTGCACGGGCGAGCATCATTAACTCTGTTTCTGTAGATGCTGGGGCCCCTGTCTATGTCTTCGAGGTATATCTGTCTCGGAATGGTTTTACCCTTTTGTTATTTATCTTGGGTGTCTTGAGGCAGAAATTATTTTTATTTTTATGTTCATTTTTAATGTGTAATGATTATAGTTACTCCCTGATACAGAGGAGACCTATAGGTACAATACCATTCACAGGTCAACTTTGTTTATGTCGGTTTAAATACCACTTGACCCATCCAATTATCTACCTGATTGCGGTTTGCTGTACTTCTCTAAATATGTATTTGGTAATTATTCATACAATAAATATAACCAGTAAAGTGCATGTGCTACTTGTCTATATGTGTATCAGTCAATATTTGTGTAATGGTAATTATTTGTGCAAATAGCCTGAATGTTTAGATGTTTCTCAGGTGTTTTTTTTATAAACATTTCTTGACAATAATCAATGTACATCAATAAAACAATTCTCATGTGTAATCATAATAATTACTAAAATCATGGTAAAATACCTAATTTGTAATATCATTATGCATAAATAAACGTCAATATTATTTAGATGAAACACCAGCTAAAAAAATTGCACATAAAATTTCCCTATAAAATCATTAAGATAGACAAATTAAAATCTCAATGTTAAGATGCCCTTCTTTTGTCTTACAGGCATGTATATAGATCCTCTGTAACATTCGGCCCTGATTGATATTTTGAATTCAGCTCTAAAATATATCTGGTCTCTAACTGACACAGATGTTGTTCCCTGTCCCATCCTCTTCTACTGGGTGGAACAGAGTCAATCACAAAATATTTGAGGTCCTGGCTTTTTGATCCATGGCCCTATTGTGCAGTAAAATGTGTTTGGGCACCTGTTTTGGTGCTCCCTACATATTGTAGGTTACATGGGCAGATTAAAACATACACCACAAATTCTGGCTTACATGTCAGAAGTTTGATTATTTTAACACTTCTGGCACTGAATGGTGTTGTGTATGTTGTCTGGATTTTCCCCTTGTTGGCACGCCTTACATATTTTACATCTGTAAAACCCTTTGTGTGTCTGTAGCCAACTGGTATTATCGATGACCTCTGGGCTAGTTTTTACTAGTTTCCCCCGCATTGAAAGACCCTTACTCTACGTAATGGAGGTTCGAGTTGGTTGACAGGGTCACTCAATACCATGGGCCAGTTCTGTGTGAGGATTGATTTGAGCTGTCTAAGATGTTGGCTATATTGGGCAATGAATCTGAATTGATCTACCGATTCAGTTTCTACCTCACTATTTGTGTTTTGCACAGCCTGGGTCCCTGAGGCTGATAGTTTGGATGATAACAATTGGTATTTATCATAGCTCATAGATTTCAAAATGGCACTATCACCTTTCTAGAGTATCCTCTCTCAAGAAACCTAACATTATTGTTTGCCTGTGCCTCCCTTAGGTCTTTGTCATTGCTATTGATCTGCCTCAGAATGCGCATCTCCCCATAGGGGATGCTATTTATCAGATGTCTGGCATGGGAGGTACTCGCGGGTAGCGTCAAGTTTCCCGTGGTCTCCTTGCGAAACAATTTTGATTTGATCCTGTTATCAGCCACATAGATCTTTGTATCTAGAAAGCTTACTTCTGTTGCACTTATATCCACTGTGAATTGCAAATTGAAGTCATTTATGTTCAATGTTATCACAAAATCATTGGCTCCCTGTACATCCTCATCCCATATCACAAACAGGTCATGAGTAATTTGCAACCACATTTTGATGTTCTTTGTCATCACCTGTCTGTGTTGAGTTTTGAGGACCAGCTCCTCCCAGCAACCCATATGCAAGCATGCATAACTGGGGGAGAAGCTGGACCCCATGGCTACACCTCTGATTGGTTTATACATGAAAATGTTGTTTGATAAGCAGAAGTCCACCATTTCAATTATCATTTCCCTCTGCCTGATTGTAATTACCTCTCTTTTCTCCAAATAAAATCTCAAAGCCCTCAGTCCATCTGGATGTTGAAAACTGGTATATAGTGAACAGACATCTAGCGCTATAAAGAGACATTCAGTTTTCCAAGTGAAATCCTTGAGTTTTCCTAAAAAGTCACCTGTGTTACACACTTATAAGGGCAATGATTTAACTGCATCTTGGAGAAATAAAGTCAACATATTGAGATGTGTGCTCAAGTAGGCTATTTCTGGCTGATATTATTGGCCTGCCGGGTGGTTTCTTAGGGATGAAATAGACCGTGGGTATCACTGGATGAACATTTCTTTTTAATTTGAACTCTTGAGATGTTATTATTTCCTTATTTTTCCAAGTTGTTAATTTTGAATGATAGATTGTGTACATTGATTTGACTTCAGAGATGTATATGCCTCACTTGTATATTCATCTTTGGACATTAACACGATATTCCTTCCTTTGTCCGAATTACGAATGATGATTTTGTTGTTTTCCTTCAATCTCTTCATAAGGGAGTCATATTCACGATTTTGTTTATTAAATTTCCATCTTTTTTTTTTCGTAGTTAGATTTAATTGTTTCACTTGTTCAACTACGCTTTCATGGAAAATGTCGATTTGGCTTTAAAAGGTTTCTTTATCCCATCTTGTGATCTGATATATTCAAATTGACTAGTGTCCAATAATTAGGGATCCTAGATTGAGTCCTCAATAGGTGATTTGTTATTCAGCCAGAGATCCTGCACCTCTTGACTGAAAGAAACCTCCGGTTGTGTTCCTGGCATATTGACAGTACTATCCATTCTTGCCGTTCCCCTATTTTTGGTAGGGCACTCATCTTTTTTTGTAAGGTGTGAAATATTTTAATTTTCAACTTTCTGACACTTTTAAATATATCCAACCTGGTTTTGGAGTAATTAAGATCTCTTGTGGGGCAATATGAGAGGTCCAGACTTAGTATTCTTTTGTCGTTGTTATCTAATACTACATCTCTTAGATTTATGACTGTTTGATCCCTTTTGCTTTCATCAATTATTTGCCCCTCCTTCATCCTCCCCGTTTTATGAGGTTTCTACCTGCTTCTGTTGGCCTTCCTTCTTTGTACAAGTTTGTGGTTTTTGTTTTTCCGTAGTTGCTTTTTGGGTTCTTGGGCGTAAAGTTTGCCGCCTGTTGTAACATAAAATCCCCAACTCCTCATCAAATGTATGTTTTTGGCCAGTTTGTCCAGGTTGGTTTTGCCTTATGTCTTGTTTTGTTTCGCTGTCTGGGGCTGAGCTAAGATCTGATTGAAAAGTACTTGAAGTTGGTTCCCCACTCCTGGCTGTTCCCTGCCTTGGCACTGTGTATTTATTTCCCTTTGTGACTCTCATAGCTTCATATTTTTTAGCAAAGGTGAAAATTTGACCAAGGTCATAATCAGTCTTTTTTTTTTTTGTCCTCATACATGCCATCGGAAAAACACTCTAGATGGAATATCTCCACTCCCTTCAAACAAGCCCTTATTGGAGACCACCTTAATGGTGGGCCTGAACGAGAGATAGAGTCTTCCCAGAGGTACAGCTGTATCCTGATCCCAATCCCGTTCACAACACCTGGGAGACCACCTGCTACTGGGGAGGACCGGACTGACAGACCTCCGGCATAATCATAGGACTGATTTTACTTCTCTCTCCAAATATCTAGAGCTGCCCAGATTTTATTGGCACTAGAGTTATCACAGGCCATATCAGATTGACTAGTCATGATAATGTTCTTTAGACAATCCGCAAAGGTAGGGAGCGCCTCAAGCTTCCAAGCTCTACAGATTTCCCTCCTAGCAATGATTACTACATACAATGCAAACTTCGAGGCTGGAGCATTCATACCATAGTCTGGCAAAAGACCAAAAAAGATAAACCTTGCACTTACTTCAATCTGCATGCACAGTACATCCTCCAGGAAACCACATACCTCAGTCCGGAAGGGGCCGATCTTCGGGCAATCCATAAATATATGCAGGTCATCAGCAGCTGGATATTTACATCTGGGGTAATGGTAGATTGTTGCAGACATCTTAGACAGTTTACATGGAGTCCAGTACACTCAATAAGCGGTGTATAAATGGTTTCTCCTGAGATTAGCGGGTTTGACCACAGCCTGTAACATAAAAAAGGAGTCACACCACAGTTTCCGTAAATCGTTCCCATTTTCGGAGAAGACACTGCCCCAGCGTCTCGCCAACTCTAAGTCTAGACAGTCCCAGGTCATAATTAGTCTTATCACTGTGAAATTTGTACGGTTTTCTCTCTTAAATCTTATTCTCCCCTTTTTTAGTCTAGTCATCATTTATTTCTGTAATTTAGTTTGTTCCTCAGTTTGCCCCAAAGTTTCCAATTCTTCATTGATTTTATCTATTTCTTCAAGCAGAGTTGCCCTATTAATGTCGGCATACTTTACCAATATTGTTACCAATGTTTTAGAGAACTCAAGGTTGTATTGAGCCCTTTCCCGCATTATCGCTGGATTGCGAGATTCATAACTCGGAGCTAGGAGTATCCGCAGACCTCGTGTTATCCGGTCAACATCCAGGTACCGCTGCAATGAGCGGGGCTCCCACCATTTGCTTTGCTCTGCCCGCATCTTTTTTCAAGTTTTTTTGTATTTTTCTTTCCGTTTTATCACTAGCACTCATGTCAACATTCTTAGTGATGCTTGTTACCTGCCGGCAGTCAACAAACAATTCTAATGCTGCAGCTTCTCTTTCACGAACTATGTCAGGCGTTATTTGCACAATATCCGATATATCCTTGGTTTGTAAAAGTCGTCAGACCTTTTGTGTAAGACGTGAACCTTCACAGATTTTTAAGGATTTCAAGATTTAATGATTCCCACAATGGGGATCCCAAAGACCTCATATACTTTTTAATCGACTCTGTGCCACTAAACAAACGTGGAGGCAACCGTGAAAAGGCCCTTACAAAGTTGGAAACAAGATACATCCTGGAACTGGATAGCAAACACCCAGGTGGTCTCAACGGGACAGAGGACCTGTATACCTGCCTCTGAAACCCGATAATGACAATAGCTGTTGGTAATTTAACACAAGTCTTAACACAGCATTAATTAAACAACAGATAGCCCCCTTTTATAACCATCACAGTGAATTGTATAGGTTTTAGCTTTTTTACACATAGGTTATTTGCACATATCACAATTTATATCTTATTATTTGCACTTGCACTTTTTTTTCAAAAAAGGCACTGGTATTGCAAATACTGTATTACAGGCATTGGTATAATGATAGCATCATTTTGGACAATACATTTTCAAATTACACAGTGATATTCTACAAATATTAATACTTTTTTTTGAAGATGGGCACCATCATGGGCTCTTTCAAATAAATGTGTGATGCTTCAAAGTACAAAAACCAACAGTGGTGATTGTAGGTAACTAAACTAGGATGCCTTTTCTACTAATTTTGCTTCTTCATGTATTTAAAAAAAACACTTTTTTTAAAGAATTTATACAAAAGCATTATTTAACAAAGCTTAAACAAATTTATGTAAGATTTTAACAACAGTTGCTGTAATAGATTTATCAAATCTAATAATGTGCAAACACAATGAAACTGTATTGATACTGTGAAGATAATATGTGTGTTTGCCATTTTGATATTTATACCATCACTGTTGAAAAACACTGTTCCAATTGCAAGCAGTCGCCCTTGCATTAGTAACTTTATTATGTCTACTTACTATGCATAATATTAGTACCTGCTGGGAATTGTTTCTTGCTATAATATTAGCACTTGTCACTTTAAGAAAAAGGTTGAAAATTGGTTTAAAAGCTAGCCACTACCTGAGAAACGCGTCATGTGATCAAGGGCTTATGCGTCATGGCTGCAGTTTGTAGTTGAGCTGCCAATAAACTACTCACTGAATTGCACAAAGTTGTTGTCCGGGCTCCTGTTCTTCGCCGATAGACCTGCACTAGTTTGTGTTACATATTTATATATATATTCACTGAAAAAAACATAGGTTTCAGCCATGTTATAGTTAGGAATTAGCATTTAAAAAACCTTAGAAATTCACTGAAAAAACCATAGGTTTCATACATGTTATAGTTAGCTGGACATTCCACTCATACAAAACGATTGAAATTCCCCCGTTATAGTTAGTTCAGCTAACTATAACTCGCATGCCCGCAATGCACTTCTGATGACGTCACATATTACATCACTCATGACATAGTCAGTGACATCACTCATGACATCACTGATGACATCTCAAATGACATCACTGATGACATCATCCTTGTGAAAGAGTGGCAGACCTCCTCTCAGCATAATATAACCCTTGATACACACATTAGAAAATAGAAACTAAAATGGAGATACGAGTTACAACAAGCTATTTAGTAATTCCAAAATCTAAATGCTAATTCCTAACTATAACGTGGCTGAAACCTATGGTTTTTTCAGTGACTTTCTAAGGTTTATTAAATGCTAATTCCTAACTATAATTGGCTGAAACCTATGGTTTTTTTTCAGTGAATTTCAAAGGTCTTGTAAATGATAATTTTTAAATGTATTAATTGTTATATTTTTTTATACTGATTTACTACATTATTTTAAATTATTTATTTTGGGATATTTTATTTTTTAAATTACATTACAAATTTTTATATAAATTGAAAAAGAAATGTTTTTAAAAATATTTAAATTGTAATATATATTTTTTTGTTATATTTTTTAATTTATATATATTTTATATAGCAGGCAATGATATCCTATGGAAGGAAATTCAAGTTACTGTTACTACGATTAGAATTACTTTTCAGGATTAGTAGTGGGCTGAAAGATGCAGCACTGAGGTCTCTCCTGATAACAGGTGAGTAAATCGGAATTCGTAGTTCGGCTGATTTTTGAGGAATTTTGTAAACTTCCAAAACTCCACACTTAGAAGAATTTCCAAGTGAAACCAGTCAATGTTAGCCTATGGAAGGAAATTCAAGTAACTGTAACTACGATTAGAATTATTTTTCAGGATCAATAGTGGGCTGAAAGATGCAGCACTGAGATCTCTCCTGATAACAGGTGAGTAAATCGGAATTCGTAGTTCGGCTGATTTTTGAGGATTTTTATAAAGTTCCAAAACTCCACACTTAGAAAAATTTCCAAGTGAAACCAGTCAATGTTAGCCTATGGAAGGAAATTCAAGTTACTGTAAGTATGGTTACAATTACTTTTCAGGATCAGTAGTGCGCTGAAAGATGCAGCACTGACGTCTCTTGTGATAACAGTTGAGTAAATCGGAATTCGTAGTTCGGCTGAGTTTACAGGAATATTTTGCTCAATAGTGAAGGAAGGGGGCGGGGCCTGAGGTAACATGTGTGTAAACACGCCCTGTGGCGCGTCTTAGGTTGGCAAATTAATTCCTCTTCAATCCTGATGTCCCCAGTGAGCCAACTAGCCCACCTGGTACCTCCAGTAAGAGCCAGGGAGCTGCGTTGCAGACAGGTGTTCAGAAGGCATGCCCCCTTTTTACAACACTCTGTGACCCAGCTCCGTGGTGCTTACTGGAGGTACCTGTTGGACTAGTTGGCCCCTAGGGGACCTCTGGATTGAAGAAGAATTAATTCCCCAACTTAAAACGCGCCATAGGGCATGTTTGCACACATATCACCTCTACCCCCGCCCCCTACCTTCACCACTTTACAAACACGCCCTGTACCGCGTTCTAACTTGGGGGATTAAGTCTCCTTGCATTCTGGGGGTCCATGATGGCCAACTAGCCCACCAGGAACCTCCAGTATGCGCCAGGGGGCTGTGTTGCAGAGAGGTGTAAAAAGGGGCGTGGCCTCATTACACCTCTCTGCAATGCAGCCCCCTGGCGCGATTGCAGAGGGGGAACTAATTCCCCTTGCATACTGGGGGTCCCTGGGGGCCAACTAGCCCACCAGAAACCTCCAGTATGCGCCAGCGGGCTGCATTGCAGAGAGGTGTAATGAGGCCACGCCCCTTTTAACACCTCTCTGCAACGCAGCCCCCTCGCGTTCCTGGGGGCCAACTAGCGCCCACCAGCAACCTCCAGAATGCACCAGGGGGCTGCATTGCAGAGAGGTGTAAAAAGGGGTGTGGCCTCATTACACCTCTCTGCAAGGGAACCCCCTGGCCCATACTGGAGGCTCCTGGTGGGCTAGTTCGCCCCCAGGAACGCCCAGTATGCAAGTGGAAAAAGTTCCACCTCTGCAAATGTGCCAGGGGGCGCGTTTGCAGAGAGGTGCAGGGAGGGGGCGTGGCCTCCTCCCGATCCCATTTAAAAAAATATATATATACTTTTAAGAAGGGGGGCTGTGTAGCCCCCATTCTTTTTCTTTTTTTCTTTTTTTTGGCCCTGGGGACCCCATCCCCCAGGGCCTGCCCCCAATTCTTTCCCTTGTTATTGTTTTTTACGGGAAGGGGGCCGCTCATCATAGATTTGGATGTAGCACACTCCTTCTGTCCCGCTAGGTCTTCCAAGATGACACAAGGAGGCCAGAAGATTTGGGCGCTGTGTTACTGAGAGATCAAGAGCCTCACAGAGCCCAGAATTCCTGCACAGAGCCTCACAGAGCCCAGAAGCCCTGCACGGAGCCTCACAGCGCCCAGAAGCCCTGCACGGAGCCTCACAGCGCCCAGAAGCCCTGCACGTGGAATCAACGAAGCCTTTACACTCAACTGGAGCAACATGACAGATTGTCTGCTGTTGTGTTGTGCCCCGTCTCCCCTCCTTGACGCTTTTCCGCCCTGATGAAGGTGTTGCCGTAAACCTGGCTCTGCACCGAAACGCGCGTTGGAGTTGTTTTCCCTGTCTCGCATTTAAATCTTCTGGCCTCTTTGTGTGATCTTGGAAGACCTAGCGGGACAGACGGAGTGTGCTACATCCGAATCTATGATGAGTGTAGAATGTGAGATGGGTATATGTGTATGACTGTGTTTGAGTGTGCTAGAGTATGGCAAGTTGTATTTAAGTGTTGAATGGTTCATGTAGTGTTGCGGGCCGATATCGATTTGATGTGTGATTTCCAATTTTTGATGTTATGAAACTATATATTCACTTTGAATGAACTAGGTTAAATTAACAAAAAAAAGAACAGAAATATTAACTAATAAAATAAAAACAAGTTTTTGACATCTATGTTGTAATCATTGATTGTTGTGTCTGGTCTTAGCTTCAGTGAGCTCATCTTTTGCTTTTTTCTAAATTACGGACTCTTTATGAGCCATTTCTATATCAGGAGGGGGCAGACATTTTTGTGATTTTGTAGCTTCTTTCTTCCCCTGCTTGTCTGCTTCATATTAGTTCTCAGGGGGCCCTTTCTTTGTATTAGCTGTCCATTTCACTATTCTGTTACTGTTTACCACAAACGTATAGTGCATACCAATTCATACCACAGAAAAATACCCACAAAACAACCAAAATTAAATCAGAAAAAAGAGAGAAGAAGAATTTAAAATTAAAAACAGAGATATCTTTAAAGGATTCATATTTCATTTTCTACAGATTTACTACGAATCACTTTTACAGGAACGTTTTACAAATGTGTATAGAGGTCTTCTTCCATGTTCAGGCCAGTAGGTATTTTACTATTAACTTCTATAATATATCTGGACTCTAATTTTCTTAGGCATTTCATTCTATCACCTCGGATATTTGGAGGGACTGCATCTATTACAAAGTAGGTGAGACCTCCTACGTTACTGTTGTGATGTGTCGCAAAGTGACGAGACACCGGATAGGTTTTATCAATGTTCTTAATGGCTCGCAGATGTTGTAACACCCTTTAATGCACTGGTAGAATTGTGCTCCCCACATATTTTAATTTACATGGACAGCTCAAAACGTAAACTGCAAAATCAGTTTTGCAATTAAACTGTCCTTTGATGTTTCTTTCTCTGTTTGAGCAACCTGTCACATATTTCATCATATTCTTTCCATGCTGACACGATTTGCACTTGGAGCATTTGGTGAACCCATCTTTCTTACAGAGACAAATTTTCATCGGCCTAGCTACTTTCTTTTTGGGTGCCATGTTGCTCACTAACATTTGCTTAAATGACCTTGATTTTCTAAAAGTGATCAAAGGTTTGACTGGCACAATTTGCCCTAGTACAGGGTCATTACGAATTAGGTGGCAATGTTTTGTTAGAATTTTCCTCACTTGTCCATGCTGTCTGTTATACATAGTTATCATTCTGCAATTATTCACACTTTCTTGGTTCTTTTTCTTATTAGTTGTCTCAGGCTTCTTAAATAACACTGCTTCTCTAGTTTCCCTTCTAGTCTTATCAATAGCTGTTTGTATACACTCATCTCCATAGCCCCTTGATGTAAAACGAGAATGTAGAGTTCTTAGTTCTTTTTCCCTCACTTCCGGTTCGCTACAGTTACGTACTGTCCTCAAACATTCCCCATAGGGGATACTGCTGATTAAATTCTGGGGATGAAATTTGAGGCATGAAGCAGGGTATTTCCTGCTGTTGGTTTGCGAAACATTTTAGTGAGCAAAGTAGAATTTTTTACATTTATAGTCAAGTCTAGGAAATTAACCTCTGTGTCACTTATAGTAGATGTAAAATTTAGATTCAGGTCATTATTCTGGAGTTTGTGTATGAAGTCATTAACTGAAGCTCCAGTGCCTTTCCATATCAAAAATAAGTCGTCAATATAACGACACCAGTGCACAATATTTGTGTGCCACTCTGTTTGGTACTACTTCTGGACCACCTGCTCCTCCCACCAGCCCATATGCAAATTAGCATAGCTGGGGGCGGAGCAGGTGCCCATAGCAGTACCACACAGCTGGTGAAATAATTCACCATTGAAAAGAAAAAAGTTGTTTTTAAGACACGTGTCTACCATTGATGTTATCACTTGGGTGTGCGACCATAATGATATTGGTCTCGTACCTAGATAATACTTAACTGCATTAAGGCCGTCCTCATGCCTAAGGCTTGTGTACAATGCCGATACATCAATTGTCACTAGTAACATATCTTGCTCCCAAGTCATGTCATGAATACCCTTCAAAAAATCTCCCATATCCTGAATAAAGGAGGGCAATGCTTTAACCATTGCGTTTAGAAAGGAGTCGACAAATCTGGATGTATTCTCTAGTGCACTACCTATTGCCGAGATAATTGGTCTACCCGGAGGGTTATTAATATCTTTGTGCACTTTAGGTATTAGATAAAATGCCTGTGTAATGGGCTTTATGATTTGTAAAAACAGCAACTCTTTATTGGACAATAGGCCTTTTGCATACCAATCTTGTAATTGTACATTAAAGACATTATGGCTAGTAGTCATCTTACCAACGGCAACTCTAACATAATGAGCCCTGTTGTCTAGCTGCTTGTATGCCTCATCTAGATATTTTTGTCTCCCCCACATTACTACATTTCCCCCCCTTGTCTGCATTTTGTACCACACAATCTTCATGCATTGAAAGTTTCTTAATAAGATTCATACACTGTTTCTGCTGTTGTGACCATTTTTTGTATTTTGCACCAGTGCATTTTTCCAAATTCTTCAGATCGTTTACAACCAATTCATTAAACAAATCAACTGAATCTTTCATAGTAATTGGGACAAACTTTGAGCGAGGTCTCAAATTCGTTGCTGCACTTTCCTTAATATTAATGCCCTTTTCCGTTGCAATATTTTCGATTAAAGCCAGTACATCAATTTCAGTATCCTCATTATCCTGATCTTCTGAACCAATTTATTCACAGTCCCTTATTAGATCTATATCTTGCACCAATAAGTTGCTGTACTGTCTTGGAGTGATCCCACTCTTTGGTACACTAGGCACTTTGTATCTGGTTGGATTTAGTGCAAAATGTTTTTTCAATTTCAGCATACATGTATATTTGAATGTATCGATTCTTGTGGGCACATAATCAAATTCAAGAGGTGGACAATAAGAAAGTCCTAGATGTTAAATATTTTTCTCTTCCTCAGACAAATTAATCGATGTCAGGTTGATTATGTCCATTTGATTTCTATTGTCTAGGTTGCTGGTTATTTCTTCTTGTTTTTCCCTTCTCCAATGTCGTTGCTTTGCCCCCTTCCGCCTCTGTTTCCTTTGCCTCTTCCTTTTCCGGGACCTGCATAATTTGTTACAGTTCTTGGACGGAGATTGAATCTCCGTTCGTCTTGAAAAATCCCGAATTCCTCTATTACTGAAGGGATTTTATTTCCCCTAAACCCCATTGCACCTTCATCCGCCGATGTTTCAACTTCTGAGCTTTGCAGGCTACTTCAGATTGAGTGTCATTTCTATTTTGAAATTCAGTATTCATTTTCATTCTGCGGACCATCCGTGCCCTCTCTCAGGTGATTTAGAGCAGGATGTGGAGTCCTTGCAGGTGTGGTTGCTGGAGAGGCTGAATGATCTAGCCCCCGCAATGGCCCCTCGGGATACAGCTAAGAGGGTTTCGGCTCCATGGTTCACTGAGGCACTGTGTGCCACTCGCCACCAGTGTAAAGTGGCAGAGAGGGCATGGCGCCTCCACTACGATCTGGAAGCTAGACTGGCTTACAGGACAAGGATCAAAGCCTACCATCGGGATATTCTCCGTGAGAAAAAGGATTATTTGGCCAGGAGGATTGAGGCTGCCTCCAACTCATGCAAAGAGATCTTTACGGTGGTGAGGGAGTTTACTGCCCCTAGATCCAACTTGCCCCAAAGGGTTTCTTCAGAGTTGTGGGTTTGTGATCTCGCCAAATTCTTCACGGATAAGATCAAGTCTATCCAGGACTCTTTCACAGTGAGGCCTGCGGAAGTGTGTTCTAGATTGGAGGCCGGACCAGCTATGTTGTCCACGCGGGGTGTGGTTCTTGCTGAGTTCCCCTATGTTTCCACTGAGGCCTCCCTAGCACTTTTGGCCAATCTTAAATCGGGTTCGCCATTAGACCCCTGTCCGGCCAAATTTGTGGCTGAGATGGCGGCCGTGGTTAACCCATTGGTCAACGCACTTGTGAATTTGTCTTTGAGTGAGGGGAGGGTCCCGTTGCCCTGGAAAAGGGCTATGGTGATCCCCCTCCTCAAGAAGCCTGGGTCAGACCCAGAGGTTTGGGCCAACTACAGGCCGATTTCTCTCCTCCCGGCGTTGGCTAAAATCACGGAGAAGCATGTGCATGGCGCTCTCTCTAGTTTTCTAGAATCCAATGACCTGCTTCACCCTTCGCAGTCCGGCTTCCGCCCTAATTTAAGTACGGAGACGGCACTGCTGGAGGTGTCAGAGATTATTAGGGAGACACTGGATTCTGGAGGCAGGGCCATGCTTGTTATGCTTGATATGTCGGCGGCGTTTGACACCGTCCCCCATGAGGTGCTCCTCGCCAGACTTTATGACATCGGTCTGAGGGGGACGGTGCTCAAGTGGTTTACATCTTTTCTTGAGGGCCGCCGACAAACGGTCTGGGCCTCCCCGAGCTCCGCCGAGAAGCCGCCATTGGGAGTCGGTTTTCCGCAGGGTTCTGTGTTGAGCCCGACTCTTTTTAACATCTTTAAGACACCTTTGGCGGCACTGGTGGAGTCCTTTGGGGCCCGGATCGTGTCCTGCGCGGATGATACTCAATTGCTTTTCGCGTGTGGGAAAGATCAGGCTTTTGATGGTGAGAATATCCGGGGCTGCCTGGAGATGGTTTTCAGCTGGTTTCAGCTGAACAGCCTAAAAGCCAATTCCAATAAATCGGAGGTTTTGTTCTTCGGTTGTTCCCTTGACCCCGATTGGCGGGCTTGGTGGCCAATAGATATGTGTCCCCCTGCCCAGTCATCGCTTGTGGCAAAAAATTTGGGAGTGAAGATTGATAACAAGCTGACTCTGAGATCACACATTCTTGGCCTGACGGGCACCTGCTTTGGTATACTCAAGATGCTCCGGAAGTTCCTGCCTTTGCTCACAGAAGAGCATAGAAAGATCACTGTACAAACCTTAATTGGCTCCAGACTGGACTATGCGAACGTCCTGTACGTAGGTCTTCCGGACTATCTTGTTCAGCGGCTGCAGGTTGTGCAGAATTCCGCGGCTCGCGCCATTTTTGACCTTCATAGGCAAGTGAGAGCCTCCGGTTTGGTGCAGTCGCTTCACTGGCTGCCCATCCGGAAGCGGATTATGTTCAAAGCACTGACCTTGGCGCATAAAGCGCTTTTTGGCGCCAGAGCAAAATACCTACAACGCAGGTTTGCTTTTTACCGCCCGGCTAGATCATTGCGGTCAGAATCCCTGTTTCTGGCTGTGGTCCCTCGAGTTAGGAAGGCTCGCACTGGGGGGCGCTCCTTTACTTTAAGGGCCTCTCAGTTGTGGAATGCCTTGCCTTTGGCCCTCCGGTCTTCCCCAAACTTGCTTCTGTTTAGGAAGAGCCTTAAGACCTGGCTTTTTAACCTTTAGGATTCTTTTCTCTTGCTCTCCCATTTTTTTGTGTGTCTGTTTTTTATGGTGTTATGTTTTTTATACTGAGCTGCCTCGATAAAGCGCCGGGACACTCCTCTGGAGTAGCCGTGCGCTATAAAAATAAAACTATAACATAACATAACATAACATTTTGAATTTTTTTCTCAAAAGTATATATCTGGCCTCTTTCATAGTCTCCTTTATCACGCAGAAATGTTTCTGCTTTTCTTTCTTTGATCGATATTTCCAACTTGCGTAGCCGCTCTAACATGTCTTTTTAAAATGTTGATATCAATTCTTGATCTCCTTCTTTATCTAACATCACGATGATCTGCTCAATTTCTTCCAACAGTTTAGCGCAGTCGATCTTGGCATATTTTATAAGAATCCCTAACATTCTGTGCAATGACTCTTGGTTGTTCTCATCCCATTCACTCAACATATTAGGATTGGGGTCTTCATAAGTAGGAGCTATTAATATTCGCAGGCCTCGTGGTATTTTTTTAACTTCCAGATACCTTTGCAGAGATTTTGCTTCCCACCACTTAGAAAGTTCTCCAAGCTTCAATTTCTCAAGGCGTTTGAGTCTTGCCAGCACATCAGACACTTTGTCGTTGTTAATCATACCACTTATGCCTTTGGTTCCTTTCCTTGTGACTTGTTTATTGTTATCAAAGACAGCTAGGGCTGCCTCCTCTCGTTCCGTCATCTCTGACGCCGACATATTCTATATTGCAAAATGTTTTCAGTCAAGAACCGCCCACGTCTCCCCCGTATTTACAGGGAGATATTTAAGTAACGCTTGGCTTTTCCGCTTCCCCTCTCAGCTGATATCAACCACCGCTGCTCACCTGGCTTTGCGGTGCTTCCTCGGGTCCTCCGACTCGACCGGACCGCCGCGATGCCTTGGCTTGATTCTCCGTTGTATCTTTTTGCTGGTTACACACACATATATATATATATATATATATATATATATATATATATATATATATATATATATATATATATATATATATATATATATATATATATATATATATATATATATATATATATTACAGCTCCCCTGACGAAAAGCCAGAAAACCAGCACTCTCAGTAAATTAAACCACTTCGGTTTATTGCACACAACAGAAAAACGCGTTTCGGCTCTTGCCTTCATCAGTTTCAAACTGGCGGCGGCGAGGCGGATGTAAATAGTGGCAAATAGAAAACATAGAAATGGGACCAAAGTCCAAAACCATGAGCGCCATCTTGAAACGGTAAATTAAACCCAAATAATGATATAAATATAAATCATGTAATAACGATGTGTAACACTGTCTTGATGTTATAGTTGGTATATGGTTATGATGCCCTGAATGGGCATTCGTAACATTTCAAATCATGAATAATTAATTAAACAGTAAATCATGACAGTTATTTACAAGTTTCGTTAAATTCATCAAGTAGTGGAAGTTCATACATTACTCATAGTTTACGAGTTCATAAAGCCTTAGATAGGCCATTATTACTATATTAACAAATTTTCAATTATAATTCAATAGATCATCCAAATTCGTATACTATAACAATTAAAGTAATAGTCTTCCAACATACTACTATACTGATACATTAGGGTATGTCCCTGGCGGACTCAGGTTTCTCAGCAGCTAAACTTCTTGAATTGTTCTTAATTACTACAGGTGTGATAATAGTTCTTCTCCTGAATTCATCCCTCCTGGGGATTTCGTCTGGAGCTCGATAATATATCTCGACTCCAGATGTCTCAATTGACATTTGTAGTCACCTCCTCTCAAATCCTGTATGATGCAGTCTAGATTGAAAAAACTAAGGAGATTTCTGTCGCTTTTATGAAGTGTCGCGAAGTGAGGGGCCATAGGATAAATATCATCCTTGTTCATGATGGCGTGTTGGTGTTCCAATATCCTAAGTTTGACTGCTTTAGTTGTACTCCCTACATAGCGATGTCCACAAGGACATTGCAGACAGTAGACAACAAAGGGTGTAGAGCATGTTATGAATTTCGGAATTCTGATCTTTGTCTCTTTATGGGGAACTTTGTAGGATAACACTCTTCTGCTTGAGCTGCAGGCCTTACATTTCCCACATGGGAATGATCCATGCATGGCCTGTAGTTCTCCTTTAGACTTTGTTTTGGGCAAGTGACTTCGTACTAACTTATCTTTTAAGGACTTCGTTTTCCTAAAAGTTATCATAGGATGATCAGATAACTCCTTGCCAATAACTGTGTCAGATTTCAGAATATTCCAGTTCCTAAGCATAATAGCTCTAATCTTATTCGCTGCCACCGAATAGTTGGTAATTAGTCGTATTATACCATTGCCACCTTTGTTCTTATTCTGTTTTTCTTTCAGGAGAGTTTCCCTATCTGTTTTTGTTACTCTTCCTTTTGCTTTTGTGAGAACTTTCTGAGAGTAGCCTCGTGATATAAAACGTTTGATACTACTCTCAGATGCTGTTTCAAAATCTCTATCAAGAGAGCTGTTACGTTTTATCCTTAACAGCTCTCCATAAGGGATACTGCTGATGAGGGATTTAGGATGGTTACTACGTCCATGGAGGACCAAATTCCCTGCTGTTTCCTTGCTGTAAAGGGCAGTCTGGATCATGCCCGACTCTACGAAGACCCTTAAGTCAAGAAAGCTGACCTCCTGTTTGCTTATGTTATAGGTGAATTTGAGGTTCAATTCATTGTTGTTGAGGTCCATTATATACTCCTGAGCCGAGGATTTAGGTCCCTTCCAAATAAGGAAGAGATCGTCTATGTACCTCTTCCAACAAATCAAATTCTCTACCCACACTGCCTTCTCGTCGGCCCAGGCCACCTGCTTCTCCCACCAGCCCACGAATAGATTCGCGTAGCTGGGGGCGAAGCAGGTGCCCATCGCCGTCCCCCTTGTCTGTCTATATCTCTGGTCCTGGAAAACAAAGATGTTGTTATTCAAACAAAATTATATAAAATCTAAAATCATCTTGCTGTGTTCCAAATATTTCGCAGAGCGTAAGTCCAAAAATGTTTTCACTGCTCTTATCCCCTCAGAGTGTCCAATGCTGGTGTATAGACTGGAGATGTCCTCGGGTCCTCCGACTCGACCGGACCGCCGCGATGCCTTGGCTTGATTCTCCGTTGTATCTTTTTGCTGGTTACACGCATATATATATATATATATATATATATATATATATATATATATGAACACACAAACTCCGGTTCTGAGAGAAGCCGTCTTACAGGGCGGTCCGTGATCAGGGCACCGGTAGCCCTGTACAATATCGTATCACAACGCTTCCCCACTTCGGAAGAATTATCACGGACACCTCGCATGGATTGCAGGTAATTTATTCAAATATCAGACTGCACCGCAATGCGTTTCACCTTTCGGCTTGATCACGCTAAAGAAGCATTACAGTTTACACATTTAAATATACATCAGTGATAAACATAAACAAAGGACTCAACCACAGTGAAAAAATAATGAAACACAAATCTACGGTGGTTCCGCCATTTTGACCTAGTCAATATCGTCGTTCAATACACATAGGGAAATACCACATGTTGCTCATTCCTATCTCTGGTGTACTGTTATAGAGAAAACAATTCATACAGTTTCGGCATTATAATTCGGAAACAGCATCAATATTACCCAAGTGGGCCAACATTTCAATTGAGAATCAGAAGAGAATCAGAAGAGTGCCGCCCAAGTGGGCTGTAGGTTCATCTATAAAGCAGTTCGTTTTCAATTTTGTACATATCAAAAAGTTGTATGTACCAATAGGCTGAATCCATACCACATTCTATTGCCTAAATAAAAGGAAAAACAAGGAAGTCTCGCCCCAGTGGGCATGAACACTCAGTAGTAGTCCATGTTATGAAGGTACAAATATTTACAAATCGAGGAAGGTCCAATTAGCGTAATTCACCATCACCAATAATGTGCCATCACCTAAAAGTAAAATGGAATAATGTAATCAACATAAACTAGAAATTCATAAAATTCAAACGGCAGCAGATATAAAAACATATCATGCATATTTACACAGGTACATCGCAAGCACATTTCCCACAATCATCGGTTGTGCTAATTTAATTACCTCAAGACATTTTGGTTCCCAATTTTTAATGCAAGTGAATTGATAACTCTTCGCTCGAGTTAAGACCCTGCGGGATCATGGTTTCCATGTCAATAATATATTTAGACTCAAGTTTCCGAAGTGCCAACTTACGATTGCCCCCACGTATATTATTAGGGACTTCATCAATGACAACCATTCTCATTAGCTTTTCATTTTGGAAATGTTGTTCAAAGACGTGTCGGGCAACTGGGTACTGTCTATTGTTGTGTCGAATAGCTCTAATATGTTCAAGAACCCGTTTTTTGCCACAGTGAATCGTGCTGCCAATGTAGGCCTTATTACATGGACACAGCAAAGCATACACACAATACATGGTATTACAGTTCAATTTCTTTCTGATGGTCATTTTCTTTTCGGTACCTGCAATTGATAGAATTCTGCAATCAGAACTGTTGCTGCAAGCTTTGCATCTCCTGCATCTAGTGAAACCCCCCAGCGCCACACTGTCACTCTTTTGCTTAGCAGTTAACAACACATGCCAATGTTTGTGTAATATCTTGCGAAGTTGAGATGCCTGCCCTGAAAATTTAGTTATAAACCGCAAGGTATTTTTCTCTGGGACCTCAATGTCAGGGTGGAGTAATTTGGTTCTGGTCACCATATCCACTTTAGCACAAGCCTCCAAGATGTTCTTATTACTGTACAAACTGCACACGTCCAATGTAATCATGATATAATTGGGTTCCCAGTGGATTCCTTCAATAATGGTAAGGAAATGGGTGGTATCCTTGAGATAAGCGGGCAGGCTGACAACATAGGGCCTCAGATAGTGATCTATAAATCTGGATGTCATTTCTAGGAGGGACCCAATAGATGACACAATAGGTCTCTCTGGTGGATTCTTGCGGTTTATAACTAAATTTTCAGGGCAGGCATCTCAACTTCGCAAGATATTACACAAACATTGGCATGTGTTGTTAACTGATGCCAACCTAGAGAAACATCTTAATGTGACACCTCAGATTACATTTCAGAAATGTAACTCTCTTAGAGATGAGTTAAGTCCTAGTTTAATCACTGCTAAGCAAAAGAGTGACAGTGTGGCGCTGGGGGGTTTCACTAGATGCAGAGATTCCAAACCAGGGGATACAGTAAGCAGACACTAATACAAGCTGAGGAAAAGGCCTCTAAAATCAACAGAAGAGATCTTTTGGTGAAAAAACCAAATCAGGACACAGAGGAACCGATCAGAATGATAACAAATTTCAGTACTAAAGCAGGAAAAATTGTGCAAATATTCAAAAATAACTGGCACATTTTAAAAACTGACCATGTACTTAAGTAACTAATCCCTGAGAAACCATTGATCACCTATCGACGCAGCCAATCTCTGGCTGATCATCTTGTCCATAGTCATTTTGCACCAGCAACACAGCCAGTCAAATTATCAAAATCAAAAGGTTTTTATCCATGTCTACGGTGTAAGGCTTGCAAAGGAAGCACAAAAGTAACCAACTACCCGGGAAGAATAAATGAAACCGCACAGAGAGATAAAGAAATTGTTAAATTGTAACTCAGAGTATACCATTTACTGCTTGGTCTGTCCCTGTGGGAAATGATACATAGGGAGCATGATCAACCCCACAAAACTAAGGATTTTGGAGCATATGCGTGCAATAACAAAAAATGATAGGTCATATCCTGTAGCACGCCATTTTGCACAAAATCATCAAAGCAACAGAGACCTGCTCAAATTCTATTGTATCGACCAAGTGAAAAATCTGAACGAGGTGGGGACAGAATAAAAAAGTTACGTACTCTTGAGTCAAAATATATTATCGATCTTAAGACAATGACCCCATATGGGCTCAACAACGACGAAGAAATGTGGGTCCATTTATAAAGATCAGAACAGCACAGGATGGATAAAAACTGTAACTGGCAACAAAAAATGACATTGATGATGCAATGCCACTGTGAGAAGAAGCTACCAGTAAAATTGTAGATCAAGCTACGCGAAAGCAAAGACATATATAGTTAGGCAATCTGAATCTTTTGCCCATTTAGGGCAATACAGACACTGCTTAACATCAAAACTGCCCATTCAGGGCATGAAATCCAACGAAGAAATTATACAATTAAGGTTGACTTTTTTCGTTATGTTCAAAGCTATCATTAATTGTGGTATATTATCAATTTGCTGCCATATTGTTTTTTTAAATTGGGTTTTGCACGAGAGCACTTTATTTTGAAACGCCAGATAAAAAGACATAAACCATGGAAACGATGAAACACACTATAAGATGGCGACCATTTTTAGGTAACATGATGAAAATATACCGTTTTCTATGTTGTTGAATCGCAGTGTGTGTGGGTCTTTAAAATGGCGTTAGTACTAACACGCAAATTGACACTGACAAAGCTTGTTCCAAGCGAAACGCGTCTGTTAAGGGTGAGGGGGTCGCAATAAATATCTATAAACCGGAGACCTGTGTGCTAGCCTGCATTTTGCAAAGATTCATCAATCGGCACCAAAGTTATTGTGAATAGAATGTTGTGATTTCCTATGCATAATAGGTCCTAACTATAACTACCTACTGGCGACTGCCAGTAGGTAATATATATATATGTATATGTACATATATATATATATTACCTACTGGCAGTCGCCAGTAGGTAGTTATAGTTAGGACCTATTATGCATAGAAAATCCACAGCATTCTATTCACAATAACTTTGGTGCCGATTGATGAATCTTTGCAACATTTTCCAAACTTTTGGCCAGCTAAAGTCTGCTCCTATCCTGAAAGTTTCATGGTGATTCAGTAAGTGGGGGGCGAGACAATAGGGGGGTCCCAAAACGTGTTTTCCCCATGCAATTTCCCATAGGACCTTTAGCCACAGCTACAGACCGAAAAGCTGAACGGAATTACACCAAATTTGCTAAAGAGGTAGTCCTCAGTTCAGGCTTGTGCCTTTCGCTTAAATGGTGTCAATCTGTTCAGTAGTTCCTGAGAAAATGACAGTTAAAGTCATTTATATATTTATGGGCGCGCTGGATCCGCGGATTGTGCGAGGATTGTCATCATTAGTGCACCCTTCAGATCACGCACTAAATGCTAATTGGCTGTCAAGTGGTTGTCAACATTCGAAACCAAGAACTGTTGGCAGCCATTTTGTGCCTCAGAAGAGTCTAAGGAAGTCAGTGGAATATGTGTGCAAACGTAAAAAGGGGGCAGGGTAGAAATAATGTTACCCTCTTTACCTGCTTACGGGGTCAGAGAAGGTCCCCAGGGCCCACATTTTTTTTTAAAAAACCTGCCAGGTGCGTGTAGGGTGCACGCACTCAGCCGTAAAAAAAAAATATGATAAAATTTAGCTTCTTTTATAATTGGTCCCCGCCGGGCCAAATCCCGGGGACAAAATTAATAAATTTAAAGGGCCCAAAGGGGCCCCCCAGCCCTGGGGACCGCCACCCCCCTGGGCTATAAAATAAATTGTTGGGAAGGGCTCAAAAACCACTCCCAGTATAATTTGTGGGGGGGGTTTAAGGGCCCCTCAAGCCCCGGGGACCACCACATCCGGGGCTTTCTGTATTGCGGGAGAGGGGCTGCATGGCTCCTGGAGTCCTCGAGGGTCCTGGGGACCGCCATGCCCCGGGGCTGTTCCTGCAGTGTCCTGGGGTGCCACACCCAGGACACTGTTGTTTGCTATGGGAGGGCAGGAGTGTTTGGTGCACAACTTCTACGCGTTGAGTGCTCTACTCTAACACGTTGGGTGCATGACTCTAAGAAAACAACATATATTTTTTTCCGATATACTTCAAGTTTATGTTTTTAGTTCCTAGGTGGCTTTAAAAAGAGCCCTTGTGTTTATTGAGAGATTTTGATACCTACAAGTAAGTACCTATGCAGAGTCTAAAGTTTATGAGGAAGACTGTTTAACTCATTTGTAAAATGTACACCATCTTTCCTATAGATGCCATCCGTATTGAAACAGAGATTTTTGTGGTAAATGGACCGCATTCTATAGTCTCGGAGAAAAGTAGAAACAGATTTATTCACATGTTTCATAGCTTTCTCAATCTGTGTACAAAATTGATTGGACCAGTTCCATTTCTGCCTTTGGCATAAGTTAGAATAGACAAAGGCAGTTTTGGGGAAAAGTGACATCAATTCTCCAAAGGTGTCCTTCATAAACATTTCCAGACCTACCCCAGTCAAAGTGCCTAGGTCATTGCCACCACAGTGCACAATTATGAGCTCAGGGTGTTGGAGATGCAAATAGGATTTAACCAATGGCAGCAATTGGTGCCACTTTAACCCTCTCTGTCCAATCCATTTAATTTTTTTGGTAAACCTAGGTCTTTGTGAATTCCTTTGTTTTCTGCGTCCCTTTGACTCCAGAAGATATAACTGTGTCCCACAATCCACGCTCTAAGCATCTCGAAGGGAGGTCTGGGTGCACTCAGATGGTGTCTGTAAATGAAATGACAGTTTGAAAACTAACATTTTTCTAAAATTGTGGAAAAAATGCAGTTTTGAAAAGAGAAAAGAAATCATTGGTTTGTTATGTTATGTTATGTTATGTTATGTTATGTTATGTTATGTTATGTTAAAGTCAAGCACACTTGCTGTTTTGATTAGCAACATTGTGTGATGAACTTTTGACCTGTGTGCTCAGTTAAGTGTTCTATGAACTGTTTATATGGTAACAGGCAGAAGGCAGTTTGGGGGTAGTGTTCAAATGTATGTAAATTGGAAAGGGTTCAAATGAGTAACCAATAGCAATGTGTGTTAGTTTTTGAATTAATGAGGGAAGCAATGTGATTTGATGTTCAGGTGTATATGTGTTCAAAAGGGGAGGGAAACGTTGCCATTCTTTGGTTCTAGTGAGAGGTGTACAGAAGAGATATTCTGTATAGGAAAATCTGGTGTGTGACTGACATACTTATTACTGTACAAAAAAATTTGAAAGGTGAGTTATTAATTTGTGAGGGGATGTATGTGGTGCATTTTGATTTTAATCACACTAATGTGTTTCTCCTGCTAAAGTGCAGGGAGTACTTTGCTTTCTGTAGAATTTTATTGGGAGTGTGTGTGCATTTAGAAACCATTCTGAGATAAGCATTTGTGTATTTTATGTGTTTGCAGACAGATAACTATGCTGTTTTCATGTTTTGGTAGAATTAGAAACCAGTCATTTTTTATGTATTTGCAAAATGAGTCAAGTTTCTACACTAAAATGAAGTACTCATTCTAGACTATGAAATGTGTTTTGGTAAAATGCAAGGGATAGTGTTGTTTTTCTAGAATCACACAGTGAGTCTCGTGTGCATTTAGGAATCGTTCTGATAGAAGCACACTATACTAACGTGTAGTAGAAAATGTTGTGCAATGTGTATAGTCACCTTAAGTGTTGTAGACTAGTAAATGTGTTTTGGTAAAATGCAAGGTATAGTGTTGCTTGTCTAGAATCACACAGTGAGTCTGTGTGCATTTAGGAATCACTCTGAGAGAAGCATTTTGGTACTTCATGTGTATCCTGACATGTAATTCATTAAAAACGTATTGTGTTCTCACATTTTTGTAGAATTAGAAAATAGTCATTGGTTATGTGTTTCCAAAATGAGTTTATCTTTTATAATAAAATGCAGTTATGAAATATGTGGAAAGGATGCTTGATGTGTTTGCAGACAAATAAGTACATGTACTGTTGCAGTGAGACAGGCTTTAGGGTATGTAGTGCTTGAAACTCCTATGCACTATGCATGTAGTAGTCTAATCACCTTTACATTTGTGTTTCAGGCCTACATTTCCCTAGTCAGTATCTGTATACTACATTTATAGGAAATAATGTTATTTGTCTAAAATCACACTGTTAGTCAGTGTCTATTTTGGAAAAATGTGAGAGAATGGTTTGGTTGGTTGATGTGTTTGCAGATATATGTCTACATGTACTCTTGCAGTAAGCTAGGCTTTAGGGCATGCAGTGCTTGAAATTCCTATGCACTATGCAAGTAGTAGTCTCACCATCTTCACACTTGTGTTTCAGGCTTACATTTTCCCAGTCAGTATCTATTAACTCCATTTCTAAGAAATACTGTTATTTGTCTAGAATCACACTGTGAGTCAGTGTCCATTTGGGAAAATTGAGATAGAATAATTTGGTTGTTTGATATGTTTGCAAATATATAAGTACATGTACTCTTGCAGTGACACTACCTCCAGCATGACCCCTTACACTACCCAAATACTATTGCACTACCCTAAACCTTAAAACCTACTGTAGCACGCTCCCCTTGCAGTACCCAAAGACCACTGTAGTACCCTAAAAGACAAGCTCAGTACGACCCCCTACACTACAAAAACACCAGTGGACTACCCTAAACTCTAAATCTATCCCCAGTACGACCCCTTACACTACATAAACACTACTGCACTACTCTAAACCCTAAAAAAGTACGAAGCATGATCCCCTACACTACTAAAACACCATTGCACTACCCTAAACCTTAAATCTATCCCAGCATGACAACTTACACTACTCAAACACTACTGCACTACCCTAAAACACTATCAGAGTATGACCCCCTACACTACACAAACACCACTGCACTACCCTAAACTCTAAAATACTACCCCAGCACGACCCCCTACACTACCCAAACACCACTGCACTACCTTAAACTCCAAAATACTACCCCAACATGACCCCCTACACCTCCCAAATACCATTGCACTACCCTAAACCCTAAATCTACGCCAGCACGACCCCCTACACTACCCAAACACCACTGTACTACCCTAAAAGAGTACTTCAGCATGATCCCCTACACTACATAAACAGCACTGCACTACCCTGAAATCTACCCCAGCAGGACTCCTCACACTACCCATTCACCATTGCACTACCCTAAACCGTAAAACACTACCTCAGCACGACCCCCTACACTACTTAAACACCATTGTAGTACTGTAAACCTTAAATCTTATCCAGCACGACCTCCTGCGCTTCACAAACTCCACAGCACTATCCTAAACTCTAAATCTACTCCCAGCATGACCCCCTACACTACCCATTCACCACTGCACTACCCTAAACACTAAAACACTACCCCAACTCGACCCCTACACTACCCAAATACCATTACACTACCCTAAACCTTAAATCTACCCCAGCATGACACCCTACACTACTCAAACACTACAGCACTACCTTAAAAAGTATCACAGCACGACCCCTACGCTACACAAACACCACTGCACTATCCTAAACACTAAAACATTAACCTAGCATGACCCTCTACACTACCCAAATATCATTGCACTACCCTAAACCTTAAACTTACCCCAGCATGACCTCCTACACTACCCAAACACCACTGCACTACCCTAGAACACTACTCCAGCATAACCCCCTACACTACACAAACACCACTGCACTACCTTAAACCCTAAACACTATCCCTAGCATGACCCCCTACACTACATACACACCACTGCAGTACCCTACCCCAGCACAACCACGTACACTAACCAAACACCATTGCACTACCCTAAACCTTAAATCTACCTCAGCACGATTTCTTACACTATCCAAACATCACTATACTACCCTAGAACACTATCCTAGCACGACTTTCTACACTAAACAAAAACACCACTGTACTCCTCTACTACTCCATTTATAAGAAATACTGTTATTTGTCTAGAATCATACTGTGAGTCAGTGTCTATTTTGGAAAATTAAGAGAGAATGGTTTGGTTGGTTGATGTGTTTGCAGATATGTAGTCATTGGTTATGTGTTTCCAGAAAGAGTTTATCTTTAGTAGTAAAATGCAGTTATAAAATATGTAGAAAAGATGCTTGATGTGTTTGCAGATATATAAGTGCATGTACTGTTGCAGTGAGCCAGGCTTTAGGGAATGCATTTGCTTGAAACTCTTATGCACTATGCAAGTGGTGGTGTAATCACCGTCAAACTTGTGTTTGAGGTCTACATTTCCCCAGTTAGTTTCTATATAGTCCATTTTTAAGAAATATTGTTATTTGTCTAGAATCACACTGTGAGTCAGTGTCCATTTGGGAAAATTGAGATAGAAGAATTTGGTTGGTTGATATGTTTGCAGACATATACGTAAATGTACTCTTGCAGTGACCCTAAAACACTACCCCAAGCACGACCCCCTACACTACACAAACTACACTGCACTATCCTAAAGTCTAAATCTACTCCCAGCATGACCCCTACCCATTCACTGCTGCACTACCCTAAACACTAAAACAATACCCCAGCTGGACCCCTACACTACCAAAACACTATTGCATTACCCTAAACTTTAAATCTACCCCAGCATGACACCCTACACTACTCAAACACTACTGCACTACCCTAAAACACTATCACCCTCTACATTACACAAACACCATTGCACCATCCTAAACTCTAAATGTAATCCTAGTTCGACCCCCTACACTACATAAACACTACTGTACTACCCTAAACACTAAAACAGTACCCAGCATGACCCCCTACACTACCCAAACACCATTGCAGTACCCTAAACCTTAAATGTACCACAGCATGACACCCTACACTACTCAAACACTACTGCACTACACTAAAACACTATTACAGCACAACTCCCTACACTACACATACACCACTGCACTATCTTAAGCCGTAAAACGCTACCCCAGCGCAACCCTCTATACTACCAAATACCATTGCACTACCCTAAACCTTAAACTTACCCCAGCACAACCCCTTCATCTACCCAAACACCACTGTAGTACCCTAAAAGAGTAATTCAACACGATCCCCTACATTACATAAACACCATTGCACAATCCTACACTCTAAATCTACCCTCAGCATGACCCCCTACAATACCCATTCACCACTGCACTACCCTAAACTCTAAACTACTACCTCAGCGCTACCCCTACTCTACCCAAACACTATGACAGCATGACCCCTACACTGCACAAACACCACTGTACTACTCTAAACCCTAAAACACTACCCCAGTACTACCCCCTACACTACCCAAATACCATTGCACTACCCTAAACCTTAAACCTACCCCAGCATGACCCCTTGCACTACCCAAACACCACTGTACTACCCAAAAAGAATAATTCAACACGATCCCCTACACTACATAAACAGCACTGCACTACCCTAAATCTACCCCAGCATGACTCCTCACACTACCCATTCACCACTGCACTACCCTAAACCGTAAAACACTACCTCAGCACGACCCCCTACACTACCTAAACACCATTGTAGTACTGTAAACCCTAAATCTAAGTCACCAATTGATACCATTGGTAAAATCCTTTATGCATTTACCACACCCTGACCTTATAATTGTGCACTGTGGTGGAAATGACTTAGGCCCTTTGACTGGGGTAGGTCTGGAAATGGTTTTAAAGGACATCTTTGGGCAATTGATGTCACTTTTTCCAAAAACTGCCTTGGTATTTTCTAATATATGCCAAAGGCAACAATGGAACTGGTCCAACCAATTTTGTCCACAGATTGAGAAAGCAAGGAAACATGTAAATAAATCTGTTTCTGCTTTCCTCCGAGACTATGGTATGGGTTCCATTTACCACAACAACTTGCGTTACAACATGAAAGACATCTATAGGAGAGATGGTGTGCATTTTACAAATGAGGGGAATAGAGTTTTCCTCTTGAATATAAGACTCTGCATTGGTACCTACTTGTAGGTACAAAAAACACCCATTTAACACAACAGCTCTTTTCAGAGCTAACTTACCTCTAAACACTCTACATTATTTTTTTACTCTATTTTTTTACACTGTTTTTCCCCGTGGTGCGCTCAGTGCGCGCGTACCGGAGAGCGTACCCGGGAGTGCAGCCAGCGCTTACCCCGTGAAAATAAAAAAATAAAAAGTTTTTTTGCCCTTCAAGGTCCTTCTAGGCCCCCCTCAGAAAACCTAGGAGGTCAGGGGGTCTCTACTCTGCCCCCTTTTAATCATTTCCCCCTTTCTTTTTTACCTCTTGTGTCTCGATTCTACCGAGACACAAGATGGCGGACTCTCTGGACTGTTTAGAATGTTGACAGACACCCGGCAGCCAATCAGCTTTCCGCTCGCGCACTCCCGTAGTGCGCCGGGTGCGCTTCCCTGTACGCGTACCTGTAAGCGCTCGAAGCGCGCATATAGATATATATGTGTTTTTGAAGTTAATTTTCGTAAAAACCACTGGAGCAAATTTCAGCAAATATAGCAAAGGCACATCTGCGTACCAGTCCCTACAATTTTGCCAAGCTTGGCGTAATTCCGTTCAGCGGTTCGGGCTGTAGACTTGTCAGACCGTCCTATGGAAATTAACATGGGGAAAACACGTTTTGGGACCCCCTTTTTTCTCTGCCCCCACTTCACGAATCCCCCCGAAACTTTCAGGGAAGGAGTGCAGCGGAGCTGGCCAAAATTTTAGACAATTACACACAAATTCCTCAACCGGCGCCAGAGTTATTCCCAAAAGAATGTTGCGGATTTCCTATGTCAGCCAATCCTAACTATAACTACCTACTGGTGACCGCTAGTAGGTAATATATATATATATATATATATATTTTTGTTCAGCAGAAAACTCCTTCTGGACCCCAGGTGACCCGTGGAAGGTGGCGTACGTGTCGGCGGAGTGAAGCCGACTCGAATTAATTCCAAAAGGCACAAAGTCAGTAAAGTACGCTCTCAGGGCAGAAACAGGCAAACACCGATGGTTTCTTTAGTGCTGTTTATTCCACAACGCGTTTCGCCGTGAAGACGTGATCAAGCCGTCTTCACGGCGAAACGCGTTGTGGAATAAACAGCACTAAAGAAACCATCGGTGTTTGCCTGTTTCTGCCCTGAGAGCGTACTTTACTGACTTTGTGCCTTTTGGAATATATATATATATATATATATATATATATATATATATATATATATATATATATATTCACTGAAAAAACCATAGGTTATACACCATATATAGTTAGGAATTAGCATTTAAAAAACCTTATTTTACTCACACAAAACCATTGAAATTCCATATATAGTTAGTTGTACTAACTATATATCGCGCACCCGCAATCCACTGCTGATCATGTCACATATTACATCATTCATGACATGGTCAGTGACATCACTGATGACATCACTGATGACATCTCAAATGACATCACTGATGACATCACTGATGACATCTCAAATGACATCACTGATGACATCTCAAAACGTATCGCGTTGCCGCGTAATGTGTCTTGTGACGTACCGCGTTAGCGCACCCGGAAGTGTCCCGGGGCGCGGACCGAGGCGTGAAGCTCAGCGACCCGGAAGCTAACCGGGGCGCGTTCCGCAGCGCGTAACATGAGCGTGAGAGGTCATGTGACTTGTTAATAAAACTTTTCATTGGTTCATTTCACTTTTGGTTTCATAATGATGTAAGGCTAGGTCAGGTGACCTAAAAATAACACTTTTCATTGGTTGAGAAGTATTGTTTTTCCCAAATGATGAAAACCCCTCCTTCTTTCATCATTGTGAGAGGAAGACCTTCATTACTATATCAGAAATGGCTTCAGTAGTTGCTTCAGCTGGTGGACCCCCACCACCACCTCCACCTCCTCATGGGAAGAGAGGACCACCTCCCCAGGTGATGACCAACACTGAGGAGGAAGAGGAAGAAATGGATGAAGAGGAGGGAGAAGAACCACAGTTCTTAGAAGAGGTGCCCCGGGTTTCACATAAGAAAGCCAGTTTCATCTGGCAGTTTTATTCGATCCCTCCTGGCCAAAAAAAAGTCAATGCGAGGTATGTCACCTGCCTCATCTGTAAAGAAAAATTATCCAGAGGGACGGATAAGAAATATAGTTATGGCAACCATACTATGCACAGGCACATGACAAGGAAGCATCCACTGAATTATAGCCGGGCGGAAATACGGGATTTGCAGGAAAATCCAAGATCAACTCCTGTGGCCAGATCAAGAATACCCATTTCATTGACACCAGCAGAGGCACGGGAAACTGTGCCAAATATACAAGAAAATTTTGGCCACATGATCCACACTTGTATGCACTGTCGTGCGTTGTTAGCATGTGGCAACATGAGCATAAATGCTATAAACCTGGCGTATGAACACCATAATTGCCCTAACCGCCACCAGTAATTTTTTTTTTGCTCCTGTTGAGCCCTTTTCAATGCCTGTTTTTTGTTATTTCCCCCCCCCCAAAAAAACCCAAAAAAATATAAAATCGTTCAAAAAATACAAAAAAAGCAAAAAATGTTCAAAAAATAAAAAAAAAATATAAAACAACAAAAATATTTAAAAAAAAGTTCTTTTCAGAACTACCTTCCCTTTCAAAAAAAATTGCTAGAATGTTTAGCACTCTGGCAAGCTCTATTTCTTTTGGTTCGCTTCCCGGTTAGCTTCCCGGTACGCGGACCGGGAGCTAACCCAAAAAAATTTTTTTTTAAAAAAAGAGTAAGTATAAGGAAAGTAAACAGAGAGTGATGTTAAAAGAAAGACAGCTATAGGGAGTAAAGAAGAGATACTGTTTAATAGATCTATTTACCGAAGAAAAGACGGAAGAGGGTATAATTGTGAAAAACAAAATAGATAACGAAGTGAAAGAAAAAAAAAGAGAGTATAACATTAACAAAGAAGAGTTTCTTGGAGAATGTGAGTGAATGTTCAAAATAAGATTAAAACATGAGGAATAACAAAGAGAAAAAATAGAAAACAGAAAACAAAAAATAACAGAAAAAGATTAATTGAAACAGCAAAGAAATGTAAGTAACATAGAGCCATATCATCAACATAGGCAATAAAAGTTTTGCAGCTTTTATTGGCAGAAATGTGTCGCTAAAGCTGCTTTTGCGGCAGAAAACTGCCGCTAAAACCACTTTTGCACCAGTTTTCTGCCAATAAAAAGAGCAATAATTTTATTGGCTGTGTTCATAATATGCCCCTTAGTGTGCTTCAACTACACAGAGAAAGCATTATGAACAAGTAGTGATAGAGTGATCAGTCAAAGACACTAAGAGTAATAGAGACGGAGTGAGTGAACAAGAGTGAGGAACTATGAGAAGAGAGGGACTGAGAAAAAGAGTGGAAGGAGTTGAGTAAGTAGGTAATAGAGAAAGGAATGAGGAAAGTAGCAAAGGCAGGAAACTGAGGGTTAAAGAAATGAAGCAGTGGAACTAATAGAAGTTAAATGTGATAGAAATGTAATGAAAAGAGTACAAAACATTTACCTTATAATTGTCGTTAAATTACTCACTTTTTGTTTTTATACTTTCAATCTGTGAAAGAGAGAACAAACATTTGAAAAATATTAAAACATGTATTTAAAAATTACAAAAGACAAGGGAAAAGATTGAAGGACAAACAGTTTTTCAACAACTTTGACACTTACAGAAGCTTCTGCTTCTCCAGGCCCCCTACACAGTCCTAAAGATATACATTTTAAACTAACAGTATCTTGATGCAGATGAAGTGAGGCCTATCTTAAAACATGGTGCATCTTTTGCATTGCTGTTGTCTCAGAAAAGTGTCGCAAGACACTAAAATTTTAAATGATTACTTCAGGATGCCAATAAGATGTGTCCTATCCAGAGGTTTGTTTGAGGTGAGGCCTACTCAGGGTTGCAGATGAAATTTCGAGTTGTTGAAGAGAACAGAGGACATAATACATGTGAAGGTCTACCAATGAAGTGAGTCATGTCCACTGCACTCTTGAACAAAATCCAAACCTCCTATGTTTCCCTGGACAGACCTAAACTTGATCTGCACAATGTGATTCATAATGATAGGAAACACAGGTGATGTAAATGAAATACGTGCAATTTATTTTGCTCATTTCACAATCACATCACTTGTGTTTCCTTTGCTTAGGTATCTCATTGTGCAGATGTAGTCCAGCATATGAAAGAATACGCAGAAGTGCAGCACTGCATGCAACAACTTTGACACTTACAGAAGCCTCACCTTCTCCATGCCTCCTACACAGTTCTACATATACATCATAAATGCAAACAGTACAGAATTAATTATACATGTTAAATGGTTTATTTTTGCTGTTCTCAGAATGTATCAAAATTCACTAAAAACAGTGACTTGTAGATATTCATCATATAACAGCGGGAAAAAAAAAACACAATCAAAATGATTGTGTTTAAAAAACCCATACAACATAACAAATCAGAATTCAGAACTCCTTAAAGTTAACTTACTTTCCACGACGTCAAAGGATGTCCTATGAACAGCTTACACTCTGTTGTGCTGTTATTACTTTCAGCCCGCCACTTTCTGAAAGAAAATCTCCATCGTTTTTAAAAATATGTTACATGCAATAAATGACTTCTTGCTCTCTACCACAAGTCTCCACAAGGCCAAATCTTGTCAGACCCATTTATAACTCTTGGATTTCTTGTAAGCCAATCCCGTCATTTGGCATTTCCGCAACTTTCAGAATTAAAATGTTGAAGATCATTTTGACAATCCTGGAATTGTAATATCTTCCCCTTCTTGCTCAGTCATGTTCTACATTTCCTATGACACTGATACTGCTTACTATGAAGCAGACTTACACTACCTCTATGACTACTACAATTATTTAATTCTCTACATCACTTTTAATCACAAAGCAATGTAAAACAGTAGACATCATTGCAGACTTACATTCCCTCTACTTTATGTTTTGATTGGCTGCTTCAATTAGCTTATAAAAAGAAATAGTTTTTCTGAACTCATTCAAAGTGCACTTATTTCTCCATGACGTCCAGTCTTATGGTTAGAAGTTATGTCTCTGAACTACACTTATCCTCAAGGCCAAATTGTGTAGGAGCCATTAGAACTTCTTGAAATTCCACAGAGCACATCCCGAGATTATTTCCCTAAAATTTTGGTTTTAAAAACACCAGGTAAGAGTTTTTAAGGTCATACGGCAATTTTTTTTTGAAAATTAAAACAGAATCGTTGCAGAATGACCAGCCATTTCTAGACTTTAAATAAGCTGTGTAATGTCCTGATGTTATTGAAGGACCGTCATGATATATAATTGCTGCAGTTACAAAAGTCCTTCCTGATATTGACAACTGCGAAGCTACAAAATTTTTAATTAAAGTTGTCAATTTTGTTCCATCAGGCCTACATCGTTGGAACATTAAAATGACATACTGGCCATATGTTCGTATAAATAATGTGGACATCATTTCAGATTTACATTGGCTACACTCCATGTTGTGATCAGCTGCTTTTACTAGCTTATTAAAGGAGACTGATTTACTGTCTGGCAAAGTTAAATATATAAATCTTTCTGAGTCTACACTAGTAGTACTTGATACCATACAGTTCTCGCAGTCATGCTGCCATTGATAAGAAAGCCCAAACAGCTGATCTACATCTACACCTTCAGCATGTAATACATCAAGCATATACATTAAAAACTCCTGACAATCTTGCTGAATATTTTGAGAGAATTGTGTTTGGCCTGAACATCTGTCTAACAGATTTCGAATTTCAGACACACTTTCTATGTTTGTTCTATCAGTGCTACATTTCTCTAACACAGAATTTAACAAACTGCAAAATGTTTGATCAGAATTGACCACAATCTCTTCTTTTACATTTTCTAGAGAAAACAAAACATTAACCACTACATTAGCATAGCAGTTGACACCAGAACTGTTTTCAAACTGAAAACCAACAACATCTTCAACAGAATCCTTTTTGTTTCTGCTTGTAATTTTAGGTTCATTGACTTTTTGTCTTTTTGCTACAACCTCCCCAGTATTGGTCACATTTCTTCGTTTCCGGCCTACCACACGTTTCTCAAACAAAGGATACTGAGGCAAATGTGGCGCATACTCTCTTCTTAACCTATTGTATTCCTTAACACAATCTAGATCCGCACAAATGTTTGTGACATCACACTCAATCAAGTACAATCCCGATAAAGTTCTAACTCGTGACAATGCCACATATGCCATACCCTCCTTGAACACAGAACTGCCAATATTCACCAATGCACTGTCTACACTTAAACCTTGCGATTTATGGATTGTCACCGCATATGCCAAGCAAACAGGAAACTGCTTACGGCGAACATATAAGTCTTTTACAAGCAAAAATCTAGCAGAACAACGACCAATTAGCTGTACTTCCTCAATGCCATCAAATTTAATTTTTAAAAATTCAATTCCATCTCTATTTCTGTATTTCACAAAATCAACAACATTACCCATTGATCCATTTACCAGACCTCTTTCAACATGTAAATTCCTTCTTAAAATGATACGGCAGTTCAAGCACACATTCAGAGTCTTTTCAAAACCTGCAGTTTTAGATATACTCTTCTCTAATGAATCCAATTTTGTTTTCAGATTCTCAGACAAAATAATTGTTGATCCCATATGCTCTACTCTGTCAATAGCTTCCAGTTTCACAATCTCTTGCTTTTCTAAATGCAACATTTTGTTGTTGAATTTGGCACATTCTGCAAGAGTTGGCATCAAACATATTCCAGATTTCTTCTCAGTAATTTTCTGAAAAATATTCTCAGGCACAACATCTTGTTCTGGATATAAATTTGACAGTAATCGTGCATGTAAAGCTTCTTTCCCATGCTCGGTCACTTTTCCAATTCTAACATCTTGTAGAATAGTCTTGTAAACTTCATCCTTCGCCTGACGCATATTTTCATGCAGTTCAGCATAATTGAAGTTTAACCATATATTGACGTTGCCAATGCTCCCTAGGCACTTCCTGGTATCTTCATGCGTGAGCATTTTGAACACAGGTTGCCCTTTCACTGGTGTCAGCTGCAAAAGATCTCCGAAAACAATGATGTGTTTGCCACCAAATAACACGTCATACTCTGTTTTGAGAACTTCTTGCATTCTCAAATGCACAAAGGCAAGCATGACATTGGAAACCATGCTTACTTCGTCAATGATAAGAAGTTTCATTTTCCTCAAGATTCTTGAAACTTCAAAACAAGCATCTCCAGATAGCTTGTGATATTGTAATTTGTTGTCATGCTCCACTGGCAGCATCAGTAAACGATGTAAAGTAATCCCTTTAATGTTATGTGCTGCCAGTCCAGTTGGAGCGGTGACAACACAAGACAGCGATGACTCTGTCCTTTCCTGCAAATAGCATGAAATTGCTTTAATGAGGAAACTTTTTCCAGTTCCCGCTTCTCCACTCACGTACAGTCGGACAGGCTTCAACGATGTACATGAGCACTCTTTCTTGTCATGACTTAATCCATGATCAATTTGCATGGTAACTTCGTCATATATTTTCCTCTGCTCAACGTTGAGTTGTCTTTCTAACTCTTCTAAGTTAACCGCATCCTCCTGAGCATGTGCCATGGCTCTTTCCACTTCATTCATAGCAGTGGCAGCTTCATTTTCGATAAGAGGTCCTCCTAGTGGATCCTGACTCAATGAAGCAGAACTCTGACTGTCCTGAGAACTGTCTCTGGCAATCTCGGCTGCAATCGTTGCTTCCTGCTCAATTTCCGCATTCAACATTTCTACATATTTGGGAAAAGCAGGACATTCTATGGTCTCCTTGGCGGCATTGAAAGAGTCTTCGTAACAGAGGAAATCTCCAAGCAGTTCCTCTTCTGCACGCCAAGGCTTGAAAAGTTGCAAAAGTGCTAAATAGAAAAACTCCTTTTTTTCAGGAGATTCGCCACTCAATTTTCGATGGTTTACCAAGTGGCATTTTCTTTGCTTGACCAGACATCCCTCACTTCCTATTACAGCATACACTCCTTTCTCAGTATCTTCTGTGATGTTCCTCTTGAATATGTAATTTTGAAGAACCTCATACAGACAAACATTGTCGAGGTGACTGCTTCTATTTGGATAATATGTATCCAACATGTTGGTCTTCAAAATGTCGGTACTGTTTCGCTCCTTTTCCGCCAAATACTCAATTTCCCGCACAGGTTTGAGAACTCAATTACGCGTTGCAGCAAGACCAAGACTCGCCCAAATGATACTCCTGGACTTGGCATAGAGACTTGCTGAAGACAACCGGTCAGAGCATTCGTAAGCTCCAATTTCTCGATGCGACAACATCTTCAGACTGAAACTGTACAACTTCTTGCTGAGGCTCTTTTCATGGGAAATGTCCTCCCACATATCCTTCAATTCTGTCTTCTCTTTTTTGGTGATGTAAGACGTCACATACAGAGCCACAGCCATACAGTTATCAGCCACAAACTGTATATCCATGTTAGCATTCCAGATGGACAAAATCACCGGGTTGTAGTCGTTGATGTACTTGGACTCTTCGTTCCTCTTCAAATTGTATGTGTTTTTAGGTGATTTCTTCATGACATTGTGTCGCAGCGAAGACATCAAACTGTTTACTCTTCCTTTAGAAATCACCGGTCGTGGAAAGCCGAAACGACATTTAGTGTAGAACTTGTCCTTGTTTCGGAATTTACGACGGCAGTACTTTCCACATCGATGGCTTTGGAAACGCAGAACTTTTTCTCTTAGGCTTTTCTTCTCCTTTGCGTTTGGAACAGCACACGTAGAATACTGTTGGATGAAACTCATCACTGAGTCTTCTGGATCCGTTCCAAATTTAGGTGCATCCTTGATCCACAGCAACATATGTATATGAGGAGCACCTCTTGCTTGGTACTCCTTTCTCCAGAAGAAATCCAACACCTCTCCAAGAGGTGGATTCTTCTTATTCATGATGAAAGACATCATAGCTTCAAATCTATGATTGAAGTACCTACATACATTGACTGGATCCAAAGAGCACAGTTCTCCGGGTGTCTTGAATTCGATGTTATCTACGTTAGCATTTGCCTCTCGTAGAAATTCAAGTAAGTCTTCCCAGCCATACTCGGCACAGCTCAGAGTGAGGAACCATGTGGGAGTACCTAAGTTCCTCAGCATACATTTTAAATCACCATGACGACGGTACCAGTACTCATTAGTACCACGCTGACACGCCATGAGATTAATCAGGTGAGAATCCAAAATACTGTCTTGGACATTGACTTTATCCATAAAGTCACTTGCCGAGATGTTTTGCATGTGTATACCACTTTTCAAGATGTGGTTCACTGCATATGACAGTCCAGACAGATCGCTTTCAAACAGGAGATGAAACAAATAAGGAATGCATTGTCGAAACCTAGCATCTCCTGCATACAATCGCAAAGTCCGGTATTCAGAAGCAGGAATTTGATGAGGTCGCTCATCATATCTTCCTCCCTGACCTGTTGGAAAAAGCTGTGGGAAACACCGAGCTTCCAAACTTTCCTCCCAAACACTAATGGGACTCCCTTTCGCTTGTTTCATTTGAAACAACTCAATAGCATTCCCCATGACTTCCTTGGAATGCAAAGGATGAACACTATAATGTTCATATATTTCTTCACTAGTACAGGGTTCTACTTTCTCAATTTGACCAGCACACAAATCGCTGTCCTCTTCCTCACTTACTTCCTCTTCTGCAACATATACATTTTTATAGTATTTATTATATTTTTTCAAATACAATGTTGCCCTTTTGACTTTCCTAACATCTACTAAATCTTGCCATATTTTCTTATTCTTTGTCGGAACCCCATTAACTAAGATAACAAGAGGTTCCTCTTCCACTTTTTCTACTCCAATTGTGTTAATGTTTTTCTTCAAATCTAGAGGCAAATAAACAACTCTTCCCTTTAATCCTCTCTGTAAATCTGATGGAGGCAATTTCCCTGTCATTGGCTCCATTCTTACAATAGCCTGAAAGGGATGGATACTTTGAATCAAAATAGATTCATAAGTATTTAAATCCTTCAATTCAGAAGGAATCTCAACCAATTCCAGATTATTATGAACTGCTCTAGCAGGCATCAGGTTTTGATTTAATTTGCAACAACAATAAGTACACACACGTTGATCCAATCCCAAATCAAAACAATTTTCTACCATCAAGTATGTTGCGAAATCCTTCCATTCACTATTATTTTCCCTTTCACTTTTTGCATATAAATCCACTAACTTAGTCTGATTCTTATAATAAGTGCGTCGACAACACACACAAGTGAAATTAGGCCTCTCACTTGATTTCACCTGAAACGTCGCAATTTCCTTCTGAAAATTATCTGTACTGGAAACCTGTACACTATCTTCCACATTACCCTCTTCTTCTTGGTCAATTTCAACATTCTCCTCTTTACTTCCAAAGTAACAAAACTCAATTTCTTCACATATATTCTTCACATCTATTTCAGAACCATGCAAAAGAGCAGCGCATAATTGTTTAAGCATAATTGCTGGACTCTTAGCATAATACAACATTCTAACTAATTTCCTCACTTTATTATGATGCACTGCTAGCATCCTGAAATGATGAAAAACACTCTGGCATACTCTCCTGGAAAGACAAGCCAGTGAATGACCATGCAAACCTGTCACTTCTCTCACTCTGCAAGGATCTAATTCTTGCAACAACCTTATTTTCTGCTTCAAACTTTTCTTATTAAATGACCGTACAAAATCACAAAGCAAATTGATGGAATCCTGTCGCACACTACAAATACTACTACACTTCCAGGTGTAGACAGGACCCTTAGCACGTCTTCCTAAAACCTCATTACCTAACACCTCTTCTGTCTCTGTTGTCACAAGTTTTTCTTTTTCAACTGGACAACCATCTTTCACTTCATAAGCACGACCACTGGTGTCAACTGCATGCACCAAATCATTATCCTGGAAATAACTCTCCTCATTAAAAAATGCCTCACAGCTTGAACTATGCATCCATTCTCCAGAAAAAACTTCACAAAAATTACTACGATTAACTATTCTCTTCCATCTACTATTTCTTTTGAAATCATAAATTGCCTTGTTTAGCTTCCTAATTCTATTGATTATCAAAATAAATAACTTACGTTTAATTTCAAATGCCTGATCAATAACTTTCTCAACTTTTTTTTTTCTCTTATAAAAAACCACTTTCTGTTGACCTTTCTTAATATTTTTTAACAAATTGCCAATTATCCTGTTGCGGAACATTCGTTTACGAATGTCCCTAAACTGTTGTTTCCTTCTACTATCATGCACAGAGTTATCTCTTGCTCTAGCAGTAACATTTTTGATTGGCCTTTCCTTTCCATTTGAATTGGTTCTCTTTTTCTGGACTGAAACATTTTCTGTAGTAATATTTTTTTTACTACACATATTTCTTATGAAATATTTTGTGCTCTTACCCGGTGCTTTCTTCGTGACTTGACAAATCTTTTTGTTAGAGGACTGCTGCTTATTTTGTTTCATCTGCTGTCTTTGACGTTTTGCAGCCTTTCTCTGTCTTTCTATTGTTGGCATGGTGAAATCTTGAAATGATCTGCAGTTGAATCTGTGGTAAAATATAATAAAAAATGTTATTAACCACTATTACCAAACAGTAAATCAATAACAGTGATCAAAAACTTAACACACTACTTGACATTTTAAATAGAAGATTTTTTAGTCCTTGGCAAATTTACAATACAGAAATAGCAGAAAAGAAATGACATTTATATTTATGTTACCTGTGCTATTTTATATGTGAATCTGATCTAATTTTATGAGCATATTTTAATATTTTATTGAAGACACTACACATAACCTGTTTTTGAAGGTGTCTTTATTTTTAAATTAAACGGTTTACATTTTTACTTTTTATTAATTATAAATTTTAAAAATAAATGTTTATAGTTCCATAGGCTCAAGCAGGTCAGCTTCCCACCCTATGTCATATAATTCGGACAAATCTGCATCCTCATCACGCTCTTCTTCATCCTCAGGATTTAAATCATCCAAGGGATCAACATCCACTGATGTTTCAATTACGAGTTCAATGATGAGGTCAAAATCAACTGATTGCAGATTGTCGCTCATGTTGATGTTGTCTTTATCTTTAAAGAAAGATAACAACAATGAGATGTTGCAGAGTAAGAGACAAATCTCAGAGATTATAATAGTAAAATTGTTTAACAAGAGTAATATTTTGCAGCTATTATTTAGCCATGTCCAGCAATGCTGAGCAGGTGAAGACTATGTCTAATTTTTCAGTGAACAGGACTCATCTCTTCTTAACCTTGGATAAGCCTCACCGACTCTGTGTCCCCTGCACATACTTAAATGTAAAGGGGCAGATTTATGTTAAATGGCACATCCCCAGGCATGCACCAGTTAACGTGCACCGCTGCTCTGCCACCCATGGTGTGCCGTATTTACAATCAGATAGGAGAAAGCTGCGTCAAAACCCTGCGCCTGCTTTAAGCAGGCATAGGTCTTGACGCAACATTGTGGAGATGGGGCACCCCTGAGCCTTGCTTGAGCTGCATCGCACTTGCGATACAACTCCAGCAATCACTACCTTTACAGCACAGATACGTCACGCATCTGTGCCATTTTTGCCCCATGATGCCCCGCATTGTAAATGCAGCACACCATGGGTGGCGGAACAGCGGCGCAGGATGACTGACACATCCCTGGTGATGCACCAGTCATCATAAATCTATCCCTAAGCTTCTTATCTTGTTACAGATGAACCGCCATATGTACCATCAAACTATTTTGCATTTCCTAAATAGCGAATTTTAAGGGATAAATAGCAATTCTTTACCATTCCTAATTTGCAATGAGCAAATTGCTAATTGCAAGTTACCCATTCATTTCCATGGGCTAGGAGGCTCATAGGAATGAAGGTTTAATTTGCGATTAGCAATTTGCTCATCACAAATTAGGAATTTTTCCAAGGGTGCAGGGGTGTCTCAAAAACACCCTGCTGCACCCCTGAAAAAGAAATTTGGGGGCATATGGCACACATACATGCCCTAAGGGCATGTGTTGGCGTCATATGGGACCTTTTGTTTTTGGGAAAAAAAGCTTTTTGAAAAGAATTCACAAATTACCACAAACTAGAAGTTGGTGGTAGTTTCCAAATCCTTAATGTCATTTTTTACATATTTTTTGTTCGATACATTGCATTTAAGGAATCGCAAAATTTGCAAATCCTTCAGTGCAATCACAAAATAAAGAATAGCAAATTTTGAATTAAGGACATTTTAAGTAATTTCCACATGTGCAGTGTTTTCAAATTATGATTTGAAAATCGTTTTTGGGGAAAAGGAATGGTTTGCAAATTTATGACAAGGACATAATGGCGTATGCTTCTCTATAAGGCATTTCACTGTCTCTGATGTCATTTTTCCCATATTACATTATAAGACCTTTCCCCATGGAGCACATTCCTTGTAAATATGCTCCCACCTGTGCATGGTGAATTTAGATTTTGACTGTTTGAGTCACATAGCCATGTTAATAGTGACCCAAAAAAATTGGAAACGCTTTAAAAAAACACATTCATGTGTCTTAAGGACATTTTAAATCATTTCCCCGTGGACAGTGTTTTGTAAGTGGCGCAAAAGAGTCATACACCTATCTTAAATCTGTCCCTAGCATTTTAAATGATTAATTCATGATGACGATAAGGTGTGGCCTATCCAGAGGTTTGTTTAAGGTGAGGCCTACTCAGGATTGCAGATTAAAGTTACGCTTGATGAAGAATACAGAAGAGATAATACATGTAAAGGCCTACCAATGAAGTAAGTGATTTGCACTTTATTTCGCCAGTCATCATAAATGTATCCCTAAGCTTCTTATCTTGTTACAGATGAACCACCATATGTACCATCAAACTATTTTGCATTTCCTAAATAGCGAATTTTAAGGAATAAATAGCAATTCTTTACCATTCCTAATTTGCAATGAGCAAATTGCTAATTGCAAAGTACCCATTCATTTCCATGGGCTAGGAGGCTCATAGGAATGAAGGTGCAATTTGCGATTAGCAATTAGCTCATCACAAAATAGGAATTTTTTCAAGGGTGCAGGGGTATCTCAAGAACACCCTGCTGCACCCCTGAAAAAGAAATTTGGGGGCATATGGCGCACATACATGCCCTAAGGACATGTATTGGCGTCATATGGCACCTTTTGTTTTTTGGAAAAAAATGCTTTTTGAAAAGAATTCGCAAATTACCACAAACTAGAAGTTGGTGGTAGTTTCCAAATCCTTAATGTCATTTTTTACATATTTTTTGTTTGATACATTACATTTAAGGAATCGCAAAATTTGCAAATCCTTCAGTGCAATCGCAAAATAAGGAATAGCAAATTTTGAATTAAGGACATTTTAAGTCATTTCCACATGTGCAGTGTTTTCAAATTATGATTTGAAAATCGTTTTTGGGGAAAAGTAATGGTTTGCAAATTTATGACAAGGACATAATGGTGTATGCTTCTCTATAAGGCATTTCAGTGTCTCTGATGTCATTTTTCCCATATTACATTATAAGACCTTTCCCCATGGAGCACATTCCTTGTAAATATGCTCCCACCTGTGCATGGTGAATTTAGATTTTGACTGTTTGAGTCACATAGCCATGTTAAAAGTGACCCAAAAAAATTGCAAACGCTTTAAAAAAACACATTCATGTGTCTTAAGGACATTTTAAGTCATTTCCCCGTGGACAGTGTTTTGTAAGTGGCGCAAAAGAGGCATACACCTATCATAAATCTGTCCCTAGCATTTTAAATGATTAATTCATGATGACGATAAGGTGTGGCCTATCCAGAGGTTTGTTTAAGGTGAGGCCTACTCAGGATTGCAGATTAAAGTTACGCTTGATGAAGAATACAGAGGACATAATACATGTAAAGCTCTACCAATGAAGTAAGTGATGTCCACTTCATTGCGCCAGTCATCATAAATGTATCCCTAAGCTTCTTATCTTGTTAGACATCAACCGCCATATGTATCATATAACTATTTTGCATTTCCAAAATAGCGAATTTTAAGGAATAAATAGCGATTCTTTACCATTCCAAATTTGCGATGAGCAAATTGCTAATTGCAAATTACCCATTCATTTCCATGGGCCAGGATGCCCATATGAATGAAGGTGCAATTTGCGATTAGCAATTAGCTCATCGCAAATTAGGAATTTTTCCAAAGGTGCTGGGGTGTCTCAAGAACACCCTGCTGCACCCCTGAAAAATAAATTTGGGGGCATATGGCGCACATAAATTTTAACAACATTCCATTACCTCAAAAACGATTTTCAATTCATAATTTGAAAACACTGCCCACAGGGAAATTACTTAAAATGTCCTTAAGACACATGAAAGTTTTTTTTAAAAGCCTTTGCAAGTTTTTGGGTCACTTTTAACATGGCTATGTAACTCAAACAGTCAAAATCTAAATTTACCAAGCACAGGTGGGAGCATATTTACAAGGAATGTGCTCCACAGGGAAAGGTCTTTTAACTGCTTCAGCGCTACCGCGTTTACCTGCTGTGCGCTGAAGAAGTATAAATGGCTTGTTTGTGACAAAGCCAGCTCGTCATGAGCGCAGGGCAGGTAAAACCCATGACGAGCTGGCTTTGTCATTAGCGTCGAAGGGGTTAATGTAATATGTGAAAAATGACATCAGAGACACTGAAATGCCTTATAAAGAATCATACACCATTATGTCCTTGTCATAAATTTACAAACCATTCCTTTTCCTCAAAAACGATTTTCAAATCATAATTTGAAAACACTGCACATGAGGAAATGACTTAAAATGTCCTTAAGACACATGAAAGTGTTTTTTGATTGCCTTTCCAGCATGGTTGGGTCACTTTTAACATGGCTATGTAACACAAACATTTAAAATCTAAATTTGCCATGCACAGGTGGGACCATATTTACAAGCAATTTGCGCCACAGAGAAAGGTCTTACATTAAAATGGGAAAAATAACATCAGGGACAGTCAATTGCCTTATAAAGAAGCATACACCATTATGTCCTTGTCATAAATTTAAAAACAATTCCTTTTCCCCAAAAACGATTTTCAAATCATAATTTCAAAACACTGCACATGGGAAAATTACTTAAAATGTCCTTAAGACACATAAAAGCGTTTTTTGATTGCCTTTGCAGCATGTTTGTATCACTTTTAACATGGCTATGTAACACAAACATTCAAAATCTAAATTTTCAATGCACAGGTGGGAGCATATTTACAAGCATTTTGCGCCACATAATTCATAATTTTCTCCTTGAAGCACACTATTCTCTATCTAAATTAAAGAAATATATTCTCACCTTAGCAAATACTTTGAGTTTGAAAACAGTCTCAGAAACACACCAATTTGTCTTCAGCAGAGCAAAAGGTATGCACTCCAGAGTCTGCAGCTATCAAAAGCACAGAAATGCTGTAATTCTTCACACATATCTCTCATGTCACCCAATCAAAACACTTCCCTCACTTTTTTTCAAATGAAAACCCTTCCCCCCTCTGCCATTTCATGCCTTTTCTGCATGGCAACCACCTCTTGGAAGACTTCTGGTGTTTGCAAGTTCACACAACAATGTTGCAATTGAACTCTGAACTCTCAGTGCACCTGCATATCCACTGCAATCTTTCATTTAATGATTATTTATTGACCACTCAAAATACATCTTTCAAAGAACTCACCCATGCACCCTAACTTTCTGTTTTCAGCAATCAAAATCCACCAATCACTGTTACTGCTTCATGAACACAGAAACTCCACAGTTTTTTTCATTTTAAACTCTCATTTTTTCAACTGCCATTTCATTGCCACACTTCATCTGACTGCAGGAGAACCTCCTCTCACCATGTTTTCTGTCTGGATTGTTGGACATAGTTATATTCACTGGGCTCACAGGTATGCTGAGAACAGAAAATTACCTAACCTCAATTTACAAGATGTGGAAATTAAGTGGTTTGGCCACAGAGGATTAAAATGTCACCAATTGATACCATTGGTGAAAACCTTTATGCATTTGCCCAAACCTGACCTGTTAATTGTGCACTGTGGAGGTAATGATTTGGGCACTTTGACTGGGGTAGGTCTGGAAATGCTTTTAAAGGACACCTTTGAGCAATTGATGGCACTTTTTCCTCAGACTGCCTTGGTATATTCAAATATATGCCAAAGACAGAAATGGAGGTGGTCAAACCAATTTTGTCCATAAATTGAGAAGTCGAGGAAGCATGTAAACAAATCTGTTTCAGCTTACATGAGAGACCATGGAATGGGCTCCCTGTACAACAATAACTTGCGTTACTACATGCAAGATATCTACAGAGGAGATGGAGTTCACTTCTCAGATGAGGGCAACAGAATTTTCGCTCTGAATTTAAGAATGTGCATTGGTACCTACTTATAAGTACCTAAATGTACCATAAACCCAAAAGCTCTTCTCAGAGCTACCCTACATCTGATCACTCACAATTGTTATTTTTCCTCTAACTTTTTTCACTAATTTTCAACAAAGTACGCTTCCTGGGACGCTACCCGGTACGCGAACCGGGAGCTAACCTCGCGAAATTTTTAAAAAAAATGTTTTTTTTTCGCACATATAAGCCTCCTCAGCCACCCTCACAAAACCTAGGGGGTCAAGATAAGTCTACCGTGCCCCCTTCTACCCATTCTGAACATTATTTGCCCTCCATTTTGTATCTTAATTCGACCGAAACACAAAATGGTGGACTCCCGTAACGCTTAAGGTTCGCGAACCGGGGCGCTTAACGGTTCGCATACCGGGTCGCTCCCTGGGAAGCGCACCATCAAAAAAGGTGGGAAAGTAGTTCACAGAAAAGCCACTGGAGACAATTTCACCAAATATAGATTAGCTCATACTACATACCAATCCCTACCATTATCACAAATTTGATTGGAATTCCATTTAGCCATTTAGCCTGTAGACCTCTCTAAATACCCTGAGGTAAATTACTTCACAAAACACATCTGAAGTGTTGGAATTGACAACCAATTAATATGTTACTTTCATTTTCTACTTTTTTTACCTGACATTTCATTGGTTATATACCTGAATATATATAAAGGAAGAGAAGAAAACACAGCCATTTTGACTACTACTTCTTGGTGTACATTTCAATAGTATTTTCACTAATTCCTTCAACTTCTTTCTAAAGGTAAGTTTTTATTTTTAAAACTGAAGTATATTGTGCACTATAAGTTAATATGGTAAACTTTTTCTGATAGTTATATACTATCCCTCTGTAGTAGTTATAGATTTAGATAGACTTCTCTGTTATAGTTATGGATGGAGTTCGGCTTCTCTTGTATAATTATGAATTTACTTACGTTATATCACATACACTTTTTTATATTCCTACTTCCACTCTGATACTATACACTGCCCAAAGATAAATTCACTGATAAAAACTGCCTATCTAAAATTAATCCCAACAGTGCCCTATCTCTACTAATATATATTTTTTTAATCTAAATTTCAGGCAAAATGGAAGGCGAACAGAAAGTTGAATTTTAAATTGTCCTGCAAGAGAGCAGCCAAGAAATCATTGATGAAAATGATATTGAATTTTTCGATGAAACTTGGGACAAAGAACTACTGCAATGTGTACAAGCAGTAGATAACCTCCTTGAAAATGAGGACATTTTACACCCTCAGAGACTACAATGTATATTCAATGATAATTATGAAATTTCTGACAATGAAATGTTAGAAAGTTTAATAAATTATGAAACACAATCACAATTAAAAAAATGCTTAAAAAATTAAAGAAAATAAAAAATAATCAACAAAACCAACAATCAATTAACATACAGCATTTAAAAAGTCTATCATTCATTTTTCATTGCAGTACGCTGCCCAGAACGCTTCCCGGTTCGCGGACCGGGCGCTACCCACGCAAAAAAACAAAAAAAAAAATATTTTTTTTTGCCCCGCGGGGCCCTTTTAAAGCCTCCACATTAAACCTAGGGGGTCAGGGAGGATCTACTATGCCCCCTTATGGTTATTTCCCCCTTTGTTTTGGCCTCCTCTTGTCTCTCAATCCTACCGAGAGACAAGATGGCGGCCGCTCCGGACTGTTTAGAATGTTGACAGACACCGGAGAACCAATCAGCTTCGATACGCGAAGTTCCGGTACGCTTAAGGTCCGCGGACCGGAGCGCTGCCCAGAGCGCGCTTACAGATATATATCTTTTTTTAAACGTTAATTTCTCAAAATCCACTGGAGCACATATATTGAGACCTACAAAAGGCACATCGGGCTACCAGTCCCTACAATTTTGCCAAGTTTCATGCAAATCCATTCAGCCGTTCGGGCTAAAAGTGAGGCCAACCGCCCTATGGAAAACTCAATGTTAAAAACACGTTTTGGGACCCCCTTTTTTCTCGACCCCCCCTTGACGAACCCCCCCCAAATTTCCAGGGGCTGCTCAGAAACAAAATGTTCCATTTTCCAGAAAATTTCAGCCAATTCCGTCCACAAACGCCAAAGTTATTAGACATAGAATTTTCAAAAATCCCATAGAGAAAAAATCCTAACTATATATACCTACTGGCGACCGCCAGTAGGTAATATATATATATATATATATATATATATATATATATATATATATATATGAAGCCAATCCTGTTACTCTGCCAAAAAGGCGCTGACACCATGGAAATATGACACTAGAATTTATTCCACTAGAAGGCCCTGACGTGTTTCGGCAGTTGAACTGCCTTGCTCACAACGTCATATTTACAACAAGGGGTGGTGAGGGACAGAGTCTCTGAATTAAGCAGAATACTCTCACCCAGTCAAGAGATCAGGGCTAGATCCAACACCGTTTTTTAGCTCATTGCACCATCCCAGTTTCAGAACCTGGCTGTATGCAAATTAGTCTGTCCCTGGCCCAGTGCATCATGGGAACAGGGCAGACCAGACTACAAACGCCAATTCTTACACTGGGAAGGAAACAAGCTTCCGGGGACCGGTTTCTGGCATTACAGCCGTCTTCGGCCCGGCTTGCTTGAATCCTGATGGTGCAATGAGCAAGGGACTCATGTCTGAGTATGCCCTTCCACGCTTAGGGTGGCCAAAAATATTTACAACAAGGGGTGGTGAGGGACAGAGTCTCTGAATTAAGCAGAATACTCTCACCCAGTCAAGAGATCAGGGCTAGATCCAACACCGTTTTTTAGCTCATTGCACCATCCCAGTTTCAGAACCTGGCTGTATGCAAATTAGTCTGTCCCTGGCCCAGTGCATCATGGGAACAGGGCAGACCAGACTACAAAAGCCAGTTCTTACACTGGGAAGGAAACAAGCTTCCGGGGACCGGTTTCTGGCATTACAGCCGTCTTCGGCCCGGCTTGCTTGAATCCTGATGGTGCAATGAGCAAGGGACTCATGTCTGAGTATGCCCTTCCACGCTTAGGGTGGACAAAAATATTTACAACAAGGGGTGGTGAGGGACAGAGTCTCTGAATTAAGCAGAATACTCTCACCCAGTCAAGAGATCAGGGCTAGATCCAACACCGTTTTTTAGCTCATTGCACCATCCCAGTTTCAGAACCTGGCTGTATGCAAATTAATCTGTCCCTGGCCCAGTGCATCATGGGAACAGGGCAGACCAGACTACAAAAGCCAATTCTAACACTGGGAAGGAAACAAGCTTCCGGGGACCGGTTTCTGGCATTACAGCCGTCTTCGGCCCGGCTTGCTTGAATCCTGATGGTGCAATGAGCAAGGGACTCATGTCTGAGTATGCCCTTCCACGCTTAGGGTGGACACAAATATTTAGTCTGGTCTGCCCTGTTCCCATGATGCACTGGGCCAGGGACAGACTAATTTGCATACAGCCAGGTTCTGAAACTGGGATGGTGCAATGAGCTAAAAAACGGTGTTGGATCTAGCCCTGATCTCTTGACTGGCTGAGAGTACTCTGCTTAATTCAGAGACTCTGTCCATCACCACCCCTTGTTGTAAATAATCCCAGTGTAAGAATTGGCTTTTGTAGTCTGGTCTGCCCTCTTCCCATGATGTACTGGGCCAGGGACAGACTAATTTGCATACAGCCAGGTTCTGAAACTGGGATGGTGCAATGAGCTAAAAAACGGTGTTGGATCTAGCCCTGATCTCTTGACTGGGTGAGAGTACTCTGCTTAATTCAGAGACTCTGTCCGTCACCACCCCTTGTTGTAAATAAATTGCTCACAACGTCAGGCGTCATTAAGGTAGGTCATTAAATGCATCTTCATCTTTCATGGTTGTCACAGCAACTGAGAGTCATCGGAGACACAAACTTTAGAGAAAAAGGGTGCAAAGGACAAACAATATAAAAAATAACATGTTTTAAATTAACATAAATTAATAGTATAAAAGACTTACATCAGTCTAATACTAATAATATACACAAGTGATGGTACTCGTAATGTAGGCTGGTATTTGCTGTGATCTAGAAGGTATTGAGCCTAATGAACAACACAGGAGACAGACTATACCAGTAGCAGTGAGGAATAGTCTGTGTTTATACTATAGACAACTCGCCAAATTAAACCACATTACCTCACTGATGTGTAAGATGTGACTGAAAACAATTGCTACACTTTTGTAGACCAGATTGCAGCATTTGAAGTAAAGACGGGGTAACAGTGATACATATCCTCATTTGGTGCCCAGATAATGCACAGAATACAGCCCCAGTGGACCATTTTAAATTATGCAAATCAAAAAAAGCAAAGTCATACAGTCTATGTATTTTCTAACCAATTGTACCCCTTGTCTATGGACAATACATTAGAACCAGCTGAGCCAACAAAACATATACCATGTGGTGATGAACCCTATTAATACACAAAAGACTGTACAAAATCCTAAAAAGTGGAATGAAACCAACAACACCCAAGGTTTGAGAGAGGAGAGGAGCTAAAGGTGAACAGATAACGCTTCATCGGAGTTCAACCCATGTGGGATTTCAGAGTCCAATAGGCGTATGTACCTAGATTCTAGCCTCCTTAGTAACAACTGTCTATTCCCACCCCTCGGGTTCTTAGGGACAGTAATGATTTCAAAGTAGAATAAATCCTTTGTATTATCTCCATGGCATAGGTTGATGTGTCTGGCTACAAGGTAACTTCGATCATCATTGGCATTGGCAATCGCCCTTAGATGTTGCAAGATCCTGACATGTACAGGGTGTATAGTTCTCCCTAGGTACCTTTTGTTACAAGTGCATTCTAAAACATAGACTGCAAAATCGCTTTTATAATTGAAATTATCTCTGATTTCAAAAAGTGTATGTCTGAGAGGTGTTTGTACGAGTTTCATATTGGATCCATGTCGACAAGCTTTACATTTAAAGCACTTTTGAACACCCTTGCAACTCTTAGCCAACCTGTGCCTTTCTTAACCTGTGGTGAGTTGAGTACTAGCTTATTTCGCATTGATTTGGCTCTCCTGAATGATATGAGAGGGACTTTGGAGATATTGAGGCCAATGAGGGGATCACTTTTGACAATATGTCAATTTTTATAGAGGATGTCGCAAAGTTTGACGTGGTATGCAGAATAGCCTGTAATGAGACGTGGTGTACTTGGGTGTGTGGTTTTCTTCATGTTCTCACTTTGGCTGAGCAGCATATCTTCTATCTTGATATTTCTAGTTGTGGCATGAGCTATTTTATAATAAGAGGCATTTATAAAGTGTGAGGCTACCACCAATGTTGGTGTCTCTGCGCTAAATGCAGGAAACCAGAGAGGAATGAGGGATGGCAGCTACAGGAGGCTAAAAAAACAAGTTTTAGTGCCTCCCTAAATGCCAGTTCATACTCAATCAATTTGAAGGTGGTTATGGCAAGGCGTTCGTTAGTGAGGCCATTCTAACCGAGAAAGCTTGGCCGCCCATCCTGGCCATGGAAAATCGGGAGATTCCAAGCAATTTCAGGTGATTGGATCTCAGAACCCTGTTTTGATGATAATTTTGCAGCCTTACTTTGAGGTAATGCAGGGACTGATCTCTAGAGGCTCTGAAGGCAAAGGTAAGTGCCTTAAATTCAATCGTCCTTTTGACCGGTAGCCAGTAAAGGCTCCGCAAATGAGGGGATATATGGTGGCGAAATGGCACTTTCCTTAGAAGTAGGGCCACAGAATTTTGAACAGTTTGCAACTGGTGGAACAAATAAGCAGGAAGTCCAATGTATGAGCTATTGCCATAGTCCAGCTGTGATGTGACCAATGCATGGACCCGGTATTTGTAAGCGAGTGCACAGCCTGGTGAGTTATAAGTTTGTGGAGGGTTGATATAGCTTCTTTTTTTTTTAAATCTCTTTATTAAACAAAATAAGCAATCCACGTTTGCACATAGAAAACTCAAATAGGCCTCCAACAGGCCACATGTGTAGCATTGTACAATAAACCAACAAACGCGCAAAGGGATCATGGTAGGTGAGCATATCGTATTACATTTTTCATTTCGGTTGTCAGTGACATCATAAACATAGCAATATGTGAAATGAAATGAACAAAAAGAAACTAAACGCAGAAGACAAATCAAAACCGTGAGTACGTGAGGACACAGGAGCAGGACAATTAGCACAATCACTTCGTCATGTTCAGGCTCATAATCAAGAATATGCAAGCAACAATACAAGCAGCCGCAGTCCGGGCCACAGCAGGTAGTACTAAAGGAGGAAGGCGGTGCCAGCCTAATGATAGACACAAAGCAGGTCGGGACCCCCAGCACACAGGTTATTCCCAATCACCCCATTATCCACCCCCGGTCGTGCGGTCTGAAGGTAGCAACTTAAAAGGACAGCGGAGCGTATGGGCACAACACCCTCCCACAGACCACCCTAGCCCACACCCTCAGGCACAATGGAGCCAATCGCCCGGGTTTGAGCTTCCTGAGTAAGTTTCGCGACATATGAGCGAGGCTTGATATAGTTGGTAGGTGCTCCTATGGTATTGTCTCCTGTCCATGTGACGATATATGACTGGTAGACCTAAGATGTGCTTCTAATTGATAATTAGTTGCATCCCATAGGGCACACTGATAAATGAAATCCTTCTTCAAATTCAAACAATAAAGTTCATTCGAGAACGTTTTAGTTGATTCTTTGCATTTTATTCCATTGATTTAGAAATGGATGTCATTTCTTCATTCATATTTGAAAATAAATTCACATTCTCAATATTGGCTCCAATGCATTTCGGGCCAGTGCCCTTCATCTGGGAGCATATCTATAATTGAATTAACATAGCTGATGATTAATACATAAGGTCATCACAAACCTAAACATTAACATATTGATGATATTCATGCGAAAACGATGTCATGCTTCGTGAACAAAGTGTCAAAAGTGATGTGCACAACGTAAAGTGAAAAGCGTGGTTTAACTCTGTGAGCAGTTATCCCACATGGTAAGGAAAAAAAGGCTTACTGGATCGCTTTTTCGTAATGGCTTCTAACTTGGTAATGGTGATGTCTGTAATATAAACATCAGTTCAGTTTTGTCTTGTAAATGGCAAAATACAGTGGGTTTTGTCGAAGCTAAACGGTACTTACAGAAAGATAGGCGTGTAGCGTGAAATCGGTTCGGGCTTGCGTCACGGCTGTAGCCAGAGGTTCCTGGTAGTTTGTATATATGGGCGCCCATAGATGGTTAGCGCGTCACATGAATACGATCATGTGACGTGCCCAAGTTTAATGTCGAGGTGGAGAGCGGGCTAACGCTGTAGACCGAAAGTGGGTACACGGAAGCTATGTGGTAGTCATGGCGACAAAAGGATAAAGTTAAAAGACTACGGGGGTGTGAGTGATAAAAATACAGTTAGCATGGTTATGGTGATAACGAAAATATAAAAAGTGAAAACAGGTAATAAGGTGTGATGTAAATGGTCTAGTAAAACTTTGATGGTATGGTATGTGATGATGTGTCCACACGAGAACACATAATGGCAGAACATAAGGTCCCTTGGGACTGGTAAATTATTACAGATAACATGAAAATTCTATTCAATCATTCAGTCCATTCGTTTTGATAGCATTCAATTTATAAATCCAGTAGTTTCCACGGCAAAGTAAATACTTGTTGTTGTCTCTGCCCTCAATTTTCTGTATGACTTCCAATGCCATATATTTTAATTGTGATATATTGTGATTTTTCTCAATAAAGTGTGCTGCCACTGATGATTTTAAATTGCATGTCCTAATATTTGATTTGTGTTCATTGAGGCGTGTTTTGAGTTTGCGTTCCGTCTTGCCTACGTAAACTTTCCCACAAGGACATTTGAGTAGGTAAATGACATTTGTGGTGTCACATGTGGCTGTGACATTTAAACGGATGTCATTTCCTCGCATTGGGTGCATAACCTTGGTACCCGGAATTATGTTGTGGCAATTGTTGCAATTTGCACAAGGTCTGGTACCTTTAGGTTTGGTATCTGGTTGATTTGTGGTTTTCGGAATTTCTCCTATGTTTTCGCCTCTTGTATAGGCGAATATAGGGTTGTGATCAAAAATACCATTAAATTCTTGTTCCAAGTTTAGAATCGGCCAGTGTCTCTGGATTATCTTTTTGTAGTCTAGGCTGACATTTAAAAACTTTGAAACAATCACTGTCCTTTTGTTAAGACATTTTTGGGTGGATTTTAGTAAGGAACTATCAAGCATTCTTACCGAATTATCTAAAGAAATAGCTGAAACAACGGAGGAATTAACTAAATGCATGAGTTCGGAAGAATGGGACGCGTTTCTGAATGACCTAAACCGGCAACTGGACAAACACACCAATGATATAAATGAGCAAAAAATTAGAAAATCCCGCCGTGATACATTAGATTACAAATTAGGGGATGTTTACACCTGGGCGGAGGTATATGCCCAAAGACGAAGAAATCGCCCGTATACTCAGAATACCAACACCTCTTCAACTGATAGTGACACTTCCAATAGACCACGCAGGAGAAGTCATCGACCAGAAGTGAGACTGCAAGATCTTTCCACCAGCGGTACTCCACAAACGGAGAAAGACCAAACAACAGGAGCGGGTTTTTTAGAACAGGGTTCCGACAAAGACAACCCAGGAGGAGCAAGAGGAAGAGAACATCCACAAACCAGAAGCGTGACCCTACCGAAGAAGGACAAGAAGAAAACAATCCCAAAAGACAACTGATTATTAACATCTCTGATCACAGATTCAAAAAGCATGAGGTCAAATTATTACAAAGAGGTACCTCTTTTGTACCGGCAAGCAAAACCGACCAACTGGAGTTAGAAGTCAGCACATTCAAATTATTAAGAAAATTGAGACTCCGAAATTTCTTAAAAAACATACTACCACCGCAACCAACCACACAACCGGACCAACTATGGGGCTTAAAAACGACTAGCACCTATCAGGCTCCGGTGAGCCACAAAACGTTGAATCTTTTTGAGAAACTAGTCAGACAAGATATATCCCGAATAAATTACAAAAAAATTACATACAAAAACATCACGCAAAAGGACAGAGATACTTTGAAAACCATTGCAAATAACAAAGCAATCAAATGCGTCAATGCAGATAAGGGAGGAGCACTGGTTGTTATGAACACCTCCATGTACAATCAAAAATTGAGAGATCACATCTCGGATGATACATCATACATGAAATTACAAGAAAATCTGACCCAACAATTTTCCATCATCCTAAAAAACATTGTGGAAAAAGCATGTCAAGAAGGAACAATTAAAGAGAAGACTAAATCGTTCTTGTTGAAACAACACCACAGGAGTCCATCAATATACATAGCTCCAAAAATCCACAAAAACCCAACGGCCGATAGTATCCACACGAGGCAGCATCAATGAGCCAGTTGGACAATTCCTAGATAAATATCTCAAACCTGTGGTCAAGTCTATGAAGAGCTACATCAAGGACACAACAGATTTCTTGTTAAAATTACAAGACATTCAGATTGAACAAAATGAATCCTTATTACTGTGTACAGCAGCCGTTAAATCCCTCTACACGTCTATCCCTCATCAAGAGGGCATTGAAGCCATGGAGCAGGCCATTTTAAAATTGAACCTTGAACAACCAATGCAACTATTTCTAATGGAATTAGTATATTTCACCTTATATCAGAGTTATTTCAAACATCAAAATGAGTGGTACCTCCAACTCGTAGGCACATCAATGGGCAATTGCGCAGCTCCAGTCTACCCATACCTTTTCATGAATGAATATGAAGAAAAGAACATCTTGGCAACCCCCCAGTGGAGTAACAATATAAAAATGTACGTCAGATATATCGATGATTTATTCATCATTTGGAGAAACAGCAAGGAGAGCTTAGAACAAGCTCTAACGACCTTAAATTCCATTGATCAATGCATTCAATTAACTTTGGAAATCAATCCAGAAACCATCACTTTTTTGGACATGTCAATAAAACTACACTCAGAACATATTTCCACTGACATCTATCGCAAGCCAACAGATCGCAACAATATATTACATTATTCCAGCTTTCACCAAGGATCGTTAAAACAACATCTTCCCAAATCACAAATGGTGAGAGTCAAACGCATAACCTCGGATCCCACGAAAGCAATTGAACGCATCAACGAAATGGGTACTAGGTTTCATGAAAGAGGATACCCACAACATATTGTGGAAGCAGCCAAAACACAGACACAAGCTTTAAACCATAGTACCTTACTAAAATCCACCCAAAAATGTCTTAACAAAAGGACTGTGATTGTTTCAAAGTTTTCAAATGTCAGCCTAGACTACAAAAAGATAATCCAGAGACACTGGACGATTCTAAACTTGGAATAAGAATTTAATGGTATTTTTGATCACAACCCTATATTCGCCTATACAAGAGGCAAAAACATTGGAGAAATTCTCAAAACCACAGATCGACCAGAAACCAAACCTAAAGGTACCAAACCTTGTGCAAATTGCAACAATTGCCACAACATAATTCCGGGTACCAAGGTTATGCACCCAATGCGAGGAAATGAAATCCGTTTAAATGTCACAGCCACATGTGACACCACAAATGTCATTTACCTACTCAAATGTCCTTGTGGGAAAGTTTACGTAGGCAAGACGGAATGCAAACTCAAAACACGCCTCAATGAACACAAATAACATATTAGGACATGCAATTTAAAATCATCAGTGGCAGTGCACTTTATTGAGAAAAATCACAATATATCACAATTAAAATTTATGGCATTGGAAGTCATACAGAAAATTGAGGACAGAGACAACAACAAGTATTTACCTTGCTGTGAAAACTACTGGATTCATAAATTGAATGCTATCAAACCAAATGGACTGAATGATCAAATAGAATTTTCCTGTTATCTGTAATAATTTACCAGTCCCAAGGGACCTTATGTTCTGCCATAATTTGTTCTCGTGTGGACACATCATCACATACCATACCATCAAATTTTTACTAGACCATTGACATCACACCTTATTACCTCTTTTCACTTTTTATATTTTCGTTATCACCATAACCATGCTAACTGTATTTTTATCACTCACACCCCCGTAGTCTTTTAACTTTATCCTTTTGTCGCCATGACTACCACATAGCTTCTGTGTACCCACTACCGGTATCCAGTGTTAGCCCGCTCTTTACCTCGACATTAAACTTGGGCGCGTCACATGATCGTATTCACATGACGCGCTAACCACCTATGGGCGCCCATATATACAAATTACCAGGAAGATCCGGCTACAGCCGTGACTCGAGCCTGAACCAATTTCATGCTACACGCCTATCTTTCTGTAAGTACCATTTAGCTTCGACAAAACCCACTGTATTTCGCCATTTACAAGACAAAGCTGAACTGATGTTTATATTACAGACATCACCATTACCAAGTTAGAAGCCATTACGAAAAAGCGATCCAGTAAGCCTTTTTTTCCTTACCATGTGGGATGACTGCTCACAGAGTTAAACCACGCTTTTCACTTTACGTTGTGCACATCACATTTGACACTTTGTTCCCGAAGCATAACATCGTTTTCGCATGAATATCGTCAATATGTTAATGTTTAGGTTTGTGATGACCTTATGTATTAATCATCAGCTATGTTAATTCAATTATAGATATGCTCCCAGATGAAGGGCACTGGCCCGAAATGCATTGGAGCCAATATTGAGAATGTGAATTTATTTTCAAATATGAATGAAGAAATGACATCAATTTCTAAATCAATGCAATAAAATGCAAAGAATCTACTAAAACGTTCTTGAATGAACTTTATTGTTTGAAATTGAAGAAGTATTTCATTTATCATTGTGCCCTCTGGGATGCAACTAATTTTCAACTAGAAGCACATCTTAGGTCTACCAATGCATGGACCACTGTATTCCAGTAGTCCATAGGGAGGAGATATAGGAATCTCCTTAACGCTCTCAGCTTCCAGATCCAGAATGAGAAGACCTGGCAGATCTGGGTCTTGCAGGATAGGTTGCAGTTAAATTTGAACCCCAGGTTTCTAGCTGAAGCTACTGGAATTGATGGAAGATACAACTCACCCGGCCACCAGAGCTCCGGAAACAGGAGGGAAGATTGATTAAAAAATAAAAACATGTTTTCTCAGTGTTCATTTTCAGGCAGCTTTCCATCACCCAGGCTGCGATATTAGGGAACTTCATATATATATATATATATGTCATATATATATTACCTACTGGCGGTTGCCAGTAGGTAGTTATAGTTAGGACCTAGTTACCATAGGAACATCGCTACATTATATTCCCAATAAGTTTGGCGCCTATTGACGAATCTTCGGTACGCTCCTATCTTGAACGTTTCGGGGTGATTTGGGAAGCGGGGCCGAGAAAAAAGGGGGGTATCAAAACGTGTTTTCTCCATGCAATTTTCCATAGGAAACTTTAGACACAGCTAAAGCCCAAACTGCTGAATGGAATTAGCCCTTGGTTTAAAAAAGCCCTTTTCATTAAATGGTGTAAAACCGTTCAGTAGTTTTTTAAATATTAATTGAAAAATAAATATATATATCTGGGCAGGGCCTTACCACACATCTCATCATGAGATCTGATTGGCTGTCAGCACTTCATCCAAAAAGTGTTGGCAGCCATCTTGGGACGAATATACATGATAGCACCTCATTAAAAAGCATTGCAGTTAATAGAAGGTTTTCAGACTTTAGTTACATTATAAATCATTTGTTGATGGTACTATACTCATTTTAGGAATTGTGGTGTGTTCTACTGTGATTTTACCATGTGAAAATGCCTTCTGCTGGGATATCATGAATCATGTTTGAGAGAAAACTATGTTCTCATGCTTTTACCACAGAGGTTTGGAAGGTGATCTATAAGCTAGACTGAGAGCATATTATCGTTCTCAGTCACGTGACCATGAAGTCTAACATTCTCAGTAAAACATGTACATTCAACAAGGGCAGAGACTGTCAGTTGATTACTTTGTGTTCTACTGCAGCTTCCTATAGTGTTCTAAAGAACAACTATAGCGCTAACAGTCCTACTTATGACAAACGTATTGCACACCTTAAGCCATCTTGATTGGAATAAAGTGGTAACTCTTAAATCATTGAATTTAAAAAGGAACAAAATGAGGAGGTTCATTTTGCCATAGAAAATATGATTAGTGCTGCAGAAAGAAAAATTAGGGCACATTTTGAGTGACTTCTCAAATCCTCTTCTATTTCATTAAATAATTCTGACATGCAGACTGAAACATGTACTTTGAATACCAGCAGAAGACTTCCCTGGTGAGCAGTAGCTTTACTACAGTGATCTAATGAGCAACTAGAGTCTTTACATTCAGAATGTATGGCAAATGTGTGACATATCAGAATAGTTTCTTGATGGAATCATAGTAAAAAACTGAAAGCATTTCCTACTGAGGAGACTGCAGTAAGTGAGGAAATTAGCAAACTTCATAACAAACAAATCTCCCAAGATGGCCACCAGTGCCAAACGAGCCCAAATATAGCACAAATATCACCCAGATGTAGCCCAATGACAGATGTATGCAAAACACATTTTATTTTTTGTGTTTTTGCAGTCTTATATAGTGCAGACTTGTCAGGTATTGGAGTGTTTTACATGAGCATTGGTTACATCACACAAGAACAAATTTGTTTTGGTTTTAGACATCGGGAGATTAAGTGATTTGACCAGAATCACAGAATGTTGAGCTGAAGCAGAAACTCCAACCTGGTTCACCAGTTGGAAAGTCTGCAGCCCTGGAAGTAACACCACATCCTCTCCTCTAAGTGCAACATGTAATCAAGTGGTCAACTGGATAAAAAAACATAAAGATGACAAATAATTTAAAAGTGCTTTGTCGCTATTTGAAAATTCACAAAATATGTTCTCATTTTAGTTTTTTAGAGCACTAACCATAATTTTGGGTATACACCCGTTACGACGCAACTTTTACTCCGCACTACCATTACAACGCGGGCATTACAACGCATGACATTACAACGCATTGCGCTGGGGGGCGCTCTAGGATAAGAGGTAAGTTTAATTTACTATCCAACACCTTCCCTAGGGTCCACGGGGACTGGAGTTAGAATAGTAAATTATACTTACCACTATCCAGCACCCCAAAGCGCTATGCGTTGTAACGGTATTCGTTGTAAATACCGCGTTGTAATGGTATGCGGAGTAAAAGTATGCGTTGTAACGTCATACATCCATAATTTTGATGCAAATAAGACCCTCTCATATATGTAATTTCTAAAGGAAATGCTCTAGGTATTACAGTTTTGATTACATCAAGATGACATCAGGCGTTCCACACTTTTGTAATAAATATAGCATGTTAGCAATCTAGTTGTTCATTAGGATACTGTTGAGAGGCAGAGGTCAGGGGCACCGACTCTGAAAATTGAAGGCAGGTAGAGGGTGCAGAGGCAACAATTTGACCACACTGGGCAGGCAGGAATGGCAGTGGCAGCACCACAGACTATGGAGGGCAGTAGAAAGGGGGGCAGGGGCAACAACCCAACAATAGAGGACTGGCAAGAGAGGCTGTGGCAATGTAATAGACCATTGTAGGCAGAAGGAAGAGGCAGTGGTAGTACAACCATACATGACAACAGCCAGGAAATGTCCAATGTTTTTAAGCCCAAATGGGCTTTATTTGATCTGTCTCCTGTCTACAATATCCACTTTTTCAATGTAAGTCAAAGGAGAAAATCAATACCCCATTTTTTTTCAAACTGTCCCTCTTACCAAGTTCAAAATATTAGCAAGTATGATACATTGGATCATGAAAGGAAGAAGGAATTGGGGTAGGGACATGGACTCGGATAACAGAGGACAGGAGGGGCATGGAGAGGTGCACCAAACTGACCCTACAGGGCAGGCATCAGGGTTTGCAGCAGCACAATACACCACTGAGGGCATGCGGGGCAGGAGTGCAGCACAGCAATTCATAGAAAGCAATAGGAAGGGGACAGGACCATGCACATGGACAACAGAGAACAGAGGGAAAGAGGCAATGGTAGCTAGCTGACCATAATGGACAGAAAGGAGCGAAAGCTGCAGTATAACGAACCATAAAGGGCAGGAGGGACGGATCAGGGGCATTACAAAGGAACAGACAAGCAAGTAGGGAGGGAATAGGTGTCTGCACATGGAAACAGAGGGCTGATGGCAAGGGGGCAGGGCAGGAGCAGCAAGATGCCCATGGAGGTCAGGCAGGATGGGCACTCGAACCAAGACACACCATGGAGAGCAACAGTGAGACTATAATGGCATACACACAGACCATGGAAGCAAGGTGGGAGGGGGTCAGGGGCAGCTAGCTGACCACACATGGAAGGTGGGAGGGTTAGTGGCAGCACAATGGCTTTGATGGGCAAGAAGGAGGGTGCATGGGCATGCACAAAGGACCATGGAAGATAGAAGGGAGGGTGAGGTCCTGGGCACAGATGAGAGAGTTCAGGGGAAGGGGCCTTACAACAGACCATGCTGGGCAGGAAGGAGGAGCAGTTGCAGCACAACATACCAGGGAGGGCAGAAGCATGAGGCGGTAAAATGGACCATGGGGGGACAGGAGGAAGGGGATAGAGGCATGGAATGTGGACAGGCAGGGTGGAGGTGGCAGGGAGAGGTTACAGTCATCTGACAATGCTAGGCAGGTGGGAGGGGAGTGGCAGCTCAACAGAACAGTCAGAGTAGATAGGAGTGGTAGGTCCATAGAACATGGTGGGCAAAAAGGATGGAGCAGGGGCATGCACACAGACATCTGAGGGCAGGGGGAAGGAGAATAGGGGCAGCAAGCTAAGAACAGAGCCAAGCAGGAGGTCAATGATTGGGCATAGAATTGGGCAATGGAGGGCAGGAGGTGTGGACTGGTACATTATGCTAAATGGAGGGCAGTGGCAGCACATCAGACCATGCATGGCAAGAGGGAGGAGGCTAGTCCGTTGATTCAGACAACAGAGGATAAGGAGGAGGTGGATGGGGCAGCAAGCTAACTGTTCAGAGAAGGTGGGCAGACCAGTGGCAGAACAACGGTAGAACAACGGCCACACAGGGCTGTAGTAAGGGAGCAGGGACATGGACTTGGACAATGAATGGCTAAGAGAGGGAAGGCAGGAGCAGCAAGCTTGGGTGGGGCAGCACAATGCCAGGCCCTGCTCCCAACCACCACCATCCATTGTGATATGCATCTTACTTAACGTTAAAAAAACAAATATTACAGGGACGTTATAGTTAGACTCAGATTTCACTCATACACAACCAATGAAATTCAGCAGTTATAGTTACCTGAGCTAACTATAACTTACGCCCCCGTAATGTACTGCTAATGACCTCAGACATTACATAATTCATGACATGGTCAGTTACATCACTCATGACATAACTCATGACATCTCAAATGAGCTGTGAATGGAATGGAACTATACTCGCTAGAACTTTATTTAGGGATAGTGTGTGTATATTAACACCCCTTTTTTTTCTTTTCATTCATATAAGAACCATTATAATATGCAACATGCCCAGATTATTATGGTCGATAGCCTTTAACTTTAAAGTAATGTGTAGTCCATTGTTTATGATGATGTTTGCAATCCTATGTATGTTTATTATGAATAAGTCACGTTGACGTACATACAGGTATGGCGGTCACTGGGCAAGATATGCTGAAATTACATTGTGTGCATATTAACACTTGTTTTCTTTTCTTTATTGTATAAATTCCTGAATTTTTACATCGTGACCAGCCAATATGGCTGCCAGATTTTTGGATTAATGTAATATGTAGTCATTTGTTAATGTTGACAACTTTAGGCATTTGTACATTTAAATAAGGATGCTACAATGACGTCTTGTATCGTTATCAAGGTTTGGACGAGCCGAAATGTGTGGATCACGTCCTTTGCAGATTAAATACTTCCAAACTACAACCTGAGTGCTCATTCCTTCCTTGTAAGAGTGATAGGAAATTAAATACATATATATATAATTAACTGAAAAACCACAAGTTTCAGGGACATTATAGTTAGAAATTAACTTTTAAAAAACCTCAGAAATTCACTGAAAAAACTAAAGGTTTCATGGACGTCATAGTTAGTTGGACATTTGACTCGTACAAAACAAGACAAATTTGTCAGTTATAGTTAGTTATGCTAACTGTACCTCACGCCCCCGCAATGCACTGCTTATGATATCACATATTACATCACTCATGACATGGTCAGTGACATCACTCATGACATCACTGATGACATCTCAAATGACATCACTTATGACATCATCCACGTGATCATCTGATGCACCTCCGCACACCCTAAAATACAGACTACCATTCTCAAAACCATAGACACACCAATACTAGTACAACTACAATATTCTGTGCACTATGCATGCAGATCTCTAACAAGCTACATACTATTGATACGTTCTTCTAAATACCCAGTTAGTACCTATGCAGTCTAGAAATCCTTCTGTCTGTCCCATTCAATTCTCCATTCACCCATCCAGCAATATCTACGTGTCCTATCACTCCACCAATACCTAAGCACTTATACATTCAGCACACACTTTCTTTGCAACACTGATATTACTCCAGTTATTAGTCGTATACTTAAGGAATGGTGTAGTCACTAACACAAGTGCAGGTACAATATATTGTACACTATGCATGAGCACCTCTAACCAGCTACAAACTATTGATATGCTCTTCTAAATACCCAGTTAGGCTCTATGCAGCATACGAATCCTCCTGTCTGTCCCATGCATTTCTCCAGTCACCCATCCAGCACTATCTACTTTTCCTATTACTCCACCAATACCTAAGCACTTATAAATTCACTATACACACTGTTTGTAATACTGTAATTATTCTAGTTACTAGTCATGAAATTATGGAATGGCCTAGCCACTAACACAAGTACAGCTATTATATATTTTATGCACTATCCAGGCAGACTTCCAACTAGCTACATACTATTGATCAATCAATCAATCAATCAATCAAAGCATTTATATAGCACACTACTCACCCGGGGGGTCTCAAGGCGCTAGGGGGGGTCCACTACTGCTCGAACAGCCAGGTCTTGAGCTGCTTCCGGAAGGCGAGGTGGTCCTGGGTCAGGCGGAGGTGGGTCGGGAGGGAGTTCCAGGTCTTGGCGGCGAGGTACGAGAAGGACCTTCCCCCTGTGGTGGCTCTTCGGATGCGGGGGAGGGTGGCGAGGGCGTGGCCGGTCGATCGAAGCTGGCGTTTGGGAGCATAGAAGTTGAGGCGGTTGTTGAGGTATCCTGGGCCTTCGTTGTGTAGGGCTTTGTGTGCGAGGGTGAGGAGGCGGAAGGTGATTCTCTTGTTGACCAGGAGCCAATGCAGGTCTCTCAGATGTCTGGAGATGTGATTGTGACGGGGGATGTCCAGGATGAGTCGGGCTGAGGCGTTCTGGATCCGCTGGAGTCTCCTCTGGAGTTTGGCGGTGGTTCCGGCGTAGAGGGCATTGCCGTAGTCCAGGCGGCTGGTGACGAGGGCCTGGGTGACCGTCTTCCTTGTCTCGGTGGGGATCCACCGGAAGATCTTACGTAGCATGCGCAGGATGTTGAAGCACGACGAGGAGACGGCGTTGACTTGTCCGGTCATGGAGAGGGAGGAGTCCAGGATGAATCCCAGCTTGCGTGCGTGGTCTGTTGGTTTGGGTGCGTTGCCTAGGGCGGAGGGCCACCAGGAGTCGTCCCAGGCAGAGGGTGAAGATCCCAGAATGAGGACTTCCGTCTTGTCCGAGTTCAATTTCAGGCGGCTGTTCTTCATCCATTCGGCTACCTCTTTCATCCCTTTGTGAAGGTTGGCTCTGGCGGTGGCGGGGTCGTTGGTGAGGGAGAGGATCAGCTGGGTGTCGTCGGCATAGGAGATGATGTTGAGGTTGTTCTGGCGTGCGATGGCTGCGAGGGGGCTCATGTAGACGTTGAAGAGGGTTGGGCTGAGCGAGGAGCCTTGAGGACGCCGCAGATGACTTCGGTGGCTTCTGATCTGAACGGGGGGAGGCGGACTCTCTGTGTCCTTCCGGCGAGGAAGGAGATGATCAACTTCAGTGCCTTCTCCTGGATTCCGACGTTGCTGAGGCGCTGCACTAGGGTGTGGTGGCAGACAGTGTCGAAGGCCGCGGAGAGGTCTAGGAGGATGAGGGCCGCTGTTTCTCCATTGTCGAGCAGGGCTCGGATGTCATCGGTCACTGCGATCAGGGCGGTCTCGGTGCTGTGGTTGGCCCGGAAGCCAGACTGCGAGGGGTCGAGGGATCCGTTCGTCTCGAGGAAGGCGGCCAGCTGCTTGTTGACGGTCTTCTCGATGACTTTTGCTGGAAACGGGAGCAGCGAGATGGGGCGGTAATTCTTGAGGTCGGTGGGGTCGGCTGATGGCTTCTTTAGTAGAGCGCTGAGTTCGGCGTGCTTCCAGCTCTCCGGGAAGGTGGCGGTGTCGAAGGAGGTGTTGATGATGTCCCGTAGGTGGGGTGCGATGACAGCGTCGGCCTTGTTGAAGACGTGGTGAGGGCAGGGGTCTGTTGGAGATCCGGAGTGGATGGAGTTCATCGTGCGGACGGTCTCTTCGGTGCTGACCGGGGTCCAGGTGTGGAGGGTGGTGGTGGGGGGCGGTGGTTCGGTCGTGGCGTGCGTCGGTTGAGTGCAGAAGCTGTTGTGTATGTCCGCGATCCTGTTGTGGAAGAAGGAGGCGAGGGAGTTGCAGAGGTCTTGCGAAGGGGTGATGTCGTTGTTTCCGGCGTTGGGGTTGGAGAGCTCTTTAACGATGTTGAAGAGCTCCTTGCTATTGTGTGCGTTATTGTCCAATCGTTCCTTGAATGCAGTTTTCTTGGTGGCGTGGATCAGTTGGTGGGGTTTTCGGGTGGCGAGCTTGAGGGCAGTCATGTTGTCCGGTGTTGGGTCTCTGCGCCAGGTTTTCTCGAGTGCTCTGCAGTTCTTCTTGGAGCTCTTGAGTTCGTCGTTAACCCATGGGGCTTTCTTGCTGCCGGGTCTGCTCGGCGGGGTCTTCCGAGGGGCGAGGTCATCTGCGCAGTCGCTGATCCATTTCGTGAGGTTGGTAGCCGCTTGGCTGGGGTTCGTTGTGCTGCTGGGAGGGTTCTTGCTCAGGGAAGTAGCGAGCTGGTTGGCAGTGATCTTGTTCCAGCTTCTGCGTGCAGCCTGTTGCTGGTGATGGTGGATCGTGGTCCTTCTAAAGCTGAAGTGGACGCAGCTGTGGTCCGTCCAGTGGAGTCCGGTGGCGTGGCTGAAGGCGATGTCCTTGCTGGATGAGAAGACCGGGTCGAGTGTGTGTCCGGCGTAGTGGGTGGGGGTGGTCACCAGTTGCTTGAGTCCGAGGTTGGCGAGGTTGTCCAGCAGGGTGGTGGTGTTGCGGTCTTTGTTGTTCTCCAGATGGAAGTTGAGGTCCCCGAGGAGGATGTAGTCAGCGGAGGGGAGGGCGTGCGGGCTGACGAAGTCGGCGATGTCCTCGCTGAATTGTGTGCGTGGTCCCGGGGGTCTGTAGATGAGGGTGCCTCTGAGGGTGGTTTTGGGGTTGATGTGGATTGATACACTCTTCTAAATACCAGTTAGTACTCATGCAGTGTAAGAATCATCCAGTCTGTCCCAGGCACTTCTTTAAACACTTCACTACCACTATCTACTTATCTTATCACTCCACCAATACGTAAGCACTTACAAATTACGTGTTCACTCTGTTTGCAGCACTGTCACCATTCTAGTTACTAGTGGTATTCTTATAAAATTACCTAGGCACCAACACAAGTACACATAAAATATTCTGTGCATAATCCCTACAAATCCCTAAGCGGATACTGACTAGTGGTCTACTCCATTAAATACTGAAGGAGTACCCATGCAGCGTATGATACCTCCTGTCAGTCTCATGCAATTCTTTAATCACCCATCCAGCACTATGTTCTTATTGTATCAGTCTGCCAATACCTAAGAACTTATGAGGCTGATTTACAAGCACCCTGCACCACCAGTGTGTCCCTTTTTGTAACGTAGTGATGGCGCCAGGCACTCCTTTATATTTGCAAGGAGAGGAAAAGCCACCCTGCATGGTGTTTCCTCTCCTTGTAAATACGACCCCTTCATACACAGAACTTTGCGTTGAAGGGGCGTTCCATATGTGTTGCTGGGGGTGTTCCCACGCAACACCCATAGAACAAGACACATCTCCAGATTTATGAGAAATCGGGAATCTGGAGATGTGTGTGAATATTGCGCCATCCTAGAAATGGTGTAGCAAGGCGCAACTAGGAGAATTGTTTTCATTTCTCCTCATTTTTTCCTCTTTCAATGCATGCTGCATTCCACAGCATACATTGAAAGAGGAAAATGCCTTTACTGATTGTTTTTGTGCAGGAAGGTGTCCCTTCATTGGTTTTGTATGAGTAAAATGTCCAGCTAACTATAACACCACTAAAACTTATAGTTTTTTGAGTGAATTTCAAAGGTTTTTTAAAAACTAATTCCTAACTATATAACTCCTGAAACCTATGGTTTTTTCAGTGAATTTCAAAGGTTTTTTTAAATGCTAATTCCTAACTATATAAGGCCTGAAACCTATGTTTTTTCATAATATTTTACTCCTGGTTAGCCAGCTTATTAAAGCTATTTGAAACTAACATACCAAGCTTCCTGAATGTAGGACCAGCTATTTCATCTCATTTGCAGGACTTATGTTGAATCCAGAGCCACTTGCACAAGACACACGTTTATCAAATTTGATATGTGATCTATATATTTTACATGTGATCAGATGCATTGACAAGAGCAGTAATAGAGTAATACCCCATCGCTATGCTACACCTGGCATCTGGTTGAGGGCCAGTAATACGATATTTGGGGCCCCGGGCAGAATAGAAACCTGACAGGCCTCTATAATTCGCAGAATTTACAACCACAGGATAATGACATCACACGAAGTCATATCAATTGACAATTAATTATCTGGCATCACTGAAGCAACTTTGAAAGAAGTTACTTACATAGTTTGGATAACAGGAATAGGCTAAAAATGTAGGTAATAATCCGAATAAAAAGAGTACAAATAATGTAAAACTTTATTAGGTGAAATACATGACATTAATCGAACTAGGGGGAAAAGCTAGGCATATTTCTCCCCAAACTAATATCATTACTGCAATGTTCGCTGACTGTTTCCAAATTAGTGCATGGGTAAAATTCCACAACAGAATGGTCCCAAAGCTATACAGCAGATCTATTAAGTGACATCGCAAGATTCTCTTTATTCCAATTAGATCGATGGATTAGGCATTTTGGTCTTTAGCAGGCATGGGGGATCAACACAACGAAATATGTGCTTGATGAGGTGAGTGAACTGCAAATGCTGCAGTAAAGAACAGAAAGCACAGATTGCCGTTCATGTTCTGTTCATACACTGTCCTTCAATTCTCATCTCTCACACTCCAGGCTCTTTCCTTTTTTTCTGGGTGTGTCCCCTTCACTCCCACCTCTCTCCTTTCACCATACAGGCTCCTACCTTTTCTCACTGTTTCTGCCTCTCTTACATCTACCTCTCACTTCCATGATTTACACTTCATCCCTCCTGCTGTCTCTTACCTTAATTTGTAAAATATTTAGTGTTGTGCCCAAAGAGCTGCTCACCCTGTGGTCGGTGCCATTAAATATTCAGATTGCGAACACCAAGGCTGCATAATCCTGAATCCACCTCAAGGTTCTTTAATCCACTGATAAACACTGACAACTATTTTATCTCAAAAAGCTGAGCTTACATAAAGAAAAATTGGCTTAAAGAAACAACAATTTGTCATCAGGAGAACAAAAACCTCTCTAAAGTTATACTGAAGCAGTCACTAAGCACACAAGCAGTAAATAAAGCAACAAAACAAGAGGGATGTTAGATCTTAGCCGTTCTTACTTTTTCCCCTGTTGACTATTTTTCTGTCTTTCTCTTTCTTCTTTCCTGTTTGTGTATCTTGCCCTCTCTTGGCTTGGTAAATGCCTAATGCAGAAAAATAAGAGCTGGAGGCCCCCTTCGTTAGCCATAGGCTCAAATTAGTACCGATAGGCTCAAATTAGTCACTGCTCTTACCTTTCACTCAGATTCTGGTCTTCTTTAAATCCAAGTCTATCTCATGTCCGCTGTACACTTCACCTCTCATCTCCCTCCAGCCTCTAGCCTTCTCTTGTTGGGTCTGCCCCTCTTACATATATTTCTCTCTTGCACAGCCTCTTAGGTTTTCATGGAGGTCCTGTCCTCTAACATCATGATCTACCACTCACGATTTCTTCATCCACCACTTAAGTTCTTATGATCCTGCCTCCCCAATATCTGCTTTACAGGAAAGAGTAAACAATTCTCCGCCCTGACAAAACTTAGCCTTCACTCCCCTACTTCCCACACCTCTCTACATCCACCCCCAGCCCACACAGAGTCTACAATATACATATATCAGCTGTTACATACATTAAAATCCAAGAGAATCTGAAATTGTGTTTGGTTTTATGGCTGATACATCCAATCCCAAGTGGTTATTCTTAATTTCATTGGTTTTAACTCATAATTGCACAGTACTGGTGCAGTGTTACAGCATGAAAACATTAATTCTGCATACAGATTTTGCACCACACCAGAAGGCTGCAACTTGTGTTTAGAGATTAAGGGCTAGATGTACGACCCTTTGTAGATGTCGCAAACGGGAAATCGGCCCATTTGCGACCACCAAAAAGGGCTGTGTTATGTACAAACAATATTTTGCGAGTAGGTAACCTATTACGGAATATCAAAATAGGGTTTGCTGTTGGCTATTAGGAAGGGGCTGGCTATGGGCATCCCTTCCTAATAGCGAGTCGCACCAGTATGTACAAATGTTTTGCAACCACAAATGCGGTCTCAAAACAAACACAGTTACCATCTACTACAACTAGGAGGTAAGCCAGTCGCAAACACAAGTGGGTGCACAGGGGACCCTTTCCCCTTTGTGAATGTATGCAGAAATAATTTTTAAGCGGAAGGAATGGTCCCAAAGACCACTGCCTGTCCTTAAAAAATGAAAAGAAAACTTTCAATTTTTTCTTATAAGAACATCTCGTTTTCCTTTTAAGGAAAATAGGCTGCATTTGAAAAGAAAAAAAAGTGTGCTTCATTTAAAAAGCAAACACAGACATGGTGATTTACTGTCCTCAGCAGGCCCAGGCCCGTAATAGGTTACCGACAACCGGCCACCCTTCCTGTGATATGTGAGATTCCTAAGGGGTCACAAATTGCGACCTACCTCATTAATGTTAATGAGGTAGGTCTTTCATGACCCCATTAGGAATCACTAATATTGTCTGAGACACTGTTGAACATTCCATTTTACGAGTCGCAAATTGCGAGTCGCAAAACATCTCAATTTGCAACTCTCAAAATGGAATGGTCGTACATCTGGCCCTAAGTGGAGGTCCCGCTGCATCTTTAATCATTGCACTGAAAGAATATCTGCACATTCAGTGTCACAATTTATTAAATGGACAATGTAACCCCTTTCTGGAATAAGCAAAGTGCATTTTGGTATTACAGAACGGGACAGGATGGCCCATTGACAGCTATGAGTGTCATTCATGCAGGGTCTGCCAGTGCTCAATTTGTAAAAGAATTAGTGCTGATAGAAGCCCATGCATGGTGCTATCAAATATTGGGTGTGCCGACTACCAGGGCTGCCTAACTGTGATTCCTTTATCATACACCACTAGGCACCCCCCAACATTATCTTGTTCGTATAGGTTATTTATCGTCCATGCTTTCTCCCAATGTCGCAGTTTTTAGTCTTTCTCTTTCTTCCACCCATGTATCTTTTTTCTCTTTCTTGCTCTGGGTCAAAGTCTAATAGGGAAACATGTATGCTGCCACGAACAATGAGTGGCGGTAGGCTCCCCCTGCAACTACCGTCTCAAACTAAGCACTGGTTTACGCTTTATAAAAATAAAATCTGCATCAATAATGTAATGTATGTCCGAAAGTGATAGTTTTCTATTTTTCAAATTCCCTATTTTAAGTGATGTACTTTAGTTTTATACCCTGTTTTTATCTCTCTCTCTCTCTCTCTCTCTGTCCTTTTTTATGTAAAACAATAACGTTAAAGTATTGAATGATTCTTTAGGTAATCTTGGAATGCAATTCGCGAAAGTAAATGGATTGTATACAATACATCAAATAAGCTGCTGCAACTAAGAAAAGGATGAAATGTATACTGTGTTTCGTTGTAATTAGTTTCCAGATACCGTAAAACACTTGTCTCGTCAGAGCATACTCAAACGTGATTAATTAATTAGAGCAAGAAACCACTGGAACACAGGACTCCCGCTTCAGAAGTAAGTGGTCTGTCATTAAATCATTTCATTGAAGAAGTGATTCAGATAACTCAAGTCTGAAAATGTGTTTAACACAGATTGTGTTAATAGATGAGATGATGAAGTCAAACTCTGACTTACTGTACGAAAATTAATTTACTGTTTTGTAAAATAAAATGGTACTTTCACATTAGCACAATTTAACATGTATAATCGAGCAGATATTTCTCCTGCACCTCGAGAGCACATTGGGAAGTCAGTAGAAACGTGTGTGGTTTGGTCTTTTTTAATTAAAAAAAAGACAAAGAAATATACAAAAGCGTTTCGAGCAAGTCTGTGGAAATTTCTTTAAGGAATATGCTGGGATTGTTTTTTACGGAATGCAGTGTTTAGAAAATGGCTATGTTTTTTTTATGGAACCTCGGGAGGGATGTTCCATATTGGGCAGTTGAAGCCAGGTTGGCGTTGCCTGTTGTAGATAGGGTCTGTTATGTAAAACAATAACCACGTTTATTTGATATCTGTAGCCACTATGATGTGGCTAATGAGCTCATTGAGGGAAACGTGTGAAGATATGTCAGTGGTGTTGGTTTGTTTGAGAAAGAGAATATCCTAAAACACACCCCTTAGTACCATCCAAATCCATGAACGGCCTAGGCCAACTGTTAAGAAACACATATAAAAACAATGTGAAAATGATCAGGCACCAAAATAACAGAATGATTATTAGGTGTGTTCGGATTTTAGGTAGTCGCGCTACGCAAAGCTCTGCGTAATGGTAAAAAATCTCCGCAAGCATGCAGAAGTTCCGCGAACACGCTGAATTGCTTGTTCCGCCCGTTTGCGATGCTTTTTTCCTGTTCGCGAAGGCTGTTTGCATGCTCGTGGAGAAATTTCTCGCAAACATGCATTTTGGAAGCGCAGAATAACAAAAAATTCTGTGGATCACAAAATGTTTGACAATTCCGCGTTCTCTGCGGATCGCAAAATTACCCAAATTCTGCAAGCGGAACTGAGTTTACTGCCCAGGCCTAAAGCTTATCACCATGTAACATCTTAGCACAAACACGGAATGAAGACAGCAAAAAAACAAAACTATAGAATTATTCACTTTGTGATTGCTTCTGTGCATGATACTCTAAATATGTATTATGTACAAAGATACAGCAAGGCATATTCCTAATCTCTCTATAAATGTTCCCCATTGCAGGGCAACCCAAACGATTGCACATTTTCAGCCAGATTTAGACTTTGATGGACAGGGTACTCTGTTACAACTGTGATGGAGTGCCCTCTCTGCCAAAGTAAAGTTCCACCCACCCCCATTTGTAGACAGGGGGCTCTTCAGTACATATAAGTGTAGACTATTCCATTACCACTGCCTACATGCATCTCTGATGGTACAATGAAGTGATGGCCATCAGAAGCTTTGCCATTTGTTCACCCACCCTATTGAGATTTGGTACACACATGGCCAGGTTTCACTATCTGTCACTACCATGTAAAACTTAGCAGTGAAGACAGCAAAATTACCCCTATGCCTTAGGAAAACTCTCCCACGGTGAGTGGGTCATTTTGTTTCAAACAGAAAACACTGCTATGCAATTTTCTTTATGAAAATAAAATAAAAGTTCAAACTTTGACCTCCGGCTCCATTATGTTGATGGAACAGGACGGACACTTTCAATACATTTACAGGAACTGCCTTCAAATCCAAGAAATGTCCGCTGGGTCAGCAGACATCTCAACATTTGGTGGATGAGTACTCCCTCAGGGTAATGGGATACTTAACTCCTTCACCCTGATGGTGTAAATTCCAGTCTGCCAAACTATAAATCAGGCCCCATGTCTCATACTCCCAATGACACAGCCTACCACGTACTTTCATTCAATACAAATCCATCATCAGTTACAAGACAGAAAGTTATCATGGTTTTGCACCTAGTTTAAATCATAATTCTGTGTCAGGTCAAATCCATACATTCAAATATGCTCTAAAAATAAGCGAAATGCCAAAAATCAGCACTTTCTACAGTTTTGTGCGTCCTGCTTGCCCTCGGGGTCACTGCACAGCATCAATGTGTCTCACACATGTGTGCATCAGTGATTGCACGTATCTCACACATTATAAAGTAGTCTATCTATTGGAGCACACTTAATATCTGTACACAGCAGCACTTCTTTGCAAGAGGAATCTTTTGACATCTATAAGTTCCATGCAGCTATTACCCTTCACCTAGTGTGTCAAGCACAGTCCAGCTTTTTCAATATGCCTACTGTAGTGTCCTACAATGTGACAAGAAGTGAAAAAAATTGGACGTTTTTTTCCTGAAAAGCAGGTAGAAATAGAAATCAACTAAGCAGGGAGTTTTATTTTCACATCCTGGTATGTAAGACTGTGATGAGATTTTCTGCAACAAGAGACAATGAGATTAGCTTGTGATTAGTGTAAAAGTCATGGGGTCCATACGTAATTAATTTGGATCCGAGAAAGCTAGGTGAGTAGATATTTATGGATTTATACACTAAATAGGTGGGTTTTTCTATCCCTTCTTTGTCCTCATTCACCTCCAGGTTTTCCTCTAGAGTTCCTTTCCTGAACCAGCCTTTTTCTCTGATCTCCGTCTGGAAAAAAAAACTCCTTCCTGAATTGACACTGATTCTCTGATGTACCATAGCCTTTCAGGCAGGTATCAAAGAGCCATGGTGGCTGTTAGGTGTAATCATGGGACCACTCATCTGAGGCAGATAGCTTGTTGAGATCTCACGGGGGCTAACCCCAGCCCCTCAAGATCTTATTATCATTCTAGCCAATTCATTAGTGGCAACCAAAACTTATGTCTTCTGCTTTCCACGTCATTTCCATCTAAATTCAAGTTGTAAATAAGCGACCCCTTCCACAGTTGGTTTTGAAAAGGACCGACAGCTAATGACGTTTGGACAAAATGGGCTTAGCTATGAGAAATGAGGAGCTAATACAGCTAATTTAGCAGCTTGATTTTTGATAACTTGGCAATCTGTGTATTTATTGTTTAGAGATACCTACGTAGTGGGAGTTACACTGACCAAAATCAGAAGTAACAGCTGCTTTTGCCATTCTCCCACCATCTTTTGAGAGGAGAGGGAGAATAGGTTGCAACTCTTGTATCAACAAGGAACATGAGAAAACAACAGAACATACGTGGATGTCTATTTTAAGTATGGAATCCAAATGTACCCATAATGTATCTGTGATTTGGGTTGGGGAGAGTACAAAGACACGATGGACAGTTACCCATTATGGCCATTTAATGCTACCAAAATCTCAGTTTTCTTCGTATTTATTTTAACCCTTTCGCTGCTAGAACATCTCCCTACCCCTCCAGTGCTAAGCTTTGATTTGGCTATTTGAGATAGGTCATGCTTAGGCCTCCATAACTTTTTTTTCACATAAGGTATCCACACCAATTTGGTGTCATTTTTTACCATAACCCTGGGGGTTCGAAATAATACCAAGAGTTTTTGGATTCCCCTAAAGGGGATTGAGAAATTAGGCAAAATATAGTGAAATTCTATTTTTTTTTTGGGGGGGGGGGGAGTGCTGCAAAAGGAAATGTATGTTTTGTTACTACAAAAGGTTTAAGGTGCCAAATCAACTTTCTACCAGCATTCAGGAATAGGAAGACTTGATTCAGAAAAAGCAAATTGTTGACCACAGATTTGGCATTTTAATGGGAGACCATTTTCCTATTTTTTGTGCTTTCGACCTTGTTCAAGTTTGAGGTGGTAATGGGTGTGAAACCCAACTGTGGATCCTGGAAAGCTACATTTCTGAAAACTAGACAAAGTTCTAACTTCAGCAAGTGGTTAATTGTCTAGATCGTTCAACGTTTTTCCCAAATATAGGAATTGAGTTGAAAAAACTGCTTTTTGTGACTACGTTTTCATCTGTGACTTCTTATGAATATTGCAGATTTTTAAAACAAATATACTGACATTAAAGAGGCACTGGACTCGGGAGGCAAAGTCATGCTTGTCATGCTGGATTTGTCAGCGGCCTTCGACACCGTCCCCCATGAGGGTCTCCTCGCCAGACTCTATGACATCGGTCTGAGGGGGACGGTGTATAACTGGTTTGGATCATTTCTGGCTGGCCGCCGCCAAACGGTCTGGGCCTCATCCAGCTCGGCCGTGATGCCGCCATTGGGAGTCGGAGTTCCGCAGGGATCTGTGTTGAGCCCGACTCTTTTTAACATCTTTATGACCCCTTTGGCGGCATTGGCTGAGTCCTTTGGGGCCCAGATCGTATCCTATGCCGATGATACCCAGCTCCTCTTTTCGTGTAGGAAAGGAGAAGATTTTGATGGAGAGAGTATCCGTGAGTGCCTTGGGGCTGTTTTTAAAGGGAAACAACCATTACAACGCAACTTTTACAACGAACTACCATTACAACGAAACTTTTACAACGCAAAAACTTTTACAACGCATACCATTACAACGCAGGATTTTACAACGCAAGTACCTTTACAACGCATACCATTACAACGTAAGTATTGGTAAGTATATAATTATTTTTAAAATATTATATGTTTGGGTTTTTGGGTAAAGGGGTATTTTTAGGATTCAGGGTCAGTTTTCAGTTTTGGGTAAAGGGGTATTTTTAGGGTTCAGGGTCAGTTTTCAGTTTTTGGGTAAAGGGGTATTTTTAAGGTTCAGGGTCAGTTTTCAGTTTTTGGGTAAAGGGGTATTTTTAGGGTTCAGTGTCAGTTTTCAGTTTTTGGGTAAAGGGGTATTTTTAGGGTTCAGGGTCAGTTTTCAGTCTTTGGGTAAAGGGGTATTTTTAGGGTTCAGGGTCAGTTTTCAGTTTTTGGGTAAAGGGGTATTTTTAGGGTTCAGGGTCAGTTTTCAGTTTTTGAGTAAAGGGGTATTTTTAGGGTTCAGGGTCAGTTTTCAGTTTTTGGGTAAAGGGGTATTTTTAGAGTTCAGGGTCAGTTTTCAGTTTTTGGGTAAAGGGGTATTTTTAGGGTTCAGGGTCAGTTTTCAGTTTTTGAGTAAAGGGGTATTTTTAGGGTTCAGGGTCAGTTTTTAGTTTTTGGGTAAAGGGGTATTTTTAGGGTTCAGGGTCAGTTTTCAGTTTTTGAGTAAAGGGGTATTGTTAGGGTTCAGGGTCAGTTTTTAGTTTTTGGGTAAAGGGGTATTTTTAGGGTTCAGGGTCAGTTTTTAGTTTTTGGGTAAAGGGGTATTTTTAGGGTTCAGGGTCAGTTTTGAGTTTTTTGGTAAAGGGGTATTTTTAGGGTTCAGGGTCAGTTTTGGGTTTTTGGGGTACAGGGTTAATTTGTAAAAATAAAATAAAATTATATTTAAATTAAATTAATTAAATGTAATTAAATAAAAATTAATTATATTTTAATAATTTAAATTAATTTAAATTAAAAAAAATATTTTTAGGGTTCAGGGTCAGTTTTGGGTTTTTGGGGTACAGGGTTAATTTGTAAAAATAAATTAAAATTATATTTAAATTAAATTAATTAAATAAAATTAAATAAGATTTAATTATATTTTAATAATTTAAAATAATTTATATTAAAAAAAATATTATATACTTACCAATATTTACGTTGTAATGGTATGCGTTGTAAAGGTACTTGCGTTGTAAAATCTTGCGTTGTAATGGTATGCGTTGTAAAAGTTTTTGCGTTGTAAAAAATTTGTTGTAATGGTAGTCGTTGTAAAAGTATGCGTTGTAACGTCATACATCCGTTTTTAAATGGTTCCAGCTGAACAGCCTAAAGTGCAACTCAGATAAATCTGAGGTACTCTTCTTCGGCTGCCCTTCTGACCCAGATTGGCAGGCATGGTGGCCTGAAAACATGTTCCCTCCGTCTTGCTCTTCCCAGCTGGTTAAGAACTTGGGGGTCAAGATAGATAAGGGTCTGACGTTAAGATCTCAGATCCTTGGTCTAACGGGAACATGCTTCGGTCTCCTCAAGATGATCCGGAAGTTTCTGCCTCTACTTTCAGAGGAGCACAGGAAGACGACTGTGCAGGCTCTGATTGGTTCAATACTGGACTATTCCAACGTCCTTTATCTGGGCCTGCCGGAATATCTTTTGCAGCGGCTGCAAGTCGTCCAGAACTCGGCTGCGAAGGCGATCTACGGCCTGAACAGGCGAGCTAGTGCTGCTAGCCCAGTCGCTCCATTGGCTGCCTATCCGGAAGCGGATAGCTTTTAAGGCCTTGACCTTGGCCCATAAGGCTCTTCATGCTGTGGGAGCACAGTATCTCCAAAAGAGACTCGCTTTTTACCACCCGGCACGATCTCTAAGGTCTGAATCTCTACTTCTTGCGGTGGTCCCACGAGTCAAAAGGGCTCGTTTTGGTGGCCGTTCCTTTGGGTTGCTAGCACCACAGCTTTGGAACACTCTGCCTCTGGCTCTTCGTGGTGCTACTAATCTGTTTACCTTTAGGAAGGGCCTCAAAACTTGGCTTTTTGCCCTTTAGGCTATTTTATTCAGTTCTACTATTCAGTGATCTGTTTGGTTTCTTTTTTTGCTGTGTTGTGTTACCCTGATTCAGGTTCTCAATAAAAGCGCCGGGACACTCTTTTTGAGTAGCCGTGCGCTATAAAAGACAAGATATAACATAACATAACATAACATAACATCCCTTGGACCCCTTTGTTAGCAGGGATATATAGGGCTTGTATGTTCTCTTAGTAAACAGGCATACACTGGATCATATCTTGTAAGCAGAGTCTTTAATAAGATAGCGAGGAGTAACAAGAGCGGACTGTCCTCTACAACAGCCACCAGTAACTGCCATAGAACAGAAGCCCACACAGTAGAACATGAGAGCAAAGTACATTCTGCATATGAAACATTCTAATAAATAATTCTATAAACACTAGAGAGAAGCACTATGTACTACATTCTCCAGGAACCCAAGGCACCCAGTGCCAACATCTGAACTGCATCTTAGAAATATTATTTTATTGTCTACCTTGTATAAAGCAGTTCATATGGTAAAATACAAAGAATGAAAATGGGTATCAAAGAAACATATGTAGTTCTGAAATAGACACCAGATACAGAGTTATGAGTAGTGGTTATTTTTACCTCTGAATTTGTGGGTACCCAGACTACTTTATGATTCTAAGGGCATGTAGCAAAATGTCTTCTTTATTATGCACTGCCTTACATTTGAAAGGCACAAATGCAGAGAAAAATGAAATAAGAAATAACAAATGTTCTACCAATCTGTAATTTCACCTGTTTCCTGATGAAAATGGTATTTCACTTGTGTTAGTAGGCCTAGTGCCTGTGTAAGGAAAGGGCTGTAAACCCAACATTTATGCATCACATTTTATTCCACTTTCAAAACGGGTAGCTGTGATTTTTGGACCCTAGCACAGCAAGCATCTAAGGAGACCTAGCAACCTGTACATTTATGAAAAACAGGCACATAGAAGAAACCAGGGTGGGTTGACTTGAGTTGCTTCTGCCTGTTTTTTTTACCCAGGAACCTCTGCAAACCTCAAACCATGACTAAAACATGAACACAGGTTCCTCACATTTCTGTGAGGAATAGTTCTGGAATCTGTAGGTAGCCATACATTTCCTACCACCCTATGGGGTCGATTATTATGGCGGACGGACCTGCGTCCGTCCGCCACCCCCGAGGTGGAGGGACCTTCCGCAGGGGCAGCGGCAATCCCTCCGTTGGAATTAGGATGTGACCGCCACCCTGGCGGTCACATCCCGTATATTTAACATTGCGGCGGGTGCTGCTTTAAGCAGCACCTGCCGCAAAGTTAAAAATGCATGCTGTGCATTTGCATGCACAAAGCGGCAGGCACCGCGCGGTGCCTGCCGCATTGTGCATGTAACTGCAGGGGGGTACCATAGGTACCCCCCATGTGCACCCACCCTGGGGGCCCACAACGGGCCCCCGAAACAAAGACCGTATGCCTTTCCACGGCGAAAGGCATTGGACCGCCAGCATCTTAAAATGGTTGGCGGTTTCTCACAGACACCGTCACCATATGTGAGCACTATTTCAGCCGGTCGCGAAGGCGACCGGCGGAAAAGCTCGAACGGTCTTGCCGTCCGCTGCGGACCCCCCCAGCCATCCTAATGTGGCGGAGGGTCATTTCAGGGAGAATGGCGGACGGATTGCCCCCGCCGGCCCTGCGGAGGCAATCCGTCCGCCATCATAATCGACCCCTTAATTCCCTCAAGTGTCCAGATACAAATAGCACCTACTTTGTGTGGTGGTCAGGGCGAATGCCTGCAACAGGAAAGCCTTCAAAACACAACATGGACATATCACATTTTCAACTGAAAACTGACCATTTTTTGCAGTGTGGCTAGCTGTGGATTTTGGGCCCTAGCTCAGCAGGCACCTAGGGAATCCAAGCAAACCTGTACATTTGTGACTCACAGGGGAATCCAAGGTGGGTGAACTGTGTGACTCCCACAAGGTTTTCTTACCCAAAAACCTTTGCAAACTTCAGACTTTGACTAAAAACACACACATTTTCCTCACATTTCTGTGAAAAAGTTCTGAAATCTACAGGAGCTACAAATGTCCTACTACCTACCATTCCCCCAAGTCTCCCGATGAAAATGGTACCTTCCTTGTATGGATAGGCAGAGCGTCCACAACGGGAAAGCCCCAAAATACAATGTGGAGACATCAACATTTCCAGTCAAAATGATCATGAAAAATGATAATGGTGGTAGCTGCCTTTTGGGTGGGGATCGGTGGCCACCAAGGGAAGCCTACCAAACCGAGCCATTTCTGAAAGCTAGAATCCCAGGGGAGTCCAGGGTGGTATGTCTTGTGTGGATCCTACAAAGATTTCTTACCCACACTGCAGTACAAACCACAAACTTCACCTAAAATTGCACAATTACTTTGAATTTTTGTGATGTAAAGCTCCAGAATGAGCAGGAATCCACAGAACTCCTACTATTCAGCATTCTTTCACTTGTCCTGATAGAAAATACTACCTCAGTGGTGTGGCTGGGCCTAGTACACGCCATAGGCAAGCAACAAACCAAGGTCAATAGGGAGTCTCTGAGAGAAACTCTCAAAGGTCCCAGAGGGCACGATGTAGTGTATTTAAAAAGTTACACATATACTTTTATGTGTAACATATTCTGGTAGTGAAAATCTCCCAAATTAGTTTTTCACTACTGCACGGCCTATTTCTAACATTGATAAACATTGGGTTTCCCTATTATATTCTATGAGTGATACCTTTCAATTGGGAGAAGATGGAATGGATGCATTTGGCGTTTATTAAATTCTAATTAGATACTCTTTAATGGTAAAGTCAAATTTTTAATCACAATTTTGAAAATGCCACATTTAGAAAATGTTCACTTTCCTGTCCCAAACTTTTGTTGCCTACAGCTTATTTCGGGGTTACATGACTGGTGTAGTTGGTCTTTGTGTATTGCTCGCAAACAGTAAGACAAAGGGAAGATCGATGTTGGCATGATGGGCCACTCCAAGTTAATGAGGGGGAGGAACCTACAACACTTGCACTTTACAAATACTCTGTCTGAGCACTCTTACAAAGGGTTTGTGATTAGTCTTTTGAGAACCCAAGCAGGTTGGGGTCAGGACAGGGAGGAAGGGGATGACTGACACTTGAGGGGGATGGAAACCTCCTGAGGTTTCTCCTCCCTCAAAGTTGGGACCTGTGGAAAAACTGCCCAGCAGTGAAGTCTTCCCTGCTGACCTACTTTGCTGGCCAAGGACTGCTGTGCTGGCCAAGGACTGTTGAGACAATCTTGCTTGCGCATCCCAGGACTCTAAGATCTCTAAGGGTCAGTTGGCTCTCCTTCTGTTCTTAAGCCAGAGGGACATCTTCAAAGCAGGAACATGCATTCCCTTGACAGCACCACAAGCTTGATCCAGTGTGACTCATCTTGATGCCGACAACTGGCTCAGCCTCCCACAGAACCTCGCAGGTCTGGCCCATGCATCCCTCGGTGGCTCAGCCAGCCCAACCCATTGTGATGCATCTCAAAGCTGACAAATAGCCCAGCTTTACTCCGCACAGTACATATTGACACAAGTCTTCACAAGCCCCAGCAACTTCACTTCCATTGGCCCAGCATTACGCACCCCAACCTCAGGCTGGATGCATCACAATGCAAGTCTTCGTTAGTCCCAGCAGCTTCCTCAATGATGGCGCAGGGCCTTGCATTGCAAGCTCCAATTGACAGTCACTGGCTTCGCTGTGCACTGCATCTTGATTCAGGACCTCACAGAACAAGCACCACATTGACAGTTTCTTGACATCAGCCAACGCAACTCTACACAAAGGGTTTGCATCGCCCCGCAGCCAGGATTTAAGGTACTCTTGTTAAGCAGGCCTGACTGAGTCCCTGTATCAGGTCTGCGCTCCATAATGGTCACCCTGAACTTGTGACTTTGTCCTGGTTCAGTGTGACCGGATAACCACTGTTGCCGCTTTGTACTTTTTGGCACTATTTTCACTTAAATATTTATACTTGCATATCTCCAATCCTACAGATTGGATTTTTATCATTTTGGTCTTTTTTTTTATCAACATGTACTCTAGCAAATGGTGTAGGATTTTTCTTGTGTTGGGTTTGATGTGCTGCATAAATACTTTACACTTTGCCTCTAAGTTAAACTTGACTGCTCTATGCCGACCTATCAGAGGGTTGAGCACAGGCTAATTTGGGGTTTGCTTGTGAATTCATCCTGACAAGGATTGTGGTTGCTGCTTGAGTAGGGTTTTATCTCCACTCAACAAATAACACAATTCCTTACAGCTATGGGAAATTTTTATTTGTATTAACTAACAAACACTTCAATTTTTTTTCGAGGTCTACAACTTTAAGAGACATATTTCCTTTCTCTCTGATTAATTGCTGGTGGTGGCACATAAGACAGAAGATAAAGAGAAAGGGAGGCACTATGAACCTGTAGCAGCGGGACACTCTATGGAGTAGTTGTACGCTTCACAAGTGCCATTTGATTTGATTTGATTTGACTTGTTTCACTTTGAGACAATTTGCATTCTTACATTCTTTGTATGAAAGGATTGAAATGTGATTTATGCAAATGTTCGTGTGTTCACACATCAGATTTTTGGTATGCTTAGACCATACAGATTAAAAATAATTGTAGATGCTTCTCTGATCTGCAAAATTCCTTTTTTCTCCTGAACACCAAGACAACAGATTTAGCGGTATTGGCATGTGTATGTGCAATAATTCACAGAGAGAATTTATTGTGCTGTGCAAGGCGGTATTTATTGAAGTAACACTGGTGACAGCACACTGGCACTTACAGCTCAATCTCTGAGTAAAGGCATTAAAGATTTCTCCCCATTGGTTGTATAGACCTTTGTTCGTTGACACACTGTAAGGGAGAATACATAAACATATTTAGCTTATGAAGCCAATGTGATTCCACAATAAGGACCAGGAATAGCCAAATAAATTTAAAGTGATTTTATTTTTAGATTACGAATCAGTCCAAATTATAAGCAAACCACAAATAAGTTTCCTTGTTCACATTTTTTCACATGGCACCGTAGCTATGCCACTCCTCAAGTAACCAAAATTGCAATTTACCCTCTCTGCTCACTCTAGGGGATCCTCTCTTCACTTTAATTATATGGAGTATTGTACTAGTCCTTGCTGTCAAGCAGCAAGGCTCATTTGCTGCCCAAGTCACACAGGCAACATCTCCCCCATCCTCAGGTCTCTACACTGGTTATTAGTCAAATATTTTGGATCCTTCTGTGGTTCAAACTCTGTAGACCTCTATTGACCTCCTTCTTGACACTCCTCATGCTCAACCTAGACATGATATTTTCTGAATAGATTCTGTTCACCAAAGCTGCTCCATATTTATTGATATTAATAAACACTGCCTTGAATATGTTCCTCATTGCGTTTTGCTTCTTTCCCATCAACATCACCTTTAAAGCAATATTACTCCAATCTTCTCTCTGGCACTATAAGGCAACCCCTTTTGGTTTGGGTGAGCTATAAAGAAATGTTAAATATATATACAAACAGTAACGAAATGTGCCATATACTCAGACAGACTCCTTTGATAGGAGATTGAGAGGATCTTCCATGACTGATCACATGAAGTAAGTAAGTCATGGTCTGTGATATGGTTTTACAGTGATTGGTATTCTGTAAAGTCACAGAGATGTAACATCAGTATGTTACCACCCTTGGTAGTAGTGGCAAATAGTTGTTTTTCTCAGAACCTTTTATGTAATGTGCTGCTTTTGGTTGTGAATGTAACAGCATGCTTGAAGTATCTGTAGGAACTATGTAGCACAACAAAATACACTGGCCAGGGGCCAGTGATTATGCCCAAATCTGGTGCTATTCCCATACAGAGTTGAAATCTTTACAAGGTAGTAAGACTCTTGATAGTGCCACTCACATTAAACTTGATAACGCTGGGATCCTGAAGCATAGAGACTTCTTCCCCCAGATCTATCTTACACCCCCCTGCCGGGAACTTTATACCAAGTAAAAGCTTATTTGTAACCCTTCAACCTGAATGGGTTTTGAACAAACTGATTTTACAGTCACATATCTGAACACCTGCTCTCTGGTTTAGCACCAGTTAGATCTTTTTCAGCTTTTGGACTCTGATAAACTGGACATACTCCTCCTCAACGAAACCAGGCTCACAGAATTGTCCAACTTGGATATATTAGCACCAGTGCCCAATAGCTATTACATTATCCAAGCTAACAGGGGCGCAGGGAAAACAGTGGGAGGGGTCACAGTGATTATACATCAAAAGCTACAGTTCACATCACAAGGGGTGGCTAGTATACTATCTGTTGGCAGCCCAATTTTAAAACTTGATTCCCCTCACTCTCCCCTGATCTGTGTACAGACCCCTATATCATATGCTATTATTTCCCCAGTTACGGGGTGATATGATTTCCCAATTTGTCATTAACTATGCAAAAGTCATCACTATTGGAGATTTGAATTCCTGGGGCAATGACATTATGGAAAGTGTTAGTTCTGCTCAACTGTCAGAACTACTTTCAGGGCTAAGTTGTACCCAGCATGTGAGGGTGGCTAAGTATGTCAAGGGCCATATGCTTGACCAAGTCTGGACATCTAATCTGGGAGTCTCTAACTTAAGGACCACCCCATTCATTTGGTCAGATGATCAGTTTATAACATTTATACTCTCCAATGTTCATTTAACTAAAATCCTCCCAAAGGTAGGCCGCATGGCTCGAAATTGGAGAGGTGCCAATGTGGGAGATTTCTGTAACATGCTAGTCTCCACTGCTCCGGCTGAGCAGCAGTGTATTAACAACCAAGCTGAAAATATCAAATCTTGGCTCGAATTTGCTAACAACAGCTTTTCTCCCTTAAATTTGTTTTAAATATCAAGACCTCGTAAAGCACAACGTTGGTTCCCTGACTACTTAAAATGTAAGAAACTTGACCTGTGTCAAGCTGAACGTAGTTGGAGACTTAATTACTCTCCAGACAAAAAAGAGACATTTGTGACACAGCTAAAAGAATACAAAAATGCTATCCTGCAAACCAAGGCTGCCTATTTTTCTAATAGAGTTTTAAACCGTGCCAATAAATCCAAGGAAACTTTTGCTATTGTGGATGAACTATTCAAGCCGGATAGAGTGACAGCGAAGCCTCCTCCCACGCAAGCCCTATGTGATTCCCTCAACACCCATTTTATTGATAAAATTACCAATATAAAAGCTAGCATCCCTACAAATACCTATCCAGTGGTTCCACCAGCTATTTGCACGATACCTTTATTACAAGACCAGCTCCCACCCATTTCCAGGGAAGTCTTTTTTACCCTTCTGAGGAAGGTTAGTTCTGGCTCCCCCACCAATCACTGCCCTCTGCACATATTACAGGAAGCCTTTTTGATCTGTCCAGACCCCCCCTTGAACCCCTCAATACCTCCTCAAGCAGGGTATCATCCCAAATGTATTTAAAGAGGCAGAAATTGTTCTAATTCTAAAACCTGGGGTGGACCCCTAGTCCTTACAAATTACCGCCCTAACTCTTTGCTAAGGTCATGGAAGTTCATGTGGCTAGTAGCCTCAGTTCTTTTATTGAACGCTTTCACTTTCTCGACCCCCACCAAGCCGGCTTCCGACCTGCTCACTCGAATGAGACCGTAATCCTTACCGTTGTGGACAAACTTAGGAAAGGACTTGGGCACTACTCAAGCCTTGGTCCTTCTTGATCTCTCGGCAGCATTTGACACAGTCGACCATGATCTTTTGGTCAATCGTGTAAGCAGTGCTTGAATACGGGGCCTGGCTCTCGAGTGGATCATATCTTTTTTTAGCAATCGCTCTCAGGCTGTTCGTGTTGCTCACATTTCCTCCCTCAAAATGAAACTGGCATGTGGAGTACCAACAAACTCCTCTCTCTCGCGGCTCTTATTTAAACTGTACTTATTGCCCCTGAACCGCTTCCTTGGATAAAGGAAGATCAGCACCTTTAACTATGCTGATCGCCTCCAATTGATATTTGATATAAATCAATCAACCTCGTCTGTTCTCAACTTCCAATCTACTATGAAATTTATAAGCGAGTGGATGAATAGAAACCATCTGAAGCTGAATCCCGAAAAAACTGAGCTTATCCTTATTGGTGGGCCAGCAAACCCTTGGAATTCCGACTTCTGGCCATCCGAACTAGGAGCCCCTCCACTACCTGCATGCTCAACTAAAATCCTGGGCATCACTATTAGCAGTGACTTGTCCGTGAAAGCCCAGATTCGGACAGTGGTCTCTTTCTGCCTCTTCCAGCTGCGTATGATCAGGAAGATTAGTAGATGCTTTACCACTGAAGCCCTGACTCAAGTTGTGTTGGCCTTAGTCATCTCTCGCATTGACTACGCCCACTTGATGTATGTGGGCATCCCGGCATACCAACATAAACGTCTGCAATTAGTGCAAAATCAGGCTGCGTGTCTGATTTTCTATCAGCCCAAACGGCACCACGTTACCCCATTAATGGTCAGATTTCACTGGCTTCCAGTGGCCAAACGATACACATTTTAGCTGGGGTGCATCATTTTCAAGGCTCTTCATGGCAACAGTCCAGCATACATAATCTCCCGGATTCAACACTATGTTCCTGTGTTGGACCTTAGGTCTTCCCATCTGAATTTGTTGGTCATCCTGTCCTCCAAACGCAAGAAATATGGGGGACTAAGATTTGCGTTCCTGGCTCCCCTATTCTGGAATTTTCTCCCTTTCGAGACACTTTCTTTGACCTCCCTTGCTCCATTTAGGAAACAGTTAAAGACCTGCTTATTCCAACAAGCATATTGCCAAAATATCAGTTGCAGCAGCTTCTCCTGGACCTCAGCGCCTTGAAAACACTTGGTGTACGTGCTCTTTTTAAAAACCTTTAACATAACATAACAATAACACAGCGCTGCAAAACAGCAACGCAACAAAAATGGAACCCACAAATACAACCTCACGACAAGTTACCACAACATAACAACAACACAATCATAGCACAAACACAGTGAAATACAATACCAATACAGTAACACATCACAATCACAACTCACTAACAATAATTAAAAAATGTATTAGACCATTAAAATCGTTATAAACAGACACACAATAACACAACACAAGTGTAAAACACAATGCATCAACAGGACACAATGCAAATGTAACACAACAACACAATACCAGCACAGGCCAGCAACACAACACCACAACAACACAATGCAACACAAAAATATCACAAATGCACCGTTGTATTACTGTGTTGTTGCATAATGAAGCAATGCATTTATACTAATGCAGCTAATTTTTATTTTGTCTCTCTTTTCTTGTGGTATTGTGTTATCAATGTTCTAATACGTTTTGTGTTGCTGCATTGAGGTTATTGTCTCACTATGTTGTGTCAGCGTGTTGTACTGTGTTGTGTATTTTAATTGCGTTTTGTCTTAACGTCAGCATGTTTGTTTTGTTGCATTAGTGTGTTATTTGGTTTACTGTATTGCTCTTGTGTTTTGTGGTGTCGTTTTGATGGTGGTGAGGTGGCGTTCTGTTATTTTGATGTGATATGGTTTTGAAATGATGTTAATGCTGCGTTATTCAGTTGCAGTACCTCAGCTATAGTAGATCGGTTTATAATATTCTTGTCACATATTGCCACGGCCACGAAAAGCTTTCAAGGTACATTAGCAAAATTTGTTTGCACCAGATTAAAAAAACGCCAAGCAAAAATGTATTGTGGTCGTACTCTGGGCCCTTATGTCAATTGTACGAGTTTTTAGTACGGAGCAACTCTTATATTTATGTATTCAGGTAATAAAAGTCTAATGTTGCCTTACTTTGACTTATCTTACGAATCGGTTGTTTTATTTCCTCCTCGATCTATGGTATTTAGAAGTGGCTAAACTGTACCTTGATCAGATTAATACATTTTATTTTTTGCCCTCCATGTTTAAATCAAAAATATCAGCGTTTACGAATCAAATTTCAGTCAGTAAAGTGCTGTAGTATGAAGTTTATGAACTACGATAGGTACAGTCAGAAACAGAGAAATATTATATTTGTAAGATTTGTCTCAGTTCTGACTAGTACTTGCTAAGTGAAATATACCTTCTCCAAATATTCATCCTAAATAAAGTATGGCAATTCCAACATGCCTCTGAAAAATGCTCCACAGGCCTCGCGGCCATATGTGAAATGTTTGATTAAAGACTCTAGCAAAATTAAGAAGGTAGCGTAGAATCCTTTGAACTTGAGAACAGCAATTGCAAGAGCATGTTAGTTAAATGTATGACTGCACAATCGGACACAATCAGCCGCAACGAATGGTGGCACTGTAATGAATGACATAGTACAAGAGACCATAGGGAGATAATACAGGTGGCAAAGGCAAATCAAATTCCATTCACTTTCGCTCTAATCAGGACAGGCAAATTGAGCAAGTGCATTGGTCCCCACCATTATTATAATTGTTTGCCCCGCTGCAGGAAATGCCACCAACATGGAAACCTCATTGTATGGCATTTATCCGCCAGAAAATTAAGTTAAATAGACATTTTTAGGCACTCCTGCTCCTTACAACGTATTTATTCGAGGTATATCTCTATTTAAACCAGAACAATATGAGCGATTTACTAGACTGAAATCAAACCTTACATTCCAGGCTGACTTAGGGGAAGTCCACTGAATTTAATGGCATTGTTCTTCCTCTCAGTAATTGCTGTAGTGGGCCCTGGACACATAAGTGTCAATTTTTCAGGAGTCTATAATTTGTTTTTTAAAATAACAAGAAAGTGTCTTATTTATGTAGCTGCACACAATATTCATCCCATATTGTGGAAAACGTGTAAATTGTTATAATGAATGTATTGCACACATTTTCTTTGTGGTCTAATAAATATATACGTGTGGCAGAAAGAAGCTAGATAATATAAATTGTTAACAAAATAACCAATATATATAGGACTTTGTGTACTTTATCATAATATTTTGCATAGGATTCATGAGTATATGAAATACGTCAAAATGGACGACAGCACGTTGCAGATTAATGAAAGAAGAGGCAGGTTTCCCAACAAGCAATGGCGAAGCCAATCGTCCGATCTTGTCAACCAATTTTGCATTGGGAAAATTGCTCTGTTGGAAAATTATTACAACAACCTTTTTATTTTATTTTAGAATAAGTAGAACAATCCCATACATAACATGATTCAGTCACAGAGAAAATAAAACAATATTACATATAGGTCTGAGCAATATGTATTGCAATCAAAATGATGACACTTCGCAATATTATTCAATCTGGTGCTCCATACATGATGGCTGCAAAGTGCTACTGCAGTGCATCAATATAGATGGCGAATAAACACATCATACACAATTGATTGATAGATAACGTTTGGAAACCTGTCTATTTTGTTCAAATTAAAAAACCCCAGGGATGGCCTGAATCACTTTCTCTTTTGTGAACCCAAGTGAGCATAAAAGTACAGACGAAGGCTCTGAATACGAGTTGAGTTGCTATTTATCGCATATGATAAATAACAATACCATAGAGTACCACCTAATACAAGTTGGTGAGGAATAACGTGTGGATATTGGTGTTTAATATACCAAAATGTGCATGATTCGGTAAATACTGCATGGTTTTCCCCCATTAAATTTTGACAGGTTTAACTGGCCAAACTTTCATGAAGGTTGAGGTATTTCATGGATCCAATGTATATCAGACGAGTTAAATACCTAGCAACTCATAATTCTACCCCATGTGTAAGCAGGGATTTACTCATGAGCAGTGCTAAATTTGTACATTCATAAGTGCCAGGGCTCTTGTCGGTAGGTCACTGCAACTTGCACCCCACATTGCTCCTGCCTCCTGCCAGCCCTGCCAATGACAGTATCAAGAAAGCCAATAATCCTCACACCCCAAGTGTGATAATTTAGACTATTTCAGGCCCACAAAGCTATAAGAACAGCTTGAACAGCAGGTAATAGTCATGTTTAATTTATGTTAAATTACTAATTACCTGTTGTTGTGGTCATCTCTAACTTATCAAGACAGCGCCAACATGTGGCAGACTGTCACAAGCGTAAACAAAAAATCAAATCAGAGAGTGAAGAGGTAGTGCTAGAAAGCACTCAGGTGGATGCACCCTCCTCCAGTCAATGGTATATGTAAACAACAAGATCCACCTCTAAAAGGTTTCCTGTGAGCCAAGATATGACAGGCATACACAGTTACTGTGTATGCCTGTCATATCTTGGCTCGCAGGAAACCTCTTAGAGGTGGATCTTTTTGTTTAGACTGTCACAAGCGCCTGTGTTGACACTTAAGTGCAGGTGCCAAACAACGGAAACCACTAGCTCAAATTAAGTACTGCACATAGGTTGGAATATGACGGCCCACTCGTAATGAGGATCTGAGTGAAAAAACGGTCCACCTTTCAATCCTTTCAAGTAGCGAATGTTTTCGCAACATTTGTATTGGTCTTCTTCAGGACTCTGCATGGAACACCCTGGAACTGTGGCTGTTCTCTAATGAAGGCTTGGGTACGCTCATCTGTGAATGAAGCGGGCTCTAAACAGTGAACGCCAGCTCTTAAAGTAATCTGCAGATGCGTGAAATTCTAGTAGACCATCGCATTACGCCTAAAACTGTGATCATCGATGTGCAAAATGCTTCAGGATATCGACCCAACATCCCCAAGTCTTTAAAATATGTGTTCATTCAATTGAAATAATTGCATCAAGACGGCAAATACTTTCCTTCAATGTTAGTTCTCCGTCTGATTAAAATTATGCTAATATAGCACAGAATGCAAAGTATGATATCCACTATGATACCCAAGTTTTTGAGGCACACAGGATGAACCCACTGATGTTCAATGTTAGTGCCAGTCAACCAAACAGATGGAAATGTTTAAGTTGATCAATTACCAGGGGAGAGGGGAGGAAGGTTATGGGGCAGGAGCAGCAGGACAGTCAGAACACTGGGGTAAGAGGGCTTGGCAACGATGAAGAGGAAAAGTGACATAATTAAGACACAATCACCTATTCCAGTTTCTAACTCTCCACATGCCAGGAATTCATAAAGGGAAGAGGTGTACTCGTAAAGGAGCCATCACCCTGCAGTCTTTTTGGATTTCCTTCTTGAAAGCCTGAGACTGCTGCGATCCGATGGTCCCAGTCTTCTGGGCCTCCTTCTAACACAGGATGTCCAGCAGGTCAGGCTTGTCCTTCAGAAACTACTGCCAGTGATTGCTGACAGCGCAGCCAAACCGGGGCCTTATTTAGGAGGCCTTGCAACAGTTTTGCGCTTCCGTTACATCACTTTCTGTGACGCATCAATGGCGTAAAATATGCCTCCTGGTGCGCCCTATTTACAAGGTACGCATCTAAGCAGATGCGTCACTTTGTAACTCCCTGCGCTACATTATATCTACGTCAGGTATAATGTATGCAGGGTGGATGTTCCCACGTAAGTAAGCCTTTTAGAAGTGATGCAGTGAAATGTAAAAAATGTCACTGCATCACATCTAGGGTGCAAATGCGTCAACAACTTACGCCTGCTTCACAGCAGGCGTAAGACTGATGCAGGCCCTTTCACATGGACTTCCCCCATGTGGAAGGACACATTGCTGGAGTTGCGTCACTTTTGTGACACACTCTAGCAATGCGTCACTTTTGCGCCTGCAGATACGTCAGAAATACTGATGTATCTGTAACTCCTTGCGACATGATGCGTCATACAGTAAATATGACGCATCTATCATGTCGCAAGGAGGGCGCACTGAGAAGTGACGCATCGCTGCTTTCATGCAACGATGCGTTACTTCGAATAAATGAGGCCCCCTGTTTTTAAGGAGAGTTTTTCTGTATGGACAATTCAGTCTGCTTTATGAGTATGACTGTTCCTTCTAATGAGCAAAGCTTGACAGACTTTAGAGCAGGCGTCTCCAACCAGTAGCTCGGGAGCTACTGGTAGCTTACCAGCACCCTCAAAGTAGCTCTCAGAGATGAAGCCAAACCAATCTGATCTCAGTGATTCTGTGTATATTAAGGAAGGCAGAACTGCTCGTTTCATTACCCGTAAGAGTTACAGACAGACAAACCAATGGCAGGACCTCTTGATAACACTTAAACACACACTCTGTTGGCCTATCAATCAATCAATCCAGGATTTATAAAGTGCACTACTCACCCATGAGGTTCTTAAAGCGCTGAAGGGGGGGCATTTGGGAAGCTCCGGTCATTTGAAAAGCCAGGTCTTGAGGCTCTTCCTGAATGCTTTCAGCGTGGGGCTACGTCTGATCCTGAGGGGGAGTTCGTTCCAGGTCTTGGCCGCGAAGTAGGAGAAGGATCTGCCTCCTGTTCTGGCTCTATGAATGCGGGTGATTTCGGCCGAATTCTGGTCAGCAAAGCGGAGGTTTTCTTGGAGGCGTAGAAGGAGATTCTTTCATTAAGTTATTGGGATCCGGTGTTGTGGAGGGCTTTGTAGGTGTGTGTGAGCAGCTTGATTGTCACTCTTTTGTCAAAGGGGAGCCAGTGGAGGTCTCATAGGTGCTGGGTGATGTGGTCTTGTCGTGAGATGCTGAGGACGAGTCTTGCTGCAGCGTTCTGGATGGTCTGGAGTTTGTGGAGCAGAGATTTGTTGATTCCGGCATAGAGGGTATTCCGGTAGTCCAGCTTGCTGGTGATGAGTGCATGGATGACGGTCTTCCTAGATTCGGGGGAAAACATTTCCAGGTCTTGCGAAGTATGCGGAGGGTGTTGAAGCATGTGGAGGCTCTGGTGCTGGCCTATGGGTCTGCTACATGAACCGTCATTATCCACTTTAAATCTACCTAAGAAGGAGATTGGCCATGTTATATGCCCTGCTCTATCAGTCACACCATGTGTGACATCAAAGAATAGTGGCAACAGTAACCAGGGTGGACCCACCAAACTGTGTAACTGCAAGAACTTGAATGAAAATGTGTTAGTTGGGAGCATGATCAACCAAAGAGCTGAGAGAAGAGAATATGCATATGCATCCAGGGCAGGGAAAATTAGAAGCATCACATTCATTTTTGTGTGGGTGTGTGACATTGTGTCCTTCTCTAATAAACAGTGTTGGTTCCTTAAAGCTACTCCTAGTGTCAAGGGCTGCAAAATATGAATGCTGGTTCCTATCATAAGAGCATTATCTCTGACACAATTGTGCCAGTTCATGGCATAATTGTGCCATTGCCACAATATTTTCATCCTTGACTATTTTGGGCATACAAGTCTAGTAATTACATACTTGCTGCCATCACTGACATATTAAGAGCATGAATGGCTTGCTTTTAGCCATTCCTGACAGAGTGGCAACCGCTTCTCCCATAATACTGTCCATACTGATATATTTTGGGCATCCAGCTGGGGCACAGTGGTAGCCTCGGTTTAATGGTGGGAATTATTAGCATAACAGATGCATTAATAGTGTTATGGTGAGCAAGCATGGCCTATGATTCCAATTCCTGGGTATTTGAAGCAGAATGTGTCCATCAAAGGCATTTTTACAAGGCTGTACTCAATGAAAACGAAAAACTGATGTTTAGGGACTGTATTTTCTAACCATGACAACTGATTTGATTTTTAAAGAAAAAAATTATGCTTTTTCTGAAACGGTTTTTCTTTTGGAAAATTTAGTTTGATTGCTGAAAGTGGAAAGTGCTTTTGATAGAAAAATATGTTTTTTAAAAAAACTAATAAGCTAATAAAGAAAAAATATTACAATTCTAAAACACATTTAAAGTTTGTTAGCTGAATGATAATTCAGTTTGTGTTGGGGAGACTTACTGCTGTGGTAGTACTCTTTGTGGCCAACAGAATGTGAAGATTTGAATTTTACTTGATTACAAGCATTTAATATTGATAAACGGTTTTCTAGCATTCTACTGATAACTTCATCTGGAATGTTTGGGCAGTTACTACTGATAAATCGTTCTTAGGGTGGTCATAGTGTAATGTTAATACATATCATCAGCATTTTACAGTGATAAAATATGCTATTAGCTCGGCAGGACTTTCCTTGAGCAGAATTAACTCTCCCTACTGAAATGGTTGGAGACCCCTGCTGTAGAGAAACAGTTAACCACATAGAAATAATAAGATATGACTTGGGTAAAAAGTAACAAGGTGAAAGGAGCAATGAGTGGCGAGGCAAGGCGAGAGAAAGAAGCAGAAGGCACCAGAGAATGGGAAGCATCATAGAATGGGAAGGTGTGTAGTGGGTAAGAGTGGAGTTGAGAGGGACCATAGAGCATGGGAGACCAACAAAGGTGGTGGAACAGTTGTAAAAGAGCAGAACAACAGTGTGCAGAAAGAGAAACAGGCAGCAGGGTCGGGTTGGGACAGAAAATAGGCCCAGGCACCAAATAAAATGTGATCGCGATTAGTGAATTAGATAGCTAAAAAAAGTGGGCCATATTTGCAAATTGAGCAGATTTTGAACTTGTTAAGACACACTGTATATGTTTTTTGTCTGGTATGGAAGACAGAAATGGGTTTGAGCTTTCTGCAGGCAGTGTTTGTTGTAATATCAACGAAATCAACTGTAAGGCCATACTAACAGACCACAAAACAGGCCCAAAACAGCCAAGAAACATACCCATACACTGACTTGTCAGGCCAGCCCATTGGGTATTGCCCGATTGCCCTGTAGAAGTTGAAGTTGAAGTTGAGGGAATTTATAGAGTGAACGTATACCAGAAAGGTTTCATGGCGCTAAATCGGTCTGGCAGCAGAATAAGGCAACAATTACACCGCAAAGGCCCTAGTGAATAACCAGGTCTTCAGACATTTGCGGAACTTCAAGTATGAAAGGGAGGATCGTAGATTATCGGGAAGGGAGTTCCAGAATCAAGGGGCCTGGAAGGAGAAGCTCAACCCCCCATGTTTTCATCTAACAAAGCGTGGAACAACCAAAAGTTTCTTGGAGGAGGACCGAAGGTTTCTAGAAGGAGTGTAGATTGTTAGCCTAGATGCTACATAAGAAGGAGCTAAGCCCGCTAATGATTTGAAAATAAGACATTCCAGTTTAAATAGGCATCTATGAGCAACAGGTAACCAATGCAATCGCCTCAGAAGCGGAAGAGCATGATGGTATCTAGACCGTCTATGAATCAGTCTAGCTGCCTGATTTCGAATAAGCTGTAGCCGGCGCAGTTCATAGGCGGGAATACCAATGTAAAGGGAGTTAGCATAGTCAACCCAAGAGATGACTAGGGCTAGAAGGATACATTTGAGAGCATCAGTGGTAACAAAATTGGAAACTTTTCGAATAGTCGGGAGGCATAAAAAACAGGACGAGACGACCATACTAATCTGGGCGTGCATCAAGAGGTTGTCACTGATTTTAATGCCAAGACTTTTCACAGACTTCATATGAGAGGGGGCAGAGCCAAGAGAAGAAGGCCAGAAATTGGGAGTCCAGGGATTGGATGGGCCTCCGATCAGGACTAGTTCCGTCTTGTCGGGATTTAACTTAAGATGGTTTGTGCTCATCCAGTCCTGGATAAAGATCATAGTGTTCTGAAAGTGAGAGATAGAATCAGGAGAAGAAGAGAAAGTGAAAAAGAGTTGAAGGTCATCAGCATAATTAAACACTGAGACCTCCCGGTGGCGTAAAGCAAAAATTAGGGGAAAAAGTATAACGTTTAAAGAGAAGAGGGGAATGAACAGAGCCTTGGGGAACACCGCAAGTTACTGTTTGAGGAAGGGAAGAAAAGGAGGAGAGCTGAACCGCATGTTGACGGTTCTCCAAGAAAGAAGAGACCCAACTCAAGGCAACATCCGAGATGGCAGCACGTTGGACACGGTCGACCAAAAGATGATGGTCGACCGTGTCAAAGGCAGCCGATAAATCAAGAAGTACAAGGGCCTGAGTAGATCCATGGTCAGCACTAACTCTTAGTTCATCCAAAACTGAGAGGATGACTGATTCCGTGGAGTGAGTGGGACAGAAACCAGCCTGATGAGGATCAAAGTAATCAGAGGCCTCAATGAAGGAGCTAAGGCAATGAGTTACATATCTCTCCAATACTTTACCTAGAAATGGGAGTAGGGAGATAGGTCAAAAATTAGACAGGATAGTGGGATCTGCCCCAACCTTTTTCAGAACTGGAACAATTTTAGCTGATTTAAAGAGATTAGGGACAACGCCCAAAGCCAATGATTTGTTAAGGAGAGCAAGAGGGGGGTCGGAACAGAAAGAAAAGATTTCATGAAGAATGTGTGAGGGGTGGCTGTCAGTGGGAGAACCAGATTTGTAGAACTGTTTAACCATGATGAGCAGGTGGAGACACCGAGTGGAAAGACAACTTGGGAAGGTGGAGTGAGCGTCTAGAGGCAGAAATGAAAGTAAGGGTGGTCTTTAATACTCAAGCAGAACTACTGGAAGGAACAATAGGGGCACTCGAATTGAGAGCTAAAACTTAAATGCTTAAGAAACATGCATAAGGAAAAATAATGCTGTGATGTTAGCTGTAGAAGGACACAACTCATCCTTCAGAGCATGGTAGGAGCAACATTCTTGTCTGGCACAACAAGCACAAGAATAGTGAGACAATCTATTGAACCAGGAAGAGGGAGTTAAAATAAAGAAGCAAGTCACCCAATCACCAGAAAAGAGTAGAAAAGCTCTCTTAATAGATATTGGCTACAACGTTTATCTGTAGCAAATCTGCAAAATAAGAAAATGCTTGATGTTGGCATATTCTGAGCTTTCCTATTAGGGTTTCTGAGAATTATGTAATACAAAAACAACAGAAAGGCATTCTCCAAATAGCATGTTTGCTAGTTTGGAATCACTTGGGGCTCTCTTACAATGGAAAGGCCCTAGGTGTATTTTAGATATTTTTCTGGGGCTTAAACCAGGGATGTAATGGAAGCCTTCCAAGTGTCTGCAATGCAGGGGGCCCCCTACTCTTTAAAGGCCCCCCAAGCCTTTAGGGAGCCCACTTTCAGCACAAGGCCAATTAATTTCTCTGAAACATGTGAGACTCGGGGGCTCCTCATCACATTCTGCAGGGGGGGTGCCCATCATTTTACATTACCACCACTGTCTCAAAGAAATCAAAATAGCTCCCGAGAGGAACAACTAGTGACATCTCTATGGTTAGGCGGGCCACGTGGGTGGGACATTCTAGAAAATCATTAAGGGGAGACTGCGTTCTGGTCACTTTTAGAGAGCCGGGCACCGCTGATTACATCTGCGCCTGGGCCCCGGATGACCTGGGCAGTAACATCCAACCCCTCCCCCTCTCATTTTTTTATCCAGCAAGTCCATATAATCTGGAAGATCAGAGATGGGGGCACCACTAAGAGTTGTTGAATGACTGGGAAAATTCCCGTAGGGGGAGGAGTGCTCCATTCAATCACAGGGTTAGATCTACAGACCATTTTTTACCATATGGGGAGGAGGGAGGTTGGGAAACAATCCCGCGGAGGAGGGGCGGTGGGGGTGGATACACAAGAGGAATCCCTGGGCCCCACAGACTGCATTATCCAGCCCATTTCCCTACCTATAACAGATATAGTAGCTTAGAATTGGTGGATTGACACTCGGGCAATGAGGGGGGTGTACTTTCCACATCAGAACTGATGGAGATCAGTTCGCCCTCGGTACCCTCATTACATATAAGGGTACAAAATGCATTGGAACCAAATCTAGCCCTAGAGCCTATCTTTGAGGATCCTATTGTGACCAACACCAATCAAAGTTTGTCTCTGGTTCACACAACCCCAATTCAGATAGAATCCTCTGAGATCAGTGTTGCTAATACCATCATTACAGGCCAACCTACTACTAAACCACTCCCTTTAACTTTGATCTCATGGAATGTTGCAGGATTAGCTAGTAAAATTGACTCTTCAGACTGGGTTTCCTTCATTGGATCAAAAAACATTCTACTTTTTAAGGAGACCTGGGCGCGTGAGGAACTGCTATTCCAGGGATTTGCAGTTTTCTCTAAACCCGCCAAGTGGGGAGGAAGGGGTAGGCCATCGGGAGGACTCGCAACATGGGTAGCAACGGATCTAGGCTGCCAGGCTACCTGTTTGGAAACCAACTCCGACTATATTCTGGCAATCCTACTAGAATGGCCAAATTCCTCGAAACTGCTAGTTGTAAATATATATTCAAGGCCGGTACCCGTGTCAAAAGAATCTAGTACCATAGAGCAACTCTCTGTTTTCCTCGAGGCTATACCCGGGGAACTTCCATGCCTGGTGGGAGGTGATTTAAACTCCCAGTACGAACCACTATCAGGCCTATGTGATGGCCCCTCTTATGAGGAAGACTCACGTTGGATGGTTCCCGCAACGGTGGCGCCCCCCCCCCCCCAGAGCCTGGACCCCCCTGGCCTTGCAGATAAATGCCCTCACTTTAAACCATGGTTTAAGGGCCTGCAATGGTCGTTGTAAATCGGATACACCAAGTATCTGCACCTACAACAAAATCGGTAGGGAATCAAGATTAGACTATATCCTTGTTAAACTAGCAATGTGGTCGCAAGTACTAGATTTTAAAGTCACTGAGAGAAGGGATAGTGACCACAACGCCCTGGAACTTTTTTACAGCTCACCATGGAACGAGGACTTCTCGCCTGGCATGGATATAGTCAAGTCAGGGCTCCTACTAGATAACAACAGGAGGAAAGTAAGGTGGGAGAAACTGGCCACTAGCGAAGAAAGAATACCTAAACTATACGCTAGGATTATCCCGTTGCTAGAGGAGTCGTTTCAGATAGGAAAGGAGGTGGAAGGTGCAGCTAACAGAGAAAAGCTTGCTCAGATACATGCTGATTTAATTAGTACCCTGCAGCTAGATCTGTTTTCTAAACCTGGGAATAGAAAAGGACCCCCAGTCAAGAAGTCCTGGTATAACGCTACTTGTAGGGAATCTAAGGCCCAACTCCTACTTGCTATTAAGGGAGGTAAAAGTAGGCAGGAAATACAAGATAGGAGAAGATCCTACAGAAAGCTCCTGGTAGATGCGAGGTCCGAATGGGATCAAGAATATTGGGAAAACCTCTTAAAGTCCCTAACCACCAAAGACTCGCGCAAATTTTGGAGCTTAGTCGCCAATGGTACAGAAGACTTATCCTCAGCAATTGAGCCTAATATAGCCCCTAGCTTATGGCATAGTCATTTCGAGTCACTGTACTCAGCAGAAAATGGGTCTCCCAATACTCATAACACTATAATGGAACGAGGCCCTACTGGCGACCGTTTCACAGAAAAAGAGATGAGGGTGGCTATAGCTGGGCTGTCCGCAGGGAAAGCACCTGGTCTTGACGGGGTACCCGGGGACCTATTTAAGCAGGAACCAGGGATATGGGCCCTATACCTCACACTGATATTTAATGCTATTCTGGAGGGCATGGAGGTCCCGGATACTTGGCTGGGTGCAGAGGTGGTTCCAATTTATAAAAAGGGGTCCCCTCTGCTCCCAGCCAACTATCGACCAATTAGTCTTATCGACATATCCCAAAAGCTCTTCGGGCGATTGATTCTTGACAGGCTACAGTGCTGGGTAGAGGAGGCGGATGTCCTGACCCCCTATCAGGCAGGATTTAGACAGGGGGTGTCCACAATAGACCAAATCTTCAGGCTCAACCTCCTATATTGGAAAACAGCTGTAATCGAGGGCGGCACCTTGTATACAGTATTTGTAGACTTGCGTGCCGCCTTTGATTTGGTACCGAGGGCAAAATTATGGCAAGTCATGGAGGAGTTGAATGTCCCTGCAGATATCTTGGCGATCTTGATGAGGCTGCATTATAACAACTACGCCCGTGTTAGGTGTGGTAGAGGTGGTAAGTTAACCGAAAGGTTCCCCGTTCGCAGAGGGGTAAGACAGGGCTGTGTGCTCGCACCGACCCTGTTTTGCCTCTTTGTGAACGGGGTCATTGCCCATCTGACTAGGATCCCCATCACTGACGCCCCAAAATTGACTGGCAGCAGGGTGCCTGCAATTATGTTTGCAGATGACACTCTGCTGCTGTCTAAATCTCCTATGGGCCTTCAACGCATTCTGGATGGATTTTTACAGTTCTGTCTAGACCGGGGTTTGGAAATCAATTCACAAAAGACAAAATATATGATATTTAATCCCAAACCCCATAACCGTGCACCTCCCACGTTGGGAACAGTCCAACTGGAACGTGTGCACATAATCGAATACTTGGGGATCACTCTTAATGACAACCTGACGTGGTCATCCCACCAGTCGAAAATGAACATAAAACTGGCACAGCTGGCGGGAGGCACTATAAGACTGGCGAACAAATCTCCCTACCGGCCACTTAGTCCCATAATCCATATCTACAAAGTCCAAGCACGGGGGGTGTTACATATGAGGGCGAATTGTGGGGTCATAGTGCGACATGCAAATTACTAACAACTGAGAATAAATTTCTGAGACAGATAGTTGCTCTTCCACAGAGTACTCCATTACTCCCGCTCAGACTGGATTTGGGCATTCGACCAATAACGGAGGAGCTAGGTCTTAAGCCCTTGACATTTTGGCGGCGTTTATGGAGTAGCCCAGACCTCTCAAATTATAGAGCTGAGTTGCAGGAATTCTTAGAGCTGTCCAATACCAAAAGTAAAAGTATTCCATGGCTTACATACATCAAGGGAATGCTGGAAGCAATTGGACACCCTGAACTATGGCTGGACCCATTGAACACCTGTCCAAAGATCCCAAAAAGGTACTTGCGAGAGCTTATTATGAACATACGCTCTCCAGAGCTATAGAAGGTACCCGGGACGGATCACTGGCCAATCAGTTCATAAAAACAAAAGACTCCTATCAACTCGAAAGTGTCTTAGATGCCATTACCCCACAATTGACCAGGAAATTATTTCTCCAATGGAGATATGAAACTCTCCCCCTAGCGACATTTACAGCATCCTGGTCTTCTCGCTCCACCTCAGAAACTTGTCCGGTATGCGAACACCCGATGGAGAGCGATGTTCATGTTGTCTTTTTTTGTAGGGGTTACGAGAGGAGCAGGAAATACTGGCTAGTCCCTTTGCTTAGAAATCTGGGATTCAGAACTTTTTTACCTGCCTATAGAGTCCTAAAGACAGATTTGTCCCCCATTGTAGTTTTTGCATTGTCTAAATTTTTAACTGCTGTGTGGCACATTAGAAGTCGCTGTGTAAAAATGCTTGTATAAAACACTTGAAGATTTATGACGACATAATTCCGTGGTAATTTTCCCACTTTTAGTCCTATTTTTGATCACCAACTTTGTATAATACGATTTTAATTTTTATATAGAATGTAATGTACATCTTTTATGATCTTGTGATCGAAATAAAGAGTATTCGAATCGAATCGAAAAATAGCATCTGTGTATTTTTCTGGGACACAAGCAAACAACTCTGTGACTCAGCAAGGAGCCCAGCATTGTTTTAGAGTTGTGTTTAGGCTAAAACATAATCCAAACAGACTGTTGCTTCTATCTGGACCACAAACACTGAAGTTTACTCCCCAGTAAAGAGCCAGAGGCTGTTTGGATTGCTTTATTTGCCTAAAACAAATCAACACTTGTATGGCTCCTTTTGGCCACAAACACACAATTCTACACTCCAGCAGTGAGTCAGATGCTGTTTGAATCTTTTGTTACCATAAGAGAAAAGTAAAACCATGTCTTGCTTCTTGGAGGGTGTTAGAAATGGGGTTCTCTAGTTGGCAGAGGGAGGTACCTTTGTCCAAATAGGGACCCTTGATTCTAGTCGGAGTAACGGGGATACACTCCTAAAATAACCCCTGTTCACCCCCTTGGTACCTTGGCACAAGCAGACAGGCTTATCTCAGAGGCAGTGTGTAAAGCATTTGTGAATACATACAGTAATACAGTGAAAACACTACAAATGGACACCACACCAGTTTAAAAAAATAAGTAATCTATTTCTAAACCAAAACAAAACCAAATCACAAAAATCCACAATACAGTATTAAAGATAAGGCTTTCAAATAGTAGAAATAGTTCAGAGCAATGCAAGTTGTAATTGCAACACTTTTCTCAAAAGTTCCTTAAATGTGTCACGCAAAACAAACAAAATGGCCGCAGGGACGGTGATTCGTCGGTTCCTTACACTTAGGTGAGGTGATGCCATGGTTCCTTACTGCGGCACAGGGGAGGTAATGCATCCATTCCTTACTGTGTGTGGAGTTGATGCGTCTGTTTCTTGCTGCGGCCCCAAATGATGCAACAGTCTTGGTGCCTCGATGCGATGCATCGATCCGGTGCAATGCATGGTTTCGTGCAGTGTGATGCTATTTCTCAAGCTGCGGCAGGCACTGCAAAAGTTTCTTCAGTGATTCATCGGAAAACAGGTGCAGATGCAACACGCTTTATTGGTGTTGCTTCGATTTTTCAGCTCCCAGCGACAGTCGCTAGAGGTCCTAAACAGCAGCGGAACCTCAATGCAGGTTGGAATTTCCAGGAAGGAAATTCAGGGGAGCTGGTAGTGAAGTCTTTGTGTCCCTGAGACTTCAGAATAGGAGGCAAGCTCAGTTTCAAGCCCTTGGAGATCTTCCTTAAGATGACAAAGCAAACAGCAATGTCCTGTTCTCCTTTCCTTGGCAGCAAGCAGCCACTGCAGGCCAACCCCGGACAGCAAATAGCACGGAGGCAGTATTTCTCCTCAGCTTTCTGGCTCTTCTCCTTGGTAAACCTTCCTCTTGATTTCTCAGAAGTGATCTAATAGTCTGGGGTCCGGGCCCCACTTTTTATACACACAAATGCTTTGTTCTCTGAAGGCAGAGAGTGTCTGTACCCAGCCAAAACCAGTTCTGTCCTCACTGGTGCAGCTTCCTGGCAGGAGGTGGAGACAACATTGTTGAAGGCAGACCAGGCCCATTTAGTTAAAAAAGAAATCTCCTCCCCCTAGTCTAAATACAGCCCAGGTCTTTTCAGCCCAGCCCTGACTCATAAGACTTCTGGAGCCGCAGCCCCTCTCCAGCCCCTGCCATCCAAAAGCCAGACATTCAATACAAAAACCTAGCAGAGTCATACTGGATTTTTAGGAAAGAAAATACCCACTTTCTAAAAGTGGTATTTTCAAACACGGAATGTAAAAAATCACCCTCCCTAAAAGTTGCATTTTAACATTCTGTGTTCAGGCATACTAAACTTTATTGTTTTACCTTCTTCCCAGGGCCAGTTATGCTTATAAGATGTTATAAATAAACTCCCCATTCTGTCCTATTGGAACAGGTTGCCCATACTATAATCACACATTTCCTCATATCCAAGGACCAAGAATACTGGGACTATTTGCTAATAGTATCCCTCCCAAGGTGAGGTGAAATGAAGAAAAATATTTACGTCTCTGTCATGTCCAATTTCTATGTGTCCTGCATCCCTTCCAGGTGGGTGCAGCCAATCGCAGCATTCACCTGAAAGAGAAACTGTAACCCTCCCGTTTCCCTACAGCCTGCACTGTGGTACACAGCGCAGTTTGGCCAAAGGCTGCGCTGTCTTAGCTGTGGGTGCACTGACCACATGTCAGTGCAAGTTTATGGCATCTCTGGGAGAAGCTAAAGCCATGTAAATAGGTGATATTAGAACACCGGTAAGGTATGTCCTTGCTCTACCAGATGTATTGGGCCCTATGTGTAGTATGATCCTAAAAATGCATGAACTCACACATTTGTACACTGTTAACACTCACATTAAACACAAGCAAAGACAGTAAGCCGGGCACCCCAACTATTCACACCCAACACAGCAATCCCTGTAATGTTTACATGCATTGAACATCACAATTCACCAACCAACCTACCTTTGCCCTATTGCATCAAAAAAAGATGAATGTGCATGAAATTTTGCAGCCATCTCGTCAGCTGAAAATGACGCTTCTCCGCTGACGCATTTGGATGAATGCATGGTGCCTTGTCAGGCCTTTTATGAAATCGACACATTGACTTGGAAGCATAAAAACAATGACGCACCTGCTGAAAATGGGATGCATCCGGCCAGGATGTGATGTAATGGATCATGCATTCTGCAATACAGGAACTGTCGAGATAGTTTAATTTTACATTTAAATCACAGTTTATCTGTCTGTGCTTCTGAGTGGCTGTGTGTTGGCTGTGCTGAAGAGTATTTTATTGTGTCCGGAGCTGCTTAGTAGTTTCTGATCTCCCTGTCATGAACCTAAGGCCCTTTTTCTTCTTTATTGGTGTGCATTGTAGTGTATTGCTCTTTGTGTAGTCGGGTGTTTGTATCTGGGGTATTATTGTAATAGGGCTAGTTGTGGGTTTTTGGGGGTGCTGTATTGTTTGGGTGTGAATTGGGTTTGGCTTGAGTAATGCCTGGAAGTTTGGGAGCTTCCTGTGGCTGGAGAATTTCCATCTGCCAAACGTGGTGGCCAGTGCTGGACAGGTAATCCTGGGTTACCCCACAGCGGTGCAGAGGCAATGGTGGGAGAAGGTGCACACACAAATGGAAAGGATGTTTGGCATCTACCGGATGGTCCATCAATTGAAGCATCACTGGGCGGATGTGGTTGGCCATGAATGCACCTCCTGGACTTAATCGGCTTCAAATTTGATGGACATGTTCGTAAGTACACATGATGTGTGTGTTCTCCCATGTGTCTCATTTACCCAGTAATTAATAGTGTTAACAGTAACTATGGCCCACGTAACATTTTGCTCAAAATAGCCATACCCCCATACACATTATGCAAATGCTATTGCTAAAGTGCTATCTATGTCACAGAATGGGCCACACAAGTGTTAGTGTCGATTTAGGTGATGCAACTCAGTACCAGAGATGCATAGAGTTGATGCACATGCCTGTCACCCGTCCTGACAACTTATATGGTGACAAACCAGGTAATGCAGGTCAGCTCCAGAGCTTCTTCTTTCACTTTTGCCAGGTACAGTTGTGATGGGCCATTATAGACCATACGTTGTACATACAGATGTACACAACACTGTGGGAGTGCAAATTACTGGTGCTGGGCAGCTCAACAAGTATTTGCTCTGTGCTCGCCAGCAAGACTGAGTTAATGCAGATTTAGGCATAATTTATCTATGAAGTGGTAGTCTGTTGGGTTATACCTGACCACCTTACCAACTAGAATGCTTATTGACTTGCCTCTAGCTGCACTGTTGCCTCATTTTGTACGTAAAAAAGTGAGGCCTCTGCATGGCATGGGCTTGAAAATTTGCCCCTTGGTGGTCTTAGCATACACAGGCACCCTTGACCTATGGTGCCCTTGTGTTTGTGCATTGTTGACAATTGATATTCTAATGGAAGGGACTGCTCTCAGCACAATGAAATGCAATGGCAGAGTTTCAAACGTTTCTATGTGTGCATTGGAATGTAGCACACATAAAATACTGAATGGCACATATTGATGTGCTGATGATCCTCCTTGGCATACCTCCCACTCACATTAATGTGTGACTACACATTAACAAGGCCTTGCCATGGCTTATGATGAATGTGGCAAAGCACATTTTACTGGCCTTCAACAGCAATTACAATGTAAAAGGTATGGCTCATTGATGTCCACTATGGCATGATGTGCTTTGTACTGGTTTGCCTGACTCCATACCTCTGAATGTATAGCAAGCCCCACCTGCTGGCTTTACATTGCCCCATGGAGATGCTTTGAGGCCAGAGCCAGTATAGCTGTTCTTACATTTGAGATTCCTTTTATGCATGCTCTTTGAAAAAGAGACCTCACATATCTCATAGGGGAGCACACTCACATGGGACTGTATACAAGGGTATGCCAGCCTGAATCTGACACATCTCAACATATCCCTTACATGTTGATGTACAATTGTCAAATAACATATTTAGGGCTGCACAGGACATGTTTGAACAATATCTGGTAGGCTGCAGCACTGAAAATTACAGAACTCAGAACAAGGATGCCTAATGATTGATGTCTGTTTCATACTCATATCCTAGTTTAAAAATTAAGAAGGCATGAGTATTGCAATAACTTGCTGAGTATGGTATATGAGTTATTTAGGTGCAGAGAGTTATTAAAGTCAGCTACCATGGTGAAGAATAGTTGTTATGAGATCTAAAACCTGGTTCCACAAATTGGCCAACAGGTGCATGTTTTGGCTCATCTCATGTGTGTACACTCCATCCAGCTTACCAATGTGTATCATTCAGGCATGTCAACTGTGCCATTAGATCAATTACAACCTGAAGGGTGACATAGCCATTTGTTATGCATTTGTACTGTGCTTCCTTTGCATTCAAAGTATGTGTTCTAAGTTAAGTGATTTGTTTTACATGTTATGTTATGTCTTGTAGGTTGACCTGCCACACACACAGTTGGAGAGGTGGATAGTTTCAAAGACCTCAATATTACCAGTGAGTGCCTTTGTCAATGCTTATTGTGCAGTGCAGTGCAAGGATTGATTGTGATGTAAGATGCTGTGTAAATTTCCAGATGCAATGTGCATCCTTATCAGAAAGAAACATTTGCAATATGAATAATAGGTTAGAAAATGTTAATTGTAGCTTGTGCATCAGCCTCTGGCTAATGTCAAAGAGAATATATTGCCAATCTAGGATGGACCACATGATGGAAGGCTTGACGGGTGCGATGATCACACAGGCAGACTATGTGAAAATCTCTGGTAGTGGAGAAATATCTGAAAATGCTTGTGGATGTGAAAACTTCTAAATGCATGTCAGTTGCACATGCTATGACATTGGAAGCATGTAATAAGCCGTGGTAACAGTTCAGATAAGAGATGTTTCATATGTCTCGGTGTGATGTAAGTTACTTATCCAACCTTCATTGTTAAATCTAATACATGCCAAGTATTCAGTATAGTTAGCAATGCATCCTGATATGGGTCCTTGCCATATCTGGTACACGATGCTGTGAGACAATACATCTACTTTGCAGACATTGCACATCTTACTGTGGCAAATGCCAATGGCATAAATGTTATTGCAGAATGCAGAAGGCACACTAATGTTTAGTACAAACAACGTGTGTACCATATCATGGGTACAAAACAGCATTGTTTCCAAGCATATAATGTACTTACATGGTCTTACCTAGATATGCCAAGGTGGTGCATTTGCATTGTGCAACATTTGCCTTGCCTTTGTTCTTAGTAAATCCGAGATGATAGATAATATGCATGTGTATGCTCACTTTAAGCTGTAAGATGATTTTTGGCTGTAGGGTTGCTGTATTTTGATGTTTCAAAAATGATGTTGTTTCATGGTGTTTGTACCTGTTCCTAGTCACCCTTTGTCTGACAGTATTCCTTTTTGCTCCCATAGCAGTTGAGGTAGCATAAAATTCAAAAGGACCATTACCTCCACATCCATTGAGTAACAAAGGCTCACAAAGCAATGGAGAAGCAATATGCGGGGCATAAGGCATCTGGCAAATGGTATCTCATCCCTCAGGGACCACCAACCAAGCTTGGATAGTGCAAGCAAGAGCAAGCATGTTCGGGCACACAAAGGTACCTTCAGGGGACAAGTACTAGGCACCTCCAGCAGAAAGCCCACATAACCGGCAGTCCCCAAACCTCAGCCCACAAGAGTCTATCTCCTTTGAGCAGGACATGCATAATGGCTTTTCCGGCCCTAAGTTGAGAGGGGTGGTGCTTGGACACAAAATGGATTGGGTCAATACCCTCCTAAATGAAGTAAAGCGGCCAGTGGCATGGATGTAGCCCCCTTATTGAGCCACGGGGAACCTTTATGCCCTTCCCAGTGTACATTGATTTTAGTTGCTATTAATGATTTTATAGCTTAGTTTAGGGTAGTTAGTGTAGGTATTGTGTAGGGGTAGCAGTTTTAGGGGTTTGATGCAGGTATTTACAATTTTAGTGGGTTGGGGTACTTTGTATTTTTTGGGTTGCGGGTTGATGTGTTACATATGTGTTTTAAAAATACAAAACCCCAAAAAATACAAAAGAAAAAAAATATATGATTGGTTAGGATTATATGTGTAATTAGTTGATATTTGGGAGAAGTTTCTGTATTCAGGGGTGTGGGGGTTAATGATTATCATGTTGTGCTGTATGTGTAGAGTAAACTAGATTAAGATAAGGTAGTTTTAGATAGTATGTAGGATAAGGTAGTGTTAGTTAGATTAGATTAGTTAGTTATTGTACGTTAGGTTGGTTTAGTAATTTTACATTTTCAGTTGACATTAAATGTCATTGTTTGCTTCATACAGGTCTACATCATGATTTACTGTGTGGAAGTTAGCATGGTTGCTCGGGTAATGTTATGTACATGTATTTGTCTTTGCTAGCATTGTTTGGCAACATGTGTGAGTAAGTGATTTACTTATAGACAGTGTGTTGTCAGGTTGACCATGGCTTTACATAATCTATCTGAAGACATTGTTGAGCAATGTATGTGGCAATCATGATGGGAATGGATACATATTGCAACCCGTATTCACTTACGATTTCTCTGTGTGGGTACGTCTTGCAACAGGCATTGGAGGGATGTTGTGCTCAAAACATTTGCCCAAATTGAAGGTTTTTTGGCTCACACACTGATGGCTGCCCTGTATATACTCATATTCGCAGCATTTACTTGTCAGCCCACTGTTGTTTGCTTGTTAGTATCTATAAGTATACCTGGCACCTATAATGTGACTTCATTCTCTATTCAAATTGACTGCTTGATGCCTGTTGTCCTTCATGCTTGCAACCTTAAGTAACCACTTGCTAGTCAACGCACATATAGAGTAACAAAATATGTTTCACTCTCACTGTCTAGCATTGTCCCTGACTCGAAACAACACATGTCCCTTTTGCAAGTAGTTGGTGTCTTTGCCTCATAGAATGCACAATGGTCAACTTGGTCCAGACTCAAACAGACAGACAACGCACAAGTAGTGTTAAGTGCATTTATTTACATGTGCTGATACCTATGCAGCTCACAGGGACAGTTCATAGGACAGCAACCCCAAAAGATGATGTTTTGAGCCGGTGGATATCCAGACAGAGTACTTGGGGGGGGACATGTCATGGGACATGTGGAGTAGAGGAGTGCTTCAGCAAGGAGGATGACCACATTGGCATTAGGGAGGACAGGCCACATTGACAGTCCATAAATAGTTGAGCTCAACACGGGGGAAGCACATTGAGGACAGTGTCAGCTGATTTTCACTGGCATGTTCATAGGCAAATGGCAAAAGAGAAACTGGGTATGTGGCACAGAAAAATGCTACCAGACACTTTTACGTAAAAAAGAGGTGCAGTCCACACCTTCCTACTTTGGTGTATGAAGTGGCTCTGATGAGAGGGTGTTGTAGGTGCAGAAGCTGAGGGAGGCACACTCACATCAGGGGTTGAAGATGTGGATCCCATGTCAGTAGCAGCATTTATCTCTGGCAACACATGAGGCAGCACAGCAGCAAGGAGGATCTGCTTATTTTGCAACACAGCAGCAACTTTGAGGTGGTGGGCAGCCATGGTAGCAATGTGGGAGTCCGTCTTCTGCTCTATGGACTCTACAATGGTTCTGATTGCCCCCAGCTGTTTGGCAACCTCACTGGTGTCAATTTGACAGGTGATTTGCTCATGTCTCTGCCTCATGACACAAGCAATGTCAGCCAGGGACTACTGAAAGCCATGAAGTGGAGAGTAAGTGCCTGTTATGGCCACAGTTTTGTCCCTATTGAGATTAAGGCTCCCACTGCCTCCCTCTAGGGTGGCTGCCATGGTCTCTATCCCCACCCACACCTGGTCTACTATCTCCTGCTGGACGCATACAGCAGTACTTTGGAAAAGTATTTGAACGTCCTTGGAATCCAGGGCTCTGGGTGGACTGGCACATGGTTCATTTGGTTGGTATGCCAATCATGTGGAGACCCCACAATGCTATTGACCCTCTTCATGTCCAGAGATGGTGTCTCAATGGAGTCCATGATTTCTTGGATGGTGTACTGGTCTAGGATTTGCAGGTTGTCTTCCATATCATTGCTGAAGTCTTGGACAACCTAGTTGCTATGAGGTGAGGGTTCTTCCTCTGCAATTAGATGAAGAAATGCTATTGGTGATCTCTGTTAGATGTTGACATGAGTAATCCAGTTGACAATCAAGGTTCCATATCTATCACTTTCAGTTCCTCATTGATACGTAGGACACCTGTTACGCATGGGTATTCATTTCAAATAGTACTGTTCTTCCTTTTCAGGTGTCTGGATCTCCGCACTATTTCCACTACCACTGTGTGTCTACTCCGAGGAGACGGGCCCTGTCATACTGGTTTGATTACTATCACTTACTTTTACCCCATTTCATGATGACCAGAGTTGGTTATCGGCAGGGTGTCACACATCGTTTCAGTAAGACCCATGAACTTGTATGTGTACATGCCTCCTCTGGCTATTCCCAATTTGGTCCTGGTAGCTGACTTACTGCCACCCAGGTCTTTAAAGAACTAAGGGCAAACACAGCAAAAAAAAACACTCCAAACTGGAGGATATGATGGCATTGAGCAGTCAGTAATCAATTCCTATGCCTTCGGTAAGCAGCAGTACTATGGGCCTGATTATGATGGTGGTAGAACTACCACCACCTGGCCGTCAGTGGTGGTCCCACTGCCATCGGACCCTGCGTGACCACCTGCACATTATGATGGTAAGTGGATGGAGGGAAGCTGGTGAGACCGACCACCATAGAGGCAGGAGGGACTGCAGTCCCTACAATGGTTTTGCCATGTCTGTTCAGGCATCGCCGTAGCAATCACAATGTTCCTTTCTTCCCACTGTTTCATGGTGGTTAAACCACCATTAAAAGGCAGGCAGAAAGTGACATGGGGGCCTTAGTGGCCCCCTTCCCCACTGGCCCTACAATATGGACCCTAGGGGGCACCTATCATGCCCCCCTTCATATCCCTGCACCATGTGGCAGGCACTGAATGGTGTCAGTCATATAGTACAGGAATAAGCAAAATGAGTTTTTTTTATATTGCAGCTTGAGCTGCAGCCCGTAGCACACACGTAATACAAAATATACAAAGTACGACCGCCTTGAAGGTGGTTGCATCGTAATACCTATAGTGGGACTGCTAACAGCTAATCAAACGGTCCCATTCCCGAAAGGATTCTGCCATCATAATCAGGCCCTATATTTCTTGCACAAATCCCCCTGTGTATTAAGGCCAGGTTAGTGGCACTATGACTGGATGAGTGGAACTTGTTAGCTCACTTTCTGGCATGCCATTTTTGTGACCAGGAAAAAGAAACTTTCATTCATATCCTATGCATTTACCTTTTTTTGCTGAAGCATAGAAAAATCCTTCTCCGCACAGACTTCATTCGCTTAGGAGTTCACTCCTGCTGACATGTAGTAATAGCCAGTCTGAACCCTGTCAATTCCTTATTGAACGTCAAAATTGTTAAGTTTCTACGGATAGCTGTGGCCAAACTGGACAATGCTAATTCTATCTGTGCTGCTAACAACCTGATGCCCAGTATCGTAGTTTAAACAACCCTTCTCTTTTGTCTGACATATTACACTTTTTCTTTAAAATCTCAACACCTGTGCAACCTGATACTGATGGTCTGTGCTTGATAAAAAATGTTTTGATACAAATTCTACACTTCAAAATTCCACAGTGTGCTTTAAATGGACTTGGTACTGTCTATGTTGCCATGGCAATCTTATACATTGTTTTATAGCAACCGAATATGCTGCAAAAACTGCGCTTCGGTTTTAATTATTACCTAAATTAATGTATTTCTGTGACTTAAATGGGCCTGGTATTGTCTATGCTGCTATTGCTGTTTTGTACACTGTCTCTTCGCAATCAAACACGCTGCAAATCCTGTTTTTTTTTGTTTTAACAATGGTTCAGCTCAAACCTTTTGTGCTGAACTCAGACTTGCTTGTTCTTATGGGACGTTTTAACCTTGCATGTTGAATGCTTTTAATCTGTATGTCAGTTTGTTAAGGTTTTTATTAACCTGACAATAAACTGCTATTACTGCCACACACAGATGGAGCCCAAGTCATACATTGACTCCCATGTGCCTACGGCACCTATATTATGTGTGACCTAATCCAATGGACTGAATTGACAGGATGGTTTTGACTGATATGGGTCTGGTAGCACCCCACTTGGTAGTGGTGCAGGAAGTGGTGACATGTACCTGCTCAGTTTTCTAAAACAACTGGGCCCATCCACCTCAGCATCTCACCTCCTTTCATGTCCTTTGTGGTTGCTAAGTAGTTCTCTCTATTCCATGACAATTCCCTGTATGACTTCCTCCAACTTATATATGTGGCAGAGTGAGACAATTTAGGACAAGATTTCCTCCTGGCACATACTGCTTCTTCACCCAGGTCCACATGACATGTAGAATGTAGTACAACAATGGGCTGTTGTCTGCAATCCCTAACCAGCTGCAACACAAGAGTGACCCAGTCAAACACAGCAGCACATGTGTATTGGTGAGGGTACCTTTAAGGAAACATGCTCCTTCTCACCTCCTTGCTATGCAGTGTCTCCCCATTCAGACAAAAAGGCAGTTTGATGTGCACAGTTAGCATCTACTATGCACTGCACTAGCAGGAACCCACCAGGGCCATACACCATCATTTGTTTGACACACATGGTCCTCTGGTGTACATCACTTGCATTCACCCACATACAGGCAGATCTAATAAATGAGAAGAGTTCAGGTGGTCCCTACTTTGGCATTTGAAACCTGTGTGCTCTGACCCTGCATGCCAGTACAGCTGAGTGCAATGTATTTTAATCTATGCTACTATAGAAGTGGTTCTTTAAATGTCCCTATGTGTAGATACTTCCCATGGCCCACAAATCCACCACCCCACAGGTGGGTTATTTCTCCTCTGACAAAACAATTGCATGCCATGGATTTGCAGGTTAGCTTAGTGTGCATGGGCCCAGGTGAAATAGATAGGCCTATTTACAAAAATATTGTGCAGTGTGGTGGTGCAAGCAATTTTGCTGTGCGAGCTGTGTCATGAGGAAAGTTCTGAGATGTGTCATATTTACAAAAATATGACGCATCCCTGTGCTTTCCTCTACGCTGGCACGCAATAGGCTGCCTAGCATCAATGCAGGTACGCTTGCATCATGATGCAAAGGTGTCTGCGTTGGAAACCCTGAACTTTTCTAATGACACAGCTCGGCTCAGCAAGATGATTTGCTGGGCTGCATCATTCTCTTGTAAATATGCCCCATGTTTTTTTCCTTTGCATGGTGGGACTTGTAGTTCTAGTGACTGATGTTGTACATTCAACTGCAAGTGCCATAATGCAGAGAAAATTGACCGTGGACTGGTGCTGCACTTCACAAATGGAAAGCATAAAGGTGATAGAGGTGGACTGAACTGTGCAATATGTAACTGGAGCGTGAGTCTTCCATTATGTTATGTCTAACCATAGATGAGCCAACACACTACCCTTTGGCCTGCAGACAGTGCCTAGGAGTGTTGGGACATAGCTGATTCCACTGCATGACATGACCTAGTTACCTGCATTGCCCCTTGTTGCAACTTACCTTGTTGCCGTTGTGGTTCATCATAGCCAGCACTGTCATGTCTATCAACTCCTGCCACCAGCTCCTCTGAGATGACAGCTGACACCCGTTACTCCAGGAAAACCAGCTGCTCCTGGGGCGCTGGACTTCCATCTCTGGCCTACAGGACTGCCTTGGGGTTTCTTGCCAATTTCTCCTTTGTCCTTCGCTTGCAATCATGCCAGCACTTTTTGCAGTCACTCACTGTTCTCTTTATTTCTGCAAAGCTATTGACTGTGTCCACAATGGACTCCCATGTGGCTGTTTTACTCCTTGATGACATTTTTGATTTGACGAAGAGCTGTTGTTGGTACTCCGTCACCACAGTGATCAGGATCTCTTTCTCCTCCCCACTAAACTTGCACTTCCACTTCCCCTGGCACTCTGTCAGGACATCCTGGCTGGTACTGGGGTTGCTGGGGTTGTTGTACTGGGCTCTACCATGTGTTGTCTCCTCAGTGGCTGTTTTCAAATTAGTGTGCCATTTTTTTTCATGTACACAAAGATTGTAGCAGCGGACCCTACAATGCCGCACCTTGAACCCATTTCTAAATATTTGTAAGTTTGTGTGCAGCCACCCTCGACGTCAGCTGCTAATTGGCGTTGCTGTGTTTTCCAGATCATGGGTAGTTTGTTAGCTTATGTGGGGGCACACAGATAAAAAGTCCAAGAGAGATGTAGAATTTGGTATGTGAAAAAAGTCCTTTATTTAATATTATTCATTCTTTTAAAGGCATCAAACTGCAATTGACATAAACAATCAGCCAACGCGTTTCACTCCCTACCAGGGAGTTTCTTCAGGGCGAGATGAAAGTACATCCGGTAACGCACACGTGGATCCTCCAAAGTTACGAAAAAAAGGGGAGAAAGAAAGAGCCGTCGGCAGTTGTCCGTAGCATGTAAGGGTTCCTCAGTCGGAGCCCCAGTGGCCCACGCGGTTTCGTAGTCCTACTCCTAGTCTGCCTGTTTATTCAGTTGTGCTGTTTCCGTTTTTTATTTCACCTTGAAGTATCCGTGAACCTTGACAGCACCTCTCAATGTAAATTACAAGTATCCCTTAATTATAAGTATCGCGTTCCGGCACCATTTCTTTTTCATGTAGAAGTGTTTACAGTTATTTTATTTTACTCTAGGTGCACAAAAGTGATGCTATGACGGCTAGCGTTTATTTTCAAGATGCTAATCAGCCCAATGTCACTTATGCAGCATTCACATCAGAAAAGAGTCTCCGTTTTTACGACGCCCGCTACCTATTTACGTCATAGTGCACCATATTGTAAATGTGACATCTGCATGGTGTAGGAATCGGCCTTACCACTGTGTTAAGTTTTTATGCGCATCACTGCGGCAATGGAGTGATGCACCAGTTCCTGTAAATATACACCATAGTTCCTTTCTCTCATAATACTTTTCTTTTCATGAGAAGCATGTTGAGAATAAGGAAATGTGTCCATCATCCAGTGAGAAGCCAGATGATGCTTTGATCTATATTTTGTTTACCAAAAAAATCAAACCCTCTTCTGGCACCTTGCTGGGGCACAGACATAAAACTAAGGTCAAATTCAATCATGTCTGGCTCCTTGCTAGGGCAAAGACACACTGCTTTTTCCTCTCAGAAAGTAAAATAAAAGGAAGGAACTGTGTATCTATGGCCCAGCAAGGGCATTTTGATATTTTCTTAGTCTAAGAGGATAAAGATAATTTTGAAATTCCATGCTTCACACTTACTTGCAACTTGTGCAGATGGGGAAAACAGCCAATTCCTGTAAATTCCATGCTTCACACTTACTTGCAACTTGTGGAGATGGGGAAAACAGCCAATTCCTGTGCTCTACACTCAAGAAGCCCAAAGGAACATTGCTTGGATAAAGCCTTAACAGGAATATGTTACTGCTCGAGGCTAAATAGAGGCAATTACTATGTTTTGGGAACAAATAATAAAATCATGCAATTGTCATGTTCAGTGCATCCTACTAGCAGGCCATACAGTGTGAGTGAAGTCTGTCACTAGAATGCTTAGAATGTTTAGTTGCTGAAAATATATGATTGTCTCACATTTTCATAGAGCTCCGATGACAGACATCCTAAATCAGCACTATATTTTAGCCGCTTTTCATTTTTTAAATAGACACTGCAGGCCCTTTATTACTTGCAAACACCCTAAATTAATAGAAAACACAAACATAGAAGACCCAAGTATGTCTAGGGGAGTTACCATGTTTTGGAAACAAATTGCTCAAATATGGCAAATGTTGTGATGTTTTATAGGCCAGCCAGTCAGGGCAAGGGATGTCTTGTTTTCGACTAATACATTCCTTAAAATGTCCAAAATAAAAAAACTAATATGGGTTTTCTACTATGTAGTGTCCAGAGCTTGCTATTTGTAATCAAATGAACAGCCCACCATAAACAGTGATTCTGCCACAATTTATTGAACTGCACTGTGAGATAGTGTATTATTTTCTGGATTGGATGGGAGTCCACCACAAGTTATAATGGCACTATTTTGTTAGTCCTGCAAAGTTTTCAGTAATTTAAATATTAAACTTTAGCATTGACGCAGAGCAGACAGGCTTAATTTACGAAAATGTATAAAGCTCTTAACAGTATCAAAACAGGTGCAAACTAAGATTTTCACTCCAATTTATAAACATAAAAAACATGTATTGAACAAATTGACACCAAAACAACAAAAATACAATAAGGGTAACCAGAGATATGATTTTTTAAAGTTGTAACTAAAAATAGTACAAAAACTTTAAGCACCAACCGTGGCCACCTGGTTGCACCTGGCTGGACGTGATTTAAGGCTGACCGCGATGGAGAGTGGGTCGGATTCAGAAACCAGGTTCCATCTACTCAGAAGTTTGATTTTCCGAGTTAGCCCCTGAAATAGAAGTCAAAACAAGGCTTTTGGTGAGAAAGGCTCCACAAGAGTGGATAGCCATCAGATGAGGTCCAGGTGAAATGTTGAATTTTGACTGTAAAGCTCCAAGTGGTATAAATTTTTAATTTTTGCCCAAAAAATGTCCCTCACTTTCCAGTTACTTTTGGCATCTTTGCTCGGTGAAGATTTCTACATTAAAACCAAGTATGCTTTTTGGAGCTTGGATTCCTCCAGCAGGGCAAGACTGAAAGTTGTAACTGAACAGATACCCTCTCAGTATCAGCCGCTATTACAGATTTTTTGCTGTGGAAAAGCTCTGAGAAGGAGCAACCTGAACCTTTGGCCCAGCTGCATTGCACCTTTATCGGAGTGACTTGGCAGCTTTGTCCTAGTCCTCCGGAGGTCAATGGAGCTAAAACATTTCTATGTATCAGGCTTCTCAGGATGTTAAAAGGAGTAAACTTTCACACAGCCAAGGATCTCGGGACCTCGGGAACATAACTTGGGGATCCAGACTCACTCTAACAGAAGCCACCAGCAGGGTTTATTTAGGTTCAATTGGAACTGATAAAATGGACTCTTCTGGAATTGGAGCTTCTTGCAGCTTGTTGTGTTCCTGTACATTACCAGAAGGACAACAACTGACCCTTGGAGTCCACATCTTTGTCCTGGGTACAAGTGGGAGCAGGTCCTACCTTTCAAGTCTCCTCACAGGCAGATGCAGTCATTCTTCTCTTCTTCTGCACATCCAGATCAAGTTCCTTGAGCTGTGGGTGAGGCACCACTTTCATAAAATTCAATGGCCAGTTGGTGGGGGGGTAACTCCAAGGCACTTCCTCTCTAATGAGGGAAACCCTTACCACCTTTTTAACAGGCCTTTATTCATTCTCTAAGGGAGGAACAAACTGACAGGGTCCAGCTCCTGGCTAATGCTAAATAGTCTACTGGAGGTTCAGGCATGCAAATGCAACATTTTAAAAGTCACTTTTTCTAAATATTTATTAAAACGCAACTTTACCAGTAAACTTGATTTTCAGTAAATAGTCAAAATAGTGGTTTAGTCATCACTGTAGCATATCCCAATCGAAAGTTAGCAGACTTAATATTTCATATGAACCTTTGTGTTTCTGTTAGGACAGCTTTTAAGTATTACGCACCATACCCTATGGTATAAAAGGGTCATTTAGGGATAACCTAGTCAATAATTAAAAGCAGGGGTCTTTACTGTCAAAATGGGTTATTTTGACATATTTGCCTGCAGACTTAAAACGTGCAGTACTCAGTACAGGTTGGCCTGAAATCATGTTTTCCTTTTCACCCTAGTGGATGGCATAATAGGTGCTGAAGTCCACAGGTGGTATATTTTTCCGCTCCAGATACGATTGTCCTATTGCAAAGTTAAAAAGGCCAATTGGGGAATAGCCAATTTTACCATGTTTTTAGAGGTAAAGACACATACATTGGGGCATGGATAGCAATGACCCAATGTGCAGAGTAAAAAAGAAACAGCGATACCAAGCACCAACAATGAAATGGGTTGATGTAACATCTAATAAGTTACCTGTCTACAGGTTTTAAAGCTGTATAATATCACTCAATCATTAAAGGTCTACTGGAGTTAATATGAATAACATGTTTCAAGAGAAATTCGTCAGACCTACGGCATTTATCATACCATGCTTAATGAGAAATACGTCAGACCTATTGCATTTGTCACAACGTTTTTATAATAAAGATATTCCTACCTATGTCATCATACATACCATGCCCACTGAATAAAGTCAATAATCCAAATAAAAAGCCTAATACTTCATGATTGACTTGTCATTATAACCAACTTTGGCCTATTGTATTAGTGTGTACTTTCCTACAAGGCAATTATAATGCCTACATTCCTAAAGTTAGAAATATATACTGTATAAAATTTGGGAAAACAACGTATGATCCCTCCAAACAGGTGCCTAACCTGGATAATTAGAGTGCAAATCTTCTAACTCCTCAGCCTGTTGAGAGGGGAAACCAATACCAACACCCTTGCCTACTCCAGTAATTTGTAAGATCCCATGTAACAAAATACCTGTCTCCAGACTCTAAGAGTATAATCATTGTCCACCCTCTAGGCTATTGGATTTAATATATGCTTTTCCCAATCAATATGTCAAGCACACTGCTTTTGTTGTAAAGTTTCATAATAAATGGATCATGCCTTGTATTCTCCATTGTTTGCTAGTAAATTCAACTCATTCCTACTGTGGTGAGTATACTTTTGTTCCAAAGTACAACATGATACATGTTCCATGTGCTGCGTGCCAATTGGCTGCTGTCCTGGTGGCTGCAGGAGGCCTTTTTCCTGAAATGTCAAGCTGAGCTGTAGACATGTATTGGACCCTGCTGGGGACCTCGCCTGGAGTGAAACCCAGACCTTAAGGGCAGCCCATGGTGTCCAAGAAGCCTTAGAAGTGACCAAGAGGAATTGCTCTAGAAACTCTGAAAAGCTGGGACTTTAACAATGTTAGGACTTCCAAGATCTTTAGGGCTTCAGCAGGACTTCAAGATAACAGTGGATGACTTCAAGAGGATTTTGTTTACTTAAATCTTTAAAAAATTCATTCCTCCGACTTTGCTTATTGGATTTTTGTTGAGTTGGTGTAATTGTACTGATGATATTGTTCTATATATTTCTAAGTTGGTCAAGGGATTGTTGGTGTGTTGTGATTTGACTTTTTAACTGTTTTGCTACTGCTAAATACTGTACTTGTTGTCCTAAATTAAGCTGCTCTAGGTACAAGGGGGTTGACACCTGATTCAAATGATTGCACATATTTTTTACATTAACAAGCTTGCGGTCTTATTACTTGTGGTAGACTCCCATTGACCCCAGCTAGTAATCCACTTTCCGCCATTGGTGTTTAGCAGTGGGATCCAGATCTTGTGTTTAGCAGTGCCATTGCCACTTATAAAGGACGAAATTAACAATCCCTATACTAATTGACTGCAACATTTGATTTGAGAATTTTCATTTCTATTGGGTTCAGTTTTTATATTTTTCCCAAATACATTTCTGATTCAAATGTTTGGGCCTTAATGTATTATGAAAATAGTGGTGGATCTGTCTGATATGGAGATCCTTTTCATGGCCAAGCTGAGGAGCACTGTCAAGCACAGTGGACTGAAGTTGATCAATGAATCCAATAAAGAGGATTTCCATTAAGCCCTCAGGGCCTCAGAGGAACTCCATCAGTTACATACCCCCTCAGATGACAATGAGGAATTTGAGGGAGCCCAAGAAGAACAGGAGGCAGATGGCAATCTGTTGGTAAGATGCTTCCAGTGTGCAACTTAATAAAATAGGAGTTATGACAGCTACATCCTGAGCCCCTTAGAGTTCGTCAGCTGGAGAACAGTGATGGGAAGTCAAGAGGGACTAAGAAGATAAACTGGCTGCTACAGCTCAGGAGGAGAAGATGTCGGTACTTTAAGAAAAGAAGCTGGCCTTAGAGAAAAAGGTGGTCACTTTGGACTTGTGCAGTGATGGCGGTGCAAAAAGAGAGGAGCCATCTAAAGAGGGGTTACACACCCCTCACTTGCCTAAATGTGTTGTGCCTAGCTTTGTGGTGGGGAATGACATGATAAGTGGTTTACTTCTTATGAGGGGCTTTGAGGATGCACAGTGTAGACAAACAGCTCTCCGTAGCATTGTTGTCAGGTTGTTGCATAGATTGGGAAAGCAAATGTTCCTGATTCAAGAAAAGAGGTAGCAAAATAACTCATCACACCAATTCATAATTCACTTTCTTATAATGCACATTTTATAGTAGACAAAGGTTTTGATGTCAGTCACCCCGTGAAAAACCATTGTGCCTTAAGATTTGCACTGTCATGAGACTTGTTAGGCTCTTTTAGGAGAGTTTATAAATTGAATATCTGCTGTAATTTTGTACGATACTTGCAATTCTATGAATACAAGCCTAATGGTTGCCTTATGGGGACGCTTATGTCCAGAAGACTTTCGTTGGTTATGGTGTTAAGCTAATCATGGAGACAATAGAACTGATTTTTTGATTGGAGGGCCAGACTCTGTGCCTAAACCACGTGGGCACCCAATCCCCCACAGTGCAGAGCCTTCAGCTGGTGGGGGGTTTGGCCCGTGGTCACAACACACTAATGTGCATGGCCTTTGTGTCCCAATGCCACACAGGTGATCAATGCCCCGCAGGCTTCCAATGACTCTTAGACTCCCACCCCACATTTTTCCTATATATATATATATATATTCATTGAAAAAACCATAGGTTATAGACCATATATAGTTAGGAATTTGCATTTACAAAACCTTGAAAATTCACTGAAAAAACCATAGGTTATACACCATATATAGTTAGGAATTAGCATTTAAAAAACCTTATTTTACTCACACAAAACCAATGAAATTCCATATATAGTTAGTTGTACTAACTATATATCACGCACCCGCAATCCACTGCTGATCATGTCACATATGACATCATTCGTGACATGGTCAGTGACATCACTGATGACATCACTGATGACATCTCAAATGACATCACTGATGACATCACTGATGACATCTCAAATGACATCACTGATGACATCACTGATAAAATCTCATTTGACATTAATGATCACATCACTGATGACATCATTCATGTGATAATACGATGAACCTCTTCAGACTCTAATATAACCTTGGATACACTCAGTGTAAACAGACACTCACAGACTGTCACTCATCCATGGAGTTACTTACACACCTAGTCAGTCATGCAAAGAATCAATCACAGCTCCATTTTCACAACTATACAGTTATACACACCTTACTTATTCAAACATATACTAAAACATATTTACTCACTTATACAATCCTGGATACAAGAGCACAATGATCCATACAGCCACTCACACATTCACTGGCTCTTATGCACAGTTATTTATATATGTCAACTCTCACATGTACTGTATTTTACATATGTACTTACTTTGACATGTAGCACTGAGATATCTATTCACTCACACCAATACAGTCATGCACACAGTCAACCACCCATACAGCTGTTTCCACATGCACTTTTGAACCCATACATCTATGCACAGAGTCATACACCTCCCAGCCACCCACACACACTCTCAGTCTCCCATACAAATGCTTGGGCAACCAATCAATAACCCATATAGTTACTCATATAGCTACTGATCAACACATGCAGCAGTTTACAGAACAACAGACATAATGATGCACAAATTAAGACAGTTTAGTCACTAACCCATGCACTCAGTGAGACACATTTAACCACTCACTCATACAGTCAGTCATGCACCTACAAAATCCTTCATCCAGACACTTATACATCCACTCATTCTTAAATATGTAAGACATATTTTAACTTTACAGAAAAATACAGTCACTGGATGTTGTCATCAGTGATGTCATCAGTGATGTCATTTGAGATGTCATCAGTGATGTCATCAGTGATGTCATTTGAGATGTCATCAGTGATGTCATCAGTGATGTCACTGACCATGTCATGAATGATGTCATATGTGACATGATCAACAGTGGATTGCGGGTGCGTGATATATAGTTAGTACAACTAACTATATATGGAATTTCATTGGTTTTGTGTGAGTAAAATAAGGTTTTTTAAATGCTAATTCCTAACTATATATGGTGTATAACCTATGGTTTTTTCAGTGAATTTTCAAGGTTTTGTAAATGCAAATTCCTAACTATATATGGTCTATAACCTATGGTTTTTTCAATGAATTTCATTGGTTTTTTAAAAGCTAATATCTATAGCTGTAAAATGTATTCTTCTTTAAATACAAAAATATATTTTATATGTTTATTAATAATTTTTTTTAAATATTTTTTTTGTTCCGCTCCCGGTCCGCGAACCGGGAAGCTTTCCGTTAGCTCAAATAGATGCCGCGACCCGGTCCGCGAACCGATAAGAAATCAACATAGTGACGGTATCGCGTTGCCGCGTAATGCGTCTTATGACGTACTGCGTTAGCGCACCCGGAAGTGTCTCGCGGCGCGGACCGGGGCGCGAAGCTTAGCGACCCGGAAGCTAACCGGGGCGCGTTCCGCAGCGCGTAACATGAGCGTGAGAGGTCATGTGACTTGGTAATAAAACTTTTCATTGGTTCATTTCACTTTTGGTTTCATAATGATGGAAGGCTAGGTCAGGTGACCTAAAAATAACACTTTTCATTGGTTGAGAACTTTTGCTTTTCCCAAATGATGAAAACCCCTCCTTCTTTCCTCACTCTGACTTTCATCTTGGTGAGAGAAAGACCCTTTTACATTCTAGAGAAATGGCTTCCATTGTTGCTTCAGCTAGTGTTCCCCCACCACCACCACCACCTCCTCAAGGGAAGAAAGGACCACCTGCTCAAGCAATCATAGAAGAAGAGGAAGATCAAGAAGAGGAGCAAGAGGAGGAATAGCCTGAGTTTTTGCGAGAGGAGCCCAGAAGATACAATAGAAAAGAAAACTACATCTGGCAATTTTTTTAATTTCCAGCAGGGCAAAAAAAAGTCAATGCCAGATATGTGTTTTGCCGTATTTGCGACGAACGACTTTCAAGGGGCACTGACAAGAAATACAGCTTCGGAAATTATACGATGCACAGGCATATGAGTAGGTGGCACCCAAATAATTATAGTGCTGCCCAGCTTCGTGATGAACAGCAAAATCCCCCGGCAATGGCGAGAAGATCTGTTGTCAAAGAAGTATCGGGACCAGAGGCGAGGGAGGTGATCCCGAACATTCAAATGGACATGGGGGAAGTAAAGCAAGTGTGCGTGTGGTGCAACCAAACACTTTGCTACCGAGAAAGTAGCATTACCCTTATAATGAGAGCTATCAAAAATCATGTTTGCCCGAAACGCCCCAAAAAATAAATTCTTCTTTTTTTCGTTGCTCCTGTTGAGCCCTTTTCAATGAATCATTTTTGTTTCCCCCCTCCCCCCCAAAAAACAAAAAAATTACAAAATGTTCAGAAAAAACAAAAAAAATATAAAAAATGTTCAGAAAAATAATAAAAAAAATTTAAAACAACAAAAACCAAAAAAAAAGTTCTTTTCAGAACTACCTCCCCATTATAAAAAAAATTGGTAGAATTTTTGAAACTCTGCCAACCTCTATTTCTTTTAGTTCGCTTCCAGTTCGCACTCCGGTACGCGAACCAGGAGCGAACCAAAAAAACATTTTTAAAAAAAGAACAGTAAGTATAAGGGAAGGAAACAGACAGTTATGTTACAAGAAAGACAGCTACAATGAGTAAAGAAAACATACTGTTACCCGCAATCCACTTCTGATCATGTCACATATTATATCATTCTTGACATGGTCAGTGACATCATCAGCAGTGGATTGCGAGTAACAGTATCTTTTGTTTACTTCCTATAGCTGTCTTTCTTGTAACATAAATGTCTGTTTCCTATCCTTATACTTACTGTTCTTGTTTTAAAATTTTTTTGAGATCATTCAGAAACAGTAACATTAATAGAGACAGAATGAGTGAATAATAATGAAGAAGTATGAGAAGAGAGGGACTGAGAAAAATACTGGAAGGAGTAGAATAATTAAGTAATAGAGAAAGGAATGAGAGAAGTAGCAAACGCAGGAAAGTAAGGATTAAAGAAATGAAGCAGTAGAACTAATAGATGTTAAATGTGATAGATTAAATGATTGATTCAGGATGACGATAAGGTGTGTCCTCTCCAAAAGTTTGTTTAAGATGAGGCCTACTCAGGGTTACATATCAAATTTATGCTTGTTGAAGAATACAGAGGAGATAATACATGTGAAGGCCTACCATTGAAGTAAAACATGTCCACTTCACTCTTGAACAATGGCCAGACCTCTTCTGTGTCCATAGACAGACCTAAAGTTCATCTGCACAATGTCATCCGTAAACTTAGAAAACACAAGTAATGTAATTGAAAAACGTGGAGTTTCTTTTGCTCATTTCACAATCACATCACCTGTGTTGCCTTTGCTTAGGTATCTCATAGTGCAGATGTAGTTCAGCATATGAAACAGTACGCAGAAGTGCAGCAGTGTATGCACTAATACATGTGAAGGCCTACCAATGAAGTAAGTCATGTCCACTTATTACATCATTCATGACATAGTCAGTGACATCATCAGCAGTGGATTGCGGGTTAAAAGAGTAGAAAACATTTACCTTATAATTCTTGTTAACTTTTTCAAATATTTTTTCATACTTTCAATCTGTAAAAGAGAGAAGAAACATTTCAAAAATATTAAAACATGTATTTAAAAATTTGAAAAGACAAGGGAAAAGGTTCAAGAAGAAACAGTTTTCCAAAAACTTTGAGATTTACAGAAGCCTCTGCTGCTATACGTCCCCTACACAATCCTAAAGATATATATTATAAACAAACAGTATCTTGATGCTGATGAAGTGAGGCCTATTTTGGAACATGGTGCATCTTTTGCACTGCTGATGTCTCACAATAGTGATGCAATAGCAGCGCAAAAAAGATGTAAAGCCATCATAAAATTGTGTCTAACATTTTAAATGATTCTTTCAGGATACAAATAAGATGTGTCCTTTCAAGAGGTTTCTTTAAGGTGAGGCCTATTCAGTTTTAAAAAAAAAACAGTACCCAGAAGTGCAGCACTGTAAGCATTAACTTTGACACTTACAGAAGCCTCAGTTTCTCCATATCTACCTCACATTTCTAAATGTATATCATAAGTACAAAAAGTAGAACATTAATTATACATGTTAAATGGTTTATTTTTGCTGTTCTCAGAATGTATCAAATTTCACTTAAATCAGTGACTTGAAGGTATTCATCATGTAACAGCGGGGAAAAAAAACACAATCAAAATGATTGTGTTTAAAAAACCCATACAACATAAGAAATCAGAATTCAGAACTCCTTAAAGTTAACTTACTTTCCATGACGTCAAAGGATGTCCTATGAACAGCTTACACTCTTTTGTGCTGTTATTACTTTCAGCCCGCCACTTTCTGAAAGAAAATCTCCATCGTTTTTAAAAACACGTTACATGCAATAAATGACTTCTTGCTCTCTACCACAAGTTTCCACAAGGCCAAATCTTTTCAGAGCCATTTATAACTCTTGGATTTCTTGTAAGCCAATCCCGTCATTTGGCATTTCCGCAACTTTCAGAATTAAAATGTTGAAGATCATTTTCACAATCCTGGAATAGTAATATCTTCCCCTTCTTGCTCAGTCATGTTCTACATTTCCTATGACACTGATACTGCTTACTATGAAGCAGACTTACACTACCTCTATGACTACTACAATTATTTAATTCTCTACATCACTTTTAATCACAAAGCAATGTAAAACAGTAGACAGCATTGCAGACTTACATTCCCTCTACTCCATGTTTTGATTGGCTGCTTCAATTAGCTTATAAAAAGAAACAGTTTTTCTGAACTCATTCAAAGTGCACGTATTTCTCCATGACGTCCAGTCTTATGGTTAGAAGTTATGTCTCTGAACTACACTTATCCTCAAGGCCAAATTGTGTAGGAGCCATTAGAACTTCTTGAAATTCCACAGAGCACATCCTGAGATTATTTCCCTAAAATTTTGGTTTTAAAAACACCAGGTAAGAGTTTTTAAGGTCATACGGCAATTTTTTTTTGAAAATTAAAACAGAATCATTGCAGAATGACCAGCCATTTCTAGACTTTAAATAAGCTGTGTAATGTCCTGATGTTATTGAAGGGCCGTCATGATATATAATTGCTGCAGTTACAAAAGTCCTTCCTGATATTGACAACTGTGAAGCCACAAAATGTTTAATTAAAGTTGTCAATTTTGTTCCATCAGGCCTACATCGTTGGAACATTAAAATTACATACTGGCCATATGTTCGTATAAATAATGTGGACATCATTTCAGATTTACATTGGCTACACTCCATGTTGTGATCAGCTGCTTTTACTAGCTTATTAAAAGAGACTGATTTACTGTCTGGCAAAGTTAAATATATAAATCTTTCTGAGTCTACACTAGTAGTACTTGATACCATACAGTTCTCGCAGTCATGCTGCCATTGATAAGAAAGCCCAAACAGCTGATCTACATCTACACCTTCAGCATGTAATACATCAAGCATATACATTAAAAACTCCTGACAATCTTGCTGAATATTTTGAGAGAATTGTGTTTGCCCTGAACATCTGTCTAACAGATTTCGAATTTCAGACACACTTTCTATGTTTCTTCTATCAGTGCTACATTTCTCTAACACAGAATTTAACAAACTGCAAAATCTTTGATCAGAATTGACCACAATCTCTTCTTTTACATTTTCTAGAGAAAACAAAACATTAACCACTACATTAGCATAGCAGTTGACACCAGAACTGTTTTCAAACTGAAAACCAACAACATCTTCAACAGAATCCTTTTTGTTTCTGCTTGTAATTTTAGGTTCATTTACTTTTTGTCTTTTTGCTACAACCTCCCCAGTATTGGTCACATTTCTTCGTTTCCGGCCTACCACACGTTTCTCAAACAAAGGATACTGAGGCAAATGTGGCGCATACTCTCTTCTTAACCTATTGTATTCCTTAACACAATCTAGATCCGCACGTTTGTGACATCACACTCAATCAAGTACAATCCCGATAAAGTTCTAACTCGTGACAATGCCACATATGCCATACCCTCCTTGAACACAGAACTGCCAATATTCACCAATGCACTGTCTACACTTAAACCTTGCGATTTATGAATTGTCACCGCATATGCCAAGCAAACAGGAAACTGCTTACGGCGAACATATAAGTCTTTTACAAGCAAAAATCTAGCAGAACAACGACCAATTAGCTGTACTTCCTCAATGCCATCAAATTTAATTTTTAAAAATTCAATTCCATCTCTATTTCTGTATTTCACAAAATCAACAACATTACCCATTGATCCATTTACCAGACCTCTTTCAACATGTAAATTCCTTCTTAAAATTATACGGCAGTTCAAGCACACATTCAGAGTCTTTTCAAAACCTGCAGTTTTAGATATACTCTTCTCTAATGAATCCAATTTTGTTTTCAGATTCTCAGACAAAATAATTGTTGATCCCATATGCTCTACTCTATCAATAGCTTCCAGTTTCACAATCTCTTGCTTTTCTAAATGCAACATTTTGTTGTTAAATTTGGCACATTCTGCAAGAGTTGGCATCAAACATATTCCAGATTTCTTCTCAGTAATTTTCTGAAAAATATTCTCAGGCACAACATCTTGTTCTGGATATAAATTTGACAGTAATCGTGCATGTAAAGCTTCTTTCCCATGCTCGGTCACTTTTCCAATTCTAACATCTTGTAGAATAGTCTTGTAAACTTCATCCTTCGCCTGACGCATATTTTCATGCAGTTCGGCATAATTGAAGTTTAACCATATATTGACGTTGCCAATGCTGCCTAGGCACTTCCTGGTATCTTCATGCGTGAGCATTTTGAACACAGGTTGCCCTTTCACTGGTGTCAGCTGCAGAAGATCTCCGAAAACAATGATGTGTTTGCCACCAAATAACACATCATACTCTGTTTTGAGAACTTCTTGCATCCTCAAATGCACAAAGGCAAGCATGACATTGGAAACCATGCTTACTTCGTCAATGATAAGAAGTTTCATTTTCCTCAAGATTCTTCAAACTTCAAAACAAGCATCTCCAGATAGCTTCTGTTATTGTAATTTGTTGTCATGCTCCACTGGCAGCATCAGTAGACGATGCAAAGTAATACCTTTAATATTATGTGCTGCCAGTCCAGTTGGAGCAGTGACAACACAAGACAGCGATGACTCTGTCCTTTCCTGCAAATAGCATGAAATTGCTTTAATGAGGAAACTTTTTCCAGTTCCCGCTTCTCCACTCACGTACAGTCGGACAGGCTTCAACGACGTACATGAGCACTCCTTCTTATCATGACTTAATCCATGATCAATTTGCATGGTAACTTCGTCATATATTTTCCTCTGCTCAACGTTGAGTTGTCTTTCCAACTCTTCTAAGTTAACCGCATCCTCTTGAGCATGTGCCATGGCTCTTTCCACTTTATTCATAGCAGTGGCAGCTTCATTTTCAATAACAGGTCCTCCTAGTGGATCCTGACTCAATGAAGCAGAACTCTGACTGTCCTGAGAACTGTCTCTGGCAATCTCGGCTGCAATCGTTGCTTCCTGCTCAATTTCCGCATTTAACATTTCTACATATTTGGGAAAAGCAGGACATTCTATGGTCTCCTTGGCGGCATTGAAAGAGTCTTCGTAACAGAGGAAATCTCCAAGCAGTTCCTCTTCTGCACGCCAAGGCTTGAAAAGTTGCAAAAGTGCTAAATAGAAAAACTCCTTTTTTTCAGGAGATTCGCCACTCAATTTTCGATGGTTTACCAAGTGGCATTTTCTTTGCTTGACCAGACATCCCTCACTTCCTATTACAGCATACACTCCTTTCTCAGTATCTTCTTTGATGTTCCTCTTGAATATGTAATTTTGAAGAACCTCATACAGACAAACATTCTCGAGGTGAATGCTTCGATTTGGATAATATGTATCCAACATGTTGGTCTTCAAAATGTCGGTACTGTTTGGCTCCTTTTCCGCCAAATACTCAATTTCCCGCACAGGTTTGAGAACTCGATTACGCGTTGCAGCAAGACCAAGACTCGCCCAAACGATACTCCTGGACTTGGCATAGAGACTTGCTGAAGACAACCGGTCAGAACATTCGTACGCTCCGATTTCTCGATGCGACAACATCTTCAGACTGAAACTGTACAACTTCTTGCTGAGGCTCTTTTCATGGGAAATGTCCTCCCACATATCCTTCAATTCTGTCTTCTCTTTTTTGGTGATGTAAGACGTCACATACCGAGCCACAGCCATACAGTTATCAGCCACAAACTGTATATCCATGTTAGCATTCGACATGGACAAAATCACCGGGTTGTAGTCGTTGATGTACTTGGACTCTTCGTTCCTCTTCAAATTGTAAGTGTTTTTAGGTGATTTCTTCATGACATTGTGTCGCAGCGAAGACATCAAACTGTTTACTCTTCCTTTAGAAATCACCGGTCGTGGAAAGCCGAAACGACATTTAGTGTAGAACTTGTCCTTGTTTCGGAATTTACGACGGCAGTACTTTCCACATCGATGGCTTTGGAAACGCAGAACTTTTTCTCTTAGGCTTTTCTTCTCCTTTGCGTTTGGAACAGCACACGTAGAATACTGTTGGATGAAACTCATCACTGAGTCTTCTGGATCCGTTCCAAATTTAGGTGCATCCTTGATCCACAGCAACATATGTATATGAGGAGCACCTCTTGCTTGGTACTCCTTTCTCCAGAAGAAATCCAACACCTCTCCAAGAGGTGGATTCTTCCTATTCATGATGAAAGACATCATAGCTTCAAATCTATGATTGAAGTACCTACATACATTGACTGGATCCAAAGAGCACAGTTCTCCGGGTGTCTTGAATTCGATGTTATCTACGTTAGCATTTGTCTCTCGTAGAAATTCAAGTAAGTCTTCCCAGCCATACTCGGCACAGCTCAGAGTTAGGAACCATGTGGGAGTACCTAAGTTCCTCAGCATACATTTTAAATCACCATGACGACGGTACCAGTACTCATTAGTACCACGCTGACACGCCATGAGATTAATCAAGTGAGAATCCAAAATACTGTCTTGGACATTGACTTTATCCATAAAGTCACTTGCCGAGATGTTTTGCATGTGTATACCACTTTTCAAGATGTGGTTCACTGCATATGACAGTCCAGACAGATCGCTTTCAAACAGGAGATGAAACAAATAAGGAATGCATTGTCGAAACCTAGCATCTCCTGCATACAATCGCAAAGTCCGGTATTCAGAAGCAGGAATTTGATGAGGTCGCTCATCATATCTTCCTCCCTGACCTGTTGGAAAAAGCTGTGGGAAACACCGAGCTTCCAAACTTTCCTCCCAAACACTAATGGGACTCCCTTTGGCTTGTTTCATTTGAAACAACTCAATAGCATTCCCCATGACTTCCTTGGAATGCAAAGGATGAACACTATAATGTTCATATATTTCTTCACTAGTAGAGGGTTCTACTTTCTCAATTTGACCAGCACACAAATCGCTATCCTCTTCCTCACTTACTTCCTCTTCTGCAACATATACATTCTTATAGTATTTATTATTTTTTTTCAAATACAATGTTGCCTTTTTAACTTTCCTAACATCTACTAAATCTTGCCATATTTTCTTATTCTTTGTCGGAACCCCATTAACTAAGATAACCAGAGGTTCCTCTTCCACTTTTTCTACTCCAATTGTGTTAATGTTTTTCTTCAAATCTAGAGGCAAATAAACAACTCTTCCCTTTAATCCTCTCTGTAAATCTGATGGAGGCAATTTCCCTGTCTTTGGCTCCATTCTTACAATAGCCTGAAAGGGATGGATACTTTGAATCAAAATAGATTCATAAGTATTTAAATCCTTCAATTCAGAAGGAATCTCAACCAATTCCAGATTATTATGAACTGCTCTAGCAGGCATCTGGTTTTGATTTAATTTGCAACAACAATAACTACACACACGTTGATCCAATCCCAAATCAAAACAATTTTCTACCATCAAGTATGTTGCGAAATCCTTCCATTCACTATTATTTTCCCTTTCACTTTTTGCATATAAATCCACTAACTTAGTCTGATTCTTATAATAAGTGCGTCGACAACACACACAAGTGAAATTAGGCCTCTCACTTGATTTCACCTCAAACGTCGCAATTTCCCTCTGGAAATTATCTGTACTGGAAACCTGTACACTATCTTCCACATGACCCTCTTCTTCTTGCTCAATTTCAACATTCTCCTCTTTACTTCCAAAGTAACAAAACTCAATTTCTTCACATATATTCTTCACATCTATTTCAGAACCATGCAAAAGAGCAGCGCATAATTGTTTAAGCATAATTGCTGGACTCTTAGCATAATACAACATTCTAACTAATTTCCTCACTTTATTATGATGCACTGCTAGCATCCTGAAATGATGAAAAACACTCTGGCATACTCTCCTGGAAAGACAAGCCAGTGAATGACCATGCAAACCTGTCACTTCTCTTACTCTGCAAGGATCTAATTCTTGCAACAACCTTATTTTCTGCTTCAAACTTTTCTTATTAAATGACCGTACAAAATCACAAAGCAAATTGATGGAATCCTGTCGCACACTGCAAATACTACTACACTTCCAGGTGTACACAGGACCCTTAGCACGTCTTCCTAAAACCTCATTACCTAACACCTCTTCTGCCTCTGTTGTCACAAGTTTTTCTTTTTCAACTGGACAACCATCTTTCACTTCATAAGCACGACCACTGGTGTCAACTGCATGCACCAAATCATTATCCTGGAAATAACTCTCCTCATTAAAAAATGCCTCACAGCTTGAACTATGCATCCATTCTCCAGAAAAAAACTTCACAAAAATTACTACGATTAACTATTCTCTTCCATCTACTATTTCTTTTGAAATCATAAATTGCCTTGTTTAGCTTCCTAATTCTATTGATTATCAAAATAAATAACTTACGTTTAATTTCAAATGCCTGATCAATAACTTTCTCAACTTTTTTTTTTCTCTTATAAAAAACCAGTTTCTGTTGACCTTTCTTAATATTTTTTAACAAATTGCCAATTATCCTGTTGCGGAACATTCGTTTACGAATCTCCCTAAACTGTTGTTTCCTTCTACTATCATGCACAGAGTTATCTCTTGCTCTAGCAGTAACATTTTTGATTGGCCTTTCCTTTCCATTTGAATGCCTTCTCGTTTTATGGACTGAAACATTTTCTGTAGTAATATTTTTTTTACTACACATATTTCTTATGAAATATTTTGTGCTCTTACCCGGTGCTTTCTTCGTGACTTGACAAATCTTTTTGTTAGAGGACTGCTGCTTATTTTCTTTCACCTGCTGTCTTTGACGTTTTGCAGCCTTTCTCTGTCTTTCTATTGTTGGCATGGTGAAATCTTGAAATGATCTGCAGTTGAATCTGTGGTAAAATATAATAAAAAATGTTATTAACCATTATTACCAAACAGTAAAACAATAACAGTGATCAAAAACTTAACACACTACTTGACATTTTAAATAGAAGATTTTTTAGTCCTTGCAAATTTACAATACAGAAATAGCAGAAAAGAAATGACATTTATATTTATGTTACCTGTGCTATTTTATATGTGAATCCGATCTAATTTTATGAGCATATTTTAATATTTTATTGAAGACACTACACATAACCTGCTTTTGAAGGTGTCTTTATTTTTAAATTAAACGGTTTACCTTTTTACTTTTTATTAATTATAAATTTTAAAAATAAATGTTTATATTTCCATAGGCTCAAGCAGGTCAGCTTCCCATCCTATGTCATATAATTCGGACAAATCTGCATCCTCATCACGCTCTTCTTCATCCTCAGGATTTAAATCATCCAAGGGATCAACATCCACTGATGTTTCAATTACAAGTTCAATGATGAGGTCAAAATCAACTGATTGCAGATTGTCGCTCATGTTGAGGTTGTCTTTATCTTTAAAGAAAGATAACAACAATGAGATGTTGCAGAGTAAGAGACAAATCTCAGAGATTATAATAGTAAAATTGTTTAACAAGAGTAATATTTTGCAGCTATTATTTAGCCATGTCCAGCAATGCTGAGCAGGTGAAGACTATGTCTAAATTTTCAGTGAACAGGACTCATCTCTTCTTAACCTTGGATAAGCCTCACCGACTCTGTGTGTCCTGCACATACTTAAATGTAAAGGGGCAGATTTATGTTAATTGGCACATCCCCAGGCATGCACCAGTTAACGTGCACCACTACTCTGCCACCCATGGTGTGCCGTATTTACAATCAGATAGGAGAAAGCTTCGTCAAAACCCTGCGCCTGCTTTAAGCAGGCATAGGTCTTGACGCAACATTGGGGAGATGGGGCACCCCTGAGCCTTGCTTGAGCTGCATCGCACTTGCGATACAACTCCAGCAATCACTACCTTTACAGCACAGATACGTCACGCATCTGTGCCATTTTTGCCCCATGATGCCCCGCATTCTAAATGCAGCACACCATGGGTGGCGGAACAGCGGCGCAGGATGACTGACACATCCCTGGTGATGCACCAGTCATCATAAATCTATCCCTAAGCTTCTTATCTTGTTACAGATGAACCGCCATATGTAGCATGAAACTATTTTGCATTTCCTAAATAGCGAATTTTAAGGAATAAATAGCAATTCTTTACCATTCCTAATTTGCAATGAGCAAATTGCTAATTGCAAGTTACCCATTCATTTCCATGGGCTAGGAGGCTCATAGGAATGAAGGTTTAATTTGCGATTAGCAATTTGCTCATCACAAATTAGGAATTTTTCCAAGGGTGCAGGGGTGTCTCAAGAACACCCTGCTGCACCCCTGAAAAAGAAATTTGGGGGCATATGGCACACATACATGCCCTAAGGGCATGTGTTGGCGTCATATGGGACCTTTTGTTTTTTTGAAAAAAAGCTTTTTGAAAAGAATTCACAAATTACCACCAATTTACCACAATAGTTTCCAAATCCTTAATGTAATTTTTTACATATTTTTTGTTTGATACATTGCATTTAAGTAGTCACAAAATTTGCAAATCCTTCAGTGCAATTGCAAAATAAGGAATAGCAAATTTTGCTACTCCTTATTTTGCATCAAACTTGTTTGATACATACCATTTGTCTAATTAACATTCGCAAAGGCCGAAATTCGTAGAATTTTGATCTTTGCGAATGCTAATTAGCTTGATACATATGGCCCCAAGTGAGGCCTGTCTTGCGACATGGTGCATCTTTTGCATCACTGCTGCATCGGTTTCATGTGGTACGTTTTTTTTTACACCATGACATATCTGCCTAAATGCATCAATTTGTAATGTTGTCGCCTCATAGCAAATCTTTTGCACCGCCGCTGCATCATAAAAGTGACGCACAGTGGCACAAAAGAGGCATACACCTATCATAAATCTGTCCCTAGCATTTTAAATGATTAATCCAGGATGACGATAAGGTGTGGCCTATCCAGAGGTTTGTTTAAGGTGAGGCCTACTCAGGATTGCAGATTAAAGTTACACTTGATGAAGAATACAGAGGACATAATACATGTAAAGCTCTACCAATGAAGTAAGTGATGTCCACTTCATTGCGCCAGTTATCATAAATGTATCCCTAAGCTTCTTATCTTGTTAGACATCAACCGCCATATGTATCATATAACTATTTTGCATTTCCAAAATAGCAAATTTTAAGGAATAAATAGCGATTCTTTACCATTCCTAATTTGCGATGAGCAAATTGCTAATTGCAAATTACCCATTCATTTCCATGGAGCAGGAGGCCCATAGGAATGAAGGTGCAATTTGCGATTAGCAATTAGCTCATCGCAAATTAGGAATTTTTCCAAAGGTGCAGGGGTGTCTCAAGAACACCCTCCTGCACCCCTGAAAACGAAATTTGTGGGCATATGGCGCACATAAATTTTAACAACATTCCTTTACCTCAAAAACGATTTTCAATTCATAATCTAAATTTTCCATGCACATGTGGGAGCATATTTACAAGCAATTTGCGCCACATAATTCATAATTTTCTCCTTAAAGCACACTATTCTCTATCTAAATTAAAGAAATATTTTCTCACCTTAGCAAATACTTTGAGTTTGAAAACAGTCTCAGAAACACACCAATTTGTCTTCAGCAGAGCAAAAGGTATGCACTCCAGAGTCTGCAGCTATCAAAAGCACAGAAATGCTGTAATTCTTCACACATATCTCTCATGTCACCCAATCAAAACTCTTCCCTCACTTTTTTTCAAATGAAAACCCTTCCCCCCTCTGCCCTTTCTGCCTTTTCTGCATGGCAACCACCTCTTGGAAGACTTCTGGTGTTTGCAAGTTCACACAACTTTGTTGCAATTGAACTCTGAACTCTCAGTGCACCTGCATATCCAGTGCATTCTTTCATTTAATGATTTTTTATTGACCATTCAAAATACATCTTTCAAAGAACACATCCGTGCACCCTAACTTTCTGTTTTCAGCAATCAAAATCCACCAATCACTGTTACTGCTTCATGAACACAGAAACTCCACAGTTTTTTTCATTTTAAACTCTCATTTTTTCAACTGCCATTTCATTGCCACACTTCATCTGACTGCAGGAGAACCTTCTCTCACCATGTTTTCTGTCTGGATTGTTGGACATAGTTATATTCACTGGGCTCAAAGGTACGTTGAAAACAGGAAATTACCTAACCTCAATTTACAAGATGTGGAAATTAAGTGGTTTGGCCACAGAGGATTAAAATGTCACCAATTGATACCATTGGTGAAAACCTTTATGCATTTGCCCAAACCTGACCTGTTAATTGTGCACTGTGGAGGTAATGACTTGGGCACTTTGACTGGTGTAGGTCTGGAAATGCTTTTAAAGGACACCTTTGAGCAATTAATGGCACTTTTTCCTCAGACTGCCTTGGTATATTCAAATATATGCCAAAGACAGAAATGGAGGTGGTCAAACCAATTTTGTCCACAAATTGAGAAGTCGAGGAAGCATGTAAACAAATCTGTTTCAGCTTACATGAGAGACCATGGAATGGGCTCCCTGTACAACAATAACTTGCGTTACTACATGCAAGATATCTACAGAGGAGATGGAGTTCACTTCTCAGATGAGGGCAACAGAATTTTCACTCTGAATTTAAGAATGTGCATTGGTACCTACTTATAAGTACCTAAATGTACCATAAACCCAAAAGCTCTTCTCAGAGCTACCCTACATCTGATCAGTCACAATTATTATTTTACTCTAACATTTTTCACTAATTTTCAACAAAGTACGCTCCCTGGGGCGCTACCCGGTACGCGAACCGGGAGCTAACCTCGCGAATTTTTTTTTAAAAATGTTTTTGTTTCGCACATATAAGCCTCCTCAGCCACCCTCAGAAAACCTAGGGGGTCAAGATAACTCTACCGTGCCCCCTTCTACCCATTCTGAACATTATTTGCCCTCCATCTTGTATCTTAATTCGACCGAAACACAAAATGGTGGACTCCCGGAACGCTTAAGGTTCGCGAACCGGGGCGCTCAACGGTTCGCGTACCGGGTCGCTCCCTGGGAAGCGCACCATCAAAAAAGGTGGGAAAGTAGTTCACAGAAAAGCCACTGGAGACAATTTCACCAAATATAGACTAGCTCATACTACATACCAATCCCTACCATTTTCACAAATTTGATTGGAATTCCATTTAGCCATTTAGCCTGTAGACCTCTCTAAATACCGTGAGGTAAATTACTTCACAAAACACATCTGAAGTGTTGGAATTGACAACCAATTAAAATGTTACTTTCATTTTCTACTTTTTTTACCTGACATTTGATTGGTTATATACCTGAATATATATAAAGGAAGAGAAGAAAACACAGCCATTTTGACTACTACTTCTTGCTGTACATTTCAATAGTATTTTCACTAATTCCTTCAACTTCTTTCTAAAGGTAAGTTTTTATTTTTAAAACTGAAGTATATTGTGCACTATAAGTTAATATGGTAAACTTTTTCTGATAGATATATACTATCCCTCTGTAGTAGTTATAGATTTAGAGAGACTTCTCTGTTATAGTTATGGATGGAGTTAGGCTTCTCTTGTATAATTATGAATTTACTTACGTTAAATCACATACACTTTTTTATATTCCTACTTCCACTCTGATACTATACACTGCCCAAAGATAAATTCACTGATAAAAAATGCCTATCTAAAATTATTCCCAACATTGCCCTATCTCTACTAATATATATTTTTTTAATCCAAATTTCAGGCAAAATGGAAGGCGAAAACCAAGTTTCTTTTGAAATGGACCTGCAAGAGAGCAGCCAAGAATTGATTGATACAATTGATCAAATTGACATTGAATTTTTCGATGAAACTTGGGACAATGAACTACTGCAATGTGTACAAGCAGTAGATAACCTCCTTGCAAATGAGGACATTTTACACCCTCAGAGACTACAATGTATATTCCATGATAATTATGACATTTCTGACAATGAAATGTTAGAAAGTTTAATAAATTATGAAACACAATCACAATAAAAAAAAATGCTTAAAAAATAAAGAAAATTAAAAATAATCAACAAAACCAACAATCAATTAACATACTGCATTTGAAAAGTCTCTCATTCTTTTTTCATTGTAGTACGCTGCCCAGAACGCTTCCCGGTTCGCGGACCGGGCGCTACCCACGCAAAAAAACAAAAAAAAAATATTTTCTTTTTTGCCCCGCGGGGCCCTTTTAAAGCCTCCACATTAAACCTAGGGGGTCAGGGAGGATCTACTAGGCCCCCTTATGGTTATTTCCACCTTTGTTTTGGCCTCCTCTTGTCTCTCAATCCTACCGAGAGACAAGATGGCGGCCGCTCCGGACTGTTTAGAATGTTTACAGACGCCGGAGAACCAATCAGCTTCGCTTCACAAAGCTCCGTTGCGCGAAAAGTACGCGAACCGGAGCGCTGCCCGGTCCGCTGTTACAGATATATATCTTTTTTTAAACGTTAATTTCTCAAAATCCACTGGAGCACATATATTGAGACCTACAAAAGGCACATCGGGCTACCAGTCCATACAATTTTGCCAAGTTTCGTGCAAATCCATTCAGCCGTTCGGGCTAAAAGTGAGGCCAACCGCCCTATGGAAAACTCAATGTTAAAAACACGTTTTGGGACCCCCCTTTTTTCTCGGGCCCCCCTTGACGAACACCCCCCAAATTTTCAAGGGCTGCTCAGAAACAAAATGTTCCATTTTCCAGAAAATTTCAGCCAATTCCGTCCACAAACGCCAAAGTTATTAGACATAGAATTTTCAAAAATCCCATAGGGAAAAAATCCTAACTATATATACCTACTGGCGACCGCCAGTAGGTAATATATATATATATATATATATATATATATATATATATTGTTGGACCCGGTCCTTTGGACAGGTTTACCCCGTGACTTTTTGCTTTTTCCTAGCCTGTTTTTGGAACCTGGATTGGTGATTGTAGGCCTCTGCGCACTTTTTCACTGTGGTACAGTGTAAAGTGCGTGTGCTTTCTGTGTATGGATGGTGAGTGACCTGCCCTCCCATAGGAATGAATGGGGAATATGTATGCCCATGGTAGATTCCTGATGCATGGGGAGTGCAGGGGCGAGTTTGATATGTATGAACTCGTGAGAATGAATGCTGCAGAATGGTGTATGCGGCATGGCTGTGTGTAGTCTAGAAGCGCCACTTTTAGAAGTTGGCATAATTGTGTAGTGAGTCTGCTAGCACGTGATTGGCTGATGGGCCTGGCCCAGGCATGCCTGGGCCTGTTGGTAGATGGACTGTCTGGAGGAGGGGGTCTGAGTCAAGCCGTAGATGAAAGGCCCCCCATCTGCTGTTAGGGGGGAGTGGAAAGAGCTCTGGTGGTGCCAGGCTGTGTCTGTCGGCCCACCCTGGATGACTCTCCCTCCCGATGGCCCCCTGTCACCTCTGACCTGAGGCTGACAGGCGAGGGAAACCAGATACTCCCAGAGCTTAGGGCTCGCCTACACAAAGACTTCTAAAGACTTCAAAGCTTTTTCTGTGGATAAGAAGGGGCTCTGCCCCTTCCAAAATGTTCTTCTTTCTCTGGAGTTGAATCGACCAGGGGTGGGTGCTGCCCAGCTCCTGGATGCCTGGACTCCTGGGGGACCCCTCTGCCCTGCCTGGGCTGAGGAGGGGACTTGGCTTTACCCCTGGGAGGCTCTGGGACCGTGGCAGCATGGAGAGGCTGCCTTTTCCTGTTGAGAGCGCTTTCTCTGGACTTCCTAGCGCTTAGGAGCGCTTTTATGCTCACTTATAGCGCTGGACGCGCTGAGGCTTCTTGCCCGTATTTATTTAATTATTTACGAGTGCCCACCTCGATCTGCCGCGGAGAAAACAACCACGAAGGGGCCGCGACCGGATTGGCCGGGACCCGAGGAGAGCCGTGCTCTGATTGGTCCTTGGACGGGAGCCTGGTCCAGGAGCCGCGCTGTGGTTGGCTGACTCCTGGAAGCTGCGTGACGTGGTGGGGAGCCGAAGAGGAGGAAGGACGCATGGTGGCCGGGAGAGGGCTGTTCCCGCTTCCCCCTGCCTGGGGAGAAGCTCTGGGTTGTCGTTGCCGGTCTCCCGTGTGGAGAGAGAGACCGGAGATTCCCCCGCCGCCAGTGGAAGCCGCCACATCGAGGCCGGCGGGAGGAGCTGCTGTCTGGAGGAGCAGGCGGGGCTCCGGCGGCAGGAGCAGAGAGCCCCCGCGTGCAGCTGCCGCCTCAGGAGACCGGTGAGTGGGGTGCGGGCGTTTGACCGGCCCTAAGACGCTGGTGTATGCAGGGCGGCCCCCGATGGCAGTGGGCCGCCCCAACGTCGCGCAGAGCCTGTAGAGGCTCCCACAACCCGGGGGCAGTATTTGTGACAGAGTCCCCCGTGAGGGACTCCAACGGAGCGAGGATGCTTTGGGCGGCCCCGCTTGGCAGAGGGCCGCCCCGACGATCGCGGGGCATATTACTTGGAGCCCTGTGAGAGGCTCGTGCCCGCATGTTGTTTGGTGAGCCTGTTGAGGCTCAGAAGGGCGTTTTCTTGACTCGAGTCCCCCGTGAGGGACTCCAACTGCCCTAAGTCGTGTTCAGAGCCTGTTGAGGCTCTTGGGGGCCATGTTAGATAAGTAGGGGCGCCGGGGCATAATTGTCGGTGCCCGTCCCCTCCTGCCTGGGAGAAGCTCGTGTCCAGGGAGGCTCCAGGGGGCATGTTGCTTTAGAGCCAGTGTGGCTCCAATGTTTGACCAGTGTTGGCCAGGGCCTGTGTGGCTCCAACGGGCGCAGTGTTTGTTTTAGAGCCTGTGTGGCTCAGGTGGCGCAGATTCGTTCTAGGGGCTACTGAGAGCCCTGCCACAGCTTCTGGTACCAGCTGCGCAGCACTTAGTGCCAGCTGCTACGTTTAGGCCCTTGTGAGTGTTCCCAGGGGCCCAGCAAGTAGTGGGCCCCTGCATCGTTTAGGCCCCTGACATTGAGACCCAGGGCGTTCTAGCCCCAACAAGGCCAGTTGGCCTAGGGACTGCCACAGGTGGTGGCTTATGTAGGTTGTGCGCAATTGTATGGTTCTTGCACCTCTGAATGTGATTTCTTGCATCATGTCTTATTCCTGCACCTCTGAATGTTTTTAGACATCATGTGACTATTGCGCTACTGTATTATTCTGGTACCTCTGAATGTAATTTTATTGCATCATGTGCTTTATTCTTAACACCGCTGAATGTGTAGGTTTATACATTATGTGTTTCTCTTTACTACTCCTCTGAATGTATATCTAGGCATCATGGGTACTGTGTTCTCTCTTAGACCCCTAAATGCTGTGTGATACTTAGGTGGTTTGCCTTTACTACTCCTCTGAATGTGGTTCATACATCATGGGTAATGTGTTCTTTCTTAGACCCCTAAATGCTGTGTGATACTTAGGTGGTTGTTCTTTTTAGTACAGGTGGTCCTAGTGAGGTCCTGGTCCCCTGCGTGACAGTCTCCCAAGGAGTTTAGGGTTGCGTAGGGGGTACTTACCTGTTCCCAGTAGTTACTGGATGTGATCTATAACTGTTACTTTGTGTTACAGTGAAGTTTATATACTTTTATTCTAATTTCTGACAAGTATTTCTATATCTGCAAAGTGTTGATTCAGACAGTGGCCCATGTGGCCCTGTCTTGTAAATAATCCCTTGTGAAGATTGCCGTGCCAGTTGGCACAATGTACATGTGTAATTTCTATCTGATATGTTTTGACAATACAAAATTTATTTTAATATAACCTTGTGTGGAGTCTCTTTTGTGGTGTACCTAGTATGTTGTTGCTGTTGTGCGCTGACGCAAATGCTTTACACATCGCCTCCGAGTTTAGCCTAGACTGCCCGCGCCATGCTACCTAGAGGGCGAGCAGGGGTTATCTTGGCGTGTGACTTCCTTGCCCTGACTGGAATGGTGGTTTCTGCCTGGCTTTGGCATCAGCCTTAGCCTACCAGAAATAGCCGGCTTCCAACATATATATATTACCTACTAGCGGTCGCCAGTAGGTAGTTATAGTTAGGACCTATTTTCCACAAGAAATCCGCGACATTCTATTTGCAATAACTTTGGCGCCGGTCAAAGAATATTCGTGGAATTGTTAAAACTTATGGTCAGCTCCGGTCCGCTTCTATCTTGAAAGTCTTGGGGTGATTCGTCAAGCGGGGGCCGAGAAAAAAGCGGGGTCCCAAAACGTGTTTTCCCCATGCAATTTCCCATTCGAACATTTAGTCGCAGCTACAGCCCGAACTGCTGAACAGAATTACACCAAATTTGGCAAAGAGTTAGACCTTGGTTCAGAGTTGTGCCTTTTGCTTAAATGGTGTAAATCCGTTCAGTATTTCCTGAGAAAATCACAATTAAAATCACATATATATCTGTGGCCTCACAGGATCCGCGCACCCTGCCGAGCATGAGCTGCATGCTAATTGGCTGTCAACACTTCAAATCACGAAGTGTTGGCAGCCATCTTGTGCCTCGGTGAAATACTAGAGGACAAATCCACCGCAGCTGAGCTCAACCTCAAACATTGCCTAACTGAAGTCTTCCGCTGGATGGACAGCAACCACTTGAAGTGTAACTCTAGCAAAACCGAGATCCTTCCGATTGGAAAAAACACCTCCTTCTGTCCAGCCCTCTGGTGACCAGACGATTCAGCCGCCCCCCCCCAGACAGTTACATCGGCCAGGAATCTAGGCTTCATCTTTGACTCTGACCTCTCCTTTGATCAACATGCCATAACTGTAGCCGGCAAATGTTTCGGAATAATCAAATCCCTCAGAACATTTTTCGACTTCCTTCCAATCGAAGCCAGAAAAACAGTGACAGTAGCGCTTATACTTTCACGCTTAGACTACTGCAACGGCCTTCTTGCAGGGGCAAAAAAGAACACGCTATCGAAACTTCAAAGTGTGCTTCATACAGCCGCGCGACTGGTCCTCAGGCTACCCCGCAGAGCCTCCATCTCCGCAGCACTCTGGACCTTACATTGACTACCCCTTCACAAAAGAATTCTTTTTAAAATATTGATCATTGCCTTCCGTGCCTTCAACAAAACCGGCCCTAAATACCTCTCCAGACGCTTTCCCCACTACACCCCCAGTCGCTCCCTCCGCTCGTCCCTTGACAATCTCATCCTCCCTACCAAATACAACCTGAAGACTAAGGGCGGTAAAACCTTAAGCTTTCTGGCCACGAAAGCATGGAATAGCCTCCCCAAAACCCTCAGACAACAGACCCTTGAAAAACCCTTCAGAAAGCTCTTAAAGACCTGGATTTTCAACCTCTCTGATGATTATTCCAAAGCAGCCATCTAACCTCCCATCTACTCTAGGACTTCTACTCTAGGACTGGTCACCCAGGATCTTCAGCGCCAAGATGCTCCCTCCGGAGCGAACGTCGCGCTCTACAAATAACCTCACAAAATATCACAAAAAATATCACAAATATCACAAACCGAGGCACAAGAAACCTAAGGAAAAAATGTGAAAAACGCAAAAAGGGAGCAGGGTAGAAACACCCTGAGCCCCTAGGCCTGCTCAGGGGGTCCCACAAGGACCCCCAAGGCAAAACAATATATACATTTTTTTTTTTAAATTGGCAAAATCTGCGCAGGGTGCGTGGATCCTGCCAATAAAAAAAATGAAGTGCGGTCTCACGCGCTTCGATGCTAATTAGACCCTGGGGGGCCAAGTCCCGGGGGCATTTGGAAAATAAAGTGTGGGGGGGCCCAATCCCACCCACACTGCCCCGGGTACCTCCACCCCGGGGCAAAGTATCAATAATTGGGGGGGCACACAGCCACCCGCAACCCTGGGGACCGCCACCCCCGGGGCTTAAAAGTTTAATGTTGAGGGCCTCTAAGGCCCCCCCAAACCCTGGGGACCACCACCCCGGGGCTCAACTTTATTGATATTGCAGTGGGGCACACAGCCCCCCCGCAGCCTCGGGAACAGCCACCCCGGGGCTTCCTCAAAATAAGTGAAGGGGGGCTCTCAGGCCCCCCCAGCCCCGGGGACTGCCACCCCCCCCGGGGCTTCCTCAAAATAAGTGTAGAGGGGCTCTCAGGCCCCCCCCAGCCCTAGGGACCGCCACCCCTGGGGCTTTGTGAAAATAGGTGAGGGGGCTCTAAGGCCTCCCAGCCTCAGGGACCGCCACCCCCGGGCTTCCTCAAAATAGGTGTGGGGGCTCTCAGGCCTCCCAGCCCCAGGGACCGCCACCCCCTGGGACTTTGTGAAAATAGTTGGGATGGGCTCTCAGGCCCCCACCAGCCCCGGGGACCGCCACCCCCGGAGCTTCCTCAAAATAAGTGTGTGGCTCTCAGGTCCCCACCGGCCCCTGGAACCACCACCCCCGGAGCTTCCACAAAATTGTTGTGGGGGCTTTCAGGCCCCCTAGCCCCTGGGACCGCCTCATCCAAGGCTTCCTCAAAATGAGTGCGGGGGTCTCTCAGGCCCCCCAGGGACCCCCACTGCCAGGGCTTACTCAAAATAGGTGTGGGGGATCCCAGGCCCCCCCAGCCCGGGGGACCGCCACCCCTGGGGCTTCCTCAAAATAGGTGCGAGGCTCTCAGGCCCCCCCAGCCCTGGGGACCGCCACCCCCAGGGCTTCCTGAAAATAATTGCAGGAGGTTAACTTTGGCATAAGATGTGTTTATCTGGCATTTCAAGAATGAAGTTCAAATTCAAGCCCACTTGAGTGAAGGCACTTCAAGAAGTCATATGTACATTACCTAACAAAGAACATTTTGTAAGCCGACTGGGACTTGATGTTTAGGATATATTTTTTGTTTTTTTGATTGCTGTTTAGATCTGGCAGGATTTACCCACTTGGGGCTCTGTCTTAGTGACTTCCTAGGAAGTGCAACTATTTTATTGTTCTAGTTTTGAAATTGCAGTAAAAGCCAAAACCGTGTTATGCAGTAAAATAGAAAATGGTCGGATTGACTTTCAATATAATATTTTTTTACACTGTACAGAATTTGCTGACCACCAGATAGAATAAGGACTTTTTTGCGGGGATTTGCAGTATATAACACAACGTTGCAGCACTGTGCCGGTTAATGATAAGTACTGATTTACTTATAAATAATTTTTTAGTGTAATCAGAAGCACAGCCATATTGAGCTTATATATATATATATATATATATATATATATATATATATATATATATATATATATATTCACTGAAAAAACCATAGGTTTCACACCAGTTATAGTTAGGAATTAGCATTTAAAAAACCTATTAAATTCACTGAAAAAACCATAGGTTTCACACCAGTTATAGTTAGCTGGAAATTTTACTCGCATAAAACCATTGAAATTCCCACGTTATAGTTAGTTGGACTCACTATAACTTGCGCGTGCAATGCACTGCTGATGACGTCACATATTACATCACTCATGACATGGTCAGTGACATCACTCATGACATCACTGATGACACCACCCAGTGAATGTGATTCTTTCTGAAAAATAAATATGTTTTATATATGTATATGTAAAAGTTGATGGTAGAATAAATGTTTAAATACGTGTGTAAATGGATGTTTTTTTATTTATAATTGATTGGTTAACTGGCTTATTAAGTGTATCTTAGTGAATACATATATTAGTGAGTAATGTTTAAATATTTAAATATATGTATTAGTGTTTCACTTTGTGAATAAGTGGCTGCATGGGTTGGGGAGTAGCTACATGTGTATGTATATGCGTTATTAGATGTTTTTCTTGGTATCAGTATGACTGTTTGTATGGTTTAGTGGGGGTATTATTTGGCACATAGATGCATGAATGACTGACTTTCTCTTTGTATGTGTTTTGAAGACAGCATATGTGCAGGACTGTATGGGTGGATGAGTGTGTATATGTGTGTGTTAGTGAGTGAATGACTGTCTCATAAGTTTCTTTATCAGTAACTACATATGTTTTAATCTAGTATATGTGAATATTGATGTATATAAGTGAGTATATGTGAGAGTGAGGGAATGTAAGAGTTCCTGTTTAAATTAGTGTTTGTTTCTATAAGTGATTGTTTAAGAGAATACGTATGTGTAAGTATCCTTAGAAGTAAAGTAGTAGTGTGTGTATAGCTGTATATGCAAATAAATGGATGTTTAATAGTTTATTTGCATGTGTGAGTATATGTGAGAGTATATTTTGGATGACTGTTGGTGTGTAACAGGATGTATAGGTGTATCACTACATATGATGAGTGAGTATATGTATGAGTGACTATATAGAACTGTTGATGAATGAGTGGATGTGTATATAGATGGTGGAATTATTGAATTGGTTGTTGTAACTGGTATGGGTATCTCCATTTTTTTGAAAATTTTAGTTTCTATTTTTGAATATGTGTTTCAAGGGTTACATTACAGTAAAAGGAGGTCTGTCACTCTGTCACAAGGATGGTGTCATCAGTGATGTCATGAGTGATGTCACTGACCATGTCATGAGTGATGTAATATGTGACGTCATCAGCAGTGCATTGCACGCGCAAGTTATAGTGAGTCCAACTAACTATAACGTGGGAATTTCAATGGTTTTATGCGAGTAAAATTTCCAGCTAACTAGAACTGGTGTGAAACCTATGGTTTTTTCAGTGAATTTAATAGGTTTTTTAAATGCTAATTCCTAACTATAACTGGTGTGAAACCTATGGTTTTTTCAGTGAATTTCATAGGTTTTTTAATAGCAAATCTCTATAGGTATTAAAAGTAATATTTTTTATAACGAATTATATAATTATGTTATAGTTTTTTTTTTTTTTTGCCCCGGAGCGCTCCCGGGGCGTGTACCGGAGCGCTCACCGGTAAGCGCAGTGTTACGGCGCGCCCCGAGGTGCGTACCGGTGAGCGTCCCGTTAGCGCTATTTCCGCGAACAAAAACAACATCGTGACGTATCGCATAGCCGCGTGATGCGTCATATGACGCACTGCGTAAGCGCACCCGGAAGCACGCGAGCGCATACGATCGCGCAACGTCCTGACGCACTTATGCTACGCACCCCGGGGCACGTAGCGTAAGCGTGTCGGGTCATGTGACCTCAAAATAACACGTTTTTATTGGTTCAGAACAGTTTTGGTTTCCAAATGATGAGAAAGCCCAGGTCATGAGACCTGAAAATCACACTTTTGATTGATTCACAAGAGTTTTGTTTTCCAAATGAGGAAAGACCCCTCCTTTTTCCTCATTCTCACTTTGTTGTTTGAGTGAAGAAGACCTGCATTCATTCTGTGAGAAATGGCTTCACTAGTAGCAGCTGCAGGTGCATCTGCACCACCACCACCTCCACCACCACCACAAGGACCACCACAAGACTACATTGGTGGTCAAGAAGAAGAGGAGGACGAAGAGGAGGAGGAGCACAGGCACTTTCTGCCTGAGGACAATCCCCCATACAGACCCATGGAACATTTTATTTGGGAATTTTACAAGTTACCAAGCGGTGCAAAAAAGTGAATGCAGCTAAGGTGACTTGCCTTATCTGTGGCGCAGAACTGTCAAGAGGGAACCCAAAGAAGAAGTACTCTTTTGGGAACCACACTATGATTAGGCATATGCAGAGGAAGCACCCGAACAATTATTCGGCAGCAGAGGCCAGGGAACTGACCAGGAACCCTCCCCATCCGTCTTCTTCAAGGGCCTCCAATCAACCCACTCCATCGGGTGCAGAGGCGAGGGAGATGGTCCCTAATGTACAAATCAAGTTTGCAAAATTTAAATTTGTTTGCATATATTGCAACAAAACAATTTCATATGGTGAGCAAAGCATCACTTTACTCAATCGAGCTGCAAACAACCATCATTGCAGCAAGCAACCTTAATTTTTTTCTATTTTTTTTGCTCCAGTTGAGCTGTTTGCAATTCTCTGTCTTTTGTTTGACCCCAGAAAAACTACAAAAAAAATATAAAATTGTTCAGAAAAGCCTAAAAAATAAAAAATGTTCAAAAAACAATAAAAAAAATATAAAACAACAAAAATAAAAAAACAGTTCTTTTTAGAACTACCTCTAATTTATAAAAAAAAATGCTACATTTTTTAAAACCTCTGTCATTCTTTTTACCCCATGGTACGCTCCCCGGTACGCTCCCCGGTGCGCGTACCGGCTGCTCCCCTCGCGAAAATCCCCCCCAATTGTTTTTTTTGCCCCGCGGGGCCCTTTTATGGCCCCCACATCAAATCTAGGGGGTCAGGGGGGGTCTACCCTGCCCCCTTATGATCATTTCCCCCTTTGTTTTTGCCACCTCTTGTGTCTCGATCCTACCGAGACACAAGATGGCGGCCGCTCCGGACTGTTTGGAATGTTGACAGACACCCGAGAGCCAATCAGCTTTCCGCGCGCAAACTCGCGTTACGCGCTCGTACGCTCCCCGGTGCGCGTACCGGGGCGCGCTTATAGATATACATATTTTTTTTAACCTAAATTATTCAAAATCCTCTGGAGCGCATATCTTGAGACATAGAAAAGGCACATCGGGCTACCAGTCCCTACAATTTTGCCAAGTTTGGTGAAAATCCATTCAGCCGTTCGAGTTAAAAGTGAGTCCAACCGCCCTATGAAAATTAACATGGGGAAAACACGTTTTGGGACCCCCTTTTATCTCGGCCCCCGCTTGATGAATCCCCCCCAAACTTGCAGAAAAGGAGCGGAGCGCAGCGAGGCAATTTTGAGAAAAATTACAGGCAGATCCCTCAGACTGCGCCAAAGTTATTCCCCATACAATCTTGCCGAAAACAATCCTAACTATAACTTCCTACTGGCGACCGCCAGTAGGTAATACATATATATATATATATATATATGTATATATATATATATATATATATATATATATATATATATATTCACTGAAAAAAACATAGGTTTCAGGCCTTATATAGTTAGGAATTAGCATTTAAAAAACCTTTAAATTCACTCAAAAAACTATAAGTTTTAGGGGTGTTATAGTTAGCTGGACATTTCACTCATACAAAACCATTGAAATTGCTCCTATATAGTTAGTTGTACTAACTATATTTCACGCACCCGCAATCCACTGCTGATGATGTCACATATTACATCATTCATGACATGTTCAGTGACATCACTGATGACATCTCAAATGACAGCACTGATGACATCACTGATGACATCATCCAGTGAATGTGGTTTGCTTCGTTATTTAAATATGCATTATATACATAGCAATTTGCATTGAAGAATGAGTGGATATATACAAATAAATATTTGGATGGAGGATTTAGTATCAGTGTAATTGACTGTTTACTTGACCAATTTATAGTGTCTCACTAAATATAGTGGATAGTGACTAAACTGTTTGAATATCTGTATCACTTTGTCAGTTGTTGTGTAAACTGGTTCTCCAGTTGGTTACTAGCTATGTGAAAGTCTATATTAGTTATTGATTACTTAACTGAGTATTTGTATGGGAGAGTGAATGCGTGTGTGGTTCGGTGGGGGGGGTGTGACTGCCCAAAGATGTGTGAATAGTTGATTCACTAGATATATGAAGTTAAAACTACATGTTCTAACAGTTGTTTGGGTGAGTGAATATCTTTATGGGTGTGGTGATGAGCAAATATATTTCTCAATGGTACATGTCCAATAAACCAGAAAAATAAAAGGCAGTGTATGTGTCAGTTGTTGTATATAAATAAGTATACATAAGTCTCAATGATTGTGTGAGTGACTGTATGAATAACTTTATACTTGTAATAATGATTTTATAATTCACTAAGTATGACTTACTATCTAAATGAATAGATGAAGTTGTGTTTGTATAAGTGTGTAGCTATGTAAATATGTAAGTATGATCCATTGTTTGCATAAGTGAGTAGGATGACTTCATATGTGAATAGGATGTGTGCTGGTGTGTAATGTCGATTTAGGTGTATAAGTATTTTTGATAGTGTTCTATTGTTCATTGACAGCATGTATGAGTGAATCTACAGGTAAGTGATTAGATGTGTGTATACATCTATGAATCACTGAGTGGGTTTTTAGATACTTGTATTGCTGTAACCATGGATTCAAATATGATACTCTGTATTTTACAAAGAGTGATGAAAGATTTTACTGGTGTATGAAAAGGTGTATGTGATTGTCACGTGGATGATGTCATCAGTGATGTCATTTGAGATGTCATCTGTGATGTCACTGACCATGTCATGAATGATGTAATATGTGACATCATCAGCAGTGGATTGCGGGTGCGCGAAATATAGTTAGTACAACTAACTATATAGGAGCAATTTCAATGGTTTTATATGAGTGAAATGTCCAGCTACCTATAACACCCCTAAAACTTATAGTTTTTTGAGTGAATTTAAAGGTTTTTTAAATGCTAATTCCTAACTATATAAGGGCTGAAACCTGTGGTTTTTCAGTGAATTTCAAAGGTTTTTTTAAATGCTAATTCCTAAATATATAAGGCCTGAAACCTATGGTCTTTTCAGTGAATTTGCAAGTTTTTTTTAATGCTAATTCCTAACTATATAAGACCTGAAAGCCCACCAGGAATCTCGAGTATGCGCCAGGAGACTGCATTGCAGAGAGGTGTAATGAAGCCACGCCCCTTTTTACACCTCTCTGCAACGCAGCTCCCATGCATGTTTGAAGAGGGGGAACTAATTCCCCTTGCATACTGGGGGCCCCTGGGGGCCAACTAGCCCACCTGGAACCTCCAGTATGCGCCAGGGGGCTGCATTGCAGAGGTGTAATGAGGCTATGCCCCTTGTTATACCTCTCTGCAACGCATCCCCCTGCCGCGTTTGCAGAGGGGGAACTAATTCCCCTTGCATACTGGGGGTGCCTGGGGGCCAACTAGCCCACCAGGAGCCTCCAGTATGCACCAGGGGGCTGCATTGCAGAGAGGTGTAATGTGGCCACAACCTTTTTTACACCTCTCTGCAATGCAGCTCCTGTGCATGTTTGAAGAGGGGGAACTAATTCCCCTTGCATACTAGGGGTCCCTGGGGGCCAACTAGCCCACCTGGAACCTCCAGTATGCGCCAGGGGGCTGCATTGCACAGAGGTGTAATGAGGCTATGCCCCTTTTTACACCTCTCTGCAACGCAAGCCACTGGCGTGTTTGCAGAGGGGGGACTAATTCCCCTTGCATACTGGGGGTCCCTGGGTCACATCTGCCCAAACACCGATATTCCGAACGATTGAAAATTACTTTTCTTGAGAAACATTTGGATTTGGATTATCATGTCCTATTCTTTGGAAGTTTTGAAAGACTGACTTTGAGGATGCTATAAATTACTCAAGTCTGCCCGAATTGTGTGGGTAAAATTGATACCTAGTCACTTTGAACAAGAATGTATTTACGTCTCGTCTATCATTTGGAAGAAATATCTAGTTATATGACAACAGGATACCGACATAACTTGAAGGAAATAAGAACGCCCTGAAGAAGTTCTGTTGTACAGAACGAAACGTGTCGGCTGGCTGTGGTATATAAACTTAAGGAAAATAAATGCATTTGAATATACACCAAGATTCAGCACTTCAATAAGGACTCTAAGTGATATGATTTAATTGGACTTATTGTGCAAGTGGTGCTGTGCCAAACTTTGGAATATTCTCCACTACTCTATACTACTTACTCTCTCCTACTCCACTACTATCTAATACTCACTCTCTACTACTCATTCTCTACTACTCTACTACTCTCTACTACTCTCTCTCTACTACTCACTCCCTACTACTCACTATCTACTACTCTCTACTACTCACTCTCTAGTACTCTCTACTCTCTACTACTCACTCTCTACTCATCTCTCTCTACTACTCTCTCTTTACTACTCACTCTACTACTCTCTACTACTCACTCTCTACTTCTCATTGTCTACTACTCTCTACTACTCACTCTCTACTATTCTCTCTACTACTCTCTACTACTCACTCTCTACTACTCACTCTACTACTCACTCTCTACTACTCACTCTCTACTACTCTCTCTCTACTAGTCTCTACTACTCACTCTACTACTCACTCTCTACTACTCTCTACTATTCTCTATCTCTGCTACTCACTCTCTACTACTCTCTACTACTCACTCTCTACTACTCTCTACTACTCACTCTTTACTACTCTCTACTACTCACTCTCTACTGCTCTCTACTACTCACTCTACTACTTACTCTCTACTACTCTCTACTACTCACTCGCTACTACTCACTCTCTACTACTCTCAACTACTCACTCTACTATTCACTCTACTACTCTCTACTACTCACTCTCTGCTACTCTCTCTATTGCTCTCTACTACTCTCTACTACTCACTCTCTACTCTCTATTACTCACTCTCTACTCTCTACCTCTCTACCTCTCTCTACTTCTCTATCTACTAGTCTCTACCTCTCTACCTCTACCTCTCTACCTCTACACCTCTACCTCTCTACCTCTCTCTACACGCACACATATACACATATATATATGCATATATATGCATATGCATTTATATATATGTATGTGTATATATATATATATATATACATACATATATAAACATATATAATCTGTATATCTATATATATACAAATATAAATGCATGCATACATATACATATATGCATAAATATGCATGTTATTTACATGAAAGTTTAAAAAACACCAATAAAAGCAAAGCTAAAAAGCCACCACATTACAAACAGAATGGCTTTAACTTAAACGAGGGCGAGATCTATTGCATTTTCAATGCTTGTTTACTTTGGTTCCATCAAGAAGGTATTCAGATGTGTCACACATTTGCCATAAATTCTGAATGTTAGCACTCTAGTTGCTCGTTAGATCACTGTAGTAAAGCTACTGCTCACCAGGGAAGTCTGCTGCTGGTATACAAAGTGCATGTTTCAGTCTGCATGTCAGAATTTTTTTAATGAAATTGAAGAGGATTTGAGAAGTCACTCAAAATGTGCCCTAATTTTTCTTTCTGAAGCACTAATCATACTTTCTATGGCAAAATTAACCCCCTCATTTTGTTCCTTTTTAAATTAAATGTTTTCAGACTTACCACTTCATTCCAATCAAGATGGCTTCTGGTGTGCCATACTTTTGTCATAAGTAAGACTGTTAGCGCTCTAGTTGGTCTTTAGAAAACTCTGGGACATTCTGTCATTGGGCTATACTTGGGCTACATCTGGTGATATTTGGGCTACATTTGGGCTCTTTTGTCTCTGGTGGCCATCTTGGGAGACTGCATGTCAGAATTTTTTAATGAAATTGAAGAGTATTTGAGAAGTCACTCAAAATGTGCCCTAATTTTTCTTTCTGCAGCACTAATCATACTTTCTATGGCAAAATATACCCCCTCATTTTGTTCCTTTTTAAATTAAATGTTTTAAGAGTTACCACTTTATTCCAATCAAGATGGCTTCAGGTGTGCCATACCTTTGTAATAAGTAGGACTGTTAGCGCTCTAGTTGTTCTTTAGAACACTCTGGGACATTCTGTCATTGGGCTATACTTGGGCTACATCTGTGTGATATTTGGGCTACATTTGGGCTCTTTTGTCTCTGGTGGCCATCTTGGGAGACTGCATGTCAGAAGTTTTAAATGAAATAGAAGAGGATTTGAGAAGTCACTCAAAATGTGCCCTAATTTTTCTTTCTGCAGCACTAATCATACTTTCTATGGCAAAATATACCCCCTCATTTTGTTCCTTTTTAAATTAAATGTTTTAAGAGTTACCACTTTATTCCAATCAAGATGGCTTCAGGTGTGCCACACCTTTGTAATAAGTAGGACTGTTAGCGCTCTAGTTGTTCCTTAGAACACTCTAGGAGGCTGCAGTAGAACACAAAGCAATCAACTGACAGTCTCTGTCCTTGTTGGATGTACATGTTTTACTGAGAATGTCAGACTTCATTCTCACATGACTGAGAAAGATAATGTGAATTTACCGAAAATATGCTTTCAGTTTAGCTTATAGATTCCCTCCAAACCACTGTGGGAAAAGCATGAGATAATAGTTTTCGTTCAAACATGATTCATGATATCCTAGCAGAAGTCTTTTTCCCATGGTAAAATCACCTTAGAACACACCACAATTCCTAAAATGAGTATGGTACCATCAACAAATGATTTATAATGTAACTAAAGTCCTAAAACCCTCTATTAACTACAATGCTTTTTAATGAGGTGCTATCATGTATATTGGTCCCAAGATGTCTGCCAACACTTCTTGCATGAAGTGCTGACAGCCAATCAGATCAGATGGGTGGTTAGGCTCCGCCCAGATATATATGTGTTTTTGAAGTTAATTTTCATAAAAACCACTGGAGCAATTTTCACCAAATATAGCAAAGGAACTTCTGCGTACCAGTCCTTACAATTTTGCCATGTTTGGTGTAATTCCGTTCAGCGGTTCGGGCTGTAGAATTGTCAGAACGTCCTATGGAAATTAACATGGGGAAAACACGTTTTGGGACCCCCCTTTTTTCTCAGCCCCCACTTCACGAATCCCCCCGAAACTTTCAGGGAAGGAGCGCAGCGGAGCTGGCCAACATTTTGGAAAATTACACGCAAATTCCTCAACCGGCGCCAAAGTTATTCCCAATAGAATGTTGCGGATTTCCTATGGTAGCCAATCCTAACTATATATACCTACTGGCTATCGCCAGTAGGTAATATATATATATATATATATTCACTGAAAAAACCATAGGTTATAGACCATATATAGTTAGGAATTAGCATTTACAAAACCTTGAAAATTCACTGAAAAAACCATAGGTTATAGACCATATATAGTTAGGAATTAGCATTTAAAAAACCTTATTTTACTCACACAAAACCATTGAAATTCCATATATAGTTAGTTGCACTAACTATATATCGCGCACCTGCAATCCACTGCTGATGATGTCACATATTACATCATTCATGACATGGTCAGTGACATCACTGATGACATCACTGATGACATCTCAAATGACATCACTGATGACATCACTGATGACATCTCATTTGACATCAATGACCACATCACTGATGATATCATTCATGTGACAATACAATGCATCTCCTCACATTTTAATATAACCTCTGTTTCACCCAGTGTTAAATACAGAATATAATTTTTGAAACCATTGACACACCAATACTAGTTACTACATACGCACTCACTGATTCCTACGTCTACACACACCTTCACTCATTCACCCATACTATCATTCATACATACAATCACTCATCTTTACAACACTATCATATGCACTCATACACCTATACAGACACTCACAGTCTGCCACTCATCCATGGAGTTACTCACACACCTAGTCAGTCCTGTAAAGAATCAATGACACTTCCATTTTCTTGTCTATACAGTTAAACATAGAGCACCTTACATTTTCAAACATATACTAACACATACTTACCTTGTTATACAATCATTGATACAAGTACACATTGATCTGCACAGAGTCACACACCTCCCAGCCAGCCACACACACACTCAGTCTCCCATACAAATACTTGGACAATCAATCAGTAACCCATATAGTTAATCATATAGCTACTGATCAAAACATGCAGCAGTTTACAGAACAACAGACATAATGATGCACAAATTAAGACACTTTAGTCACTAACCCATGCACTCAGTGAGACACATTTAATCACTCACTCATGCATTCAGTCATGCACCTACTAAATCCTTTGTCCAGACACTTATACTTCCACTCATTCTTCAATATGTAAGACACATTTTAACTTTACAGAAACATACAGTCACTGGATGTTGTCATCAGTGATGTCATCAGTGATGTCATTTGAGATGTCATCAGTGATGTCATCAGTGATGTCACTGACCATGTCATGAATGATGTAATATGTGACATCATCAGCAGTGGATTGCAGGTGCGCGATATATAGTTAGTGCAACTAACTATATATGGAATTTCAATGGTTTTGTGTGAGTAAAATAAGGTTTTTTAAATGCTAATTCCTAACTATATATGGTCTATAACCTATGGTTTTTTCAGTGAATTTTCAAGGTTTTGTAAATGCTAATTCCTAACTATATATGGTCTATAACCTATGGTTTTTTCAGTGAATTTCAATGGTTTTTTAATAGCAAATATCATAAGCTGTCGAATGTCAAGTACGTGGTAAGTGAAAACATTTTCGTGTTTATGCACACTGATCTGCTTTGAATGGTGCCCCCCCCCCCTCATTTCTATTAGGAGTACTCTCTCTTTGCAGATAGTGAAAGGTAGTTAACGCAGGTCTTTGCCCCCATTGTAATCCGTCGTGCCTGCTTCTCTCTCCATTTGATTCATTGTTATCCAAGTATTTACTGTTTTAGAATTAGTTCTCTTTGGTTCATTCTCTATTTACAAACAAACACAGAGTCGCAATACTCTGTTTAGTCTTTGCAGATAACGAAAAATCGTGTAAAAAAAAAGAAAAGGAATCGAGCAAAATCAGTAGGCCACTAATGGGATCTCTTTTTGACCTCGCTAAAATAGAAACATTAGGAACAACCCCTCATGACAAATACAAAACTAGTGAGATGAACTGAACTCCACACAATGATGGCTGCAAAACAGCTCGGCTCCGCCACCCACCCCGCCCAAAATAACGATAAAGAACGGCTGCCATGATTGGTTGCGGAATGACCACGACGGAGCTACGAAATGGTGCTGCTCTCATGCTAACCCCAGCTTCAGTCTGAAACATCCAGAAACACTGTAGACTACCAATTCGATCAGTTCCGGTAGCGCCCCAATGTAACCCGGTAGAGAAGAACTAGCCCTCCCCTCTTTGACTGATGGTTCTTGTTGCCTGTCCCTTCTGTTGTCATTTAACAGAACTATTTAGCCTGCTGAAAGGGGTTGTGTTCCGACCGCTGGTTGGTGGAGACATTTTGACTATATTCTGTACCTGCGTTCTCGCGTAATGCGTCATATGACGCGCCGCGTTAGCGCATCCGGAAGTCATCCGGGGCGCGCAGCGCGTAACGTAAGCATAACAAGTCATGTGACTTGTTAATAAAACTTTTCATTGGTTCATTTTACTTTTCTTATTGTAATGATGAAAGGCTTGGTCATATGACCTAAAAATTACGCTTTTCATTACTTCCGAACATTATTTTTTCTTAAATATATGTTATAATGTTCCAGGCTAATGTACTTTCCCGGAAATTTTACAACTGTCCTGCAAGTAAAATATATTCTTTTTTCGAGAAAAAGAGCGTTTCTTCGTCCCATGACGGAGCCGTTGAGCAAAAGAGGGTCGACCTGCTGTCTTAGTCGCCGATACGCCTGAATATGAGATTCTTATCGATCACTTTATGTTGCAGGAATAGAAAACACAACAGCCCTTGACCATTTATCTTTACTGCGTTCCTTCGTATTATACCTTTTACCCTTCATGTAATTGGTCTGCTTTATTTCACTTGCCTTTTAATGATTCTAAAACAGTGACTATTATTAAAAACTTTACCAATGTATATACTACTACCATGTTTTCTTTTAAAAACCTTTATTGTGAAAATTTCATTATACAAATACGAGCCTATAACCCCGTGGGCCGGCCACGGAGCAAACTGTAATCGTATATGATGAATAGACATTTACACTGTAGAGGAACGTAACGGGCGGGCCATTAGGTTGCAAGAACTAAGGTGTCTAACAGTTACGGAATCGGTGGACGTACATTTTATAATTAAAATACGACAGGGCCAGTTACAATAAAATTATCTAGATATACATTTGCGGGCAAGTACCATGGGTGACGTTAATTCGAACTTTCAACAGTACAGTAATCAATAACACATCAGAACTTAATATCAATAGGGATGTCGAAATATTCAATCAATTCTCGTCCCCGCCCGCCATGTGCTTCAAAACTGCATACGTATCTCGTGATTTCAAGGTTCTGCAACCAGTACACAACAAGGAGTTACGAGTCCCATTTATTCTGGCGCCATTTTGGGCGAGGACGGGCAGGTCCAGGATATAGTCAAAATGTCTCTACCAACCATCGACTATGATGATGTTCATATGCTGTATTTATTAGAGTAACACTCATCTGTCCACATGAAATTAATTTGCCACAATCTAAACATGTCATTTTAATCTTTCCAAAGTTCTTCTAAATATTTGGGACCGTTTCCCTTGCCTCTGAAGCTCTCAGTGCCACTTCTTTGATGAATGTACTAGCAGGTCAGGGGTTCTCCTCCAAATCTCTCTTTTATGCAGCACTATAATTAATTGGTGCCACCTCTCCATATGACGATGCATGGTATAGTTACCACAACTATATTTTTTTTCGGTTCCTCTGGAGAGTTCATCGTGGCAGATGAAGCGTGTAACGTACCGGGCATTTACCTTTTTTTGCATGTACAGGAAAGGAAAAAAAAATCGAGCGTCCAAGTTCTAAGGTGTCCCAGGGCCATTTTAGTGGACCAGGCCCAAATCCAAAGAACAGGCCGCCATTTTGAGAGTCCTGTTGCCGCCGCCTGTCGCTGTAGCATCAAGAGCAGCCGAAACTCAGCTGAATGGCAACTGAAACGGTAAAGGGGCGCCCCACTACAGCAGACGAGCCAGGCCCAAATCCAAAGAACAGCTATCTCACAGGCTAATGGGGCGACCCACGCCGAGTTTCAGCATTGTAGGATGACCACACAAGTACAGCAACTTGCTAGACATCACCTCGGTGCCATCCGGATCTCGGCGCCCCACTGCAGATGAAGTGCCTCTCAACTATGAAACCACCACGGTGACATCCGGATCTTGGCGCGTTGTGCTGCCTTCGGCCTATTCGCACATCGGTCCGCTACTGACGCCATCTCACAGGCTAATGGGGCGACCCACGCCGAGTTTCAGCATTGTAGGATGACCACACAAGTACAGCAACTTGCTAGACATCACCTCGGTGCCATCCGGATCTCGGCGCCCCACTGCAGATGAAGTGCCTCTCAACTATGAAACCACCACGGTGACATCCGGATCTTGGCGCGTTGTGCTGCCTTTGGCCTATTCGCACATCGGTCCGCTACTGACGCCATCTCACAGGCTAATGGGGCGACCCACGCCGAGTTTCAGCATTGTAGGATGACCACACCAGTACAGCAACTTGCTAGACATCACCTCGGTGCCATCCGGATCTCGGCGCCCCACTGCAGATGAAGTGCCTCTCAACTATGAAACCACCACGGTGACATCCGGATCTTGGCGCGTTGTGCTGCCTTCGGCCTATTCGCACATCGGTCCGCTACTGACGCCATCTCACAGGCTAATGGGGCGACCCACGCCGAGTTTCAGCATTGTAGGATGACCACACCAGTACAGCAACTTGCTAGACATCACCTCGGTGCCATCCGGATCTCGGCGCCCCACTGCAGATGAAGTGCCTCTCAACTATGAAACCACCACGGTGACATCCGGATCTTGGCGCGTTGTGCTGCCTTCGGCCTATTCGCACATCGGTCCGCTACTGACGCCATCTCACAGGCTAATGGGGTGACCCACGCCGAGTTTCAGCATTGTAGGATGACCACACCAACTTGCTAGACATCACCTCAGTGCCATCCGAATCTTGGCATCTCAACGCCTAGTGGTATCTTCCATACAAAAAATATTGTTACGCTGCCTTTGGCCCCATTCGCACATCAGTCCGCAACTTAGACATCACCTCGGTGCCATCCGGATCTTGGCATCTCAGCGCCTTGTGGTGTCAGTCAGAAAATATTGTTGTGCTGCCTTCGGCCTATTCGCACATCGGTCCGCTACTGACGCCATCTCACAGGCCAACGGGGCGCCCCACGCCGACTTTCAGCATTGTAGGATGGCCACACCAGTGCGGCAACTTGCTACACACCACCTCGGTGCCATCCGGATCTTGGCATCTCAGCGCCTTGTGGTCTCTTCTACACCGGAAATATAGTAGAAAATATTGTTGCGCTGCCTTTGGCCCCATTCACACATCAGTCCGCTACTGACACCATCTCACAGGCCAACGGGGCGCCCCACGCCGACTTTCAACATTGTAGGATGGCCACAGAAGTGCGACAACTTACTAGACACCACCTCGGTGCCATCCGGATCTTGGCGCGTTGTGCTGCCTTCGGCCTATTCGCACATCGGTCCGCTACTGACGCAAACTCACAGGCCAACGGGGCGCCCCACGCCGACTTTCAGCATTGTAGGATGGCCACACCAGTGCGGCAACTTCCTACACACCACCTCGGTGCCATCCGGATCTTGGCGCGTAGTGAAGCTGCAGCAGCTGCAAATAAGCTTCAGACAGTGTTACAACCGCTGCTCAGAACTCTCAACTATGACACCACCTCGATGCCATCCGGATCTTGGCGCGTTGTGTTGCCTTCCGCCTATTCGCACATCGGTCCGCTACTGACGCCGCCTCACGTGCCAACGTATTTTCTCCGCATTTTATACCCTATGCCGCATAACAGGTCATGTGACTTGTTTATAAAACTTTTCATTGGTTCATTTTACTTTTGGTTTCCTAATGATGGAAGGCTTGATCATATGACCTAAAAACAACACTTTTCATTGGATGAAAACTTTTTTTTCCCCCCAAACGATGAAAGCCCCACCTTGTTTCTGGATGTTTCAGACTGAAGCTGGCGTCACCATGAGAGCACCACCATCTCGTAGCTCCGTCGTGGTCATTCCGCGAGCAATCATGGCAGCCGCTCCCCACCAGAAGCCTGCAGGAGTCGGGGCCCCCAAAACTTTTGATGAATTCTCAAGGCGGAGGGGACGCTTTCGAGAATGGGGTCCAAGACCTAGCAGACAAGCGTCCGATTTCCAAGGTGTCCCAGGGCCATTTCAGTGGACCAGGCCCAAAAAGGAAACAGCCTGCCGCCATTTTGAGAGTCCTGTGACAGCCGCCTATCGCTGCACCGCAAGAGTGGGCGCAACTCAGCTGAATGGCGGATTTTGACACAGTGGACCAAAAGCGGACGGAATGGCAACTGAAACGGTAAAGGGGCGCCCCACTACAACAGACGAGACTCCACCTGGAGAGGCCCGTTCACGCCGCCTCCCCCGGGGCGCTCCACGCCGTTATTCGGAGCAGCATTGTAGGATACCAAAACCAGTGCGGCAACTTACTGGACATCACCTTGGTGCCATCGTTCTGCTGCCTTGGAACTATTCGCACAACAGTTTGCTACTGATGACCCACCCCCCGCGACGCCCCACGCCGTTATTTGCTGGGTGGCAACTTACTAGACATCACTTTTGTGTCATCTAGATTTCGGCGCGTTCTGCTGCCTTGGAACTATTCGCACAACAGTTTGCTACTGATCACCCACCCCCCGCGACGCCCCACGCCGGAAATCTGGACGTTGTGCTGCGTTGGGACTATTCGCACAGCCGACCGCTACTTCGTTGTTTTTCTCTAAAAATGTTTATATGTTATTACTATTTTTGTTTTCTTGTATATATTTATAAATTATTAAAGTTTTATAATCTTACTACTTTGTCGGAGTGCTATATATTTTTAATGTGACACATAATTGTAAAAACTTTGATGTACAAAGAGTCATCCCTGGAATCTTCCGCTTCACGCTCGGTCCCCTCCCCAATCACAATACAGGATGGTTTTCAGATAATAGCAACGCTTCTGCTGTGACGGATCTCATCGAGTGTGGGCCTTGATCTACTATAACTCCTTTGAAGACGGGTGATTCTTTACAGCTGTGGCCATAAACTACATCTGCAGGGCTAGCTGATAGCCTAGGACCGGCCTGGACAATCGGACACAGAGGAAAAGGAGTGTCAGAGGGTGCGGTAGTGAATAGGGCGAAAGGGAGGTGTCGGGCGGGCACAGGGTGTGATTCTCAGGGAAGAACAGCGCAGATGGGGGGAGGTTTATTACCCATGCATAAAACAGAGAGCGGGGGTGACCACTGCCTGGGGGAGATGCTTGCGAGGGTGGGGAGCCATGCTAAGGATCGACAGCGTGCACAGAGTGGATCTGGTCAAGGCATCTAAAATGGCTGCCGTGCACGACAAAAGTGTGGCATTTGAAAAAAGACAAGATGGCGCACACAATGTTTTTCAACAATTCCTGATTTCCTTCGAATCGAACGTTAACAGACGTTGGGGCATATTACCAAAGTTAAGCGATATTTATCCCTAACGATGCATTGCAAAGATTTTTTTACCGTCAGAAATTATCGCAGATAAACCTTGCTATTATCAAGGTTTATCGCAAATACGATAAAAAACGAGCGCAATGCATTAATATCGCTGAAAACTCCGCGATATTCATGCATTACCGAGCTAATGCTCTTAGCCATGTTATCCACCTCCCATTGGATAACATGGCTAAGAACTGCTCAGGGCAGCTGTTACTTTTTGGAGATATTCGCGCTTATCTCGAATATTTCCAAAAGTTGATAATAGGAGATAGCGATGTTAGCGACTGTTTCCAGTCGCTAACATCTTGGCATGCCCACTTTGCATGTCATTAGTGATAAATATCACTCACATGCAAAGTGGGACCCAAGATGGTCGCTATCTCCTACTAGCCGTCGCTAACTGGTGTTAGCAACAGCTAGGTAATACACATATAATTTTATCTCCGCGAAGCGGAGCGCTGTTACAGATATATATCTTGTTTTTGAACGTTAATTTCTCAAAATGCACTGAAGCACATATATTGAGACATAGCAAAGGCACATCGGGCTACCAGTCCCTAATATTTTACCAAGTTTCGTGCAAATCCATTCAGCCGTTCGATTATTATTATTATTTTTTTTTTTGCCCCGCGGGGCCCTTTTAAAACCTCCACATCAAACCTAGGGGGTCAGCGAGGATCTACTATGCCCCCTTATGGTCATCAGCCGTTCGATTATTATTATTATTATTTTCTTTTTGCCCCGCGGGGCCCTTTTAAAACCTCCACATCAAACCTAGGGGGTCAGCGAGGATCTACTATGCCCCCTTATGGTCATTTGCCCCTTCGCTTTGGCCTCCTCTTGTCTCTCGATCCTACCGAGAGACAAGATGGCGGCCGCTACGTACTGTTTGGAATGTTTACAGACACCGGAGAGCCAATCAGCTTCGCTTCGCAAAGCTCCGTAACGCGAAAAGTACGCGAAGCGGTGCGCTGTTACAGATATATATCTTTTTTTGAACGTTAATTTCTCAAAATCCACTGAAGCACATATATTGAGACCTAGCAAAGGCACATCGGGCTACCAGTCCCTACAATTTTGCCAAGTTTCGTGCAAATCCATTCAGCCGTTCGATTATTATTATTATTATTTTTTTTTGCCCCGCGGGGCCCTTTTAAAACCTCCACATCAAACCTAGGGGGTCAGCGAGGATCTACTATGCCCCCTTATAGTTATTTCCCCCTTTGTTTTGACCTCCTCTTGTCTCTCGATCCTACCGAGAGACAAGATGGCGGCCGCTACGGACTGTTTGGAATGTTGACAGACGCCGGAGAACCAATCAGCTTCGCTTCACAAAGCTCCGTTGCGCGAAAAGTCCGCGAACCAGAGCGCTAACCGGTCCGCTGTTACAGATATATATCTTTTTTTAAACGTTAATTTCTCAAAATCCACTGGAGCACATATAATGAGACCTACAAAAGGCACATCGGGCTACCAGTCCCTACAATTTTGCCAAGTTTCGTGCAAATCCATTCAGCCGTTCGGGCTAAAAGTGAGGCCAACCGCCCTATGGAAAACTCAATGTTAAAAACACGTTTTGGGACCCCCCTTTTTTCTCGGCCCCCACTGGACGAACCCCCCCCAAATTTTTAAGGGCTGCTCAGAAACAAAATGTGCCATTTTCCTGAAAATGTCAGCCGATTCCGTCCACAAACGCCAAAGTTATTAGACATAGAATTTTCAAAAAACCCATAGAGAAAAAATCCTAACTATATATACCTACTGGCGACCGCCAGTAGGTAATATATATATATATATATGTGTGTGTCCCAAGACGCCATCCAACATGCTCCTTCTCCACAACGATAGCAAATAACGCCATAGCGAAACCACAGATAAGTGCAAATTTTCAGTGCTTTAATTGTGATAATTCCAGCCAGCAACTGTCATGACGCGTTTTGCCTCTCGTAGAGGCTTGATCACATGATGTGTCAATGACATAAATGAGGGTATATATAGCGGAATTCATTTGAACAGCAGCTGTGTAACACATTGAAACAGTAGACATAATAAAAATACTGCCCAAAGTATTAGCAGCAAGCAGCATATCCAGGGCATAGTGCCCAAGGTAGTGCAAATATATACTTTTCAAATATTTAGAAAAACATATAATATATACAAATAAATATGTAAGATAGACGATTGTTAAAAGCCATTTCTACATACTCAAAAACCAATTTAAATAAGTCATATTTACAAAACATTCAAGAATTTCATATAACCTAATATCTACATTAATTGTACTAAAGTATTGCACAACCTGGATACGAAATTGGGAGGAGTGGATAATCCTGAACACAACAAAATCCTGCCTCGCAATCCCAAATCCCCGCCCTTAGTCTAAAACTGTTCCAATTTAAAGATTCTAGTCTCTAAGTATAGACTAGATATAGTGTATGGCTGTTGGATATCCTAATATCCCTCATAAAAATCTTGGGAAACCACCCAAAGTGAATAAAATGTGAATGTGAATTAAAATTGATTTACAGTTGGGAAACAGACACTCAATGGTTTTATCGTCTTGGCTCCATCTGGTCCCAGATGTGTGAATCACAAACCAAGACGAAATACACCGGCATGTAGCTTAACATATTTATATTTCCGAAAATGCCCTTATAAACAGGTGTACATGTCCTCACTGGCATTGAGACCTCCCGGGTTCTTGCTGTTGAACTCCAGGATATATCTGGTCTCCAGTAGCCTTAATTTTGCATCTCTATTGCCTCCCCTTTTAAGTGGTGGAATTGTGTCTACCAGATAGTAAACTAATTCATCAGGGTTGCTGTTGTGGGTCAATTCGAAATGCCGTGCTACTGGATAAGATGGATCCTTTCCTGAAATGGCTCGGAGGTGTTGCAAGATCCGTTTGTGGGCGGGCAGTCGGGTGCTGCCCACATAGCATAGCCCACATGGACATTGTAGCACATAGACTACATACTCTGTTTTGCATGTAAGTCTATGCTTGATGGCGATAGGTTTGTCATGAAAGGGAATGGAGTAGTGAGTTTTATTAACACCTTGTCGGCAGGCTTTACAAAATGGACATTTTTTAAAACCCTTATTGAGGTCCAACCAGGTCCCTGATAATAGTTTGTCCTAGTTGTTGCTTACCAGTGCGTTTGCCATTGTCGAGGACTTACGGAAAGTCAATTCCGGCCTACAGGAGACTAGATTACCTATTATTGGATCTCTTTTTACCAGATTCCAATTTCTACTGAAGATTTTCCTAATCTCAGCGTGTTGAAGGCTGTAGGTGACAATGGCCCTTGATTGTACAGATTCGGCCTTTGTCTCAATAAACTGTTCTTTGCCCTTCAAGACTTGTTCCCTGGGAATGCTGCGGGTTCGTTCTATAGCACTCTCCATCAAGTCATATATATATCCTACTGACGGTCGCAAGTAGGTAGCATAATTATTTTTGTTGATATCTGCTCCTATGTTGAAAGTTTGGTGCTGATTCGTTAAGAGGGGGCCTAATGTGTTTTCTCTATGTTAATTTCCGTAGGAAACTTTAGACAAGGCTACAGGTCGAACAGAGGAACGGGATTACCCCATATTTGGCAGGAAAAAGGGTCTTGGTCTAGAAAGCACGCTTTTGTTTATTTGGTGGTCAGTATTTTTTGAGAAATATCGAAATTTACAGATATCGATATTTGGGAATTCTGCCATCTGATTGGCTGAGGCATTATGCTGCTTATTGGCTGCGAACGGTGCCACCATTTTGTGATTCCGTTAAAGTGAGTAAGGGGGAAAAAGGACGAAAAAAGTGGGAAATAGGAGGGTAGGAGCAATGTAACCTCTGTGGGGTGTTTAGGGTGTGCTATAGGGGGGGTGCGAAGTGAAGTACTCACATCTACCAGTGTGAAATTAAGTGAGGGATTGCCTAGAGCCTGTTGCTGCTAAGGTGAGCTGGTGCGGGACTCGGGGATTAAAGCGTGAGCTCAAATTATGTGTCTTATGCTGTTAGTCATGTGCCATCAGCGCTGCACTACACCTGTGGAAGTAGTGTCAGCATGTGTTTATACCTACTCGGACAAACTACTGACCCGTTCTGGTGTGAAAGTCCTGGGGTACAGAAAATTTGTGAGATATTGTCTAGAGTCTCATGGTGCTAAGCTGAGCTGCTGCTGGACTCGGGATGAAAGCGTGAGCCTAAACTGTGTGTGCTATGTTGTGAAGTCATGTGCTCTAGGCGCTGTGCCAAACCTGTCTAAGTAGTGTGAGCATGTAGTTATAGCTACTTGGATGAACTTTTGTTTCGAACATTGTAGTTTGTGTATGGTGCTTAGGGGGTGTTATAGAGGGAGTACGAAGGTAAATTTGGGCGTATCAAATCAATTTGGTATTTGTGAAGTGCTAACTACTCACTCCTATGGGTCTGATGGCGCTGGGGGCATAAGCTGAGCTGCTGACGAACTTGGGATAAAGCCGTTGGACTACTGTGGGCGCTGTGCCACACGTGTTCAACTTGTATTTGGTGCTAAGGTGGTGTTGTATAGGGAGTGCGAAGGTAAATCAATACGGTATTTGTAAAGTGCAAACTACTCACCCTTGTGGGTGAGTAGAGTCGGGGATCAAAGCAAGAGGTCTGTGCTGCAAAGTGAGACAGTCTGTGTGGAGAATACATTTTGGCGAGGGTCTGGGAGTTGCCGATATCTGGCCCTAAAAAAGTGGGCCTAAGTTGTAAGTTAAAGGGTGGCTCTAAAAAGTGCCCTTGTGTTCATTAGATGGAGCTACATATAAGTGCGGGTGCACAGCTTCAAGTTATTCAGAAAAACTTGTTTTCCCTGATCTGTGAAGTGTACTCCATCACTTCTATATATATCCATCATTTCAAAACGTATGTTGTTGTTGTAGATGGAGCCCATTTTGTGGTCTCTGAGGTATGCAGACACAGCTTTGTTGACTTTCTTCAGAGATTTTTCAATCTGAGGACAACATTTTTTGGACCATTTCCACTTCTGTCTTTGGTATATATTGGAATATACAAAGACAGTTTCATGCAAAAGTAACATCAATTGTCCAAAGGTCTCCTTCATAAGCATTTCCAAACCTACCCCAGTCAATGTGCTTAGGTCGTTTCCACCACGGTGCACAATCATGACGTCAGGGTGTTGGAGATGCAAACAGGTTTTAACCAAAGGCAACAATTGGTGCCACTTCAATCCTCTCTGTCCAAACCACTTCATCAGTGATGTCATTTGAGATGTCATCAGTGATGTCATCAGTGATGTCACTGACCATGTCATGAGTGATGTAATATGTAGGGGTGGGCGGAATTTGGGTAATTGCTTTACGCAAATCTCCGCGAAATGGTAAAAAATCTCTGCGAACATGCAGTAAGTACGTGAACACGCGGAATTGCTTGTTCGCAATGCTTTTTTACTGTTCGCAATCGCTGTTTGCGTGCTCGGGGGGAAATATCTCATGAACACGCATTTGAGAACGCGAACAGACAAAAAATTTCGCAAAGCCGCGGAACGCAGAATTTTGGGCAATTTCGAGTTCTCCGCTGAACGTGAAATTACCCAAATTCCGCAAATTCCGCGAGCGGAACGGAATTTACCGCCCAGGCCTAGTAATATGTGACATCATCAGCAGTGCATTGCGGGCGCGCATGTTATAGTTAGCTCAACTAACTATAACAGGTGAATTTCTCTGGTTTTTTATATGAGTCAAATGTTCAACTAGCTATAACTTCCCTGAAACCTTATTTTTTTAGTGAAATTGTAATATATATATATATTCACTGAAAAAACCATAGATTTCACGCCAGTTATAGTTAGGAATTAGCATTAAAAAAAACGATTAAATTCATTTAAAAAAACCATAGGTTTCACATCAGTTATAGTTAGCTGGAAGCTTTACTCGCATAAAACCAATGAAATTCCCACGTTATAGTTAGTTGGACTCACTATAACTTGCGCGTGCAATGCACTGCTGATGACATCACATATTACATCACTCATGACATGGTCAGTGACATCACTCATGACATCACTGATGACACCATCCAGTGAATGTGTGTCTTTTTGAAAAATAAATATTAGTGAGTAATGTTTAAATATTTAAATATATTAATTAGTGTTTCACTTTGTGTATAAGTGGCTGCATGGGTTGGTGAGTAGGCACATGTGTATGTATATAGGTTATTAGATGTTTTTCTTAGTATCAGTATGAGTGTTTGTATGGTTTGGTGGAGGTATTACTTAGCACATAGATTCATGAATGACTGACTCTCTCTTTGTATGTGTTTTGAAGACAGCATATGTGCAGGACTGTATGGGTGGATGACTGTGTATATGTGTGTGTTACTGAGTGAATGAGTGTCTCACTAGTTTCTTTATCAGTAACTACATATGTTTTAATCTAGTGTATGTGAATATTGATGCATATAAGTGAGTATATCTAAGAGTAAGAGATTGTAAGAGTTCCTATTTAAATTAGTATGTGTTTCTATAAGTGATTGTTTAAGAGAGTAAGTATGTGTAAGTTTTCTTTGAAATTAAGTGGTAGTGTGTGTATAGCTGTATATGCAAATAAATGGATGTTCAATAGTTTATTTGCATGTGTGAGTATGTGTGTGAGTAACTTTTGGATGACTGTCGGTGTGTAACAGGATGTATAGGTGTATCACTACATATGATGAGTGACTATATGTATGAGTGACTATATAGAACTGTTGGTGAATCAGTGCATGTGTATATAGATGGTGGAATTATTCAATTGGTTGTAGTAACTGGTATGGGTATCTCCATTTTTTTGAAAATGTTACTTTTTATTTTTGAATATGTGTTTCAAGGATTACATTTCAGTGAAAGGAGGTCTGTCACTGTCACAAGGATGGTGTCATCAGTGATGTAATGAGTGATGTCACTGACCATGTCATGAGTGATGTAATATGTAACGTCATCAGCAGTGCATTGCACGCGCAAGTTATAGTGAGTCCAACTAACTATAACGTGGGAATTTCATTGGTTTTATGCGAGTAAAACTTCCAGCTAACTATAACTGATGTGAAACCTATGGTTTTTTAAATGAATTTAATCGGTTTTTTTAATGCTAATTCCTAACTATAACTGGTGTGAAACCTATGGCTTTTTCAGTGAATTTCAATGGTTTTTTAATAGCAAATCTTTATAGTTATAAAAAATAATAAATTTTAAAGCGAATTTTATATTGTATAATTATGTCAATTTTATTTATTTTTTATTTTTAACCCGGGGCGCTCCCGGGACGCTTACCGGTGAATGCACAGGTAAGCGCAATATTGCGGCGCGCCCTGGGGCGCGTCCCATTAGCGCTATTGCCGTGATCGAAAAAACCACATCGTGACGCGTCGCGTAAGCGTGACGTATCTCGTAGCCAGGTGATGCGTCTTATGGCGCATCGCGTAAGCGCGATGTATCGCGTTGCCTCGCGATGTGTCTTATGACGCGCTGCGTAAACACACCCGGAAGCGCTCCACGGCGCGGCCCGGTGCGCATAGCGTAAGCACGCCGGAGCGCGTAACGTAAGCGCATCGGGTCATGTGTCGGGTCATGTGACCAGAAAATAACACTTTTCATTGGTTCGCATCATTTTTTTCTCCAAATGATGAAAGCCCCCTCCTTTTTTCCTCATTCTAACTTTCTTCATTGAGAGAGCAAGAGCTATTTTTGATCACTGCAATGGCATCACTTGTAGCTGCAGCTGGTGCACCCCCACAACCACCACCACCACCAAGAAAAGAAGGTCCACCACCACAGTTCCTTGGAGGAGAAGAAGAAGAAGAGGAAGAAGAGGAGGAGGAGGAACAATCAAGGCGCTTCCTGCATGAAGAACCAAGGCAAAAGCATGTTAAAGTGCACTTTATTTGGCAATTCTTTTCAATCCCTGAAGACAAAAAAAAGGTGAACGCCCCCAAAGTCACCTGTCTAATTTGTGGCTCAGTCCTCTCCAGGGGCAATCCCCTAAAGAAATATTCATTTGGTAATTTTACCATGATCCGCCACATGGAGAGGTTTCATCCCAATAACTTAGTCCACGCTGAAGTACAGGAACTTCAGAACAACCCACCCCACGTGGCCAGCACCTCCTCTACTGAAGACTCACTTTCTGGTCCTGAAGCACGCCGAATGGTGCCAAATATACAACAAAAATTTGGCACCATAAAAATTGTTTGCATTTTCTGTGGCAAAACGTTATGTTATGGTGAACTTAGTGTCACCTTAATAAATAATGCTGTGGACAACCACCAATGCAACAAGAAAAGGAAGTACTAATTCTTTTCTTTTTTTTTGCTCCTGTTGAGACATTTCCACTTCCCTGTTTTTTGTTTGTTCCCTTAAAAAACACAAAAAATATATAAAATTGTTCAAAAATACAACAAAAAATTGTTCAGTAAAATAATAAAAAAAAATAAAACAACAAAAAGAATAAAAAAAAAAGTTCTTTTCAGAACTACCTCACATTTATAAAATTAAACCTATATTTTTAAAGGATCTCTGTCAATTTTTTGTCCTTAGGGTACGCGTACCGGGGCGCGCCCCCCCAAAAAAAGAAAAAAAATGTAATGAAGCAGTTAGCATGAGGAAGGGACACAAACAGAGTTATGTTAAGAGAAAAAGAGCTACAAGATGACCACAGAGGGATTGTTTATTACATAGTAAAAAATAGAGAAAGTGTAATTGGATGAAAGTGAGAAAAGTAAAATGACTAAAGGAGCGAAAGAAAGGAAGAGAGAGGAAGAACACTAAAGTAGAGATAGTGTGAGACTGTGATTGGCTGTTAAAAGAAAAAGAAAGGACAGTAAAAAATGGAGAATGAAGGATAGTGGCTGAACCACGATAAATGAAGAACGATGAGGGAAAGTGAGAAAAGACCAGGTAGTATAAGTAAAGAGGGGTGAAAGAGGGAGAAAAATTGAATTAGGATAACACATGGGAGTGAGAGAGAGGACAAAGAGAGTAAAAGGAAACAGTACCTGAATGGGCTTGAGTAAAACAGCAAAAAAAGATAAGTAATGCAGTGTGTGTGTGACTTATAGGGAGTCAGTGGGTGTAGGTCGCGGTGTGGGTGTGTAAGGTGTGTCTGTGGGTGTGGCTGTGTGGGGTGTTTCGGTGTGGGTGGAGGTGAGGGTGTGTGAAATATGTGTGAGGAGTGTATGAGTGTGGGGTGTATATGTGTTGGGGTTAATTAGCCTAGTCCACTGCACTCTTAGACACAAGCCTCACCACCTATGCTCCCCAGAAAAGCCCAAACATGTACCTTTTTGCGCCATATTTAAAAAGTGACGCATGTAGGTAGATGCGTCACTTTTTAAACCTCTGCGCCACATTATACTCAAAAATGTAAAAACCATTCATTTTCCCCAAAATCGTTTTTGACATCACATTTAGGAAACACAGCACAGGTCCTATGTACAAGCATTCCATGTCATTACTGAAACCTCACTATTTTACAAAATACAATTCCTCCATGCAAACAAACTCAATATGGTTCCTACACTGAGTTAACACAGGTAACATCATTGTAAAGAGTCAAATTGACACCTGTGTCTAAGAGTGCAGTCGGCGATAGGCTTCATGAAGCCTAGTCCACTGCACTCTTAGACACAAGCCTCACCACCTACGCTCCCCAGGAAAGCCCAAACATGTACCTTTTTGCGCCATATTTAAAAAGTGACGCATGTAGGTAGATGCGTCACTTTTTAAACCTCTGCGCCACATTATACTCAAAAATGTAAAAGCCATTCATTTTCCCCAAAATCGTTTTTGACATCACATTTAGGAAACACAGCACAGGTCCTATGTACAAGCATCTGCCTCACAGCAGGGATAAGACTGAGGCAAACACTTTCACATGGAGCTTTCCCCATATGATAGGATTCTGACACCTAAGAAGGAGTGCAGATGAGATGAAGACTGTCCAGGGGAGCACAAAAGGTGAGGCTTGTGTCCAAGAGTGCAGTGGACAGGACTAAACTGGAGTAGTGTGCAAAAAAAAAAGAATCTCATTTATAAGGCCCTGCGTCAGTTTTGCACTGCTGATGCGTCACTTTTTGTGACGCATCGGCGGCATAAAACATGTACCTTTTTGCGCCATATTTAAAAAATGACGCATGTAGGTAGATGCGTCACTTTTTAAACCTCTGCACCACATTATACTCAAAAATGTAAAAGCCATTCATTTGCCCCAAAATCGTTTTTGACATCACATTTAGGAAACACAGCACAGGTCCTATGTACAAGCATTCCATGTCATTACTGAAACCTCACTATTTTTCAAAATACAATTCCTCTATGCAAACAAACTCAATATGCTTCCTACACTGAGTTAACACAGGTAACATCATAGTAAAGAGTCAAATTGACGCCTGTGTCTAAGAGTGCAGTCGGGGATAGGCTTCATGAAGCCTAGTCCACTGCACTCTTAGACACAAGCCTCACCACCTACGCTCCCCAGAAAAGCCCACACATGTACCTTTTTCCGCCATATTTAAAAAGTGACGCATGTAGGTAGATGCGTTACTTTTTAAACCTCTGCGCCACATTATACTCAAAAATGTAAAAGCCATTCATTTTCCTCAAAATCATGTTTAACATCACATTTAGGAAACACAGCACAGGTCCTATGTACAAGCATTCCATGTCATTACTGAAACCTCACTATTTTACAAAATACAATTCCTCTATGCAAACAAACTCAATATGCTTCCTACACTGAGTTAACACAGGTAACATCATTGTAAAGACTCAAATTTATTTCTTTAAACATGCACACATTCTTTATTCCTTTTAAAAAATGTAAAAGCCATTCATTTTTCCCAAAATCGTTTTTGACATCACATTTAAGAAACACAGCACAGGTCTTATGTACAAGCATTCCATGTCACTACTAAAACTTCACAATTTTACAAAATACAATTCCTCTATGCAGTAAAAACTTTTTACCAAGCATTATCAAAAAGCATGACACAAAGCAACATTAAAAAAACACAATTTGCTTTCAAATCTTCTCCATAGAGTATACAAGTCTCTATGTATATTAAATTAATCATAACTCACCTTTACAAATGCTCTAGGAGATTCACAACAGTGTCAGATACACACACCAATATTTCTTTAGCAGAGCAAAAGGTATGTTCTCCAGGCACTGAAACCATTAATGGCACAGAAAACCTCTAATTGTACACACATATTCCTCATGGTAACCAATCAAAACTCTTCCCTCTCTATTTTCAAATCAACACCCTTCCCCCCCTCAGCCCTTTCTACCTGTTACCATAGCAACTCCCTCCTCACTGAGCTCCCAGGGTTAAAAGTTTATTCTACAATGTTGCAAATCAAATGAGCAAGGGTGTTTGACCACTCAATACACCAGCTTATCTGGTGCAATGATTATTTGAATAACTTTTTTTAACCATTCAAATTACTTCTTACACAGAACACAACCATGCACCCTAACTTTCAGTTTTCAACTATCTCAATCTACCAATCATTGCTTGTGATTCAAGAGCACTGAAACTCCACAGGTTTGTTTTTGCAAACTCCTACTGTTCCAACTGCCATTTCATTTCTACACTTCATCTGACTGCACCAGAACCTCCTCTCACCATGTATTCTGTCTGGATTATTGGACATAGCTATATCCACTGGGCTCAAAGGTATGCAACTACCAGAAATGTTCACAACCTTGACTTACCAAATGTGAAGATTAAATGGATTGGCCAGAGAGGATTGAGATGTCACCAATTGATACCATTGGTGAAAACCTTTTTGCATTTGCCACACCCTGACCTTTTAATTGTGTACTGTGGAGGAAATGACTTGGGCACTTTGACTGGGGTAAGTCTGGAAATGCTTTTAAAGGACACCTTTGATCAATTGATGGCGCTTTTTCCTCAAACTGCCTTGGTATATTCCAATATATGCCAAAGACAGAAATGGAAGTGCTCCAATCAATTTTGTTCACAATTTGAGAAAGCACGGAAACATGTGAATAAATCTGTTTCTGCTTACATGAGAGACTATGGAATGGGTTCAATATACAATAATAACTTGCGTTACAACATGCAAGATATCTACAGAGGAGATGGTGTGCACTTTTCAGATGAGGGGAATAGAATATTCCTCCTGAATTTAAGACTGTGCATTGGTACCTACTTGTAGGTACCTAAATCAGCCACAGAACCCAAAAGCCCTTTTCAGGGCTACCTTATCTCTGATCACTCCAAATGATTATCTTTTTCTAACTTTCTTCACTATTTTTCACCATAGTATGCTCCCCGGTATGCTTCCCGGTGCGCGTACCGGCGCTCCCCCCGCGAAAATTTAAAAAAATATTAATTTTTTTGGCCTATATGGGCCTCCTAAGACCCCCTCAGAAAACCTAGAGGGTCAGGGAGTGCCTACCGTGCCCCCTTATACCCATTCCCAAAGTTGTTTGTCCGCCATTTTCTGACTCAAATCTACCGAAACACAAAATGGAGGACTCCCGTAGCGCTGCCGGTACGCATACCGGGGCGCGCACCGGGAAGCGCCCCCAAAAAAATAATAAAAGTAAATTTGCATAAAAATCACTGGAGACACTTTCACCAAATATAGAATAGCTCATACTACATACCAATCCCTACCATTTTCCAAAATTCGATGGAATTCCATTGAGCCATTTAGCCTGTAGACCTCTCTAAATACCCTGAGGTAAATTACTTCACAAAAACACATCTGAAGTGTTAGAATTGACAACCAATTAAAATGTTACTTTCATTTTCTACTTTTTTTACCTGACATTTGATTGGTTATGTACATGAATATATATAAAAAAAAAGAGAGGGAAACATAGCCATTTCGACTACTACTTCCTGGTGTACATTTCAAAAGGATTTTCACTAATAACTTCAACTTCTTTTTAAAGGTAAGTTGTTATTTTGAAAACTGAAGTATATTGTGCACTTTAAGTTAATATGGAAAACTTTTTCTGATAGTTATATACTATCCCTCTGTAATAGTTATAGATTTAGATAGACTTCTCTGTTATAGTTATGGATGGATTTAGGCTTGTCTTGTATAATTATGAATTTACTTAGGTTTCATCACATACACTTTTTTATATTTCTTCTTCCAGTCTGATACCATACACTGCCCAAAGATAAATTCACTGTTAAAAACTACCTATCTAAACTTAAACCCAACAGTGCCCTATCTCTACTGATATATATATGTTTTTATATGCAAATTTCAGCCAAAATGGAAGGAGAACAAAAAGTTTCATTTGAAATTGTCCTTGCAAAGAACAATGAAGAAAACATTGAACCAAATGACATTGAATTCATGGACGAATCACGAGACCATGAACTTCTACAATGTGTAGAATCTGTGGATTTCCTCCTTCAAAATGAGGATGTTTCGGACAGTCAAATGTTAGACGTTATATTTAATTTGGAAAATGAATCTCAAAAATAAATTTATATTTAATAATTCGAAAATTGTTTGAGACACTATTCATTTTTATATGTAATTCTTAAACTAGTACCAAATTGATTATAATGTAAAGTCAGACTTATAGTATACAGTGCAACTTTTTTGTGTTACATAATAATTTTGCTCATAGATACTTCCTTTCTCCCACTATATTATCTCCAATGTGTATTTGACATCTCTTTTTCATCTCCTGCCTCCATGTTCTTTCTGCTTTCCTGACAGACTATGATATGGATTCCATATAGCACAATAACTTCTGTAACAACATGCAAGATATCTACAGAGGAAACGGTGTACATTAAATTTAAGACTCAACATTAGGTACCTACATGTTGGTACTTAAAACACCCAAACAACACAACAACTATATGCAGAGCTACCCTACCTCTAATCACTTTGAATTATTATTTTCCTGTTTCACTCTGTTTTCCCCGTAGTACGCTCCCCGGTCCGCTCCCCGGTGCGCGTACCGGACGCTCCCCCCACGAAATTCGAAAAAAAATATTTATTTTTTTTCGCCCCGCGGGACCCTTTTATGGCCCCCACATCAAACCTAGGGGGTCAGGGGGGGTCTACCCTGCCCCCTTTTGGTCATTTCCCCCTTTGTTTTTTGCCACCTCTTGTGTCTCGATCCTACCGAGACACAAGATGGCGGCCGCTGCGGACTGTTTCGAATGTTTACAGACACCCGAGAACCAATCAGCTTGCCGTGCGCAAGTCGGAGCGCTCCCCGGGGCGCTGCTATAGATATATAAATTGTTTTTGAACCTAAATTACTCAAAATCCTCTGGAGCACATATCTTGAGACATAGCAAAGGCACATTGGGCTACCAGTCCCTACAATTTTGCCAAGTTTGGTGAAAATCCATTCAGCCGTTCGAGCTAAAAGTGCGACCGACCGCCCTATGGAAATTAACATGGGGAAAACACGTTTTGGGACCCTCCTTTTATCTCGGCCCCCGCTTGACGAATCCCCCCCAAACAAAGTTACTGAAAAATTCAGGCAGATTCCTCAACCGGCGCCAAAGTTATTCCCAATAGAATGTTGCGATTTCCCTATGGAAATCAATCCTAACTATAACTACCTACTGGCGACCGCCAGTAGGTAATATATATATATACACACACACACACACACACACACACACACACACACACATATATATATATATATATATATATTTATATATATATATATTACATTTTTTCACAGTACCACATACTCCCAAGGTACTGTGAATAAGCATCACCCCATGGTACCATGCAAGTTTCCTCCAGTGAAGCTTGCAAGGTCTTGCACTAAATGTTCTGCAGGAATACCACAGTCCCTCATGGGAGGGTCCAGCTGGGTACTGTGGTAGTACAACAGTAACCGCTGTACAATTCTTTTTTGGGGCCGTTGGGATGTTTCTCTCTCTTTCTACCCCAGGGAATCCCCGCACCTGCCTCCTTATATGTTCTTTTAAATTCAACTTCAAGACACAGGAACTAAGTTCCTATGTTCTGTAAAGGCAGACGCAACATTTCTGTTGAAAATGTGACCAGCAAATCAGATTGCTTGTTCCTGCAGGATAGCTTCCCATCTAGTGGGACCGAAATAGCTGAGGTAGTAAAGTTTCCTCAACTAATCACAATGCTCTGTTTTTTTGTTTTACAGCACTGCAGGAGTCCTGCAGGTCTCTCATGGTCCCAACCATCGTGGGCACATATTGCAAAGAGGGTCCAGATAATGCATACAAGCATGGAAAGTGCACTTGATTATGATAACTGCTCTGCCGTCAGGGCTACAACAAACTTGTGTTATCCTTATGGCAGCTTGTTCAATGAAATAATGATCAGTTCCTTCAAAGCCACTCTGTATTTCTCTTGCAAGCAGCATGCCACCTGCACTCTTAACAAGAGAGAGAGATCTCCTGCAGGCAGGTGCAGTGAGCCCTCTGCCTACAGTGGGATGGCAGGGGTCTCCATGGGACCCCCTTTCACCCTGCCGGAGGGCTGCCCTCAAGAGACACACTAACAGTGTGACACCTTTTTGTGAAGCACTTTCAGTGCACCTTCCAAGGGCATGATCACCTCTGTGCCCATGTATGTAATACTGTTTGGGCAAGTAGAGGCAAATTTATTCCCTCGTTTGCATGGGGAACATCCTCTCATGTTGGTACTAACAGAAAATGTATTTTTTTGAAAACTGATATTCTGGAAAATAAAAATAAAACTTGGATGGAGTCGTAACACAGAGTCCCTTCAAAAAATCATCTTTTTACTTGTCACCCACCACCTGTGGGAACATAAATAACCCTAACTTTTCAACACTCCAAGACAGCGTCCAAAGTAAACCACCCAAAGTTGCTTTTTCATCAGTCATTTGACGGTGTTTTTTAATTGCCCACACCTGCAAAGCTGACAGGACCTCAGAAATGCTCACTGTCTACTCATTAGTCGGCAGATTAAATAATGCAGATCCCACTTCTACTAGATCATTCAGTGGCGCAGGACCTGTGTAGTCAAGCCAGCAGGAACACCTACAGTATGTGCAGAGAAGCACTGTAAGCAACAGGTATGCTGACCTACTCTATCAATGATCTGACAAATTATTTCTCCCATGAGAGGTCAGTGAACAGAGAGGACGTCAAATTATCAACAACTTACTGGCACCCTGACAAACTATGACATGGGTAAGATAAATTACGAAATAAAATGCATCCTTTCGACTAAATGTAAATCGTCATACATATATAAAAAGAACTCGCAGAATGGCTGCTCAAAAACTTGCTGACCCCACAATATTGTGCATGCTGAGTATGCAATGTCTGCTCATGACTTTTAACCGGGAGGTTCTGGTATGGTGGATCTGACCAAATAGTATTTGCCAGAGCTTTAAATATGTGCCTTTTATAGGTTCGCCGATTTAGGAGCAGATCGGATCCCAAAAGTCAGGTGTTTGACACCAACACAGATAGCCTTTAACAGCAAAGATATTGCTACATATGGGGGGGTACTGAAGTCATATTTAATGCCCCTGAAGAAATGCCACTTAACCCAGCTAGGCAGCCAAGCGTGAACCTGTCGACCTCACAAAATACCAAGCAATAACTGATGTTCAATTGGTCTGCACTAGTTTTTAAACTTGTCATAGATTACATTCATAAAATGAAAGCAGTACATACAGGCAAGGAAGGACTGCATAGGACGAAGCCCTGAGCTGAGCCGAGCTGGGTGGCTGAATACGGACACAGTCATGGTTGCCTCTCCATCCAGGCCTACCTGACTGCCTGCCTGCCGGCCGGTTTACCCACCATGGTTGCAGCGCTCCTGTGGACCTTGTACAGGGTTGTCCCTCAATGCAAACAAATTGACCATCTACAGCAGACTAGCAGTAGCAGTAAGATAGGAAGGAGTTGCACTGCACTGATACCGCTTGTTAAATGTATTCTTGGGGTAGGAGTTCCCCCCAAGTTACTCACAGCATTAAGGGTTAGTTTTTAGCACAAAATGCACCCTTGCATAAAAAATGGATGCATCAATGCATTTTGCATTAAGAAAATAGTGCTAATCGAAACAAAACATCAACACCAGCTCCAAATGAGCTCTTACAGTAGGTGTTTTCCCGAAAATTACACGAGCAGGTGTCATTGCATTATTATTGGTAATTCTGTGTCAAAGAATTACTCAAAATTACTGACATTATTTTGATTACTCTGGCGTAATTCAAATTCTGCCCATCCCTGCATCTAACACAACATGATGGGGGAAGAATACAGAGCAACTTCTTCACTATTGAATGATTACAGCATAACAATTAAACCAGCCGACAAGGGTGGTGTAACAGTGATTATGGTAACCGACATATACAGAAAAGAGTGCTTACACCTACTGAAGGATTGCTATAGCAACCAGATCCTAACCTCTGATTTGACATAGGAGCTTGTGAAATAAGTCAGGATAATGGTGAATGAGTCTGAAATCTCTGGAGGGATGCAGAAGAGGAGAAGTTTCTTCATCAAAACAGACGCCATGACTCCATAGGTCTACACCTTGCCCGAGGTACATAAAGGATACATTTCCCCATCAGGAATTCATATTGTCTTGGCAATAGGATCTCTACTTCAACTTCTATCAACCTTCTCTGATTTCTTCCTCAAACCACTAGTGGAAGCCATGCCCTCATTTCTGAACGACACAAACGATATCCTTAACCTTATCAAAACCATCAATGGGTAAAGTAATACCAGCCTGATTATCAGACTTGATGTGGAAGCACAATATATACTAGTATTTCCCAGGATGAGACCGTAAGAGTTGTCGAAAAATTCCTGTTCAGTGCAGTGTTCAGAGAAGGCGCCAAGTCTAACACCACCATGGTGGCCCTGACAAACTATGACATGGGTAAGACCCATTACCAAATAGAGTGATTCTATCAAACTAGAAGTATATCATCTATTATTTACAGAAAAAGCACTGACAGAATAGCAGTTCACATTTTGCTGTGCCAACAAAATACTGGGGGCATCATTTATGAAGGCCTTGCACCACTGGTGCGTCACTTTTTCCCATTTTAAAAGTGACGCACCGGCGGCGCAAGACCTTCATAAATAAGGCCCTGGATGTTGACTATGCAAAGTGTGCTTATGGCTTGGTATAGTGGATCTGACTGAATAGTAATATGACAAAATAACATATTTGTATATAGGTGTCTGTCTTTGTACATATACATGTTATTTTGTTTTAAGGGTTCACCGATTTAGGAGCATGTGAGCTCCCAACATTCGGGACACTCTTCCAATGGTTTTGCACCCACACATGAAATATCGAAAAAATGGACATAGCCTTTAATGCCAGAGATAGGGTTACATAAGAACATATCAGCCTCATATATAAAGGTTCTGAGGAAAACACCACTTGACCCAGCTGGGCAGCAAGGCGTGAAACGTGGTGGCCATAAAAAGGACCAAAGAATAACTGATGTTAATTGGTCCACACGTTCAGAGGATGAAAGCAGTACATACTGGCTCTCTATAGGCAATTTCTCACTACACACATTACCTACTGCAACCCTACTGGGCCATGGACAAGAAAAGATCTCCATCAAGATCCCCCTTTTTTGAGCGGCGCCCACTGGGTATTGCCTTGCCTTCCCAGCGAGGATGATACAACATTCCACCTAGGTGAGTGAGGGACCGTGCACTCAAGGTGCAAAAAATACCAAATCTCATAAACCAGTCCGTGTGGCATTCAAAATGCAACCTGACACAGCCATTGTACTCCGGTGTCTCTGTGGGGAACGGGGGTCCATAGACCGGGTGACCAGATGTCCCGGTTTTTCACCGGCTGTCCCGCATGATTTCGGCAATTTTGGCTCATGTCCCGGTTTTTAGACGGGGGTCAACTGAAAACAGTGAGAGGCACTTTTTAGGGAGTTCTAAAGCAGTGATAGCTAGCAGCCGTTATAAGTAAGCAAGTTAACTAATAGGTACGGGGTGGGTGTAAAAATTACATTTTATTTATTTTCTTAATGCATCTCCTGTGATCCTATGATGATGAAAGTTGTCATTCTGCGGCATTCCGTGGATGAAAAATTGTAGTCCTTCTTCTATTTTCCAAAAATGTCCCGATTTTTGGCTTTCACGCTCTGGTCACCCTACCATAGATTATGTGATTGTGCACAGTGAAAATGAATGCACGAAGCTCATTCAACACACACTTGGTCTCATTGTCAATAAATCTATATTAAGTGGTTGCCCTTGCATGGGTGCACATATGCATTTTTGCAATTCACAAAGAACTCCCAGGATAAGATGGGAAACATATATTTGATCATGTCAGAATCATCTGCAGAGCAAGTACAAAAGCTGTTTTTGTTTTTCTGCGCTGGAGAAATGCAACTCTCCATCGAGACACCCTTTTCACTATACACTTATCAATTTTTGACGAGTTCCCTTCTGGAAGTTTCTAGGATTTCCTAGGAAGGAATTTTCACCTGTCCTTGCTATGAGTTATTTTGCAGTCCTTTCCCACGCGTATTAACGGTTGGAGGAGAATTATTGAATAACCACACACGTGTAAATTCGTGATTGTGTTCAAAACATAGGGTATTCCAGCCCTGAGACGCCCATATCCCCCTAGTTTTCTGCCCAGAAGTCACTCCTGGAAAAAGAATTGCTCACTCAAATAGATGTGAGTTGTTTCACCCCCCCTCCCCCTCCAAAAGCTATTTTTGAACATAAATAAAACGCAAATGTGCTATTAGCTTATGAATCAAACTTATTAACAAAACGATTTTCCCTGAAAATAAATTCTAGTATTAGAAGCCTGCCTGACAGAATCAGTAAATGTTCCTATTTATGAAAATACATGGTATACACGTATCTTTTTGCGTGATGTATTTAATATTCAATAGACCGAGGCACATGAAATCAGCCATTCTATACACTCAATACTTCCTATTAATTCGAAAGCATCACTTGAATGTGAATATAAATATATACCTGTATTTAACAAAAAATAGCCCATATGTTCATTTTACAAAATGTCTGCAGAATCGTAAATACATTCCTTGTAAAGCCTTCAAGACATAGAAATGCGCTATGCTGTAAGCGTGCAGTAACTCCACAAAACCACTTATCAAAGTCCCGCAAATTACATGGATTACTGACAGCTTTTTACGTTGTTTTAATTAAGTAGTCTGTAATGTAAACCACTGAACCATAACAATTCAGCGTTCAGTGTTAGATCCCTTGGAGAACTTTATAATATTAGCAATTTGCCTGCGAGGTAATTGTGGAATAATTTTGGGGTGGTGGGGGTAATTAAAGGTTACACAGGGGCAGAGCAAGGATTTTACATTGGCAGTGTTAGTACTTGTGACAGTGCTAAAACGTCCTCGGGAAAGTGATTCATGCCCTGAACTCGGTTTTCTTGCTGTTTTACAGAGACTGACGTTGTTCACTTCGGGGTCTGTCACTTTTTGTAACAGGAAGACTTGTTGAAATGCACACTTTCCCTCTGCAGTGTGCTGTCTCAGGCCAGAAAAATATGACACTCAAAAAGTGATATGAGAAACGAAATGATTTAACTAGTCTCCATCTAGTAATACATTTGTGTACTATATAACTTGCAGAACCATATGAGTGAGTTGCCTTATATTTAAAAGATAAATGCATTTACCTTAGGTACCATTAGGCTGATATGCTATTAATACATTTGAAAAAAGTGGTTGAAATTGCTCACTGACTTTTTGTGAATTGAATAGCTGAATAATTTCAGAGATGAGCTTTGTGCCAATAGGTCGGAGCTGACCTTTTTGCCACTAGGTCAGTTCACATAAATCGGAGGGTCGCAGAACAACAAGTCTAATTCATATTCTCTAGAGCAGTCTCAATTTCCGACCAATGTGAGTGGCTACTATCACAGAGATGGTTGCCTGCAAGAGACAGTAGACCACCATCTGTATGACTGTGTTCCATAACGTAAAACGTTTTTAAAAACCAAACTGTGTCTCTTAAAGGAACCAGAGTGGCTTAAAAAAATATACATATACGTTTTGGTTCAACAAAACATGTTGACATGCTAGGCATGCCCTAATGGCTGCTATTCGAGGGGGGGGACAACATAACCATTCAGGAATCCAGAGCTTCGTATAAAGCTGTACTGGGCAGGGCCAAAAGAGACCATGAAAATGCTAAATGGGAGGCTTTATTGGCTGCGTCCAAGTGGAAAGACCACCGCTCCTTCAGGCCACTAGTGGCCGATAATGGCCCTGATTGTGCCTCCCTGCTGTTCTGTTATGCGCCTTATGCTTTGGTTGAACACTTTACAAATCTCTATGCCCAGAATTAGGGAAGCAACAAGGGGGCCCTGTTCCCAATTGCTAGCCCGATATTGAGCCCTACTAGATTGGCAAGTGATGCACTGATTTTGGCCACACATACTAAAGGCCAGACCACCATAGGGGAGTGGGAAAAACAGACCAACAATTTAATGTCTTCCCTCTTGCTGCGCCGTCCCTTCGCTCATGCCACTAGCCCCATCACATTGCGCAAAGTCTTTGCAGCCATTGACTGGATGACACCAGGAAAAGCCCCGGTGCTTGACATGGTTCCTGGGGACCTGTGTGAAGCTGAGAAGGAGATTAGGGGCCCTTATTTTGTACTTCTCTTCAACAACATTATGAACGGGCCCACTGTGCCACGGACATGGGCAGGGGCTGAAATAGTGCAACTATAATAAGAGTACAAGGTCCATTGTGTCAAATTATCGCCCCATTAGTCTCATTAAAAGCTCATAGAAGCTTTTTAGTCGAATCTTACTGAGTAGATTGCAAGTATGGATTGAGGAAGCAGATGAGTTGACACCCCTCCCAGCAGACTTCAGGGCTGTGACAAGTACCATCGACCAAGTGCTACAACTACAGCTAATCTATTGGAAATATGTCACTTTACGTCATTTTTCTCGACTTATGATCCGCTTTCGATATAGTTTCCAGGGAGGGCCTGTGAAAAGTTCTAACCAGAATGGGGTCCCGAAATACTTGATTGATATGTTCAGGAGACTACGCCTGGACAACTATGACCAAGTTAGGTACAGCTCCTCTAGAGAACTGACAGATCCCATTCCAATGACTAGGGGGGGGAGACAAGGGTGTGTACTGTCCCGACCTTGTTTCTGTTATATATCAATGACATGGTTAATATGCTAGAATATTGCAAGCATGATGCTCTGCATCTGGCCAACAAGAAAGTCCCTGCCCTCCAGTTTGCGAATGGCAGGTTACTGGCCTCAAGATCCCCAATGGGTATCTAAAATCTTCTGGATCAGTTCGGAGTCTTCTACAGGCAGAGAGGGCTGGAGATCAATACTAGCAAAACCAAGTACATGGTACTGAACCCTTGTAAGATAGCTGGATCGCATCCAGTTCTTAATGGTACCCATTTGGAGAGGGTCCACACCTTTGAATATCTGGGGCTCACTGTCAACAAGCACTTAGGCTGGCTGTCCCAGATCCACAAGGCTAAACTCAGAATTGAACATTATACGTGTGGCCATCTGAGAGCTTTAAAGGGATCCAGCTTTCATCCGATGACACCCGAATTGCAAATCTACAATTTGCAAGTGTTGGAGGGGGCCTTTTATGGCAGGGATCTCTGGAGTAATGCTAATGTCAATGACCTGGAGTTGACTGGAAATCATTTCCTCCAGCTGCTCACAAACCTTCCCCCTAGCCCTCCACTTGTACCACTTCGTTTAGATCTTTTCATTCGCTCACTCACCAACCAAACAAAACTCAGTCCTCTGAAGTACTGGAGTAGGATCTGGTCATCAGCAGATTTATTACCCTGTCGTCTAGACCTGGAAGAGATTATGAAGCTTTTTGGGGCCAGTAGAATTCCTCGGTTGGGCTATATTAAGAACACACTTAAGGGGATTGGGTGCAGAGACATGTGGGCTCATCCAGAATGCGGAGCAGGTGCTCTAACTGTTACCTTTTTAGAATTTAAAGACACATATCTTCGGGAAAGGAACATGGATATAATTGAGACTCCAGGTGCTAAAACACTTTACATTAAGTTCTGATTTGGGAGTTTTACTGCAAAGTGGCAACATACCCTTGTTAATGCTGAAGCTGACCTGAGATGCCCTTTCTACCCAGAGGTTAAGGAAACTGTGATTCACGTTTTGTACTTTACTTTTTCTAGCAGTATTATGCTCATACGAGGAAATGGATCTTGCCACTATGCTGTAACTTGAACATCAGGGAGTACCGCAACTAGGGTACTCAAGGCAGACACGGCTCAAGTAATTGTCTTTGCTGTTTCCCGGTTTCTGCTATACATGTGGAGACACAGATAGAAAAAGACTACCCTATTGCCACCTAGTACATAGCGCTAATATCGTTGTGTGTTCTAGTTGCAGTTTACTGTCATTGTCAGTTTTCTCTCCCTATAGAAAGTGCAATAGACAATAACTGGTAAAAGAGTTGTTGGACCAAATCCAGTTTGTGCTTCCCAATTTTGTTGTGATGTTCCCCCACCATGCCCCTAGTCTCTGTTATGGGTAATATAAATATTTGTAACTGTAAAATGTTGTTAAATGTTTTTATTTCATGCTTTTTTATAGTTCAAATTATCGTTTGCTTTTATTGCAATTGCTAAAATAAAGATATATATTACCTACTGGCGGTCGCCAGTAGGTATATATAGTTAGGATTTTTTCTCTATGGGTTTTTTGAAAATTCTATGTCTAATAACTTTGGCGTTTGTGGACGGAATTGGCTGAAATTTTCAGGAAAATGGCACATTTTGTTTCTGAGCAGCCCTTGAAAATTTGGGGGGGGTTCGTCAAGGGGGGGGCCGAGAAAAAAGGGGGGTCCCAAAACGTGTTTTTAACATTGAGTTTTCCATAGGGCGGTTGGCCTCACTTTTAGCCCGAACGGCTGAATGGATTTGCACGAAACTTGGCAAAATTGTAGGGACTGGTAGCCCGATGTGCCTTTTGTAGGTCTCAATATATGTGCTCCAGTGGATTTTGAGAAATTAACGTTTAAAAAAAGATATATATCTGTAACAGCGGACCAGGCAGCGCTCCGGTTCGCGTACTTTACGCGCAACGGAGCTTTGTGAAGCGAAGCTGATTGGTTCTCCGGCGTCTGTCAACATTCCAAAAAGTCCGTAGCGGCCGCCATCTTGTCTCTCGGTAGGATCGAGAGACAAGAGGAGGTCAAAACAAAGGGGGAAATAACTATAAGGGGGCATAGTAGATCCTCGCTGACCCCCTAGGTTTGATGTGGAGGTTTTAAAAGGGCCCCGCGGGGCAAAAAAAAAAAATAATAATAATAATCGAACGGCTGAATGGATTTGCACGAAACTTGGCAAAATATTAGGGACTGGTAGCCCGATGTGCCTTTGTTAGGTCTCAATATATGTGCTCCAGTGGATTTTGAGAAATTAACGTTCAAAAAAAGATATATATCTGTAACAGCGCTCCGCTTCGCGTAACGGAGGTTTGCGAAGCTGATTGGTCATTCTGTCACTGGGCTATAGTTGGGCTACATCTGGCTGATATTTGGGCTACATTTGTTTTTTTGTGTGTCTGGCGGCCATCTTTGGGCTACATTGGGCTACATTGGGCTTCATTGGGCTACATTGGGCTACATTTGGGCTCCAACATATATATAGGCCAATGTAGCCCAATATATATTTTTCAAAGTAAATTTTCGTAAAAACCACTGGAGCATATATCTTGAGACATAGCAAAGGCACATCGGGCTACCAGTCCCTACAATTTTGCCAAGTTTCGTGGAAATCCATTCAGCCGTTCGAGCTAAAAGTGAGTCCAACCGCCCTATGGAAATGAAGGAAATGAATGGGTAATTTGTAATTAGCAAATAGCTAATCGCAAACTAGGAATGGTAAAGAATCGCTATTTATTCCTTAAAGTTCGCTATTTAGGAAATGCAAAAAACTTTGATGATACATATGGCGGTTCATCTCTAACAAGATAAGAAGCATAGGGATACATTTATGATGACTGGCGCATCACCAGGGATGTGTTAGTCATTCTGTGCCGCTGTTCCGTCACCTATGGTGTGCTGCATTTACAATGCGGCCCATCATGGGGCAAAAACAGCACAGATGCGTGATGTATCTGTGCCGTAAAGGTGGCGCATTGCTGGAGTTGTATCGCAAGTGTGATGAAGCTCCAGCAAGGGTCGGGGGTGCCCCTGTCGCAGGGTTTCTGTTCTCACACAGAACTGTGGACAGAGGATTGGAACCTCGGCGAATTAGGGTGTCCCAAAACTCACGTTAGTAATCAAAAACTCCTTAGCAAGCTAGGTACAGTGTCACATTGGATATAACAAACTCTCAATGTTTAGACAATCCAGAATATGAACTTATAGTACCTCAGGATACGTGGAACTCATGAACAGTCGGTCGTTATATATTTCTTAGAAACCAGAACATGGAGTTAAGAAGAACACATGTGTATTTGAAATGTTTATTTACTAATGCCGTCTTCTCAGGCGTAGTATCTTAGATAATAGAAGTACACATATTATCAGTAGCAAAATTACCAGCATAGTTACTAGTACATAAAAAGCGAATGGTGACAGTATGTTAACATGCTGTAAATGAATAAGAGTTAGCAACACTTATAAGCAGCCGCGGGCCGTGGAGGGAGTTACGGTGGGGCAGGGAGGCGGGGAGGGGGAGGGGCAAGGTAGAGAGGGCTCCAGCCTGCTTCTCCCCCTCCCCGCCTCCCTGCCTCACCGTAACTCCCTCCACGGCCCGCGGCTGCTTATATCTCACCCTCCCTAATACACATATTATATTATTTGCTAAGAAGGTCTCTTTGTGTTGGTTTAGGGCGTGCCCATACTTTAGTGTCTTAGATTTGAAGGAATCACATCAGCATACACCAGCTCTCTCTTCATGTGAACCGCAACAACTGTTGTGTATGTGTGTTCGGCAAAGCAATATAAAACTCGCCTCATGCCCAGAATTGGCAGAAGTTGCACTTATGTTATGAGTATGAAGTCGTGGAGATCAGACCTCATAACAATTCTGTATCGTGTTGTTCTTGAAACTTTAGCACTCGCTGTACAGATATAGTTTAACAAGCAAAGCAGATAGTAGAGCAATAACATATTATTCTCATGTAAACCACGATGAACTACTAGGTGGAAAGCTAAAGCAACAACTAAGTGTCGTGTGCAGAAGTTGCAAAAAAGGAAAAATGGCGTTTAAACCGGTAATGAGCCCATGCTAACTTAACACGGTGTAAAGATATCCAGGACCTAGATGACACCTCCCCATGATCCGGAAACGAACTGAAAAAGATAATAGAAGTGCCATCTCATGAGAGCAGATTGCAAGTTTATATGTGGACGGTCCGCAAGGTAAAGCATTAAAAACTAGGAAAATTTAATGCTAAAGAAAAATAAAACAGCCAAGTACTTTATCGAGTCTTAAGCCAATAGGCAAGGTAAATAATAAAAACTTGACAAATAAGTCAATGAATTGTCAATGAAATGCTAGTACTCAGCATATCAAACATGAAAAAGGTCTATGACATAACTGTGTATGCAAAATAAGCTGCAACAGCCTCCAATAGGAAGTCACCGTCTTCATCCGAAAACAGTTCAGCCATCCAATTAAAAAGCGGAAAAGAACATACGTGCTCTCCCAGCACCGGATCCTCTATCACCATCAGAGGACAGCTCGGTGGGTTTTCAAGAAAGCTCTGTTCCAAGAAAGACTGTGCTGCCGCCAGTAAATTCCAGGGACCAAGTAGTCCATGCATCAATGCCACAGCCATAATCCTTTTGCCAGGACAAACGAACTCGTGAGTAATGATAGGAGTCATCAGCTGATTAAAGTCGACGTCAGGAGAAACCGGTCCGCAGAGACACAAATCAATGGCCCAATCGAAATCACAGGTCAGGCAGTGAAATACAGGCTGGACACAGGTGAAGTAGGAGAATCGAAAAGATAATCCATATGCCGTGCTTAATATCGCCAACGGCATTGTGCCATAATATTCTAGCATGCGATTGCGGAACAGTGTCAGCAGCTGCAGGGTGGGAGGTTGCATAGGAGGGACATCCATATTTAAAAATGTAAAAAAGCACAAGAGCGTCCGCTGGTAATGCAAGTAAAAATGCCAATCCACGAACCGGAGTGGAGAAAATGGAATGAAAGGAAGCAGGGATGACTCCAAAGATTTTCTCAAATGAAGTCACGAGACCACTGGTAACAACTTTAAAAAAGTGCGCCAGGGTCTTTGTGGAGGATGCGTTAAAGATAGTCGGAACCATCTTGCTGAAATTGAAAGGCAAATCTGAATTAAAAGTATTCCTTTTATCGTAACAGTAAGTGAACGGGTTATTTGCTGCAGAAATGTTCTATTTCCTCCCACACATGAACATAGGGAGTTTTCAATCTGGCCACAAATACCAACCTTGGGACAGATTTCAACGGCATGGCAAGAATAAGAGCTCTTTTGTCTCAGAGAGAGGTGGCCTTGAGTTCGGCCCGTGAATCTTTCGTGCTTCACATAGCGAACACCCGTACAGAGGTGCAGACCCTTTTCAATTAACTCAGAACAATCTTCATTATTGAGCATCAAATAACTACCATTTTCCAACAACTTGAACGTGGGGATGATAGCAGGAACTGGCGTGCCTTGCAACACGCAAGCCATATTTGGTCGGTGTTTGTTGCATGAACCGTGTAACTGTATGTGCCTACACATTAGTGAATGATCTGGCGTCTCAGTGCATTCCTCTCCATTCAGATAAACTTCTTGATCATCTTTGAAACATCTGTATGTGTATGGAAGCGACCAGACCTCATGAAGAAAAGCACTACCTAAAGGTTCATAACGACCTATTGGTATATATTTCATACAATTTGAAAACTTATATAAAGCAAAAGGCAGCGTTATTAAACCGTGGATAAGGCACGTAGCCAAAAAAACCGCAATCCTCTGCTGATGATGTCACTGAGCATGTCATGAATGATGTAATATGTGACATCATCAGCAGTGGATTACGGGTAATAGTATCTCTAGTTTACTCCCCTATAGCTGTCTTTCTTTTAACATAAGTGTCTGTTTCCTTCCCTTCTACTTACTGTTTTTGGTTCGCTTCTAGTTCGCGTACCGGCGAGCGAACTGGGAAGCGAACTAAGAGAAATAGAGGTTGGCACAGTTCCAAATATTGTACCAATTTTTTAATAACGGGGAGGTAGTTCTGAAAAGAACTTTTTTTTTGATTGTTTTTGTTGTTTTATATTTTTTTTATTATTTTTCGGAACATTTTTTTACTTTTTTTGAATTTTTCTGAAGTTTTATATTTTTTTGGGTTTTTCTTGGAGGGGGCAATGAAAACGATTCATTGTAAAGGGCTCAACAGGAGCAACAACACAAAAAAAGAAGTATTTATTATTTTGGGCGTTTCGTACAAACTTGCATATGATAGTCAATAGCTCTGTTGATCAGAGTGATGCTTTTTTCTCCGTAGGAAATGAATCCATCGCAAAATACGCAGGTGTGTTTTACTTCACCAAATTTCATTTGTATATTTGGCACCATCTCCCTGCCCTCTGGTCCCGTTACTTCCGGTACAACAGATCTTCTGGCCATAATAGGGAGATTATCTAGGTCGTTCCGAAACTGTGCAGCACTGTAGTTGTTAGGATGCCACCTAGTCATATGGCGATGCATTGTGTAGTTTCCGAAACTGTATTTTTTCTCGGTTCCTCTGGACAGTCTATCTTGACATATAAGGCAAGTTACGTATCTTGCATTTACTTTTTTCTGACCTTTGGGAATTTTAAAAAATTGCCAAATGAAGTTTTCTTTCCGGTGAGACGTCCTGGGCTGCTCAGGCAAAAACTGCCTCTCTTCGTGCTCGTCGTCCTGTTCCTCTTCTTCTTCTTCTTGTTGAATTATAACTTGAGCAGGTGGTCCACTCTTCCTTGGATGTGGTGGAGGTGGTGGGGAATCACCAGCTGAAGCTACTAAAGAAGCCATTGCTCAGTGATCACAAAGGGTCTTTCTCTCACAATGATGAAAGTCAGAGTGAGGAAAGAAGGAGGGATTTTCATCATTTGGGAAAAACAAGAGTTCTCAACCAATCAAAAGTGTTCATTTTAGATTATATGACCTAGTCTTACATCATTAGGAAACCAAAAGTGAAATGAACCAATGAAAAGTGTTATTACCAAGTCACATGACTTGCTGTGTTTACGTTAAGCGCTTTGCAGGGCCTCCCGGTTTGCTTCCAGAAACCTGCGCTTTGCGACTCGCTTCGCGTACCAGTTCGCTAACGTAGCACGTCATATGACGTATCACGCGACAACGTGAAACGTCATGCGGACGGGAGGCGTCACGATGTTGTTTTCTAACGCGGCACTTGCGGTAAAGAAACGTTTACCGGCTCGCGGTCTATTTCGCGGCATCAAGGTCAGCTAACGGGAAGCTTCCCGATTCGCGAAGCGGGAACGAAGAAAAAAAAATATTTAAAAAAAAAATTATTCATAAACATATAAAATATATTTTTGGATTTAAAGAAGAATACATTTTACAGCTACAGATATTAGCTGTTAAAAAACCAATGAAATTCACAGAAAAAACCATAGGTTATAGACCATATATAGTTAGGAATTAGCATTTACAAAACCTTGAAAATTCACTGAAAAAACCACAGGTTATAGACCATATATAGTTAGGAATTAGCATTTAGAAAACCTTATTTTACTCACACAAAACCATTGAAATTCCATATATAGTTAGTTGCACTAACTATATATCGTGCACCCGCAATCCACTGCTGATGATGTCACATATTACATCATTCATGACATGGTCAGTGACATCACTGATGACATCACTGATGACATCTCAAATGACATCACTGATGACATCACTGATGACATCTCATTTGACATCAATGACCACATCACTGATGATATCATTCATGTGACAATACAATGCATCTCCTCACATTTTAATATAACCCCTGTTTCACCCAGTGTTAAAAAGAGAGTATAATTTTCTGAAACCATTGACACACCAATACTAGTTACTACATACGCACTCACTGATTGCTACGTCTACACACACCTTCACTCATTCACCCATACAATCATTCATACATACAATCACTCATCTTTACAACACTATCATATGCACTCATACACCTATACAGACACTCACAGTCTGCCACTCATCCATGGAGTTACTCACACACCTAGTCAGTCCTGTAAAGAATCAATGACACTTCCATTTTCTTGTCTATACAGTTAAACATAGAGCACCTTACATTTTCAAACATATACTAACACATACTTACCTTCTTATACAATCATTGATACAAGTACAGATTGATCTGCACAGAGTCACACACCTCCCAGCTAGCCACACACACACTCAGTCTCCCATACAAATACTTGGGCAATCAATCAATAACCCATATAGTTACTCATATAGCTACTGATCAACACATGCAGCAGTTTACAGAACAACAGACATAATGATGCACAAATTAAGACAGTTTAGTCACTAACCCATGCAGTCAGTGAGACACATTTAATCACTCACTCATACAGTCAGTCATGCACCTACTAAATCCTTCGTCCAGACACTTACACATCCACTCATTATTCAATATGTAAGACATATTTAAACTTTATAGAAACAAAAAATCACTGGATGTTGTTATCAGTGATGTCATCAGTGATGTCATTTGAGATGTCATCAGTGATGTCATCAGTGATGTCACTGACCATGTCATGAATGATGTAATATGTGACATCATCAGCAGTGGATTGCGGGTGCACGATATATAGTTAGTGCAACTAACTATATATGGAATTTCAATGGTTTTGTGTGAGTAAAATAAGGTTTTCTAAATGCTAATTCCTAACTATATATGGTCTATAACCTGTGGTTTTTTCAGTGAATATATATATATATATATATATATATATATATATATATATGTTACCTACTGGCGGTCGCCAGTAGGTAGTTATAGTTAGGTCCTAGTTTCCATAGGAAATCCGCAACATTCTATTGGGAATAACTTTGGCGTTGATGGACGGAATTGGCTGAATTTCTCCAAGAAGATGGCCCGCTCGGCTCCGCTCCTTCCCTGAAAGTTTGGGGGGATTCGTCAAGCGGGGGCCGAGATAAAAGGGGGGTCCCAAAACGTGTTTTCCCCATGTTAATTTCCATAGGGCGGTTGGACTCACTTTTAGCCCGAACGACTGAATGGATTTCCACCAAAATTGGCAAAATTGTAGGGACTGTTAGCCCGATGTGCCTTTGCTATGTCTCAAGATATGTGCTCCAGTGGATTTTGAGTAATTTAGGTTAAAACAAATATATATATCTATGTGCACGCCCCGGTACGCGCACCGGGGCGCGTACCAGCGTGCAACGTGAGTACGCGAGCGGAAAGCTGATTGGCTCTCGGGTGTCTGTCAACATTCCAAACAGTCCGGAGCGGCCGCCATCTTGTGTCTCGGTAGGATCGAGACACAAGAGGTGGCAAAAACAAAGGGGGAAATGACCAAAAGGGGGCAGGGTAGAACCCCCCTGACCCCCTAGGTTTGATGTGGGGGCCATAAAAGGGCCCCGCGGGGCAAACATTTTATTTTTTTTATTTTTTCGATTTCCGCGGGGGAAGCGCCCGGTACGCGCACCGGGGAGCGCACCGGGGAGAGTACCGGGGAGCGTACCCTGGAGAAAAAATAATGACAGAGTTTTTAAAAAATGTAGCATTTTTTTATAAATTGGAGGTAGTTCTAAAAAGAACTGTTTTTGTATTCTTTTTGTTGTTTTATATATTTTTTTGTTTTTTAGAACATTTTTTACTTTTTTTGGCTTTTATGAACAATTTTATATTTTTTTTGTAATGTTTATGGGGAGAAACATAAAACAGGGAATTGTAAACGGCTCAACTGGACCAAAAAAAATCAGGAAAAAAATTAAGGTTTTTTTCTGCAGTTGTGGTTCTCTCCTGCACGGTTGATTAGGTTTATACTTTTCTCGCCATAGGAAATTGTAGTCCCGCAATAGATACAAACAATTTTAAAAACTCCAAACTGGGTTTGGATGTTTGGGACCATCTCCCTTGCCTCTGGACCCGATGGAGTGGGTTGTTTGCTTGTTGAGGTGCTGGAAGAAGATTGGGGAGGGTTTCTGGTCAGTTCTCTGACCTCTGCCGCAGAATAGTTGTTGGGATGCCTGCGTTGCATGTGACGAATCATGGTGTAATTGCCAAAAGAATACTTTTTGGCAGGGTTCCCCCTGGAGAGTTCAGCGCCACAGATCAGACAAGTCACTTTTGGCGCAATGACTTTCTTTAGGCCCCTTGGGAATTTAAAAAACTCCCACACAATGTGCTCTCTCGGTCTATAGGGGGGATTAACTTCAGGCAGGAAGTGCCTTCTCTCCTCCTCCTCCTCCTCCTCCTCTTCTTCTTCACCACCAATGTGGTGTTGTGGTAGTCCTTGTGGTGGTGTTGGTGGTGGTGCAGATGCTCCTGCTGCTGCTGCTACTGTAGCCATTTCTTAATGAATAGATACAGGTCTTCCTCACTCAAAGAACAAAGTGAGAATGAGGAAAAAAGGTGGGGGCTATTATCAGTTGGAAAACAAAACTGTTCTGAACCAATGAAAAGTGTTATTTTCAGGTCACATGACCCGAGCTTTCATCATTTGGAAACCAAAAGTGTTCTGAACCAATGAAAAGTATTATTTTCAGGTCACATGACCCGACGCGCTTACGCCCGGGGGCTCTTACCATGCGCGATCGTATGCGCTCGGGCGCTTCCGGGTGCGCTCACGCAGTGCATCATAAGACGCATCACGCGGCTACGCGATACGTCACGATGATGTTTTCGTTCGCGGCAATAGCGCTAACAGGACGCTCAACGCTACGCGCACCGGGGCGCGCCGCAACACTGCGCTTACCAGTGCGCTCACCGGTACGCGCACCGTGAGCGCACCAAGGCAAAAAAAAAAGGGAAAAATATACATTAAAAAAATAGTATTACATAAATATACAATATAAAATTCATTATAAAAATATTATATTTCATACCTATAGAGATTTGCTATTAAAAAACCTTTGAAATTCACTGAAAAAAACATAGGTTTGAGGCCCTATATATAGTTAGGAATTAGCATTTACAAAACCTATGAAATTCACTGAAAAAACCATACGTTTCACACCAGTTATAGTTAGGAATTAGCATTTAAAAAACCTATGAAATTCACTGAAAAAAACCATAGGTTTCACACCAGTTATAGTTAGGAATTAACATTTAAAAAACCTATTAAATTCACTGAAAAAACCATAGGTTTCACACCAGTTATAGTTAGCTGGAAATTTTACTCGCATAAAACCATTGAAATTCCCACGTTATAGTTAGTTGGACTCACTATAACTTGCGCGTGCAATGCACTGCTGATGACGTCACATATTACATCACTCATGAAATGGTCAGTGACATCACTCATGACATCACTGATGACACCATCCTTGTGACAGAGTGACAGACCTCCTTTCACTGTAATGTAACCCTTGAAACACATATTCAAAAATAGAAACTAACATTTTCAAAAAAATGGAGAAACCCATACCAGTTACAACAACCAATTCAATAATTCCACCATCTATATACACATCCACTCATTCACCAACAGTTCTATATAGTCACTCATACATATACTCACTCATCATATGTAGTGATACACCTATACATCCTGTTACACACCGACAGTCATCCAAAAGTTACTCTCACACATACTCACACATGCAAGTAAACTATTGAACATCCATTTATTTGCATATACAGCTATACACACACTACCACCTTACTTCTAAGGAAACTTACACATACTTACTCTCTTAAACAATCACTTATAGAAACACATACTTATTTAAACAGTAACTCTTACAATCTCTTACTCTCACATATACTCACTTATATACATCAATATTCACATATACTAGATTAAAACATATGTAGTTACTGATAAAGACACTAGTGAGACAGTCATTCACTCACTAACACACACATATACACACTCATCCACCCATACAGTCCTGCACATATGCTGTCCTCAAAACACATACAAAGAGAGAGTCAGTCATTCATGCATCTATGTGCTAAGTAATACCCCCACCAAACCATACAAACACTCATACTGATACTAAGAAAAACATCTAATAACCCATATACATACACATGTAGCTACTCACCAACCCATGCAGCCACTTATACACAAAGTGAAAAACTAATACATATATTTAAATATTTAAACATTACTCACTAATATATGTATTCACTAAGATACACTTAATAAGCCAGTTAACCAATCAATTTTTTTTTTTACAAAACATCCATTTAGACACGTATTTAAACATGTATTCTTCCATCAACTTTTACATATACATATATAAAACATATTTATTTTTCAGAAAGACACACATTCACTGGATGGTGTCATCAGTGATGTCATGAGTGACGTCACTGACCATGTCATGAGTGATGTAATATGTGACATCATCAGCAGTGCATTGCACGCGCAAGTTATAGTGAGTCCAACTAACTATAACGTGGGAATTTCAATAGTTTTATGCGAGTAAAATTTCCAACTAACTATAACTGGTGTGAAACCTATGGTTTTTTCAGTGAATATATATATATATATATATATTCACTGAAAAAACCATAGGTTATAGACCATATATAGTTAGGAATTAGCATTTACAAAACCTTGAAAATTAACTGAAAAAACCATAGGTTATAGACCATATATAGTTAGGAATTAGCATTTAAAAAACCTTATTTTACTCACACAAAACCATTGAAATTCCATATATAGTTAGTTGCACTAACTATATATCGCGCACCCGCAATCCACTGCTGATCATGTCACATATTACATCATTCATGACATGGTCAGTGACATCACTGATGACATCACTGATGACATCTCAAATGACATCACTGATGACATCACTGATGACAACATCCAGTGACTGTATGTTTCTGTAAAGTTAAAATATGTCTTACATATTGAAGAATGAGTGGATGTATAAGTGTCTGGATGAAGGATTTAGTAGGTGCGTGACTGACTGTATGAGTGAGTGATTAAATGTGTCTCACTGAATGCATGGGTTAGTGACTAAACTGTCTTAATTTGTGCATCATTATGTCTGTTGTTCTGTAAACTGCTGCATGTGTTGATCATTAGCTATACGAGAGGCTATATGTGTTATTAATTGGTTGCCCAAGTATTTCTATGGGAGATTGAGTTTGTGTGGGGGTGGCTGGAAGGTGTGTGACTCTATGCATAGATGTGTGAGCAGTTTATTCACTAGGTGTATGAGTTCAAGAGTGCATGTGGAAACAGCTACATGGGCAGTTGACTGTGTGCATGAGTGTATTGATGAGTGAATGGATATCTCAATGCTACATGTCATAGTAAGTACATATGTAAAACACAGTACATGTGAGAGTTGGCATATATAAATAACTGTGCATGAGAGCCACTGAATGAGTGAGTGGTTGTATCGATCATTGTGAACTTGTATCAGGGATTGTATAAGAGAGTAAATATGTGTTAGTATATGTTTCAATAAGTAAGGTGTGTTTAACTGTATAGTTGAAGAAATGGAGGTGAGATTGTTTCTTTGCATGACTGACTGGGTGTGTGAGTAACTCCATGGATGAGTGGCAGTGTGTGAGTGTCTGTATACACTGAGTGTATCTAAGGTTATATTAGAGTCTGAAGAGGTTTATCGTATTAGCACAAGAATGATGTCAAATGAGATGTCATCAGTGATGTCATCAGTGATGTAATTTGAGATGTCATCTGTGATGTCATCAGTGATGTCACTGACCATGTCATGAATGATGTAATATGTGACATGATCAGCAGTGGATTGCGGGTGCGCGATATATATTTAGTGCAACTAACTATATATGGAATTTCAATGGTTTTGTGTGAGTAAAATAAGGTTTTTTAAATGCTAATTCCTAACTATATATGGTCTATAACCTATGGTTTTTTCAGTGAATTTTCAAGGTTTTGTAAATGCTAATTCCTAACTATATATGGTCTATAACCTATGGTTTTTTCAGTGAATTTCAATGGTTTTTTAATAGCAAATATCATAAGCTGTCGAATGTCAAGTACGTGGTAAGTGAAAACATTTTCGTGTTTATGCACACTGATCTGCTTTGAATGGTGCCCCCCCCCCTCATTTCTATTAGGAGTACTCTCTCTTTGCAGATAGTGAAAGGTAGTTAACGCAGGCCTTTGCCCCCGTTGTAATCCATCGTGCCTGTTTCTCTCTCCATTTGATTGATTGTTATCCAAGTATTTACTGTTTTAGAATTAGTTCTCTTTGGTTCATTCTCTATTTACAAACAAACACAGAGTCGCAATACTCTGTTTAGTCTTTGCAGATAACGAAAAATCGTGTAAAAAAAAAGAAAAGGAATCGAGCAAAATCAGTAGTCCACTAATGGGATCTCTTTTTGACCTCGCTAAAATAGAAACATTAGGAACAACCCCTCATGACAAATGCAAAACTAGTGAGATGAACTGAACTCCACACAATGATGGCTGCAAAACAGCTCGGCTCCGCCACCCACCCCGCCCAAAATAACGATAAAGAACGGCTGCCATGATTGGTTGCGGAATGACCACGACGGAGCTACGAAATGGTGCTGCTCTCATGCTAACCCCAGCTTCAGTCTGAAACATCCAGAAACACTGTAGACTACCAATTCGATCAGTTCCGGTAGCGCCCCAATGTAACCCGGTAGAGAAGAACTAGCCCTCCCCTCTTTGACTGATGGTTCTTGTTGCCTGTCGCTTCTGTTGTCATTTAACAGAACTATTTAGCCTGCTGAAAGGGGTTGTGTTCCGACCGCTGGTTGGTGGAGACATTTTGACTATATTCTGTACCTGCGTTGTCGCGTAATGCGTCATATGACGCGCCGCGTTAGCGCATCCGGAAGTCATCCGGGGCGCGCAGCGCGTAACGTAAGCATAACAAGTCATGTGACTTGTTAATAAAACTTTTCATTGGTTCATTTTACTTTTCTTATTGTAATGATGAAAGGCTTGGTCATATGACCTAAAAATTACGCTTTTCATTACTTCCGAACATTATTTTTTCTTAAATATATGTTATAATGTTCCAGGCTAATGTACTTTCCCGGAAATTTTACAACTGTCCTGCAAGTAAAATATATTCTTTTTTCGAGAAAAAGAGCGTTTCTTCGTCCCATGACGGAGCCGTTGAGCAAAAGAGGGTCGACCTGCTGTCTTAGTCGTCGATACGCCTGAATATGAGATTCTTATCGATCACTTTATGTTGCAGGAATAGAAAACACAACAGCCCTTGACCATTTATCTTTACTGCGTTCCTTCGTATTATACCTTTTACCCTTCATGTAATTGGTCTGCTTTATTTCACTTGCCTTTTAATGATTCTAAAACAGTCACTATTATTAAAAACTTTACCAATGTATATACTACTACCATGTTTTCTTTTAAAAACCTTTATTGTGAAAATTTCATTATACAAATACGAGCCTATAACCACGTGGGCCTGCCACGGAGCAAACTGTAATCGTATATGATGAATAGACATTTACACTGTAGAGGAACGTAACGGGCGGGCCATTAGGTTGCAAGAACTAAGGTGTCTAACAGTTACGGAATCGGTGGACGTACATTTTATAGTTAAAATACGACAGGGCCAGTTACAATAAAATTATCTAGATATACATTTGCGGGCAAGTACCATGGGTGACGTTAATTCGAACTTTCAACAGTACAGTAATCAATAACACATCAGAACTTAATATCAATAGGGATGTCGAAATATTCAATCAATTCTCGTCCCCGCCCGCCATGTGCTTCAAAACTGCATACGTATCTCGTGATTTCAAGGTTCTGCAACCAGTACACAACAAGGAGTTACGAGTCCCATTTATTCCGGCGCCATTTTGGGCGAGGACGGGCAGGTCCAGGATATAGTCAAAATGTCTCTACCAACCAACGACTATGATGATGTTCATATGCTGTATTTATTAGAGTAACACTCATCTGTCCACATGAAATTAATTTGCCACAATCTAAACATGTCATTTTAATCTTTCCAAAGTTCTTCTAAATATTTGGGACCGTTTCCCTTGCCTCTGAAGCTCTCAGTGCCACTTCTTTGATGAATGTACTAGCAGGTCAGGGGTTCTCCTCCAAATCTCTCTTTTATGCAGCACTATAATTAATTGGTGCCACCTCTCCATATGACGATGCATGGTATAGTTACCACAACTATATTTTTTTTCGGTTCCTCTGGAGAGTTCATCGTGGCAGATGAAGCGTGTAACGTACCGGGCATTTACCTTTTTTTGCATGTACAGGAAAGGAAAAAAAAATCGAGCGTCCGAGTTCTAAGGTGTCCCAGGGCCATTTTAGTGGACCAGGCCGAAATCCAAAGAACAGGCCGCCATTTTGAGAGTCCTCTTGCAGCCGCCTGTCGCTGTAGCATCAAGAGCAGCCGAAACTCAGCTGAATGGCAACTGAAACGGTAAAGGGGCGCCCCACTACAGCAGACGAGCCTCCACCTAGGAAGGCCCATTCACGCCGGCTCCCCCCCCCTTCGGGCACCCCACGCCGTTATTCGGAGCAGTATTGTAGGATGGCCACACCAGTGCGGCAACTTGCTAGACATCACCTCGGTGGTAACCGAATCTCAACGCCTTGTGGTGTCTTCTATTCAAAAAACATTGTTATGCTGCCTTCGACCTATTCGCCGCAAGTGCGCACACAACTCAACTGCATAGCTTGCTAGACACCACCTCGGTGCCATCCGGATCTTGGAATGTCAGCACCTTTTGGTGTCTTCTCTTCAGAAAATATTGTTGCGCTGCCTTTGGCCCCATTCGCACATCAGTCCGCTACTGACGCCATCTCACAGGCTAATGGGGCGCCCCACGCCGACTTTCAGCATTGTAGAATGACCACACCAGTACAGCAACTTGCTAGACATCACCTCGGTGCCATCCGGATCTCGGCGCCCCACTGCAGATGAAGTGCCTCTCAACTATGAAACCACCACGGTGACATCCGGATCTTGGCGCGTTGTGCTGCCTTCGGCCTATTCGCACATCGGTCCGCTACTGACGCCATCTCACAGGCTAATGGGGCGACCCACGCCGAGTTTCAGCATTGTAGGATGACCACACCAGTACAGAAACTTGCTAGACATCACCTCGGTGCCATCCGAATCTTGGCATCTCAACGCCTAGTGGTATCTTCCATACAAAAAATATTGTTACGCTGCCTTTGGCCCCATTCGCACATCAGTCCGCAACTTAGACATCACCTCGGTGCCATCCGGATCTTGGCATCTCAGCGCCTTGTGGTGTCAGTCAGAAAATATTGTTGCGCTGCCTTTGGCCCCATTCGCACATCGGTCCGCTACTGACGCCATCTCACAGGCCAACGGGGCGCCCCACGCCGACTTTCAACATTGTAGGATGGCCACAGAAGTGCGACAACTTACTAGACACCACCTCGGTGCCATCCGGATCTTGGCGCGTTGTGCTGCCTTCGGCCTATTCGCACATCGGTCCGCTACTGACGCAAACTCACAGGCCAACGGGGCGCCCCACGCCGACTTTCAGCATTGTAGGATGGCCACACCAGTGCACCTTACTAGACACCACCTCGGTGCCATCCGGATCTTGGCGCGTTGTGCTGCCTTCGGCCTATTCGCACATCGGTCCGCTACTGACGCCATCTCACAGGCCAACGGGGCGCCCCACGCCGACTTTCAGCATTGTTGGATGGCCACACCAGTGCGGCAACTTACTAGACACCACCTCGGTGCCATCCGGATCTTGGCGCGTTGTGCTGCCTTCGGCCTATTCGCACATCGGTCCGCTACTGACGCAAACTCACAGGCCAACGGGGCGCCCCACGCCGACTTTCAGCATTGTAGGATGGCCACACCAGTGCTGCAACTTGCTGGACACCACCTCGGTGCCATCCGGATCTTGGCGCGTTGTATTGCCTTCGGCCTATTTGCACATCGGTCCGCTACTGACGCCGCCTCACGTGCCAACGTATTTTCTCCGCATTTTATACCCTATGCCGCATAACAGGTCATGTGACTTGTTTATAAAACTTTTCATTGGTTCATTTTACTTTTGGTTTCCTAATGATGGAAGGCTTGATCATGTGACCTAAAAACAACACTTTTCATTGGATGAAAACTTTTTTTTTTTCCCAAACGATGAAAGCCCCACCTTGTTTCTGGATGTTTCAGACTAAACTGGCGTCAGCATGAGAGCACCACCATCTCATAGCTCCGTCGTGGTCATTCCGCGAGCAATCATGGCAGCGGCTCCCCACCAGAAGCCTGCAGGAGTCGGGGCCCCCAAAACTTTTGATGAATTCTCAAGGCGGAGGGGACGCTTTCGAGAATGGGGTCCAAGACCTAGCAGACAAGCGTCCGATTTCCAAGGTGTCCCAGGGCCATTTCAGTGGACCAGGCCCAAAAAGGAAAGAGCCTGCCGCCATTTTGAGAGTCCTGTGACAGCCGCCTATCGCTGCACCGCAAGAGTGGGCGCAACTCAGCTGAATTGCGGCTTTTGACACAGTGGACCAAAAACGGACGGAATGGCAACTGAAACGGTAAAGGGGCGCCCCACTACAACAGATGACACTCCACCTGGAGAGGCCCGTTCACGCCGCCTCCCCCGGGGCGCCCCACGCCGTTATTCGGAGCAGCATTGTAGGATACCAAAACCAGTGCGGCAACTTACTGGACATCACCTTGGTGCCATCGTTCTGCTGCCTTGGAACTATTCGCACAACAGTTTGCTACTGATGACCCACCCCCCGCGACGCCCCACGCCGTTATTTGCTGGGTGGCAACTTACTAGACATCACTTTCGTGTCATCTAGATTTCGGCGCGTTCTGTTGCCTTGGAACTATTCGCACAACAGTTTGCTACTGATGACCCACCCCCCGCGACGCCCCACGCCGGAAATCTGGACGTTGTGCTGCGTTGGGACTATTCGCACAGCCGACCGCTACTTCGTTGTTTTTCCCTAAAAATGTTTATATGTTATTACTATTTTTGTTTTCTTGTATATATTTATAAATTATTAAAGTTTTATAATCTTACTACTTTGTCGGAGTGCTATATATTTTTAATGTGACACATAATTGTAAAAACTTTGATGTACAAAGAGTCATCCCTGGAATCTTCCGCTTCACGCTCGGTCCCCTCCCCAATCACAATACAGGATGGTTTTCAGATAATAGCAACGCTTCTGCTGTGACGGATCTCATCGAGTGTGGGCCTTGATCTACTATAACTCCTTTGAAGAGGGGTGATTCTTTACAGCTGTGGCCATAAACTACATCTGCAGGGCTAGCTGATAGCCTAGGACCGGCCTGGACAATCGGACACAGAGGAAAAGGAGTGTCAGAGGGTGCGGTAGTGAATAGGGCGAAAGGGAGGTGTCGGGCGGGCACAGGGTGTGATTCTCAGGGAAGAGCAGCGCAGATGGGGGGAGGTTTATTACCCATGCATAAGACAGAGAGCGGGGGTGACCACTGCCTGGGTGAGATGCTTGCGAGGGTGGGGAGCCATGCTAAGGATCGACAGCGTGCACAGAGTGGGTCTGGTCAAGGCATCTAAAATGGCTGCCGTGCACGACAAAAGTGTGGCATTTGAAAAAAGACAAGATGGCGCAGACAATGTTTTTCAACACTTCCTGATTTCCTTCGAATCGAACGTTAACAGACGTTGGGGCATATTACCAAAGTTAAGCGATATTTATCCCTAACGATGCATTGCAAACATTTTTTTACCGTCAGAAATTATCGCAGATAAACCTTGCTATTATCAAGGTTTATCGCAAATACGATAAAAACGACCGCAATGCATTAATATCGCTGAAAACTCAGCGATATTCATGCATTACCGAGCTAATGCTCTTAGCCATGTTATCCACCTCCCATTGGATAACCTGGCTAAGAACTGCTCAGGGCAGCTGTTACTTTTTGGAGATATTCGCGCTTATCTCGAATATTTCCAAAAGTTGATAATAGGAGATAGCGATGTTAGCGACTGTTTCCAGTCGCTAACATCTTGGCATGCCCACTTTGCATGTCATTAGTGATAAATATCACTCACATGCAAAGTGGGGCCCAAGATGGTCGCTATCTCCTACTAGCCGTCACTAACTGGTGTTAGCAACAGCTAGGTAATACAGATATAATTTTATCTCCGCGAAGCGGAGCGCTGTTACAGATATATATCTTGTTTTTGAACGGTAATTTCTCAAAATGCACTGAAGCACATATATTGAGACCTAGCAAAGGCACATCGGGCTACCAGTCCCTAATATTTTACCAAGTTTCGTGCAAATCCATTCAGCCGTTCGATTATTATTATTATTTTTTTTTTGCCCCGCGGGGCCCTTTTAAAACCTCCACATCAAACCTAGGGGGTCAGCGAGGATCTACTATGCCCCCTTATGGTCATTTGCCCCTTCGCTTTGGCCTCCTCTTGTCTCTCGATCCTACCGAGAGACAAGATGGCGGCTGCTACGTACTGTTTGGAATGTTGACAGACGCCGGAGAACCAATCAGCTTTGCTTCACAAAGCTCCGTTGCGCGAAAAGTACGCGTCCTGGAGCGCTGCCCGGTCCGCTGTTACAGATATATATCTTTTTTTAAACGTTAATTTCTCAAAATCCACTGTAGCACATATATAGAGACCTACAAAAGGCACATCGGGCTACCAGTCCCTACAATTTTGCCAAGTTTCGTGCAAATCCATTCAGCCGTTCGGGCTAAAAGTGAGGCCAACCGCCCTATGGAAAACTCAATGTTAAAAACACGTTTTGGGACCCCCCTTTTTTCTCGACCCCCCCTGGACGAACCCCCCCAATTTTCAGGGGCTGCTCAGAAACAAAATGTGCCATTTTCCTGAAAATTTCAGCCAATTCCGTCCACAAACGCCAAAGTTATTAGACATAGAATTTTCAAAAAACCCATAGAGAAAAAATCCTAACTATATATACCTACTGGCGACCGCCAGTAGGTAATATATATATATATATATATATATCAAAGTCCAGCACTCCCCAACTCCGGAAGAAATACCACAGACACCTTGCAAGGATTGCAGGTAATTTATTCAAAATGTAATGCTGCACCGCAACGCGTTTCACCTTTCGGCTTGATCACGCTAAGGAAGCTCCGCAGTGTACACATTTAAATATTTCGTGGTAAACATAAACATAGAAAAGGGACTCAAAACCACAGTGAAATCAGTATCAGTGAACCACTTACTAACTTGTTCCGCCATTTTGGCCTAGTCACAGTTAATGGTAAGTATATACAATCTGGGGAGTGCTGGACTTTGATAGTTTACAGGGCTGCCGGTGCCCTGCCCACAGACCGCCCTGCCTGTCGGCTTCTTTTACAACCGGAGTTTGTTGGTTCGGATATATATATATATATATATATATATATATATATATATATATATATATATTACCTACTGGCGGTCGCCAGTAGGTATATATAGTTAGGATTTTTTCTCTATGGGTTTTTTGAAAATTCTATGTCTAATAACTTTGGCGTTTGTGGACGGAATTGGCTGAAATTTTCATATATATATATATTCACTGAAAAAACCATAGGTTATAGACCATATATAGTTAGGAATTAGCATTTAAAAAACCTTATTTTACTCACACAAAACCATTGAAATTCCATATCGCGCACCCGCAATCCACTGCTGATGATGTCACATATTACATCATTCATGACATGGTCAGTGACATCACTGATGACATCACTGATGACATCTCAAATGACATCACTGATGACATCACTGATGACATCTCAAATGACATCACTGATGACATCACTGATGACATCTCAAATGTAAGCTGTAACCTATTCACAGATTTGTTTCAGGTAAGTCCTACTCAGAGCTGCAGATGAAATTTAGGTTTGTTGAGGAATACAGAGGAGAAAATACATGTGCAGGCCTACCAACCAAGTGTGTCATGTCCACTGCACTCTTGAACAAATGTCAGACCTCCTCTGTCTCCAGGAACAGGCCTAAACCTCATCTACACAATGTGATGTGTAATGTTAGGAAACACAGGTAATATAATTGAAAAACGTTCAATTTGTTTTGCTCATTCCACAATCATATCGCCTGTGTTTCCTTTGCTTAGGTATCTCATTGTGGAAATGTAGTCTATCATATGAAAGACTACGTAGAATATGAGCACTGTATGCAACAACTTTGACACTTACAGAAGCCTCACCTTCTCCATGCCTCCTACACAGTTCTACATGTACATCATAAATGCAAACAGTACAGAATTAATTATACATGTTAAATGGTTTATTTTTGCTGTTCTCAGAATGTATCAAATTTCACTAAAAACAGTGACTTGAAGGTATTCATCATATAACAGCGGGGGAAAAAAAACACAATCAAAATGATTGTGTTTAAAAAACCCATACAACATAACAAATCCGAATTCAGAACTCCTTAAAGTTAACTTACTTTCCATGACGTCGAAGGATGTCCTATGAACAGCTTACACTCTGTTGTGCTGTTATTACTTTCAGCCCGCCACTTTCTGAAAGAAAACCTCCATCGTTTTGAAAAATATGTTACATACAATAAATGACTTCTCGCTCTCTACCCCACGTTTCCACAAGGCCAAATCGTGTCAGAGCCATTTATAACTCTTGGAATTCTTGTAAGCCAATCCCGTCATGTTGTATTTCCGCAACTTTGAGAATTAAAATGTTGAAGATCATTTTCACAATCCTGGATTACTAATATCTTCCCCTTCTTGCTCAGTCATGTTCTACATTTCCTATGACACTGATACTGCTTACTATGAAGCAGACTTACACTACCTCTATGACTACTACAATTATTTAATTCTCTACATCACTTTTAATCACAAAGCAATGTAAAACAGTAGACAGCATTGCAGACTTACATTCCCTCTACTCCATGTTTTGATTGGCTGCTTCAATTAGCTTATAAAAAGAAACAGTTTTTCTGAACTCATTCAAAGTGCACTTATTTCTCCATGACGTCCAGTGTTATGGTAAGAAGTTATGTCTCTGTACTACACTTATCCTCAAGGCCAAATCGTGTAGGAGCCATTAGAACTTCTTGAAATTCCTCAGAGCACATCCCGAGATTCTTTCACTAAAATTTTGGTTTTAAAAACACCAGGTAAGAGTTTTTAAGGTCATACGGCAATTTTTTTGTGAAAATTAAAACAGAATCATTGCAGAATGACCAGCCATTTCTAGACTTTAAATAAGCTGTGTAATGTCCTGATGTTATTAAAGGACCGTCATGATATATAATTGCTGCAGTTACAAAAGTCCTTCCTGATATTGACAACTGTGAAGCCACAACATTTTTAATTAAAGTTGTCAATTTTGTTCCATGAGGCCTACATCGTTGGAACATTCAAATAACATACTGGCCATATGTTCGTATAAATAATGTGGACATCATTTCAGATTTACATTGGCTACACTCCATGTTGTGATCAGCTGCTTTTACTAGTTTATTAAAAGAGACTGATTTACTGTCTGGCAAAGTTAAATATATAAATCTTTCTGAGTCTACACTAGTAGTACTTGATACCCTACAGTTCTCGCAGTCATGCTGCCATTGATAAGAAAGCCCAAACAGGTGATCTACATCTACACCTTCAGCATGCAATACATCAAGCATATACATTAAAAACTCCTGACAATCTTGCTGAATATTTTGAGAGAATTGTGTTTGGCCTGAACATCTGTCTAACAGATTTCGAATGTCAGACACACTTTCTATTTTTGTTCTATCAGTGCTACATTTCCCTAACACAGAATTTAACAAACTGCAAAATCTTTGATCAGAATTGACCACAATCTCTTTTTTAACATTTTCTAGAGAAAACAAAACATTAACCACTACATTAGCATAGCAGTTGACACCAGAACTGTTTTCAAATTGAAAACCAACAACATCTTCAACAGAATCCTTTTTGTTTCTGCTCATAATTTCAGGTTCATCGACTTTTCGTCTTTTTGCTACAACCTCCCCAGTATTGGTCACATTTCTTCGTTTCCGGCCTACCACACGTTTCTCAAACAAAGGATATTGAGGCAAATGTGGCGCATACTCTCTTCTTAACCTATTGTATTCCTTAACACAATCTAGATCCGCACAAATGTTTGTGACATCACACTCAATCAAGTACAATCCCGATAAAGTTCTAACTCGTGACAATGCCACATATGCCATACCCTCCTTGAACACAGAACTGCCAATATTCACCAATGCACTGTCTACACTTAAACCTTGCGATTTATGGATTGTCACCGCATATGCCAAGCAAACAGGAAACTGCTTACGGCGAACATATAAGTCTTTTACAAGCAAAAATCTAGCAGAACAACGACCAATTAGCTGTACTTCCTCAATGCCATCAAATTTAATTTTTAAAAATTCAATTCCATCTCTATTTCTGTATTTTACAAAATCAACAACATTACCCATTGATCAATTTACCAGACCTCTTTCAACATGTAAATTCCTTCTTAAAATTATACGGCAGTTCAAGCACACATTCAGAGTCTTTTCAAAACCTGCAGTTTTAGATATAGTCTTCTCTAATGAATCCAATTTTGTTTTCAAATTCTCAGACAAAATAATTGTTGATCCCATATGCTCTACTCTGTCAATAGCTTCCAGTTTCACAATCTCTTGCTTTTCTAAATGCAACATTTTGTTGTTGAATTTGGCACATTCTGCAAGAGTTGGCATCAAACATATTCCAGATTTCTTCTCAGTAATTTTCTGAAAAATATTCCCAGGCACAACATCTTGTTCTGGATATAAATTTGACAGTAATCGTGCATGTAAAGCTTCTTTCCCATGCTCGGTCACTTTTCCAATTCTAACATCTTGTAGAATAGTCTTGTAAACTTCATCCTTCGCCTGACGCATATTTTCATGCAGTTCAGCATAATTGAAGTTTAACCATATATTGACGTTGCCAATGCTCCCTAGGCACTTCCTGGTATCTTCATGCGTGAGCATTTTGAACACAGGTTGCCCTTTCACTGGTGTCAGCTGCAGAAGATCTCTGAAAACAATGATGTGTTTGCCACCAAATAACACATCATACTCTGTTTTGAGAACTTCTTGCATTCTCAAATGCACAAAGGCAAGCATGACATTGGAAACCATGCTTACTTCGTCAATGATAAGAAGTTTCATTTTCCTCAAGATTCTTGAAACTTCACAACAAGCATCTCCAGATAGCTTGTGATATTGTAATTTGTTGTCATGCTCCACTGGCAGCATCAGTAAACAATGTAAAGTAATCCCTTTAATGTTATGTGCTGCCAGTCCAGTTGGAGCAGTGACAACACAAGACAGCGATGACTCTGTCCTTTCCTGCAAATAACATGAAATTGCTTTAATAAGGAAACTTTTTCCAGTTCCCGCTTCTCCACTCACGTACAGTCGGACAGGCTTCAACGACGTACATGAGCACTCTTTCTTGTCATGACTTAATCCATGATCAATTTGCATGGTAACTTCGTCATATATTTTCCTCTGCTCAACGTTGAGTTGTCTTTCCAACTCTTATAAGTTAACCGCATCCTCCTGAGCATGTGCCATGGCTCTTTCCACTTCATTCATAGCAGTGGCAGCTTCATTTTCGATAACAGGTCCTCCTAGTGGATCCTGACTCAATGAAGCAGAACTCTGACTGTCCTGAGAACTGTCTCTGGCAATCTCGGCTGCAATCGTTGCTTCCTGCTCAATTTCCGCATTCAACATTTCTACATATTTTTGAAAAGCAGGACATTCTATGGTCTCCTTGGCAGCATTGAAAGAGTCTTCGTAACAGAGGAAATCTCCAAGCAGTTCCTCTTCTGCACGCCAAGGCTTGAAAAGTTGCAAAAGTGCTAAATAGAAAAACTCCTTTTTTTCAGGAGATTCGCCACTCAATTTTCGATGGTTTACCAAGTGGCATTTTCTTTGCTTGACCAGACATCCCTCACTTCCTATTACAGCATACACTCCTTTCTCAGTATCTTCTTTGATGTTCCTCTTGAATATGTAATTTTGAAGAACCTCATACAGACAAACATTCTCGAGGTGACTGCTTAGATTTGGATAATATGTATCCAACATGTTGGTCTTCAAAATGTCGGTACTGTTTGGCTCCTTTTCCGCCAAATACTCAATTTCCCGCACAGGTTTGAGAACTCGATTATGCGTTGCAGCAAGACCAAGACTCGCCCAAACGATACTCCTGGACTTGGCATAGAGACTTGCTGAAGACAACCGGTCAGAACATTCGTAAGCTCCGATTTCTCGATGCGACAACATCTTCAGACTGAAACTGTACAACTTCTTGCTGAGGCTCTTTTCATGGGAAATGTCCTCCCACATATCCTTCAATTCTGTCTTCTCTTTTTTGGTGATGTAAGATGTCACATACCGAGCCACAGCCATACAGTTATCAGCCACAAACTGTATATCCATGTTAGCATTCCACATGGACAAAATCACCGGGTTGTAGTCGTTGATGTACTTAGACTCTTCGTTCCTCTTCAAATTGTATGTGTTTTTATGTGATTTCTTCATCACATTATGTCGCAGCGAAGACATCAAACTGTTTACTCTTCCTTTAGAAATCACCGGTCGTGGAAAGCCGAAACGACATTTGGTGTAGAACTTGTCCTTGTTTCGGAATTTACGACGACAGTACTTTCCACATCGATGGCTTTGGAAACGTTGAACTTTTTCTCTTAGGCTTTTCTTCTCCTTTGCGTTTGGAACATCACACGTAGAATACTGTTGTATGAAACTCATCACTGAGTCTTCTGGATCCGTTCCAAATTTAGGTGCATCCTTGATCCACAGCAACATATGTATATGAGGAGCACCTCTTGCTTGGTACTCCTTTCTCCAGAAGAAATCCAACACCTCTCCAAGAGGTGGATTCTTCTTATTCATGATGAAAGACATCATAGCTTCAAATCTATGATTGAAGTACCTACATACATTGACTGGATCCAAAGAACACAGTTCTCCGGGTGTCTTGAATTCGATGTTTTCGATGTTTCCATTTGCCTCTCGTAGAAATTCAAGTAAGTCTTCCCAGCCATACTCGGCACAGCTCAGAGTGAGGAACCATGTGGGAGTTCCTAAGTTCCTCAGCATACATTTTAAATCACCATGACGACGGTACCAGTACTCATTAGTACCACGCTGACACGCCATGAGATTAATCAGGTGAGAATCCAAAATACTGTCTTGGACATTGACTTTATCCATAAAGTCACTTGCCGAGATGTTTTGCATGTGTATACCACTTTTCAAGATGTGGTTCACTGCATATGACAGTCCAGACAGATAGCTTTCAAATAGGAGATGAAACAAATAGGGAATGCATTGTCGAAACCTAGCATCTCCTGCATACAATCGCAAAGTCCGGTATTCAGAAGCAGGAATTTGATGAGGTCGCTCATCATATCTTCCTCCCTGACCTGTTGGAAAAAGCTGTGGGAAACACCGAGCTTCCAAACTTTCCTCCCAAACACTAATGGGACTCCCTTTGGCTTGTTTCATTTGAAACAACTCAATGCAATGGAATGCAAAGGATGAACACTATAATGTTCATATATTTCTTAACTATTAGAGGGTTCTACTTTCTCAATTTGACCAGCACACAAATCGCTATCCTCTTCCTCACTTACTTCCTCTTCTGCAACATATACATTCTTATAGTATTTATTATTTTTTTTCAAATACAATGTTGCCTTTTTAACTTTCCTAACATCCACTAAATCTTGCCATATTTTCTTATTCTTTGTCGGAACCCCATTAACTAAGATAACCAGAGGTTCCTCTTCCACTTTTTCTACTCCAATTGTGTTAATGTTTTTCTTCAAATCTAGAGGCAAATAAACAACTCTTCCCTTTAATCCTCTCTGTAAATCTGATGGAGGCAATTTCCCTGTCTTTGGCTCCATTCTTACAATAGCCTGAAAGGGATGGATACTTTGAATCAAAATAGATTCATAAGTATTTAAATCCTTCAATTCAGAAGGAATCTCAACCAATTCCAGATTATTATGAACTGCTCTAGCAGGCATCTGGTTTTGATTTAATTTGTTACAACAATAAGTACACACACGTTGATCCAATCCCAAATCAAAACAATTTTCTACCATCAAGTATGTTGTGAAATCCTTCCATTCACTATTATTTTCCCTTTCACTTTTTGCATATAAATCCACTAACTTAGTCTGATTCTTATAATAAGTGCGTCGACAACACACACAAGTGAAATTTGGCCTCTCACTTGATTTCACCTGAAACGTCGCAATTTCCCTCTGGAAATTATCTGTACTGGAAACCAGTACACTATCTTCCACATTACCCGCTTCTTCTTGGTCAATTTCAACATTCTCCTCTTTACTTCCAAAGTAACAAAACTCAATTTCTTCACATATATTCTTCACATCTATTTCAGAACCATGCAAAAGAGCAGCGCATAATTGTTTAAGCATAATTGCTGGACTCTTAGCATAATACAACATTCTAACTAATTTCCTCACTTTATTATGATGCACTGCTAGCATCCTGAAATGATGGAAAAACACTCTGGCATACTCTCCTGGAAAGACAAGCCAGTGAATGACCATGCAAACCTGTCACTTCTCTCACTCTGCAAGGATCTAATTCTTGCAACAACTTCATTTTCTGCTTCAAACTTTTCTTATTAAATGACCGTACATAATCACAAAGCAAATTGATGGAATCCTGTCGCACACTGCAAATACTACTACACTTCCAGGTATACACAGGACCCTTAGGACGTCTTCCTAAAACCTCATTACCTAACACCTCTTCTGCCTCTGTTGTCACAAGTTTTTCTTTTTCAACTGGACAACCATCTTTCACTTCATAAGCTCGACCACTGGTGTCAACTGCATGCACCAAATCATTATCCTGGAAATAACTCTCCTCATTAAAAAATGCCTCACAGCTTGAACTATGCATCCATTCTCCAGAAAAAACTTCACAAAAATTACTACGATTAACTATTCTCTTCCATCTACTATTTCTTTTGAAATCATAAATTGCCTTGTTTAGCTTCCTAATTCTATTGATTATCAAAATAAATAACTTACGTTTAATTTCAAATGCCTGATCAATAACTTTCTCAACTATTTTTTTTCTCTTATAAAAAACCACTTTCTGTTGACCTTTCTTAATATTTTTTAACAAATTGCCAATTATCCTGTTGCGGAACATTCGTTTACGAATGTCCCTAAACTGTTGTTTCCTTCTACTATCATGCACAGAGTTATCTCTTGCTCTAGCAGTAACATTTTTCATCGGCCTTTCCTTTCCGTTTGAATTGCTTCTCTTTTTCTCGACTGAAACATTTTCTGTAGTAATATTTTGTTTACTACAGATATTTCTTATGAATGTTTTTGTACTCTTACCCGGTGCTTTCTTGGTGACTTGACAAATCTTTTTATTAGAGGACTGCTGCTTTTTTTCATTGACCTGCTGTCTTTGACGTTTTGCAGCCTTTCTCAGTCTTTCTTTGGTTGGCATGCTGAAATCTTGAAATAATCTGCAGTTGAATCTGTGGTAAAATATATTAAAAAATGTTATTAACCACTATTACCCAACAGTAAATCAATAACAGTAATCAAAAACTTAAAACACTACTTGACATTTTTACATAGAAGATTTTTTAGTGCTTGGCAAATTTAGAATACAGAAATAGCAGAAAAGAAATGGAATTTATATTCATTTTATCTGTGCTGTTTTATATGTGAATCTGATCTAATTTTATGAGCATATTTTAATATTTTATTGAAGACACTACACATAACCTGTTTTTGAAGGTGTCTTTATTTTTAAATTAAACGGTTTACATTTTTACTTTTTATTTATTATAAATTTTTAAAATAAATGTTTATAGTTCCATAGGCTCAAGCACGTCAGCTTCCCATCCTATGTCATACAATTCTGACAAATTTGCATCCTCATCACGTTCTTCTTCATCCTCAGGATTTAAATCATCCAAGGGATCAACATCCACTGATGTTTCAATTACGAGTTCAATGATGAGGTCGAAATCAACTGATTGCTGATTGTCGCTCATGTTGATGTTGTCTTTATCTTTAAAGAAAGATAACAACAATGAGATGTTGCAGAGTAAGAGACAAATCTCAGAGATTATAATAGTAAAATTGTTTAACAAGAGTAACATTTTGCACCTATTATTTAGCCATGTCTAGCGATGCTGAGGAGGTGAAGCCTATGTCCAATTTTTCAGTGAACAGGACTCATCTCTTCTTAACCTTGGATAAGCCTCACCGACTCTGTATCCCCTGCACATACTTAAATGTAAAGGGGCAGATTTATGTTAACTGGCACATCCCCAGGGATGCACCAGTTAACGTGCACCGCTGCTCTGCCACCCATGGTGTGCCGCATTTACAATCAGATAGGACAAAGCTGCGTCAAAACCCTGCGCCTGCTTGAAGCAGGCATAGGTCTTGACGCAGCATTGTGGAGATGGAGCACCCCTGAGCCTTGCTGGAGCTGCATCGCACTTGCAATACAACTCCAGCAATGCGCCACTTTTACGGCACAGATGCGTCACGCATCTGTGCCGTTTTTGCCCCATGGTGCGCCGCATTGTAAATGCAGCACACCATGGGTGGCGGAACAGCGGCGCAGGATGACTGGCACATCCCTGGTGATGCGCCAGTCATCATAAATCTATCCCTAAGCTTCTTATCTTGTTAGAGATGAACTGCCATATGTATCATCAAACTATTTTGCATTTCCTAAATAGCGAATTTTAAGGAATAAATAGCGATTCTTTACCATTCCTAATTTGCGATGAGCAAATTGCTAATTGCAAATTACCCATTCATTTGGCCCCAAGTGAGGCCTGTCTTGCAACATGGTTCATCTTTTGCATCACTGCTGCATCGGTTTCATGTGGCACGTTTTTTTTACACCATGACACATCTGCCTAAATGCATCAATTTGTAATTTTGTCGCCTCATAGCAAATCTTTTGCACCGCCACTGCATCACAAAAGTGACGCACAGTGGCGCAAAAGAGGCATACACCTATCATAAATCTGTCCCTAGCATTTTAAATGATTAATTCAGGATGACGATAAGGTGTGGCCTATCCAGAGGTTTGTTTAAGGTGAGGCCTACTCAGGATTGCAGATCAAAGTTACGCTTGATGAAGAATACAGAGGAGATAATACATGTAAAGGCCTACCAATGAAGTAAGTGATGTCCACTTCATTGCGCCAGTCATCATAAATGTATCCCTAAGCTTCTTATCTTGTTAGAGATGAACCGCCATATGTATCATCAAACTATTTTGCATTTCCTAAATAGCGAATTTTAAGGAATAAATAGCGATTCTTTACCATTCCTAATTTGCGATGAGCAAATTGCTAATTGCAAATTACCCATTCATTTCCATGGGCCAGGAGGCCCATAGGAATGAAGGTGCAATTTGCGATTGGCAATTAGCTCATCGCAAATTAGGAATTTTTCCAAGAGTGCAGGGGTGTCTCAAGAACACCCTGCTGCACCCCTGAAAAAGAAATTTGGGGGCATATGGCGCACATACATTCCCTAATGGTATGTATGGGCGTCATATGGCACCTTTTGTTTTTTGGAAAAAAAGCTTTTTGAAAAGAATTCGCAAATTACCACCAACTAGAAGTTGGTGGTAATTTGCAAATCCTTAATGGCATTTTTTGCATATTTTTTGTTTGATACATTGCATTTAAGAAATCGCAAAATTTGCAAATCCTTCAGTGCAATCGCAAAATAAGGAATAGCAAATTTTGCTATTCCTTATTTTGCATCAAACTTGTTTGATACATACCATTTGTCTAATTAGCATTCGCAAAGGCCGAAATTCACAGAATTTCGGCCTTTGCGAATGCTAATTAGCTTGATACATATGGCCCCAAGTGAGGCCTGTCTTGCAACATGGTGCATCTTTTGCATCACTGCTGCATCGGTTTCATGTGGCACGGTGTTTTTTACACCATGACACATCTGCCTAAATGCATCAATTTGTAATTTTGTCGCCTCATAGCAAATCTTTTGCACCGCCGCTGCATCACAAAAGTGACGCACAGTGGCGCAAAAGAGGCATACACCTATCATAAATCTGTCCCTAGCATTTTAAATGATTAATTCAGGATGACGATAAGGTGTGGCCTATCCAGAGGTTTGTTTAAGGTGAGGCCTACTCAGGATTGCAGATCAAAGTTACGCTTGATGAAGAATACAGAGGAGATAATACATGTAAAGGCCTAACAATGAAGTAAGTGATGTCCACTTCATTGCGCCAGTCATCATAAATGTATCCCTAAGCTTCTTATCTTGTTAGAGATGAACCGCCATATGTATCATCAAACTATTTTGCATTTCCTAAATAGCGAATTTTAAGGAATAAATAGTGATCCTTTACCATTCCTAATTTGCGATGAGCAAATTGCTAATTGCAAATTACCCATTCATTTCCATGGGCCAGGAGGCCCATAGGAATGAAGGTGCAATTTGCGATTAGCAATTAGCTCATCGCAAATTAGGAATTTTTCCAAAAGTGCAGGGGTGTCTCAAGAACACCCTGCTGCACCCCTGAAAAAGAAATTTGGGGGCATATGGCGCACATAAATTTGAAAAACATTCCTTTACCTCAAAAACGATTTTCAAGTCATAATTTGAAAACACTGCCCACAGGGAAATGACTTAAAATATCCTTAAGACACATGAAAGTGTTTTTTTAAAGCCTTTGCAACTTTTTTGGGTCACTTTTAACATGGCTATGTAACTCAAACAGTCAAAATCTAAATTTACCATGCACAGGTGGGAGCATATTTACAAGGAATTTGCTCCACGGGGAAAGGTCTTTTAATTTAATATGGGAAAAATAACATCAGAGACACTGAAATGCCTTATAAAGAAGCATACACCATTATGTACTTGTCATAAATTTTAAAACCATTCCTTTTCCCCATTAACGATTTTCAAATCATAATTTGAAAACACTCCACATGGGGAAATGACTTAAAATGTCCTTAAGACACATGAAAGCGTTTTTTGATTGCCTTTGCAGCATGTTTGGGTCACTTTTAACATGGCTATGTAACGCAAACATTCAAAATCTAAATTTGCCATGCACAGGTGGGAGCATATTTACAAGCAATTTGCTCCACAGGGAAAGGTCTTACATTAAAATGGGAAAAATAACATCAGAGACACTCAATTGCCTTATAAAGAAGCATACACCATTATGTCCTTGTCATAAATTTTAAAACCATTCCTTTTCCCCAAAAACGATTTTCAAATCATAATTTGAAAACACTCCACATGGGGAAATGACTTAAAATGTCCTTAAGACACATGAAAGCGTTTTTTGATTGCCTTTGCAGCATGTTTGGGTCACTTTTAACATGGCTATGTAACGCAAACATTCAAAATCTAAATTTGCCATGCACAGGTGGGAGCATATTTACAAGCAATTTGCTCCACAGGGAAAGGTCCTACATTAAAATGGGAAAAATAACATCAGAGACACTCAATTGCCTTATAAAGAAGCATACACCATTATGTCCTTGTCATAAATTTTAAAACCATTCCTTTTCCCCATTAACGATTTTCAAATCATAATTTGAAAACACTCCACATGGGGAAATGACTTAAAATGTCCTTAAGACACATGAAAGCGTTATTTGATTGCCTTTGCAGCATGTTTGGGTCACTTTTAACATGGCTATGTAACGCAAACATTCAAAATCTAAATTTGCCATGCACAGGTGGGAGCATATTTACAAGCAATTTGCTCCACAGGGAAAGGTCTTACATTAAAATGGGAAAAATAACATCAGAGACACTCAATTGCCTTATAAAGAAGCATACACCATTATGTCCTTGTCATAAATTTTAAAACCATTCCTTTTCCCCAAAAACGATTTTCAAATCATAATTTGAAAACACTCCACATGGGGAAATGACTTAAAATGTCCTTAAGACACATGAAAGCGTTATTTGATTGCCTTTGCAGCATGTTTGGGTCACTTTTAACATGGCTATGTAACGCAAACATTCAAAATCTAAATTTGCCATGCACAGGTGGGAGCATATTTACAAGCAATTTGCTCCACAGGGAAAGGTCTTACATTAAAATGGGAAAAATAACATCAGAGACACTCAATTGCCTTATAAAGAAGCATACACCATTATGTCCTTGTCATAAATTTTAAAACCATTCCTTTTCCTCAAAAACGATTTTCAAGTCATAATTTGAAAACACTCCACAGCTCCTATGCACATAAAAACCCTGTCAGTACTAATACTTCACATTTTCTCCAATTACAATTTCTCAAAGAAACAAAATCTATTTGTAAAACACTTGAGACAAAGCAACATTTGAAAAACACAACTTTCTTCATAATTTTCTCCTTAAAGCACACTATTCTCTATCTAAATTAAAGAAATCTTTTCTCACCTTAGCAAATACTTTGAGTTTCAAAACAGTCTCAGAAACGCACCAATTTGTCTTCAGCAGAGCAAAAGGTATGCACTCCAGAGTCTGCAGCTATCAAAAGCACAGAAATGCTGTAATTCTTCACACATATCTCTCATGTCACCCAATCAAAACTCTTCCCTCACTTTTTTTCAAATCAAAACCCTTCCCCCCTCTGCCCTCTCTGCTTTTTTTGCATAGCAACCACCTCTTGGAAGACCTCTGGTGTTTGCAAGTTCACACAACAATGTTGCAATTGAACTCTGAACTCTCAGTGCACCTGCATATCCAGTGCATTCTTTCATTTAATGATTTTTTCTTGACCACTCAAAATACATCTTTCAAAGAACTCATCCATGCACCCTAACTTTCTGTTTTCAGCAATCAAAATCCACCAATCACTGTTACTGCTTCATTAACACAGAAACTCCACAGTTTTTTTCATTTTAAACTCTTATTTTTTCAACTGCCATTTCATTGCCACACTTCATCTGACTGCAGGAGAACCTTCTCTCACCATGTTTTCTGTCTGGATTGTTGGACATAGTTACATCTATTGGGCTCAGAGGTATGCTGAGAACAGAAATTTACCTAACCTCAATTTACAAAATGTGGAAATTAAGTGGTTTGGCCACAGAGGATTAAAATGTCACCAATTGATACCATTGGTGAAAACCTTTATGCATTTGCCAAAACCTGACCTGTTAATTGGGCACTGTGGAGGTAATGATTTGGGCACTTTGACTGGGGTAGGTCTGGAAATGCTTTTAAAGGACACCTTTGAGCAATTAATGGCACTTTTTCCTCAGACTGCCTTGGTATATTCAAATATATGCCAAAGACAGAAATGGAGGTGGTCAAACCAATTTTGTCCACAAATTGAGAAGTCGAGGAAGCATGTAAACAAATCTGTTTCAGCTTACATGAGAGACCATGGAATGGGCTCCGTGTACAACAATAACTTGCGTTACTACATGCAAGATATCTACAGAGGAGATGGAGTTCACTTCTCAGATGAGGGCAACAGAGATTTCATTCTGAATTTAAGACTGTGCATTGGTACCTACTTATAAGTACCTAAATGTACCATAAACCCAAAAGCTCTTCTCAGAGCTACCCTACATCTGATCACTCACAATTATTATTTTTCTCTAACTTTTTTCACTAATTTTCAACAAAGTACGCTCCCCGGGGCGCTACCCGGTACGCGAACCGGAAGCTAACCTCGCGAATTTTTTTTAAAAAATGTTTTTTTTCGCACATATAAGCCTCCTCAGCCACCCTCAGAAAACCTAGGGGGTCAAGATAAGTCTACCGTGCCCCCTTCTACCCATTCTGAACATTATTTGCCCTCCATCTTGTATCTTAAGTCGACCGAAACACAAAATGGTGGACTCCCGTAACGCTTAAGGTTCCCGTACCGGGGCGCTCGCCAGTTCGCGTACCGGGGCGCTCCCCGGGAAGCGCACCATCAAAAAAGGTGGGAAAGTAATTTACAGAAAAACGACTGGAGACACTCTCACCAAATATAGATTAGCTCATACTACATACCAATCCCTATAATTTTCACAAATTTGATTGAAATTCCATTTAGCCATTTAGCCAGTAGACCTCTCTAAATACCGTGAGGTAAATACTTCTCAAAACACATCTGAAGTGTTGGAATTGACAACCAATGAAAATGTTTCATTTTCTTTTTTTATTACCTGACATTTGATTGGTTATATACCTGAATATATATAAAGGAAGAGAAGGAAACACAGCCATTTTGACTACTACTTCTTGTTGTACATTTCAATTGGATTTTCACTAATCACTTCAACTTCTTTGTAAAGGTAAGTTGTTATTTTTAAAACTGAAGTAAATTGTGCACCAAAAGTTAATATGGTAAACTTTTTCTGAAAGTTATATACTATCCCTCTGTAGTAGTTATAGATTTAGATAGACTTCTCTGTTATAGTTATGGATGGAGTTAGGCTTCTCTTGTATAATTATGAAATTACTTACGTTAAATCACATACACTTTTTTATATTCCTACTTCCACTCTGATACTATACACTGCCCAAAGATAAATTCACTGATAAAAACTGCCTATCTAAAATTAATCCCAACAGTGCCCTATCTCTACTAATATATTTTTTTTTTTATCCAAATTTCAGGCAACATGGAAGGCGAACAGAAAGTTTCATTTCAAATTGTCCTGCAAGAGAGCAGCCAAGAATTAATTGATCCAAATGATATAGAATTTATGGATGAAACTTGGGACCAAGAACTACTGCAATGTGTGCAAGCAGTAGATGACCTCCTTCAAAATGAGGACATTTTACACCCTCAGAGATTACAAACTATGTTCATGGAAAATGACGACATTTCAGACAGTGAAATGTTAGAAATGTTATTAAATTTTGAAACACAATCACAATAATAAATAATTACTTAAAAAATAAAGAAATTAAAAAAGAATCAACAAAACCAACAATCAATTAACATACAGCATTTGAAAAGTCTATCATTCTTTTTTCCTTATAGTACGCTCCCCAGTACGCTTCCCGGTTCGCGAACCGGGCGCTCCCCACGCAAAAAAAAAAAAAATTTTTATTTTTTTGCCCTGCGGGGCCCTTTTAAAGCCTCCACATCAAACCTAGGGGGTCAGGGAGGATCTACTATGCCCCCTTATGGTCATTTCCCCCTTTGTTTTGGCCTCCTCTTGTCTCTCGATCCTACAGAGAGACAAGATGGCGGCCGCTCCGGACTGTTTAGAATGTTGACAGACACCGAAGAGCCAATCAGCTTCGCTTCGCGAAGTTCCGTTACGCGTAAAGTACGCGAACCGGAGCGCTGCCCAGAGCGCGCTTACAGATATATATCTTTTTTTAAACGTTAATTTCTCAAAATCCACTGGAGCACATATATTGAGACCTAGCAAAGGCACATCGGGCTAACAGTCCCTACAATTTTGCCAAGTTTCGTGCAAATCCATTCAGCCTAAAAGTGAGGCCAACCGCCCTATGGAAATTAACATTGGAAAAACACGTTTTGGAACCCCCCTTTTTTCTCAGCCCCCCTTGACGAACCCCCCCCAAATTTTCAGGGGCTGCTCAGAAACAAAATGTTCCATTTTCCTGAAAATTTCAGCCAATTCCGTCCACAAACGCCAAAGTTATTAGACATAGAATTTTCAAAAATCCCATAGGGAAAAAATCCTAACTATATATACCTACTGGCGACCGCCAGTAGGTAATATATATATATATATATATATATTTTCACTGAAGAAACCATAGGTTTCACACCAGTTATAGTTATCTAGAAATATATATATATATATATTTTTTTTTTTTCACCAATACGCCCAAAGCATACCTGGAGGCACACACTGCTTGTTGTAACCCAAGGGTTTATTTAAACATACAGCAACCAGCGTACATAATCCGGAAATCACAGTCTTTTCGCCGACGCGTTTCGAGGAATCACCTCTTCTTCCTGGGCAACTGTGACAAAGTCAATTTCGGAACGATCCAGCATGCTATAATTGATGTCCCCGCCCTAAGTGGGTGTTGCATAGTGCTCCGGGGCATGCTGGAATCAGTAGTTCATCCCCTCAGTGGGGTCCTATTGACTTCTTTGACAACAATTAAGATTCCCTTCGTAGGGTCCCGGGTAAGACGCTGGTTCTTTTATGCCCCAACAGTAGCGCCGAGTTGATGAGGAATCGTTCCCATCACGGCCTCTCCAACTTTGTTGAGATGGTGCACTCCAGCGCGGCTGAGCTGCCGCGACACATATTTTTTTCACCAATACGCCCAAAGCATACCTGGAGGCACACACTGCTTGTTGTAACCCAAGGGTTTATTTAAAAATACAGCAACCAGCGTACATAATCCGGAAATCACAGTCTTTTCGCCGATGCGTTTCGAGGAATCACCTCTTCTTCCTGGGCAACTGTGACAAAGTCAATTTCGGAACGATCCAGCATGCTATAATTGATGTCCCCGCCCTAAGTGGGTGTTGCATAGTGCTCCGGGGCATGCTGGAATCAGTAGTTCATCCCCTCAGTGGGGTCCTATTGACTTCTTTGACAACAATTAAGATTCCCTTCGTAGGGTCCCGGGTAAGACACTGGTTCTTTTATGCCCCAACAGTAGCGCCGAGTTGATGAGGAATCGTTCCCATCACGGCCTCTCCAACTTTGTTGCGATGGTGCACTCCAGCGCGGCTGAGCTGCCGCGACACATATTTTTTTCACTTGTATCCAGGATTGTATAAGAGAGTAAATATGTGTTAGTATATGTTTGAATAAGTAAGGTGTGTATAACTGTATATTTGTGAAAATGGAGGTGTGATTGATTCTTTGCATGACTAACTAGGTGTGTGTGTAACTTCATGGATGAGTGACAGTCTGTGACAGTCTGTTAGTGTCTGGTTACACTGAGTGTATCTAAGGTTATATTAGAGTCTGAAGAGGTTCATCGTATTATCACATGAATGATGTCATCAGTGATGTGCTCAGTAATGTCAAATGAGATATCATCAGTGATGTCATCAGTGATGTCATTTGAGATGTCATCAGTGATGTCATCAGTGATGTCATTTGAGATGTCATCAGTGATGTCATCAGTGATGTCACTGACCATGTCATGAATGATGTAATATGTGACATGATCAGCAGTGGATTGCGGGTGCGCGATATATAGTTTGTACAGCTAACTATATATGCGAATTTCAATGGTTTTGTGTGAGTAAAATAAGGTTTTGTAAATGCTAATTCCTAACTATATATGGTCTATAACCTATGGTTTTTTCAGTGAATTTTCAAGGTTTGTAAATGCTAATTCCTAACTATATATGGTCTATAACCTATTTTTTTTCAGTGAATTTCATAGGTTTTTTAATAGCAAATATCTATATGTATGAAAGTAATAATTTTTATTAGAAATTTTAAAATGTGTAAATATTTTTTTTTTATTATGTGCCCCGGTACGCGCCCCGGGGCGCTCCCGGGGTACGTACCGGTGAACGTACGGGTGAGCGTCCCGTGAGCGCTTTACCCGCGAACGAAAATAACATCATGACGTTTCGCGTAGTCGCGTGATGCGCCGTGTAAACGTGACGCATCGCGTAACCGCGTGATGAGCTTCTTCGGCGTGCTCCGTAAACGTACCCAGAAGCGCTCCGTGGCACGACCCGGAGCGCGCAACGTAATCGCTCCTGTGCGCGTAGCGTAAGCGCGTCGGGACATGTGACCTGAAAATAACACTTTTCATTGGTTCTCAACTTTTTTTTTCTACAAATGATGAAAGCCCCCTCCTCTTTTCCTCATTCTTACTTTTTTCTTTGAGAAAGCAAGAGCTATTTGTGAGACATGGCTGCAGTAGTAGCTGCAGCTAGTGCACCCCCACCACCACCACCACCACCCAGAAAGGAAGGTCCACCACCACAGATCCTTCCAGGAGTTGAAGAAGAGGAGGAAGAAGATGATGAGGACCAACAAACCATAACATACTTGCCTGAAGAACCAAGACAAAGCCATGTCAAAGTTCATTATATATGGCAGTATTTTTCCATCCCTGCTGGGCAAAAAAAAGTGAATGCCCCGAAGGTGACATGCTTAATTTGCAAAGAGGTCATGTCCAGGGGCAACCCAAATAAAAAATATTCATTTGGGAACTACACAATGATCCGCCACATGCAGAGGTGGCACCCTAACAATCTGGCACAAGCTGAGGTACGGGATCTGGCTCAGAAAAAAAGAGACCATCAGGCCAGCACCTCCTCAGGTGAATCTTCATTTGCAGCACCAGAAGGGCGCGAAACAGTACCAAATATACAAAAAAAATTGGTGTAATAAAAATGGTCTGCATTTTTTGCGGAAAGACCCTCTGCTACGGGGAACTAAGCATTCACCTTATTAATGCTTCCATCGACAACCACAACTGCAGCAAGAGAAGAAAGCAGTATTTTTTTTTTTTTTTTTGCTCCTCTCGAGCCACTGTTAATTCCCAGTTTTTTGTTTCTTGTTTTTTGTTGAGCCCTTTATAATGCCTGTTTTTCGTTGTTTCCCCCCCAAAAAACCAAAAAAAACATAAAATTGTTCAAAAAATACAAAAAAAACAAAAAATGTTCAGAAAAATTAAAAAATATATAAAACAACAAAAACATTAAAAAAAAGTTCTTTTCAGAACTACCTCCCATTTTTAAAAAATTACTAACATTTTTAGCACTCTTGACTTCATTTTTCTCATTGGTGCGCTTCCCGGTACGCGCACCGGTACGCGAACCGGAAGCGAACCAAAAATTTTTTTTTTAAAAAAAGAAGAGTTAGTATAAGGGAAGGAAACAGAGAGTAATGTTAAAAGAAAGACAGCTAGATGGAGTAACAGAGAGATACTGTTCAATAGATCTATTTACCGAAGAAAAGATGGAAGAGGGTATAATTGTGAAAAACAAAATAGATAAGGAAGTGAAAGTAAAAAAGGAGAGTAGAAGAATAATAAACAAGAGTTTCTTAGAGAATGTGAGTGAATGTTCAAAATAAGAAGAAAAATAGTAAAGGATGTGGAATGAGAGGTGGAGATAGAACCGGACTAAAAGAACAATCCCGAGGGAAAGTGTTAAGAAAACAGTGAGCAAAAGTAAATAGGAATAAAACAAGATGTATGATAGTGACTAAGGTTAAAACATGTGGAATAACAGAGAGAAAAAACAGAAAGCAGAAAAGAAGAAGTGACAGAAAAGGAATGATTGAAACAGCAAAGAAATGTAAATAACATAGGGGCATATTATCAACACAGGTGATAAAATTTTCGCTGCTTTTATCGGCAGAAAACTGCCGCTAAAGCCGCTTTTGCGGCAGTAAACTGCCGCTAAAGCCGCTTTTTAGGCAGTTTTCTGCCAATAAAAGCAGCGATAATTTTATTGCCTGTGTTGATAATATGCCCCTTAGTGTGCTTGAACTACAGGGAGAAAGCATAATGAACAAGTAGTGAAAGAGTGATCAGTCAGAGACAGTGAGAGTAATAGAACAGGAGTGAGGAACTATGAGAACAGAGGGACTGAGAAAAGGAGTGGAAGGAGTAGAGTAAGTAAGTAATAGAGAAAGGAATGAGGGAAATAGCAAAGGCAGGAAACTGAGGGTTAAAGAAATGAAGCTGTGGAACTAATAGAAGTTAAATGTGATAGAAATGTAACGAAAAGAGTACAAAACATTTACCTTATAATTGTCGTTAACTTAGTCACTTGTTATTTTTATACTTTCAATCTGTGAAAGAAAGAACAAAAATTTGAAAAATATTAAAACATGTATTTAAAAATTAGAAAAGACAAGGGAAAAGATTGACAATCATCCAATTTTACAAAGAAATAAAGTTAGAGATAAACATGCAGAAAAAAAGAGAAAGAAATGGTGATAGACAGTCACACAAAAAGAAATTGAAATAGAATAAATTACTAAGAGAAAAAAAAGAAGATACTTTCAGTGACAGAAAAGAAGGATAGAAGAGAAAACTAAATTGAAGTTGTGTAACCTACTAAAAGAAAGTGAGTAAGGTAAACTATATAAGGAAAGGGTGAATAAGGAAAAGAGAGTGAGGGAGAGAGGAGACAGAGGAAGTGAAGGAAAGAGTGTCAGATAGAGACTGAGTGAGGCATCTACACAATGTGATTCATAATGTTAGGAAACACAGGTAATGTAATTGAAAAACGTTCAATTTTTTTTGCTCATTCCACAATCACATCACCTGTGTTTCCTTTGCTTATGTATCTCATTGTGTAGATGTAGTCTAGCATATGAAAGAGTACGCAGAAGGTGAGCACTGTATGCAACAACTTTGACACTTACAGAAGAATCAGCTTCTCCATGCCCCCTACACAGTCCTAAATGTTTACAGTTCAAACTGACGGTATCTTGTTGCAGATGAAGTGAGGCCTATCTTGCAACATGGTGCATCTTTTGCACTGCTGCTGTGTCACAAAAGTGATGCAACGGCGGCGCAAAAGAGGCGCACGGCCATCATAAAACTGCCCCTAACATTTTAAATGATTGTTTCAGGATGCCGATAAGGTGTGGCCTATCCAGAGATTTGTTTGAGGTGAGGCCTACTCAGAGTTACAGATTAAATTTAGGCTTGTTGAAGAGTACAGAGGAGATAATACATGTGCAGGCCTACCAATGAAGTGAGTCATGTCCACTGCACTCTTGAACAAAGGCCAGACCTCCTCTGTCTCCCTGGACAGGCCTAAACCTCATCTGCACAATGTGATTTGTAATGTTAGGAAACACAGGTGATATAATTGAAAAACGTGCAAATATTTTTGCTCATTTAACAATCACATCACCTGTATTTCCTCAGCTTAGGTATCTCATTGTACAGATGTAGTCTAGCATATCCAAGAGTATGCAGAAGGTGAGGACTGTATGCAACAGAGCAATGTACATTACTCACCTCCCTTGACACTTACAGAAGCCTCAGTTTCTCCATGCCTCCTACACAGTTCTAAATGTATATCACAAATACAAAAAGTACAGAATTAATTATACATGTTAAATGGTTTATTTTTGCTGTTCTCAGAATATATCAAATTTCACTAAAAACAGTGACTTGAAGGTATTCATCATATAACAGCGGGGAAAAAAAAACACAATCAAAATGATTGTGTTTAAAAAACCCATATAACATAACCAATCAGAAATCAGAACTCCTCAAAAGTAACTTACTTTCCATGACGTCGAAGGATGTCCTATGAACAGCTTATACTCTGTTGTGCTGTTATTATTTTCAGCCCGTCACTTTCTGAAAGAAAAGCTCAATCGTTTTGACAAATATGTTACATACAATAAATGACTTCTCGCTCTCTACCGCACTTCTCCTCAAGGCCAAATCGTGTAAGAGCCATTTATAAATCTTGGAATTCTTCTAAGCAAATCCCGTCATTTTCTTTTTCCACAACTTTCAGAAAGAAAACGTTCAAGATCACTTTCACAATCCTGTACTAATAATATCTCACCATTCTTGGTCACTCATGTTCCACATTTCCTATGACACTGATACTACTTACTATGAAGCAGACTTACACTACCTCTATGACTACTACAATTATTTAATTCTCTACATCACTTTTAATCACAAAGCAATTTAAAACAGTACATAAAATTATATCAACTCCTAGAATCATTATAGGCCAGTTACCTACCCTAAATTCTTTCTTCTGAAAACAGAAAGTAAGAATATTTTTAAATAAAAAGGCAACATTGTTTCATAGTGAAATGTAAATTATTTCCGGAACATCAGCTTTTTTTACATTTTGAATAAGATGTGTAATAAGTGGATGTTGTCAAAGGACCATCATGTCACATAATAGCTGCAGTTAGAAATGTTCTTCCTAAAATCAATGACTGTGTAGCCACAACATTTGTAATTAAAGTTGAAAACTTATTTTCATCAGGTTTATATAGTTGGAATTTTTAAATGACATTATAACCAAAAGTTTGTTCAAAAAATGTGTACACCATTGCAGACGTACATTACCTCTACTCCATGTTTTGATTGGCTGCTTGAATTAGCTTATTAAAAGAAACAGTTTTTCTGAACTCATTCAAAGTGCAGTTATTTTTCCGTGACGTCAAGTGTTATGATAAGAACACCGTTTGCTTTGGGAAATACTCTGTTGTCCTTTAACTAATCCGTGCCCACCACTTTCTGTAAGAAAACCTTCTTTTTTTTCAGGAACTACTTAAAACTCAAAAATAACTTTTGACTCTGTACTACTCTTATCCTCAAGTCCAAATAGTGTAGGAGCCATTAGAACCTCTTGAAATTCCTCAGAGCAAATCCCGAGATTCTTTCCCTAAAATTTTGGTTGTAAAAACACCAGGTAAGAATTTTTAAGGTCAAAAGGCAATTTTTAAAAAAAAGTTAAAACAGAATCATTGCAGAATGATCAGCCGTTTCTAGACTTCAAATAAGCTGTGTAATGTCCTGATGTTGTTGAAGGACCGTCATGATATATAATTGCTGCAGTTACAAAAGTCCTTCCTGATATTGAAAACTGCAAAGCCACAACATTTTTAATTAAAGTTGTCAATTTTGTTCCATCAGGCCTACATCGTTGGAACATTAAAATGACATACAGGCCATATGTTCGTATAAATAATATGGACAACATTTCAGACTTACATTGGCTACACTCCATGTTGTGATCGGCTGCTTTCACAAGCTTGTTAAAGGACACTGATTTACTGTCTGGCAAAGTTAAATATATAAATCTTTCTGAGTCTACACTAGTAGTACTTGATACCCTACACTTCTCGCAGTCATGCTGCCATTGATAAGAAAGGCCAAACAGGTGATCTACATCTACACCTTCATCTTGCAATACATCAAGCATATACATTAAAAACTCCTGACAATCTTGCTGAATATTTTGAGAGAATTGCGTTTGACCTGAACATTTGTCTAACAGATTTCGAATTTCAGACACACTTTCTATTTTTGTTCTATCAGTGCTACATTTCTCTAACACAAAATTCAACAAACTGCAAAATCTTTGATCCGAATTGACCACAATCTCTTCTTTGAAAGTTTCTAGAGAAAAGACAACATTAACCACAACATTAGCATAGCAGTTGACACCAGAACTATTTTCAAATTGAAAACCAACAACATCTTCAACAGAATCCATTTTTTTTCTGCTTATAATTTCGGGTTTATCGACTTTTCGTCTTTTTGCTACAACCTCCCTACTATTGGTCACATTTCTTCGTTTCCGGCCTACCACACGTCTTCAAACAAAGGATATTGAGGCAAATGTGGCGCATACTCTCTTCTTAACCTATTGTATTCCTTAACACAATCTACATCCGCACAAATGTTTGTGACATCACAATCAATCAAGTACAATCCCGATAAAGTTCTGACTCGTGACAATGCCACATATGCCATACCCTCCTTGAACACAGAACTGCCAATATTCACCAATGCACTGTCTACACTTAAACCTTGCGATTTATTGATTGTCACCGCATATGCCAAGCAAACAGGAAACTGCTTACGGCGAACATATAAGTCTTTTACAAGCAAAAACCTAGCAGAGCAACGACCAATTAGCTGTACTTCCTCAATGCCATCAAATTTAATTTTTAAAAATTCAATTCCATCTCTATTTCTGTATTTCTCAAAATCAACAACATTACCCATTGATCCATTTACCAGACCTCTTTCAACATGTAAATTCCTTCTTAAAATTATACGGCAATTTAAGCACACATTCAGAGTCTTTTCAAAACCAGCAGTTTTAGATATAGTCCTCTCTAATGAATCCAATTTTGATTTCAAATTCTCAGACAAAATAATTGTTGCTCCCATATGCTCTATTCTGTCAATAGCTTCCAGTTTCACAATCTCTTGGTTTTCTAAATTCAACATTTTGTTGTTAAAGATGGCACATTCTGCAAGAGTTGGCATCAAACATATTCCATATTTCTTCTCAGTAATTTTCCGAAAAATATTCTGAGGCACAACGTCTTCTTCTGGATACAAATTTGACAGTAATCGTGCATTTAAAGCTTCTTTACCATGCTCGGTCACTTTTCCGATTCTAACATCTTGTAGAATATTCTTATAATCTTCATCCTTCGCTTGACGCATATTTTCACGCAGTTCAGCATAATTGAAGTTTAACCATATATTGACATTGCCAATGCTCCCTAGGCACTTCCTGGTATCTTCATGCGTGAGCATTTTGAACACAGGTTGTCCTTTCACTGGTGTGAGCTGCAGAAGATCACCGAAAACAATGATGTGTTTGCCACCAAATAACACATCATACTCTGTTTTGAGAACTTCTTGCATTCTCAAATGCACAAAGGCAAGCATGACATTGGAAACCATGCTTACTTCGTCAATGATAAGAAGTTTCATTTTCCTCAAGACTCTTGAAACTTCACAACAAGCATCTCCAGATAACTTGTGGTATTGTAATTTGTTATCATGCTCCACTGGCAGCATCAGTAGACGATGCAAAGTAATACCTTTAATGTTATGTGCTGCCAGTCCAGTTGGAGCGGTGACAACACAAGACAGCGATGACTCAGTCCTTTTCTGCAAATAACATGAAATTGCTTTAATGAGGAAACTTTTTCCAGTTCCCGCTTCTCCACTCACGTACAGTCGGACAGGCTTCAACGACGTACATGAGTACTCTTTCTTCTCATGACTTAATCCATGATCTATTTGGTTGGTAACTTCGTCATATATTTTCCTCTGCTCAACGTTGAGTTGTCTTTCCAAGTCTTCTAAGTTAACCGCATCCTCCTGAGCATGTGCCATGGCTCTTTCCACTTCAATCATGGCAGTGGCAGCTTCATTTTCGATAACTGGTCCTCCTAGTGGATCCTGACTCAATGAAACAGAACTCTGACTGTCCTGAGAACTGTCTCTAGCAATCTCGGCTGCAATCGTTGCTTCCTGCTCGATTTCCGCATTCAACATTTCTAGATATTTGGGAAAAACAGGACATTCTATGGTCTCCTTCGCGGCATTGAAAGAGTCTTCGTAACAGAGGAAATCTCCAAGCAGTTCCTCTTCTGCACGCCAAGGCTTGAAAAGTTGCAAAAGTACTAAATAGAAAAACTCTTTTCTTTCAGGAGATTCGCCACTCAATTTTCGATGGTTTACCAAGTGGCAGTTTCTTTGCTTGACCAGACATCCCTCACTTCCAATTACAGCATACACTCCTTTATCAATATCTTCTTTGATGTTCCTCTTGAATATGTAATTTTGTAGAACCTCATACAGACAAACATTCTCGAGGTGACTGCTTCTATTTGTTTGTTGGTCTTCAAAATATATGTACTGTTTGGCTCCTTTTCCGCCAAATACTCAATTTCCCGTACAGGTTTCAGAACTCGATTACGCGTTGCAGCAAGACCAAGACTCGCCCAAATGATACTCCTGGATTTGGCATAGAGACTTGCTGAAGACAACCGGTCAGAACATTCGTAAGCTCCGATTTCTCGATGCGACAACATCTTCCGACTGAAACTGTACAACTTCTTACTGAGGCTCTTTTCATGGGAAATGTCCTCCCACATATCCTTCAATTCTGTCTTTTCTTTTTTGGTGATGTAAGATGTCACATACCGAGTCACAGCCATACAGTTATCAGCCACAAACTGTATATCCATGTTAGCATTCCACATGGACAAAATCACTGGGTTGTAGTCGTTGATGTACTTGGACTCTTCGTTCCTTTTCAAATTGTAGGTATTTTTGGGTGATTTCTTCATCACATTATGTCGCAGCGAAGACATCAAACTGTTCACTCTTCCTTTAGAAATCACCGGTCGTGGAAAGGCGAAACGACATTTTGTGTAGAACTTGTCCTTGTTTCTGAATTTACGACGACAGTACTTTCCACAACGATGGCTTTGGAAGCTTAAAACTTGTTCTCTTAGGCTTTTGTCTTCCTTTGCCTTTGGAACAGCACATGTAGAATACTGTTCTATGAAACTCATCACTAAGTCATCCGGATCTGTTCCAAATTTGGGTGCATCTTTGATCCACAGCAGCATATGTATATGAGGAGCACCTCTTGCTTGGTACTCCTTTCTCCAGAAGAAATCCAATACCTCTCCAAGAGGTGGATTTTTCTTGTTCATGATGAAAGACATCCTAGCTTCAAATCTATGATTGAAGTACCTGCATACATTCACTGGATCCAAAGAGCACAGTTCTCAGGGTGTCTTGAATTCGATATTTTCAATGTTTCCATTTGCCTCTCGTAGAAATTCAACTAAGTCTTCCCAGCCATACTCGGCACAGCTGAGAGTGAGGAACTATGTGGGAGTTCCTAAGTTCCTCAGCATACATTTTAAATCACCATGACGACGGTACCAATACTCATTAGTACCACGCTGACACGCCATGAGATTAATCAGGTGAGAATCCAAAATACTGTCTTGCACATTGACTTTATCCATAAAGTCCCTTGCCGAGATATTTTGCATGTGTACACCACTTTTCAAGATGTGGTTCACTGCATATGACAGTCTAGACAGATCGCTTTCAAACAGTAGATGAAACAAATAGGGAATGCATTGACGAAACCTAGGATCTTCTGCATACAATCGTAAAGTCCGGTATTCAGAAGCAGGAATTTGATCAGGTCGCTCATCATATCTTACTCCTTGACCTGTTGGAAATAGCTGTGGGAAACACCGAGCTTCCAAACTTTCCTCCCAAACACTAATGGGACTTCCTTTGGCTTGTTTCATTTGAAACAACTCAATAGCATTCCCCATGACTTCCTTGGAATGCAAAGGATGAACACTATAATGTTCATATATTTCTTCATTTTTAGAGGCTTCTACTTTCTCAATTTGACCAGCACACAAATCGCTATCCTCTTCTTCACTTACTTCCTCTTCTGCAACATATACATTCTTGTAGTACTTATTGTTTTTCTTCAAATACAATGTTGCCTTTTTGACTTTCCTAACATCCACTAAATCTTGCCAGATTGTCTTACTTTTTGTCGGAAACCCATTAACTAAGATAACCAGAGGTTCCTCTTCCACTTTCTCTACTCCAATTGTATTAATGTTTTTCTTCAAATCTAGAGGCAAATAAACAACTCTTCCCTTTAATCCTCTCTGTAAATCTGATGGAGGCAATTTCCCTGTCTTTGGCTCCATTCGTATAATAGCCTGAAAGGGATGGATACTTTGAATCAAAATAGATTCATAAGTATTTAAATCCTTCAATTCAGAAGGAATCTCAACCAATTCCAGATTATTATGAACCGCTCTAGCAGGCATCCGGTTTTGATTTAATTTGTTACAACAATAAGTACACACACGTTGATCCGATCCCAAATCAAAACAATTTTCTACCATCAAGTATGTTGCAAAATCCTTCCATTCACTATTATTTTCCCTTTCACTTTTCGCATATAAATCCACTAACTTAGTCTGATTCTTATAATAAGTGCGTCGACAACACACACAAGTGAAATTAGGCCTCTCACTTGATTTCACCTGAAACGTGGCAATTTCTTTCTGAAAATTATCTGTACTGGAAACCTGTACACTATCTTCCACATTACCTTCTTCTTCTGGGTCAATTTCAACATTCTCCTCTTTACTTGCAAAGTAACAAAACTCAATTTCTTCACAAATATTCTTCACATCTACTTCAGAACCATGCAAAAGAGCAGTGCATAATTGTTTAAGCATAATTGCTGGACTCTTAGCATAATACAACATTCTAACTAATTTCCTCACTTTATTATGATGCACTGCTAGCATCCTAAAATGATGAAAAACACTCTGGCATACTCTCCTGGAAAGACAAGCCAGTGAATGACCAGGCAAACCTGTCCCTTCTCTCACTCTGCAAGGATCTAATTCTTGCAACAACTTCATTTTCTGTTTTAAAGTTTTCTTATTAAATGTCCGTACAAAATCACAAAGCAAATTGATGGAATCCTGTCGCACACTGCAAATACTACTACACTTCCAGGTATACACTGGTCCCTTAGGATGTCTTCCTAAAATCTCATTACCTAACACCTCTTCTGCCTCTGTTGTCACAAGTTTTTCTTTTTCAACTGGACAACCATCTTTCACCTCATAAGCTCGACCACTGGTGTCAACTGCATGCACCAAATCATTATCCTGGAAATAACTCTCCTCATTAAAAAATGCCTCACAACTTGAACTATGCATCCATTCTCCTGAAAAAACTTCACAAAAATTACTACGATTAACTGTTCTCTTCCATCTACTATTTGTTTTGAAATCATAAATTGCCTTGTTTAGTTTCCTAATTCTATTGATTATCAAAATAAATAACTTTCGCTTAATTTCAAATGCCTGATCAATAATTTTCTCAACTTTTTTTTTTCTCTTATAAAAAACCACTTTCTGTTGACCTTTCTTAATATTTTTTAACAAATTGCCATTTATCCTGTTGCGGAACATTCGTCTACGAATGTCCCTAAACTGATTTTTCCTTCTACTACCATGCACAGAGTTATCTCCTGCTCTAGCAGTAACATTTTTGATTGGCCTTTCCTTTCCGTTTAAATTGGCTCTCTTTTTCTGGACTAAAACATGTTCTGTAGTAATACTTTTTTTTCTAGAAATGTTTCTTAGGAATGATTTCGTTGTCTTACCCGGAGCTTTCTTGGTGACTTGACGAGTTTTTATTGTAGAGGACTGCTGCAAGCATTTAGTAATCTGCTGTTTGACGTTTTGTAGCCTTTCGGCTTCTTTCTTTAGATGGCATAATGTAGTTTTGAAATGATCTGCAGTTGAATCTGTGGTAAAATATATTAAAATTTTTTATTAACCACTATTACCAAACAGTAAATCAATAACAGTCATCAAAAAATTAACACACTACTTGTCAATTTTACATACAATAATTTTTAGTGCATTGGCAAATTTAGTACTCACAAATAGTAGCAAAGAAAGAGAATGCTTCTACATTTGACCTTTACTCTTTTATATGTGAATCTGAACTAATTTTTATCAGCATATTTCCCTATTTTATTTAAATGAAATTCAGATAGATGCACTACGAATTTAAGAAGTTTTTGATTAAGGTACAATGCTGTTTAAGTAGTTTTAGGGTGCTCCGCCAGGTGACGTCGAGTGTCCAACGGCGTCAATGAATACACATTAAAAAAGTGAAACTAGAGGGTCTCTAGTTTCATCCCTTGGTAGGCACACAAATGCTTGTCTTGAAAAGAAAGACTTCCAATCAATAAATTTCTTTGAGTATCTTTATATTTCACTTCATTTTAAGCTTGGATTAAGTTTATAATATTCAGTTTCATGATATACAATTTTCACTTAGGCAATGTCTTTACAACGTGTCCAATGCATTTCGGGCATTAACTTCATGCCCTTCGTCAGGGAATAGACACTGTGAAGCAATAAAATAATCAACTATTAGTTTGACTCCTAACAGTATAGCTAAGTGTTAGAAACAGTACTAGCAAAACAGTGTAATTAAACATAAAAATCATTTGTCATTAATACTGTGCATGTAAACGTAACCTGTCATTAATAACTGATAGTGCGCAACAGTAAACGCAGTGTTATACGTGTAAAACCCATTGAAGGCAAACAGAAAGTAAATGATAAGGTGCCGTGTCACTTACATGCCTATCGAGAAAGATGAATCGATTCTGTAAGGAAGTAATAGAAAAAACGCGGTCAAAGGATACTGCTAAAATGTAGGGATTTAGTATTCTGAGTTGGAGGTTATAAAATATCTGTAACTGACCTGAAAATTGGTGAGCGAGTGTTGCGGTTCGTTTGTTTGTCTTCAAGAAACGCCGGCGCAGGAGATGCTGCCCGCGTTTGGATATTTTGAAAGTGTCCGATCACGTGATGTATCACGTGAGTCACACTGTAGAAAGACTATAGAGCTCCGTCATACCATCGGGGAAATGTAGACAGAAACGTGAAATGAAAGGTCTGGGGGACAGGATTAATTGATAGGAATAATCCAAATTGTGGAATAGGTGAAAAACACAATTTAAACCAAATGTGGTGTCAGTAAAAAAATAATAATAAAAATGCTGGTATGGGATCGAACTGGGATAGTGTGTAGTGGGGTGGTCAGTGGTTAACGTGTTGGCTAATGCCGCGATAGTGGGAACTGAAAAAAATATAAGGATTAAGTGCTGATGAAATGAGATAGTGTCAAGTTAGATGGTAAACAAACACAGTAATCACAAGCTGCAGTACATGGAGCAAATCATTAAAGGTAACATGACAGTTCAATTCTTTCATTGAGACCCATCGGTTTTTGGGTCGACAATTTGTGGATCCAAAAGTTCTCTCTTCTTAGGAGGTATTTATTATTGTCTGTACCCTCCATTTTTTGAACAGTTTCCAGGACAATATATTTAATTTGTGAGACGTTGTGGTTTTCTTCAACGTAGTGAGAGGATAATGCTGACTTCAAATTTTTGAGTCGGATATTCGACTTGTGTTCCGTGAGACGCACTTTGATGCGTCGTTCTGTCTTTCCGACATACATTTTGCCACACGGGCATTTAATCCCGTAGATCAGATTACTAGTGTCACAGGTGGCATTTACTCTTAATTTTATTGCATGTCCTTTCATCGGGTGATGAATGGTGTTCCCTTTGATTATACTGTTGCAGCTTCCGCAATTAAGACAAGGTTTAGTTCCAGAAAATGTTGCGGACTCCGTGGGTTTATGCTGTAAAATTTCTCCCAAATTCCTTGCCCTTGTGAACGCAAATAAAGGTGGTTGCCTGAAAGATTGTTTAAAGTCAGGTTCAATGTTTAATATGGACCAATGTTTTAAAATGGCTTGTTTATATTTGTTGCTGGCAGTTGAATATTTTGAAACAACCACTGTGCGTGTTTGCTCAGGTTTTGTTTTGGGAGTTAACAGCTCCTGCCTGTCCAGTTTAGCAATCCTTGCTTTAGTTTCATCAACTAGGGTTTGAGGATAACCTCTGTTAATGAACTTGTTGGATACTTCATTCAGGCTTGCGTTGAGGGTTACAACATCTGAAGTGATTCTTTTTGCTCTGGCCATCTGTGAGAATGGTAAGTTCCTTATCAAATTAGGTTCATGGAAACTTGAGTGTAAGAGCATGTTGTTTCTATCCGTCGGTTTGACATAGAGTTCTGTTGTGAAGCCACGTTGGGTTAATGATATTTTCACATCCCAAAAATTGACTGAACTGTCTGATATGTTCCAGGTGAGTTGAATTCTTGGATCGATTTCATTAAACCTCATGAGTTCAGTACGTAGTGATTCCTCTGAGTTGTTCCAAATGATGAAATAATCATCGATGTATCGAATTATCAATTTCAAATTGTTGGTCCATGCTGTTTTTGTCAGAATGTGTTGTTTTTCATACCACTGCATAAAGATATTCGCATACACGGGTGCGGCCGAATTGCCCATGGCCATCCCAGTAAGTTGTTGGTACCACTTCCCTTTAACTTTAAAGTAGCTGTGGTGTAAGATAAAACACATCAATTCCATTAGGAATACCTGTAGGTCTTGGTCCAGTTCTGTGTTTACAAGAGCAGATTCCATGGCTTCGATCCCCATGTTGTGGGGTATGCTCGTGTATAGGCTACATACGTCAGCTGTACATAAGATCACTTTTTCATCTATATTGAATGGTAATTGTTGTATTTTTAGTAGAAATTGTGAAGTGTCCTTGATGTAAGTTTGCATAGCTTGCACTGATGGTTGTAAATATTTATCGATCAGCTGTCCAATCGGCTCATGTAGGCTACCTCGTGTAGAAACGATCGGCCTCATTGGTGGGTCCCTGATGTTTTTGTGGATTTTCGGCACCATTCGCAACGATGGGCTTCTAGGGTTAGAGGTTGTTAGAAAGTTTTTTGTTCTTTCAGTGATAACACCTTTGGTGCAGGCTTCATTAATGATAGATTGTAGAATTTTCGAATATTCCCCCGTCGGGTTTTGGTGTAATAAACAGTAGGTGTTTGTATCAGAAACATGTTCCATTACTTTGTTGTCGTACATGGTGGTGTTCATTATCACCATGGCTCCTCCCTTGTCGGCTTTGGTGAATATACTTTGATCATTGGCTGCCAATTTAAGCAGAGTGTTGTGATCCTTTTGCGTCATGTTCCTTGTTTTTGGTTTGCTGTATTTGATCTTACTGAGGTCTTGTTTGACCATTGTTTCAAATAAGTCTAATATCTTATGGCTTGTTGGTGCTTGGAAGGTACTATGGGGACGTAGTCCCAACAGTTGATCTTTCTCTTGTTGTGGACGCTCTGGTACTACGTTATCAAAAAAGTGTCTCAGTCGAAGTTTACGCATAAGCTTAAAGAAGCTTACTTCCAGTTCTAACTGGTTAGTAGAAGTGGTAGGTACAAAAGAAGTTCCCTTCTAGAGTAATCCCAGTTCATACACGGTGTGCATACCAAGGGATGAAACTAGAGACCCTCTAGTTTCACTTTTTTAATGCCTATTTTATTTAAGACACTTCACACAAGCTGTTTTTGAAGATCTGTTTAATTTTAAATGAAACGGTTAACATGGTTACTTTTCATTTCCAGTAACTTTTAAAAATAAATGTTTATAGTTCCATAGGCTCGAGCAGGTCAGCTTCCCACCCTATGTCATACAATTCTGACAAATCGGCATCCTCGTCATGTTCTTCATCATCCTCAGGATTTAAATCATCCAAGGGATCTACTTCCACTGATGTTTCAATCACAATTTCAATGATAATATCGAGATCAACAGATTGCTCATTATCACTCATGCTTGATGTTGTCGTTATCTTTAAAGAAAGAGAACAACAATGAGATGTTGCAGAGTAAGAGACAAATCTCAGAGACTATAATTCTAAAATTGTTTAACAAGAGTAACATTTTGCAGATATTATTTAACCATGTCCAGCGATGCTGAGGAGGTGAGGCCTATGTCCAATTTTTCAGTGAACAGGACTCATCTCTTCTTAACCTTGGATAAGCCTCACCAACACTGTGTCCCCTGCTAATACTTAAATTTAAAGGAGCAGATTTATGTTAACTGGCGCATCCCCAGGGATGCACCAGTTAACGTGCGCCACTGCTCTGCCACCCATGATGTGCCGCATTTACAATGCAGAGCACCATTGAGCAAAAACAGCACAGATGCGTCACGCATCTGTTCCACAAAAACGGCGCATTGCAGGAATCACGTCGTAAGCGCGACATATCTACTGCAATGCACAGGGGCAAGCCACACATTGCATGGTGCATCACTCCTTATGCCTGTTTCAAACAGGCGTAAGGATTTGATTCAGCAATGCCATAAATGTGACTGAGTGAAATCTTCTTAATTTTACTGTGTTAGTTTTACAGGGCTTTCATGCAAATGACTGCCCACCCTACAACGAAACGCTCACATGAAATCTGACGCAGGTTTCATGTGGCACAGGACTTTACAGCATGACACATCTGCCTAGATGCATCAAGTTGTAAATATGTCGCAACATAGCAAATCTTTTGCACCGCAGCTGCGTCACAAAAGTGACGCACAGCGGCGCAAAAGAGGCACACGGCTATCATAAATCTGTCCCTAACATTTTAAATGATTGATTCAGGATGACGATAAGGTGTGGCCTATCCAGAGGTTTGTTTGAGGTGAGGCCTACTCAGGGTTGCAGATGGAATTTAGGCTTGTTGAAGAGTACAGAGGAGATAATACATGTGCAGGCCTACCAATGAAGTGAATCATGTCCACTGCACTCTTGAACAAAGGTCAGACCTCTTCTGTGTCCGTGAACAGGCCTAAACCTCATCTGCACAATGTGATTCGTAATGTTAGGAAACACAGGTGATGTAATTGAAAAATGTGGAATTTCTTTTCCTCATTTCACAATCACATCACCTGTGTTTCCTTTGCTTAGGTATCTCATTGTGCAGATGGAGTCTAGCATATCAAAGAGTACGCAGAAGTTGAGCACTGTATGCAACAATTTTGACATTTACAGAAGATTCAGCTTCTCCATGCCCCCTACACAGTCCTAAATGTTTACTGTTTAAACTGACGGTATCTTGTTGGAGATGAAGTGAGGCCTATCTTGCAACATGGTGCATCTTTTGCATCACTGCTGCATCACAAAAGTGACGCAACAGCGGCGCAAAAGAGGCACACGGCCATCATAAATCTGCCCCTAACATTTTAAATGATTGATTCAGGATGACGATAAGGTGTGGACTATCCAGAGGTTTGTTTGAGGTGAGGCCTACTCAGGGTTGCAGATGGAATTTAGGTTTGTTGAAGAGTACAGAGGAGATAAAACATGTGCAGGCCTACCAATGAAGTGAATCATGTCCACTTCACTCTTGAACAAAGGCCAGGCCTCTTCTGTGTCCCTGGACAGGCCTAAACCTCAACTGCACAATGTGATTAATAATGTTAGGAAACACAGGTGATGTAATTGAAAAATGTGGAATTTCTTTTCCTCATTTCACAATCACATCACCTGTGTTTCCTTTGCTTAGGTATCTCATTGTGCAGATGGAGTCTAGCATATCAAAGAGTACGCAGAAGTTGAGCACTGTATACAACAATTTTGACATTTACAGAAGATTCAGCTTCTCCATGCCCCCTACACAGTCCTAAATGTTTACAGTTTAAACTGATGGTATCTTGTTGGAGATGAAGTGAGGCCTATCTTGCAACATGGTGCATCTTTTGCATCACTGCTGCATCACAAAAGTGACGCAACAGCGGCGCAAAAGAGGCACACGGCCATCATAAATCTGCCCCTAACATTTTAAATGATTGATTCAGGATGACGATAAGGTGTGGACTATCCAGAGGTTTGTTTGAGGTGAGGCCTACTCAGGGTTGCAGATGGAATTTAGGCTTGTTGAAGAGTACAGAGGAGATAATACATGTGCAGGCCTACCAATGAAGTGAATCATGTCCACTGCACTCTTGAACAAAGGTCAGACCTCTTCTGTGTCCGTGGACAGGCCTAAACCTCAACTGCACAATGTGATTCATAATGTTAGGAAACACAGGTGATGTAATTGAAAAACGTGCAAATATTTATGCTCAGTTAACAATCACATCACCTGTCTTTCCTCAGCTTAGTTATCTCATTGAGCAGATTTAGTCTAGCATATCCAAGAGTACGCAGAGGATGAGGACTGTATGTAACAGAGCAATGTACATTACTCACCTCCTTTGACACTTACATAAGCCTCAGTTTAATATTTCTCAGTTCAATATTTATTTAAAGAAGCAGACACCAATATGACCTTCTCATAAATGTGAAAAGCGTTTTTTTAAAAAAAAAAACGATTTTCTGGTCATAATTTGAAAACACAACACAGGTCCTATGTAGAAGCACATCCTATCAGTACTTAAATTAGCCAAGCACACATGGGGGCGTATTTACAAGGACCTTACACTACGGGGAAATAACTTAAAATAAAATGGGGAAAATAACATCAAAGGGACTCAAAGGCCTTTTAAATATGCCTCAAGCAGCCTATGAAACTCTAGCAGTACATATCAAGAAACTTAAATGACTTCAATAAACGTTTTTAAACACATCAAGTAAAGCAGTTATTCAACTACATTCAAGGGGAAGTGACTTAAAATGCCCTAACACACATTAAAGCGTATTTTGAAGGCCCTTGCACCATTTTTCCATCACTTTTAACATTGCTATGTAACTTAAAGAAACAAAATCTAAATTTGCCAAGCACACATGGGGGCGTATTTACAAGGACCTTGCACCACGGGGAAATGACTTAAATTAAAATGGGGAAAATAACATCAAAGGGACTCAAAGGCCTTGTAAATATGCCCCAAGCAGCCTATGAAACTCTAGCAGTACATATCAAGAAACTTAAATGACTTCAATAAACGTTTTTAAACACATCAACTAAAGCAGTTATTCAACTACATTCAAGGGGAAGTGACTTAAAATGCCCTAACACACATGAAAGCGTATTTTGAAGGCCCTTTGCACCATTTTTCCATCACTTTTAACATGGCTATGTAACTCAAAGAAGCAAAATCTAAATTTGCCAAGCACACATGGGGGCGTATTTACAAGGACCTTGCACCACGGGGAAATGACTTAAATTAAAATGGGGAAAATAACATCAAAGGGACTCAAAGGCCTTGTAAATATGCCCCAAGCAGCCTATGAAACTCCACCAGTACATATCAAGAAACTTAAATGACTTCAATAAACGTTTTTATACACATCAACTAAAGCAGTTATTCAACTACATTCAAGGGGAAGTGACTTCAAATGCCCTAACACACATGAAAGCGTATTTTGAAGGCCCTTACACCATTTTTGCATCACTTTGAACATGGCTATGTAACTCAAAGAAACAAAATCTAAATTTGCCAAGCACACATGGGGGCGTATTTACAAGGACCTAGCACCACGGGGAAATGACTTAAATTAAAATTGGGAAAATAACATCAAAGGGACTCAAAGGCCTTGTAAATATGCCCCAAGCAGCCTATGAAACTCTAGCAGTACATATCAAGAAACTTAAATGACTTCAATAAACGTTTTTAAACACATCAAGTAAAGCAGTTATTCAACTACATTCATGGGGAAGTGACTTAAAATGCCCTAACACACATGAAAGCGTATTTTGAAGGCTCTTAAACCATTTTTGCATCACTTTTAACATGGCTATGTAACTCAAAGAAACAAAATCTAAATTTGCCAAGCACACATGGGGGCGTATTTACAAGGACCTTACACCACGGGGAAATGTCTTAAATTAAAATGGGAAGAATAATATCAAAGGGACTCAAAGGCCTTGTAAATATGCCCCAAGCAGCCTATGAAACTCTAGCAGTACATATCAAGAAACTTAAATGACTTCAATAAACGTTTTTAAACACATCAAGTAAAGCAGTTATTCAACTACATTCATGGGGAAGTGACTTAAAATGCCCTAACACACATGAAAGCGTATTTTGAAGGCCCTTAAACCATTTTTGCATCACTTTTAACATGGCTATGTAACTCAAAGAAACAAAATCTACATTTGCCAAGCACACATGGGGGCGTATTTACAAGGACATTGCACCACGGGGAAATGTCTTAAATTAAAATGGGAAAAATAATATCAAAGGGACTTAAAGGCCTTGTAAATATGCCCCAAGCAACCTATGAAACAAAGCAACATTTTAAATACACAACTTTCTTCATAATTTTCTCCCTAAAGCATACTATTCTCTATCTAAATTAAATGAATCTTTTCCCACCTTAGCAAATACTTTTTGAGTTTCAAAACAGTCTCAGACACACACCAATTTGTCTTCAGCAGAGCAAAAGGTATGCACTCCAGAGGCTGCAACCAACAATGGCACAGAAATGCTGTAATTCATCACACATATCTCTCATGTCACCCAATCAAAACTCTTCCCTCACTTTTTTCAAATCAACACCCTTCCCCCTTCTGCCCTTTCTGCCTTTTTTCCATAGCAACCACCTCCTGAAAGACCTCTCATGTTTGCAAGTTCACACAACAATGTTTCAATTGAACTCTGAACTCTCAGTACACCTGCGTATCCAGTGCAATCTTTCATAAAATGATTTTTTCTTGACCATTCAAATTACATCTTTCAAAGAACTCATCCATGCACCCTAACTTTCTATTTTCAGCAATCAAAATCCACCAATCACTGCTACTGATTAATTACCACAGAAACTCCACAGTTTTTTTCATTACATACTCCTACTGTTCCAACTGCCATTTCATTCCCACACTTCATCTGACTGCAGCAGAACCTCCTCTCACCATGTTTTCTGTCTGGATTGTTGGACATAGTTATATCCACTGGGCTCAAAGGTATGCTGATAACAGAAATGTACACAACCTCAATTTACAAAATGTGGAAATCAACTGGATTGGCCACAGAGGATTAAGATGTCACCAATTGATACCATTGGTGAAAAACGTTTTGCATTTGCCAAAACCTGACCTGTTAATTGAGCACTGTGGAGGAAATGACTTGGGCACTTTGACTGGGGTAGGTCTGGAAATGCTTTTAAAAGACACCTTTGACAAATTGATGGCACTTTTTCCTCAAACTGCCTTGATATATTCAAATATATGCCAAAGACAGAAATGGAGGTGGTCCAACCAATTTTGTCCACAAATTGAGAAATCGAGGAAGCATGTAAATAAGTCTGTTTCAGCTTACATGAGAGACCATGGAATGGGCTCCATCTACAACAATAACTTGCGTTACTACATGCAAGATATCTGCAGAAGAGATGGAGTTCACTTCTCAGATGAGGGGAACAGAATTTTCATCCTGAATTTAAGACTGTGCATTGGTGCTTACTTGTAGGTACCTAAATCAGCCACAGGACCCAAAAGCTCTTTTCAGAGCTACCCTACATCTGATCACTCACAATTATTATTTTACTCTAACTTTTTTCACTAATTTTCACCAAAGTACGGTCACCGGAGCGCTACCCGGTACGTGCACCGGACGCTAACCGTGCAAAAATTTGAAAAACAAATGGGTTTTTTTCTCGCACATATGGGCCTCCTCAGCCACCCTCAGAAAACCTAGGGGGTCAGGATACGTCTACCGTGCCCCCTTCTACCCATTCTCAACATTATTTGCCCTCCATCTTGTATCTCAAATCTACCGAAACACAAAATGGAGGACTCCCGTAACGCTGCCGGTTCGCGTACCGGGGCGCGCACCGGGAAGCGCTCGCTCAAAAAAGGTGGGAAAATAATATACAGAAAAGCCACTGAAGACACTTGCACCAAATATAGATTAGCTCATACTACATACCAATCCCTACCATTTTCACAAATTTGGTTGGAATTCCATTTAGCCATTTAGCCTGTAGACCTCTCTAAATACCCTGAGGTAAATTACTTCACAAAACACATCTGAAGTGTTGGAATTGACAACCAATTAAAATGTTACTTTCATTTTCTACTTTTTTTACCTGACATTTGATTGGTTATGTACCTGAATATATATAAAGAAAGAGAGAGAAACACAGCCATTTTGACTACTACTTCCTGAAGTACATTGCAAGAGCATTTTCACTGACAACTTAAATTTGTTTTTAAAAGGTAAGATGTTATTTTGTAAATTTGAAAGGAGAACTATGTCATGCACTTTAAATTAATTTGGGAAAACATTTTCAGATAGTTATATACTGTCCCTCTGTAAGAGTTAGACATTGAGAAAGGCTTGTTTATTATAATTATGGATTGATTTAGGTTTCTGTGGTATAATTATGAATTTACTTAGGCTTCTTCACAGGCACTTTTTAATAGTACTACTTCACGCTTGAAACCATGCAGTGCCCATAGATTACTTCTCTGTTATAAACTCACAAGTACCTGTTTGAACTTAAACCCAACAGTGCCCTATCTCTACTGATATATTTATTTTTTATGCAAATTACAGCAAGAAAATGGAAGGAGAGCAGAATATTTCCTTCAAAATTATTCTGGAGAACAACACAGAAAAAGATATTGAGGACAATGATGACTCAGATTTCATGGATGAATCACGGGACCATGAATTAGTTCAATGTGTAGATGCAGTAGATTCGCTGATTGAAAATGAGGACATTTCCGACAATGTGTTGTTAAATGTTCTGTTAAATTTGGAAAAAGAATCACAAAAATAAATTTATATTTAATAAAAAAAAAATAAAAAAAAAATGAACAATCAATAAACATACACTATTTAAAAAGTCTATCATTCTTTTTTCCTTATAGTACGCTCCCCGGACCGCTTCCCGGTGCGCGTACCGGGCGCTCCCCACGCAAAAAAAACGAATTTTTTTTTTTGTTCCCCCGCGGGGCCCTTTTAAAGCCTCCACATCAAACCTAGGGGGTCAGGGAGGATCTGCTGTGCCCCCTTATGGTCATTTACCCCTTTGTTTTGGCCTCCTCTTGTCTCTCGATCCTACCGAGAGACAAGATGGCGGCCACTCCGGACTGTTTAGAATGTTGACAGACACCGGAGAGCCAATCAGCTTCGCTTCGCGAAGTTCCGTTACGCGTCAGGTACGCGAACCGGGGCGCTGCCCGGAGCGCGCTTACAGATATATATTTTTTTTGAACGTTAATTTCTCAAAATCCACTGGAGCACATATATTGAGACCTAGCAAAGGCACATTGGGCTACCAGTCCCTACAATTTTGCCAAGTTTCGTGGAAATCCATTCAGCCGTTCGAGCTAAAAGTGAGGCCAACCGCCCTATGGACAATTGCATGGGAAAAACGCGTTCTGGGACCCCCCTTTTTTCTCGGCCCCCCCTTGACGAAACCCACCCAAATTTTCAGGGGCTGCTCAAAAACGAAATGCTCCATTTTTCCTGAAAATTTCAGCCAATTCCGTCCTCAAACGCCAAAGTTATTTGACATAGAATTTTCAAAAATCCCATAGAGAAAAAATCCTAACTATATATACCTACTGGCGACCGCCAGTAGGTAATATATGTATATATATATATCTATATATATATATATAGATAAATATATATTCACTGAAAAAACCATAGGTTTCAGGCCTTATATAGTTAGAAATTAGCAATTAAAAAACCTTTAAAATTCACTCAAAAAACTATAAGTTTTAGGGGTGTTATAGTTAGCTGGACATTTCACTCATACAAAACCATTGAAATTGCTCCTATATAGTTAGTTGTACTAACTATATTTTGCGCTCCCGCAATCCACTGCTGATGATGTCACATATTACATCATTCATGACATGGTCAGTGACATCACTGATGACATCACTGATGACATCTCAAATGACATCACTGATGACATCACTGATGACATCTCAAATGACATCACTGATGACATCATCCAGTGAATGTGGTTTGCTTTGTTATTTAAATATGCATTATATATATAGCAATTTGCATTGAAGAATGAGTGGAAATATAAAAATACATATTTGGATGGAGGATTTAGTAGCAGTGTAATTGACTGTTTACTTGACCAATTTATAGTGTCTCACTAAATATAGTGGATAGTGACTAAACTGTTTGAATATCTGTATCACTTTGTCAGTTGTTGTGTAAACTGGTTCTCCAGTTGGTTACTAGCTATGTGAAAGTCTGTATTAGTTATTGATTAGTTAACTGAGTATTTGTATGGTAGAGTGAATGTTTGTGTGGTTCGGTGGGGGGTTGTGACTGCCCAAAGATGTGTGAATAGTTGATTCACTAGATATATGAAGTTAAAACTACATGTTCTAACAGTTGTTTGGGTGAGTGAATATCTTTATGGGTGTGGTGATGAGCAAATATATTTCTCAATGGTACATGTCCAAAAAACTAGAAAAATGAAAGGCAGTGTATGTGTCAGTTGTTGTATATTAATAAGTATACATAAGACTCAATGTTTGTGTGAGTGACTGTATGGATAACTTTATACTTGTAATAATGATTTTATGAATCACAAAGTATGACTTACTGTCTAAATGAATAGATGAAGTTGTGTTTGTATAAGTGTGTAGCTAAGTAAATATGTAAGTATGATCCATTGTTTGCATAAATGAGTAGGATGACTTCATATGTGAATAGGATGTGTGCTGGTGTGTAATGTCGATTTAGGCGTATAAGTATTTTTGATAGTGTTCTATTGTTCATTGACAGCATGTATGAGTGAATCTACAGGTAAGTGATTAGATGTGTGTATACATTTTAGATAATTGTATTGCTGTAACAATGGATTCAAATATGATACTCTGTATTTTACAAAGAGGGATGAAAGGTTTTACAAGTGTATGAAAAGGTGTATGTGATTGTCACGTGGATGGTGTCATCAGTGATGTCATCAGTGATGTCATTTGAATGAAATGTCCAGCTAACTATAACACCCCTGAAACTTATGGTTTTTTCAGTGAATTTCAAAGGTTTTTTAAATGCTAATTCCTAACTATATAAGGCCTGAACCCTATGGTTTTTTCAGTGAATTTGCAAGGTTTTTTAAATGCTAATTCTTAACTATATAAGGCCTGAAACCTATGTTTTTTCAGTGAATTTCAAAGGTTTTTTCAATGCTAATTCCTAACTATATAAGACCTGAAAGCCCACCAGGAATCTCCAGTATGCGCCAGGGGACTGCATTGCAGAGAGGTGTAATAAAGCCACTCCCCTTGTTATACCTCTCTGCAGCGCAGCCCCCGTGCATGTTTGAAGAGGGGGAACTAATTTCCCTTGCATACTGGGGGCCCCTGGGGGCCAACTAGCCCACCTTGAACCTCCAGTATGCGCCAGGGGGCTGCATTGCAGAGGTGTAATGAGGCTATGCCCCTTGTTACACCTCTCTGCAACGCAGCCCCCTGGCGCGTTTGCAGAGGGGGAACTAATTCCCCTTGCATACTGGGGGTCCCTGGGGGCCAACTAGCCCACCAGGAGCCTCCAGTATGCGCCAGGGGGCTGCATTGCAGATAGGTGTAATGAGGCCACACCCTTTTTTACACCTCTCTGCAATGCAGCCCCCGTGCATGTTTGAAGAGGGGGAACTAATTCCCCTTGCATCCTGGGGGTCCCTGGGGGCCACCTAGCCCACCTGGAACCTCCAGTATGCGCCAGGGGGCTGCATTGCACAGAGGTGTAATGAGGCTATGCCTCTTTTTACACCTCTCTGCAACGCAGGCCACTGGCGCGTATGCAGAGCGGGGACTAATTCCCCTTGCATACTGGGGGTCCCTGGTTCATATCTGCCCAAACGCCGAAATTCCGAACGATTGAAAATGACTTTTCTTGAGAAACATTTGGATTTGGATTATCATGTCCTATACTTTGGAATTTTTGAAAGACTGACTTTGAGGATGCTATAAATTACTCAAGTCTGCCCTAATTGTGTGGGTAAAATTGATACCTAGTCACTTTGAATAAGAATGTACTTACGTCTCGTCTAACATTTGGAAAAAATATCTAGTTATATGACAACAGGATACCGACATAACTTGAAGGAAATAAGAACGCCCTGAAGAAGTTCTGTTGTACAGAACGAAACGCGTCAGCTGTCTGTGGTACATAAACTTGAGGAAAATAAAAGCATTTGAATATACACCAAGATTCAGCGCTTCAATAAGGACTCTAAGTGATATGATTTGATTGAACTTATTGTGCAAGTGGTGCTGTGCCAAACTTTGGAATATTCTCCACTACTCTCTACTACTTACTCTCTACTACTCCACTACTCTCTAATACTCACTCTCTACTACTCATTCTCTACTACTCTACTACTCTCTACTACTCTCTCTCTACTACTTACTCCCTACTACTCACTATCTACTACTCTATACTACTCACTCTCTACTACTCTCTACTCTCTACTACTCACTCTCTACTACTCTCTCTCTACTACTCACTCTTTACTACTCACTATCTACTACTCTACTACTCACTCTCTACTTCTCACTCTCTACTACTCTCTACTACTCTCTCTCTACTACTCTCTACTACTCACTCTCTACTACTCACTCTCTAGTACTCACTCTACTGCTCACTCTCTACTACTCTCTACTATTCTCTCTCTGCTACTCACTCTCTACTACTCTCTACTACTCACTCTCTACTCTATCACTCACTCTCTTCTCTCTACCTCTCTCTACTTCTTTCTCTACTAGTCTCTACCTCTCTACCTCTACCTCGCTACCTCTACCTCTCTACCTCTCTCTACACGCATACATATACACATATATATATGCATATATATGCATATGCATTTTATGTATGTGTATATATATATATATATATATATATATACACATACATATATAAACATATATAATCTGCATATCTATATAAATACAAATATAAATGCATGCATACATATACATATATGCATACATATGCATGTTATTTACATGAAAGTTTTAGAAACACTAATAAAAGCAAAGCTAAAAAGCCTCCTCATTACAAACAGAATGGCTTTAACTTAAACGAGGGCGAGATCTATTGCATTTTCAAAGCTTGTTTACTTTGGTTCCATCAAGAAGGCATTTAGATGTGTCACACATTTGCCATAAATCCTCAATGTTAGCACTCTAGTTGCTCATTAGATCATTGTAGTAAAGCTACTGCTCACCAGGGAAGTCTGCTGCTAATCATACTTTCTATGGCAAAATGAACCCCATCATTTTGTTCCTCTTTAAATTAAATGTTTTCAGACTTACCACTTCATTCCAATCAAGATGGCTTCTGGTGTGCCATACTTTTGTCATAAGTAAGACTGTTAGCGCTCTAGTTGTTCTTTAGAACTCTCTGGGACATTCTGTCATTGGGCTATACTTGGGCTACATCTGGGTGCTATTTGGGCTACATTTGGGCTCTTTTGTCTCTGGTGGCCATCTTGGGAGACTGCATGTCAGAATTTTTTAATGAAATAGAAGAGGATTTGGGAAGTCACTCAAAATGTGCCCTAATTGTTCTTTCTGCAGCACTAATCATACTTTCTATGGCAAAATATACCCCCTCATTTTGTTCCTTTTTAAATTAAATGTTTTAAGAGTTACCACTTTATTCCAATCAAGATGGCTTCAGGTGTGCCATACCTTTGTAATAAGTAGGACTGTTAGCGCTCTAGTTGTTCTTAGAACACTCCAGGAGGCTGCAGTAGAACACAAAGGAATCAACTGACAGTCTCTGTCCTTGTTGGATGTACATGTTTTACTGAGAATGTCAGACTTCATTCTCACATGACTGAGAAAGATAATGTGAATTTACAGAAAACATGCTTTCAGTTTAGCTTATAGATTCCCTCCAAACCACTGTGGGAAAAGCATGAGATAATAGTTTTCTTTCAAACATGATTCATGATATCCCAGCAGAAGGCGTTTTCACATGGTAAAATCACCTTAGAACACTCCACAATTCCTAAAATGAGTATGGTACCATCAACAAATGATTTATAATGTAACTAAAGTCCTAAAACCCTCTATTAACTACAATGCTTTTTAATGAGGTGCTATCATGTATATTGGTCCCAAGATGGCTGCTAACACTTCTTGTATGAAGTGCTGACAGCCAATCAGATCTCACGATGAGATGTGTGGTTAGGCTCCGCCCAGATATATATGTGTTTTTGAAGTTAATTTTCATAAAAACGACTGGAGCAATTTTCACCAAATATAGCAAAGGCACTTTTGCGTACCAGTCCCTACAATTTTGCCAAGTTTGGTGTAATTCCGTTCTGCGGTTCGGGCTGTAGCCTTGTCAGAACGTCCTATGGAAATAAACATGGGGAAAACACGTTTTGGGACCCCCCTTTTTTCTCAGCCCCCACTTCATGAATCTCCCCGAAACTTTCAGGGAAGGAGCGCAGCAGTGCTGGCCAACATGTTCGAAAATTACATGCAAATTCCTCAACTGGCGCCAAAGTTATTCCCAATAGAATGTTGTGGATTTCGTATGGTAGCTAGGTCCTAACTATATATACCTACTGGCTATCGCCAGTAGGTAATATATATTACCTACTGGCAGTCACCAGTTGTAGTTAGGACCTTGTTTCTTTTCAAAAAGCATTTTTTGTTTTCTCAATAACTTTGACGCTGGATGACAAATCTTGTGATGACTTATGTTGTTTGGCTTCCCCCTCCCTATGGTCCATCCTGTGCGTGGCTACGCCAGGGTGTATTATAAGCAGACCCGATGATGAAGCATGTCACACACATCTGTGTGTGAGTGAGGGTAGTTTTCAATAACACGATTTGTGCCACTGCACATTAATCACTTATGTTCCCTCTCTACCCCTCTTGGTGTTAGTAAGTTATAGTTAGTACCTTGTTTCTATTCAAAAAGCATTTTTTGTTTTCTCAATAACTTTGGCGGCGGATGACGAATCTTTGCAAAATTTGTAAAACTCGTGGGGCGCTCCAGTCAGCTCCTATCTTAAACGTTTCGGGGTGATTCGGCAAGCGGGAGCTGAGAAAAAAGGGGGTCCCAAAACAGTTTTCTCCATGTTATTTCCCGCAGGAAACTTTAGACACACCTACAGCCTGAACTGCTGAACGGAATTACACCAAATTTGGCAAAAAGGTAGCCCTTGGTTCAGAAAGAGACCTTTTTTCAATGATGTAAATCCGTTCAGTAGTTCCTGAGAAATTAAAAAAATAGAGGTTGGAAAATCAATTTCCCATAGGAAACTTTAGACACGGTTACAGCCGAAACTGGTAAATGGAATTACACCAAATTTGGCACAAAGGTAGCCATTGGCTCAGAAAGAGACTTTTTTAAATGGTGTAAATCCATTCAGTAGTTGCTGAGAAAATCAAAAAATAAAAGTTTCAATATTTAGAGGCACGGAGGATCTGCACACCCTCCCGACCATGAGCTTCATGCTAATTGGCTGTCAACACTCCAAACCAGGAAGTGTTGGCAGCCATCTTGTGACTTGGTAGAACCGAGTCACAAGAAAACAGAAAAACTAAGGTGCAAAACAAGAAAAGGGGGCAGGGTAAAGACACCCTGACCCCCTAGGCCTGCTCAGGGGGTCCCACAAGCACCCCCAAGGTCCATTTTAAAAAATATTACGGCAAAATTCATGCTGGGTGCCCAAATCCGGCCGAATTTTTTTTTTTAAATGAAGCGCAAGGTCCCGCGCTTCATTTAATTATGGTCCCAAGTGGGCCAGGTCCCGTGGGTCTTTGCAAACAATGTATGCGGGGGTCCTCGCAGCCCCGAGGACCGCCAACCCCCGGTGCTTGATTACAGAGCTGCGGTGGCTCGCAGCCCCCCCGCAGCCCCGGGGACCACCACTCCGGGGCTTTTATTATTTATAATTGTGGGGGCTTGCAACCCCTTTGTAGGGGGACTAAAGCCCCTCCCCACACGCCCCCACGGCTCTGGTTTGGATAGGAGAGGGGCCATGCTGCCCACCTCCTGGAGCCAGTGTTGGCCCTGGGGACTGCCACCCTCCAGGGCCAGCTCCTGCAGTGTTCCGGGGTGCCCACTCCCGGGACACTGCTGTTTGCTATGATGCAAGGCTCCCGTCCTGTCATGGCAAACTGTGGTTTGGTTTTTAGAAGAGAGCTCCCTTCCAAAAACCATACCAGATTGCTTTTCCACAAGGGGAGCTGCATCTTAGCAGCTCCCCGTGTGGAAAAGCAATGCCGGCTCCCGCAGGAGGCGGTGAGGCCGTGAGGTGGCATGGACCGTGGGGGCATTGGGGCATCCCCTTGGTCTCCAACAGAGAGGGCCAGCCCCAGGGGATAGGGTCCCCAGGCCATAATTGGCCTGAGGACGGGGGCCACGAAGCCCCCTCCCCCTCCCCCAAAACAAAAAAATAAATAATAAATAAAGGCCGGCCCTGGGGGATGGGGTCCCCAGGGCCAATAGAGGCCTCAGGAGGGGGGCCACGCAGCCCCCTTCAAAAAAATATATATATTCTTCTAAAAAGAAAAACCAACGCAAAACACCATGATCGTGCCGGAGGCCCCACCCCCTCCCAGCAATACTCTGCAAACACGCCCTGTGGTGTGTTTTACAATGGGAAATTAATTCCCCTTCAATACTGGGGGTCCCTGGGGGCCAACTAGCCCACCAGGTACCTCTACTATGCGCCACAGGGCTGTGTTGCAGATAGGTGGTCCAGGCCACGCCCCTTTTTACACCTCTCCGCAACGCAACTCTGTGTCGCTTACTGGAAGTACCTGGTGGTCTAGTTGGACCCCAGGGACCCTCAGGATTCAAGGAGACTTAATCCCCCAACTTAAAATGCTCCACGGGGCGTGTTTGCATACATGTCTCCTCAGGTCCCGCCCCTACCCTCACCACTGTGCAAACGCGCCCCCTGGCGCGTTGTAAGTTGTGGAATTAATTCCCCTTGAATACTGAGGGTCCCTGGGGGCCAATTAGCCCACCAGGTACTTCCAGTATGTACCAGAGAGTTGCGTTGCAGAGAGGTGTTCAGAGGCCAATCCCCTTTTTACACCTCTCTTCAACGCAGCTCTGTGGCGCTTACTGGAGGTACCTGTTGGGCTAGTTGGACCCCAGGGGCCCTCAGGATTCAAGGGGACTTAATGACCCAACTTAAAATGCGCCACGGGGAGCCTTTACACAGTGGTGAAGGGAGGGGCGGGGCCTGAGGTGACATATGTGCAAACACGCCCTGTGGTGCATTTTAATTTGCGAAATTTAATTCTTTTCAATCCAGAGGGTCCCTGGAGGCCAACAACCCCACCAGGTACCTCCAGTAAGCGCCACTGTGCTGCATTGCAGAGAGGTGAACCAGGCCACGCCCCTTTTTACACCTCTCTGCAACGCAGCTCTGTGGCGCTTACTGGAGGTACCTGGTTGGCTACTTGGACCCCAGGGACCGTCAGGATTCAAGGGGACTTAATCTCCCAACTAAAGTTGGACACCAGGCGTGTTTGCACACATGTCACCTCAGCCATCCTCCCTTCACCACTGTGCAAACACGCCTGAAGTGCATTTTAAGAGTTAGTTTTAATACCCTTTTCTTATTATGTACTTGGGCCTTACAGAGAAGGTCATCCTAATCACAGGGGTACCCCACCGCATAGTTTTCCCTAGTGTATGTAGGTGTTTTCACTGTATTCTAAGTGTCTTTTAGCATAGCACTGGCTCTAGGCCTTGTTAGTCAGAGTCAGTTACCACCAGTACCCATCTGAAAAAGATGTGGGCACAGGATGATTTTGCAACAAGACTTCTTTCTGCTCTTTTGTTGGTTCTTTCTGCACATGTCTTGCTTCTTCCTTCCCTTTTTTCATTTTTATGGACTTCTGTTGCCTCTTTCTGCATTTCTTTTGCTTTCTTTCTATGCGTCTTTTCTTCTTTCTTCACATGTCCTAACTCTGTAGGCATAGTTAGAAACCTTTGAAATTCACTGTAAAAACCGTAGGTTTCAGGCACAATATAGTTAGAAATTAGCATTTAAAAAAACATAGGTTTTAGGGAAAGTTATAGTTAGTTGGACATTTCATTTGTAGAAAACCAGAGAAATTCCCCTGTTATAGTTAGTTCAGCTAACTATAACTCACGCCCCTGCAATGCACTGCTGATGACGTCACATATAACATCACTCATGACATGGTCAGTGACATCACTTATGACATCTCAAATGACATAACTGATGACATCATCCATGTGATAATTTGATGCATCTTCTCACACCCTAATATAACCTTTGATACACCCACTCTAAATTACAGACTGCCATTCTCAAAACCATAGGCACTCCAACAGCAATAACTACAAACACACTCACTGATTCTTAGGTTTACACACAGATCCACTCACTCACCCGTACTGTCACTCATACTTATGGTCCCTCAGTACAGGACTATCATATGCACTCATACACCTAAATAGACACTCACACACTGCCACTCATCCATAGAGGTACTCACACACCTAGTCAGTCATGCAAATAATTAATCACACTGCCATTTACTCACTTATACAGTTATACACACACCAGCTAAATCACTCATACAAATACTAGCACACTCTTATGCTCTTATACAATCACTGATACAAGCACACTTTCATCCATACAGCCACTCTCACAATCACACACTCTCACGTATAGCCATTTATTTACTCCAACACACATATATACTGCCTTTCACATATGTAGTTACTCACACATGTACCACTGAGAAATGCATTCACTCACTAACACACCCATACACACACTCACCCACCCATCACAGATGCACTCTTGAAAACTTGCACCCAGTGAATCACCCACTCACACATCTATGCACAGAGTCACACACACCCCACCCACACAAACACCCATACAGATTCTCAGACAACCAATCAATAACGCATATAGACACTCATGTAGCTATTCGCAAACCCATGTAGCCGCTTACAGACCAACAGACAGACAGATACAGACATTCACACAGTTTAGTCACTAACCCATGCACTCAGTAAGATACGTTTAATCACTCACATGTAGAGTCGGTCATGCACCTACTAAATCATCCATTCAGACACTTATACACCCACTAAATCTTCAATACGCCTTTCCCTATATATATTAAACATATTTCAACTTTACAGAAACAAACAGACACTGGATGATGTCATCAGTGATGTCATTTGAGATGTCATAAGTGTTGTCATCAGTGATGTCACTGACCATGTCATGAGTGATGTAATATGTGATGGCATCAGCAGTGCATTGCATTGCGGGGGCGTGAGTTATATTTAGCTGCAGTAACTATAATGGGGGAATTTCTCTGGTTTTGTACTAGTGAAATGTGTATATAAAGTCCGTCCTTTGTGTGAATTAACTAGAGGATGTAATTCAATTGGATCAGTTGATAAAATGAAGTAATGTGGATGTACTTATTTATGTATTATTAGCACAATTATGTGTGGCTAAGAATTGCCCATCCAGGGCTTAATAATAATTTTTTAATTTTTTCGTTTGTCCAAATTGGCCAGAATCAATCGAAGTTTTAGGTAACTTCAAGATGGCCACCGCCAAACTTACAAACAGTCCGTCCTTTATGTCAATTAACTAGATGATGTGACGTCAATATGTAACTTTATTAGAAATGCAAGCTGACATTGTGTAAGTAGCAGCAGACAAAGGTGCTATGCCGAAACGCGTCCTGTTTTTGATTTAAATAAATCTAATGAATTAGTGTAATCTGAATCACTGAATGCCGTCGATACTTTTACCGGAGTGAAAGAAGTTGTGAGCAGAATATATATATATATATATATATATATATATATATATATATATATATATATATATATATATATATATATCACGCTCCCTGGTACACCTTTAATCTGGGGCAGGCGGGTGCTCTTGCGTGGAGGTGCTCCACATAGAAATTAGGGCTCCGAAACTCCGTGATCCTTTAACACAAAGTAGAGCACTCAGGAGGGTGTTGAATCCGTTGTTTTATTTAGCAAACAACACAGCCAAACAAACGCGTTTCGGAATAATCCTTCGTCAGTGTTTCTGACGAAGGATTATTCCGAAACGCGTTTGTTTGGCTGAATAAAACAACGGATTTAACACCCTCCTGAGTGCTCTACTTTGTGTTAACGGATCACGGAGTTTCGGAGCCCATATACATATATATATATATATATATATATATATAGATAGATAGATAGATAGATAGATAGATAGATAGATAGATAGATAGATAGATAGATAGATAGATAGATAGATAGATAGATAGATAGATAGATAGATAGATAGATAGATAGATTCCATTTTGAAAAAGTACAGCGGGGCAGGCTCGGTCCTCTGGGCCGCTGCCTACTCTGATAAAGTTTGCCAACATGGTTCCTGAAGGGAAAGGGGCCTATGGAGACCTCTTTCACTTTATGAATCAGTGGCCACCCCAACTCGGGGGATAAGCAACTTAGCAATGTTTTGTGACTGTCATTGTGTCAGTAAACAATGATATAGTCCTTTCAGAGTCAAAAATAGGAGTTGGATTCCCCCTTCACAGTCCCTCCTATTTGCGATTTGGAAAGGATAGAAAAAGTAATTTAGGGAGTCGGATTCTTTTTTGCAACTGTTTTTGCAGGTAAAGAAACGCCCTTTTGGTGATGGTAGTCCTTGTGATTTTAATAATCGCAGGTTTGCAATGGCAAAAGGGCTCTGTATATGGGGCCCTTTATTTCTTAATCACTATGAAAAAGTAAAATATATTGCATATCCATTTAAAGGTGGCAGCCATCCAGGAAATGTATATTTCATCACGAATTACAGGAACGTTTGTTGAAAGGTTTATGGCAATTAAAAACACTCATCATAAATAAAACAGTGAAAATGATATGAAAGAACTGATCATGATTTAATTTACTTATGCCATTAATATGTAAATAGTAATATCAACAGTATGATGCAAAAAATGCTGCTTGCACCTGTGTCATCTCTTTCAACGTTTCTTTTTAAGCAACACGTTTATGCATTTTTTCCCGAAATAAACTCTAAAGTATTTGCTATAAATCTTTCCTAACCTATCAAAAATGAAAAAAATAGTGTAACAGCCCTTAGAGCTGACGGCTGAGGAGATATTACTGCCAAGGAGTGTATGGGAGATGCAATGTGAAAAGTGGAAGATAATGTGCTCACACACTAATGGGCACTGAACTAGACACGGGCTCATTTTTCACATCATGTCATCTCCAAGGTTTGAATACAAAGTAATGGCCAGAAAGAGCCTGGATCTCTCCCAGCCATTATCATTTGCCTCCTCAGTTTTATTTGTGTTGACTTGTACAGTCTAAAAAGATGACAGTCTCCAGGCCTCTGGATCAGTCAGAGTGATAATACACAGCACATTACACTGTTGGTGACAGGCTCTGTTCTTCCAGCTGCCATATGGAAAGAACACATCCCTTTCCGTCATTTCAATTGCTACAAACTGACAGAATAAAGAATTTTACAGAGGGGACATCACAAAGTCTGTCTGTAACGATTTTATGAGATAAACTGGAAGTTTCTAGGGTGCCATGTTCAGGAAATTAGTGTCAATCAAACTTTAATATTTTAAGATAAATAGCGAAATATAAAAAAGAGGCAATTCCTACTTCTATTCTAATTCTGTTCAAGCAGTGCTATTGGCCGGTCGTGACTTTTTCAATGGGTTTGTATTATATTTTTAGTGGCATTAAAGTAGGGGCAATTGCGCTGTAAAACGTACCACTACGCATAGTGCATGGGAGATTTTGCTATGGTGTGTTAATTCCTATGACTTTTTAAAAAAAAATTATCAGAAAAAAAATCCTGTAAATTATCATTTTAATGAATGTAGTTCTTAAGAATCAAAACGAATTGGCTGATTCATCAGACTTGCAGAGAAAGCCACAATGGCCGAGGAGTAAAGGTACGCCTGTGTACTACGGACATTTACAATATCCCAATACATATGGCCCCAGAAAATGTATGATTGATTTCTTTAGGCACCCCTGTATATTCCAAACCCTACATCAGCATAAGATTATCAGAGCAGAACCCCATAGACACGCGGTTTGGAAAAAGTGTATTTGCATATCACTTTACTTTTCTTCGTTTAGTTCCACAAAGCATTTATTGAATTAAAGCAATATCTTTCCCATTGTCCCTTGAAAACGGAGACTATTAGAGTCACTTCAGACAACTTACTGTTATGGATGTCAGCATACCTTTAAGTATATTTTAAAGCACTTATTTAAAAACGCATGACAAGTAGGATGATTATTATAAATTCATAGAATACCCTCAAGGTTCTGAGTTTGTTGTGTTGACCAAACTTGCATTGATCTCTGCTATAAAGTCTCAGAGGAAAAAACAATTTCGCCAGCTGTTCGCCATACTTAAAACCTTACCTAAATATGTACAGCTTGGGTATGTTTCCTGCCTTCTATTGTAATCTCAGGACTTCATTATTCAGGTATTTTAATAGTCATCTTGAATTTCACATACAATACAAAATACATAGAACAAATGCCGAAATTCGCAGAATTTCGGCGTTTGCGAATGCAATTTGGACTAATGGTATGCATCAAGCAAATCTGCTTGAAAAATAAGGAATCGCAAAATAGCGATTCCTTATCTTGCGATTGCATTTAAGGAATCACAAATTTTGCGATTCCATAAATGCAATGTAAGAAGCCAAAAAAAATAGCAAATTGGCCTTAAGGAATCGCATGGTGGTAAGTTGCGAATTCCTTTCAAAATGCATATTTTTACAATTTTCTAAGTGCCATGTGACGCACATACATGCCCTTAGGGCATGTATGTGCGCCACATGTGCACCCATGCCGATTTCAGGGGTGCAACAGGGTGTCCTTTGGACACCCCTGCACCCTTGAAAATATTCACAATTTGCGATTAGCAAATTGCGATTAGCAAATTTCCCCTTCATTCCTATGCCCATAGAAATGAATGGGAAATTATTCCTTAATTAATTAATCACAATTAAGGAATTTTAAGAAATCGCGAAAAAGAAGCTGATTTCTACATACATACCAGTTTGCGATTTCTAAATAGCGATTCCTTAAAAATCGCTATTTAGGAATCGCAAACCGGAATGTTGATACATATGGCCCTTAGTGTTAAAAAGTGCATCAATTGAATTTGAATTTGAATTTAAAAGTATTTATTGAGCGCACGACTACCAGGCGGTTTCTTGGTGCTGAAAGATGCGGATCCTGGGGAGCAGAGATGCAGATGCTAGGGGGAGAAGTCTTGCAAGAAGAGAAATGTTTTGAGTGCCTTGCGGAATTCAAGATAGGATGCAGCGGATCTTATGGGGAGAGGGAGGGTGTTCCAGAAAGTTGGGGCGAGAACAGAGAATTTCATCCGTCCCGATTTGTTCTTCCTAAACCGGGGTACAGAGAGAAGAGACTGAGAGGATGAGCGTAGCTCTCTGCAGGGAGTATAGGCCTTGATTTCGGAGTTAATAAAAGCAGGGGCAGTCCCAGCACGGGCCTGAAAGGTAGTGCAGCCCAGCTTGAAAAGGGCACGTTCTTTAATGGGAAGCCAGTGCAGGGCCTTGAGTAGGGGAGTGACATGATGAGACTTGGACAGACCATAGATAAGACGGGAGGCCTGATTCTGGACCAATTGAAGGCGCCGGAGGGCATAGGCAGGGACGCCGTTATACAGAATGTTGCCATAGTCCAGGCGCGATAGGACCATCGCCATGAGAATGAGTTTCAGGGCCGGAACCGGGATATTTTCCGAATGGTGCACAGAATGAAGAAACAGGATGAAACTACTGTGCTGATCTGGGAGTGCAGCGTGAGGTGTTGGTTCAGCATTATCCCCAATGTTTTAGCTGAAGGGGAAGGTGACGGAGGGGGCCAAGGGAAGGGGGCCAAAATGTGGGGTCCAGGGACTGTGACTACCTCCGGTAAGAACTAGCTCGGTTTTATCCGGGTTCAACTTGAGATGGTTGTAGTTCATCCAGTCCCTGATGAAGATCATGACTAATTGGAAGTTGTGAATAGAGCCAGAAGAGTGGGAAAGATTAAAAATGAGTTGGAGGTCGTCGGCATAGTTGAAAACCGTGACCTCCATCTGCTGTAAAGAAAAATAAGAGGGAAAATATACAGATTAAACAAAAGGGGGGAGAGGGAAGAACCTTGAGGGACATCACACTGCACCTTGCGTGGGGAAGCAGAGAAGTCGGCGAGATGGACAGCCTGGGTACAGTCCCTTAAAAAGGAATTAAGCCTAGCCAAGGCCGACGCCCCGACGCCTGCCGCCTCGACACGGGTAAGAAGGATGGTGTGATCAACTGTGTCGAAGGCGGCGGACAAGTCAAGGAGGACAAGGGCCTGGGGCAGGTTGGCATCCATCCTCCCTCTAAGCTTGTCCGTAACGGAGAGGACCACCTTCTCAGTGGAGTGGAGTGGGCGAAAGCCTGCCTGGCATGATGCTAAGCAGCCACTCTCTTCCACAAAAGTGCTCAGGACTTTGGTGACATGGGACTCCAGGACTTTAACCAAGAAAGGGAGAAGGGAAATGGGGTGAAAGTTGGATGGGGAGGATGGATCGGCGCTGGGCTTTTTTAGAATGGGAATTATTGTTGCCGACTTATAGAGATTGGGAACAAGGCCCTGTTTAAGGGAGTCGTTTAGGAAAACAAGAGGGGGCTGAGGACAAGCTGAAAAGATCTCTCTCAGAACAAAAGCAGGGCAAATGTCAGAGGGGGATCCTGACTTGACTTGGGCCAGCAAAGGGGAAAGAGTTTCCCTGGTCAGGAGAGGTATGTGATCCAAGTGAGAAGTATTGGGCGGTGGCTGAGGGTCAGAGAAAGTGGGGGGGGGTAATGGTATGTTGGCCTTGATGATCGTAATTTTCTCAATGAAAAAGTCGTTGAGAGAGTCACAGAGGGATTGGGAGGGAGAGGGTTTGAGAGTGACTCTATCTGAAGAGGCCAGCTCATGGACCGTGGCAAAGATTTCCCTAGGTTGGTTTTCGGCTAAAAGAATTCTTCTAGAGAAATATTCAGTTTTAGCGAGGAGGATAGCTTTTTTATAATCGTTGAGAATGGAGATATAATGTAGTTTAAGAGCGGGACTATATGCACGCCTCCAGGCGCGCTCTGCCCGGCGCGCTTTCAAGTTTTTTCTCCTTGAGGTCTGCGTAGTGCAATAGTGCAGACGACACAGTGCATGCATAATACTACGAGTAGACAATATTTGCAACATATGTTGTACTTTCCCTAATGGTTATTTACACTTCCAAGCATTGAACGTATTTAGAGTAGATTTAATAAAATTAGCCAGACCCTTCTGTCCATTATATATCACAGCCATACAGTTTGCTCTTCATGCTTCAGCGAGGGCCATCCACAACACACTTTCTGCTCCTCGCGGACTCTGAGAAGGTAACTTTTTTTGTTTCAAATCTGTATATTGAATATACTTTGAACAGGGAAGATCAAAGGAGGACATAGAGTAAAATACATCCCCAAAAACTTAATACGCGATTGAGATCTTGCAAAAAACAGACTTTAAAGTATAGACCAAAACAGGGTAGGAGGGCAATGAAAAAGAAGGAAAGGAGTAATGCGCTGTCTCCATTCTTAAGTTGCAACTAAACATCGTTTTTGAAAGGAAAAGTTACATAAAGCATCATTTTGTTGGTGGTATACTGTGCCCAACCCCAGCGGAGGGGCAAAATGAGTGGAGTTCATACATGTCTATGTAGTGTTTTACTCGTGTATACACTGCTCCGAGTCTTAATTAGCAGGTTTTGGGGAAAGTATGTGTATACCTCAACCAACAAACAGGGGAGGGGTGAACGGACCCCCAAGTAAGGGGTCAGAGAAGGGAGGAAACGTTCATTTTGTCATTGGGGAAGATGATTAAAGCCCACTAGAAGGGGGAGGAGGATATCCCTTTACGGGTCCAGTGGGGTAGGAGAAGTCAGCCGTGCACCTCTAGCATATGGAACGAGGGGGTTGTCAAAGGGCTGAGGAGGGACCAAAGGGGAATGATCTACCAGGGGCGTAAAACAGGCCCCTGCACCCCACGCGGTGCGGGGGGCCCTCACCCTCCAGGGGGCCCGTCAGCACCGCACTTCTGCTGGGGATTGATTCCGGAAGGGGCCCCTTCACGTACTCTGCAGGGGGGCCCCCTCAAGGTTCGTTACGCCACTGTGCTCTACATGAGAGAGATGCTGGATTATTGGCTGCCAAGAGCGAGCACATTTAGTGTCTGTATGATTAATATGGGCAGTAAGTAGCTCAAGAGCCAGAACGTGCTATAGGCGGAGTAACCACGTGGCAATGGGTGGGGGGTTAGGTATCTTCCAGTATAAAGCTATGGACTGCCAAGCGGCGCCTAGCATTTGTGTTATTAATCGCCAGTCCGAATAATTCATGGCTACCAGTGTTGAAGGTCTGATACCTAACAGGGTAACTAGCAGAGAGCTAGGAATAGGGAAACCCATTGTGTCCTTGACTAAGGATTTCTTTACGAAAAAGTGTCAGACTGAGGCAGGTCCACCAGATGTGCATTAGGTCACCTTTTTCTCGCTGACACCTCCAACAAGTTGGGGGAAAGCCCGGTATCATCCGCTGGATATGGGCAGGTGTAAAGTACCATTGCATCATAAGCTTATAGGACGACTCCCGCTGTGGAATGCTTTGGAAGAATTGAAGGTAATTTTTTCAGAAGAACTAACCTGGACCCTGTATCTGGCTCACACTTCATCGTGGTCAGCCTGAACTTGTGACTTTTCCAGAGTGTAGCATGGGGAGATGACCACGAGTGGTGTTTTGTGCTTTTAGACACTATAGTGGATTGTAACTTTAAAATTGAATATTTCCAGTTCTACTGATCTGATTTTTGGTGTAGTTTTATTTATTAAAATGTATTCTATTCTTCTAAATTGGTTTGGGATTATTCTTGTGTTGTATGTTCATAATATTACTGTTTGTGTGCTGCATAAATGGTTTAGAGGCAAATCAAAAGGGAGAGAGAGGACTAGGTAAGCCAGTCCGGGTCCCCTGGTTATATGTAGAGATATCAATATAGGACTAGCTATGTTGTGTTAGAGGAAACTCAGAAGGTATATCTGTAGGCAAACCCTTAGGTTTGGTCATGAAGCCCTCACACACCAACCTAGTTGGTGTCATGCTTCATCATCGGGCCCACCACAGTGACACCGAATGTGTCCCGGGTGTGCTGCGACTCCAGATTACTGAGGAGCTGGTATTCTTACTGAGTGTGCAGTGTTGGTGAGAATGAAGATGAAAGGTTTTAAAAGCTATACAGGTGGTCCCAGTTCCCGAGGGTAAGAGGTAAATTTAATACCTGGGCCCCTGTTAGCAAGATAAAAAGGCTGTGGACGATGTGGAGTATATTAGGGGCTCCTACGTCCTTGTGGTCTACATGTTTCAGCCAGGCCTTTTGATTAAAACTGGCTTTCCTCAGGACCAAATGAGTATGTGTGGGTGAAAATAAACTATATTAAGTGAAAGTGTGTGGTAAAAAAGTGTTGCACTCGCTAAGGTGCCGTACGTGTAAGAGGGGGATTCCCTCTGCTTTAACTTGCTACTTGCTGTTAAAGCCTCATGGGTCACTTGGCAGGGAGGGAAAGAAGATCGGTATTTCCGATCAGCGGTTCCTGCGACCTATCGTCCTGCTCCAGTGTCCCTTCTGAGTTTCCTCTAACACAACATAGCTAGTCCTATATTGATATCTCTGCATAAATGGTTTACACATTGCCTCTAAGATAAGCCTGACTAGTTGTGTGCCAAGCTACCAGAGGGTTAGGCACAAGTTAATTTAGTGACTTTTGTGGTTCACCCTGACAAGAATTGTCGAGTGATTGTTGCTTGAGTAGGGCTTTTATCCCTCCCAACCAATAACTCAATTTCTGACATTGGTGGCAGAGGTGGGATCCACGATTTGTATTTGTGCAGTGCCACTCCGTGATTTTAAGTAACACTAAAATCCCTAAAAATAATCGGACATTACTTGAGTCTTTTTTTTTTATTTTCCTCAGTTATAAATTTGGACTTCTTTTTGCCTTTTTTCCAAACTTAAATCTTGACTGACATCCTTTTTGTAGCAGTGGAGATAGAGCTGATCATTGTTGACAACATCAGCAAGGCAGAACTGCAGAGGCTTTGCAAGGAGAGGGACCAAGGCGGACCTTACTGTATCCCCAGAGCCTCTGAGGAATTCAGGAGGATGCAGGACAAATTGAAACTTCCTGCGCGAGAAAAGAAAGTAGCTGTAGAGGAAAATAGGCTGTCCTTAGAGGAGAGAGAGCTAGCCCTGGAGGTATGGCTAACAGAGGACAAGAAGGCTGACAGGGCATTGGAAGAGAGGGATATCTTGATTCCTCATGAACTGAGTCTTAAGGAGCTGAACTTAAAAGCCAAGCAGTGCACAGGGTCCAGTGGCAATGGTCGCAGTGATGTCAGCTAGGGGCAGAGCTGAGCCTCCCAAAGGGGATGTTTACACAGAACTCTTGATGGCTCTACCTTGAACTGTCCCAGCATGCTCTGAAGGAGGGTTGTGACAGAGGAAGAGGGGTGATGTGGCACCCTTGGTTTGGCCATAGGTACTTGGCATATAGAACTTTCCACTCCATTTAAAAATGTTTAGACAAGGAAGAGGAAGTGATTTTGAACACTGGAATTGGATGGCAGCAGCAGGCATGAATAACTGGAAGTACAAGCCCCCTGATGACCTAATGGACTAATGAATCTGTGCACAGTTGACACCAGGACCAGTGGGTCTCTCCAGGTTCCCTTACACCCCCTAAGGAAGGACTAATTAAGGGAATATCTGGACCTCTGTGTATCAGAAGATGGAGATTAGCACCAGAGACAAGATGAGAAGAAAGGCTGGAGCAGAGAGCCAGTGGAAACAGCTCCCTGCAAAGTACCCTACTTTTGGAGGCTAGAGGCTTGTTGCAGAGGCTCGAGGAGGCTAGGGCCCACCACAAGGGGTACAATTAGTCCAGTATTTGTTTAATTGGCCAAACCTGTCCTGTGATATGGCCATTAGAAGAACTTGATCTTAGACCTCTTGTCATAAACGACCATTCTCAACCTTTTACGATCACCTATTGCGGTCAAGGGCCCCACCGGGTTGGAAGTATCACCAGCAGAGCGACCTCCAAGGAGTATACAGTAGCATCTGAGCTCTGAAGATTCGCGCAAGCGATGAAACACGTGTCGGCTGGCTGCTGTCATGGAATAAAGAATTTTGTCGTCTGTCTGCCATCTTACCTTTTGTGATTTGGTGTTTATCCTACGATATCACTACAGAATTAACTCTCAAATGTGTGTGCATAGGGTATTTGTTTATTGTTTGATTGAGTTTGACTAGTCTCTGGTTGAACTTTTTGAGTGGTTATAAAGGTTTTCCATTCACCCAGTTGCACCACCACTATACTGTCACTAGTACACACGCTCATGCGCCCTGATCACTAGCTGTGCGCCCATTTTTACTGACATTAAAACCTTTTCTATCTATTAAAATGTGTTAAACAATGCTCAGGGGATGCAGTAGTGCAGCAATCTCCCTGATTAACTGTGGTAAAAATGGCCTATGTTTCTAAAGTGAACACAATTATGACCGTACATGTGTAGCTGAATTATTGGTCCACACACTCACACTTGCACATGCGCGGTACACGCCCGCCTACACTTTCCTAGATATCACCACGTAGCTTTCTTGCTATTACTAAGCCTGGAAACCAATACATTAGCCAATAGGAGGTCCCCCAAGGCCGTCATTCTTCTAGACCGCGAAAACGCCACCAATGACGGTCCTGGACTTAGTTTGGTCAACCCCTGCGGTTCCCATATAAAGCGGATACTAACGTAAGCACGCTCTCTTTTGCCTGCACTGCGGTGCAGATAGACTCTCATCGTCGTCGATTGTACTACGACGTGGTGTCACTGCTGCTGCCGTCCAGCGAGGCCACCATAGCCGCAGTGTTGGCGTCGTCCGCACCCACCCAGGCCCAGACAAAGCCCCAGCCTTTGAAGACAAGACAAGAGAGAACAGAGTCAAAGGTAGGAGAAGCCTTTAGCATCAGTCTCCACTGGGGGAGACATATTGGCTTACCTGCAAGCAGCAGCGAGAGCCCAAGCACTTTGCCGCCATCACCAGGAGTCACCAGACGCCACGACTTGCGCCGCCACCCCTGGACTACATTTCCGGCAGGCTCAGCGGCGGCGCGATCCACAGACGTACCAGCAGCGCCAGGAGGCATTTAAACAGCCCCAGACCCGCGTTGCGGGACGCGCATGGGACGAGCCGGGCAAAGCCCGGGCCAAGGGCGGGCCCGTTGTAGCCCGTTAGAGACCGTTTGAGGCCGGGATGGGAATACTCCCTTTCAATCACCATACAAAAGGTCAGTGACAGTCTAATATTCACATTATACCATTCGTATCTTCACTATCATCCCTTGAGATTTAACGATAGGGTTTGCTATTAATATAAATACAAAATAAGGAAAAGTACTGTGTTTCAAATAATGGCATCACCGTCGAGAAGGAAAGGTAGAAAATCATTAACTAGTAATTCCATAGTGGGAACTCTTGAGCAGTTCCTGAAAAGAGCTACCAATATTGTTGAAAAGGAAATTGTTATGGCGGAAAAAAGACTATCTATTAAGATCCTATCGGAAAAACGCTCCTCCCTGGGACCTCTGGCACAAGTACGATCGCCATCGCCATTGCATCCCCCTAGTCTGGAGTTTAATCAAGGAAGCGCTGTAGTAGGTGAGGCATCAAACTGTATGCTAGGGCACGATGGGTCTGATCGCTGCCTCCCTGAGTCTAATAAAGCCAATTTCACCGACAGAGTAACATCGTAACAACGCGTTACCAGGCTTGAAGGAGAAGTGGTACAGGGTATTACGACTCGGTCCGCAACCCACGCCAAGCAGGGACATTCTAGTCAGCAAAGTGAGGGTAAGGGGAAGAATCAAAGCACTAAGAGAAAACGTGGGGTAGCGACTGGCAAAGGGAAACATTCAAAGTCAAGGAAAAGTAACAAAGACTCTGATAATGTCACCCCTCTAGAGAACCTGCGACCAGATCCTGATTGTACTGCAAGTGATATAACAACCGTGCCCCCGACTCCAATTGAGGAGGCCTCGATGGAAATGGGAAGGGATTTCTGGACCAGGTTGGACGCCATTTTTCATAAAACATGCCTTCCGATCTACGACAGGCTAGATACGATTGAGAGCAGACTGGTTTGTTTAGAACTAGCATATGCATCGTCACAGGCTAGGACTACATGCAGGTCTAAATGCCCCGGCAATTGTCAACCGCAGGATAAGACCACTAACAACTGTTGTGTAACATCTATGGACACTGCGAACGCTGTCGTTGTCCCACAGGGGCCATTACCATTGTCTTTGAGCACAGGAACTAAAGTTGATGTTAATGTTGTAGCAAGAAATCCAGCAAATGATTGTGGGGGCAGGAGGAGGGCTGTTGTAAGTGAAGGCCCACTTACCTCGCAGCCAAGGGGAGAGGCATCTAGCAAACAAACTGTGAAAAGGTTGCCCCACATTGATCTCCCCCCGGAATCTATTCCCTATGTTGTGATACTAGCAGGGGTCCCCCCATTAAGACAGGATAGGAGGGAAGAGTATCAGGAATTGAAGAATAAGTGTATTCATTGGCTTAATGCCAATCGCCCCCTGCCTCAGTTTGTCTCATCAGAAATTTTGTTTGCTAGACGTGTGGATTGGGTGGGTCTCCTACGCAAATCCATAGAGGGTGATTTCATAATCATTACCTTTAGGGACAGGAAGGCAGTCGAACACATCTGTAACTGGCACGATGTAAGTCCGGGACATTCAATTTACTCTCTGCCCCTTACCTCCTTCTATCATCCTCCACCACAACATAGCTCAAGTAACCTATTTTCAAGAGGTTCAGGCAACTGGGTAGCCACCATGGGTGGGGTTAGTACCTATAATGGGTTTGACATACTCTCGGGGCTGGAAGACTGCGATTGACAGTCATACCCGCCCGGGTCAGAGTCTAAGGTTCAAGCCTATCCCCAGCAAGTTGAAACTAGGGGAAGTAAGTTATTGAAGGGGGTGGGAATGGGAATTGGAGTGAGGACATTGCATTGTTTAGCTAGAATAGGATCCCTTTGGTGACAGAACCTAGTGTACACCCACCACCTAGACCAGCGAGTGTAACACACACATCGAGGGAAATAGAGATCCAACCGCCCCCTATTAATTCCACCATTAAAGATGATGGCCATGATTTCTTATATAGGGTGGAACAGGGGATGGTCAGCGATTTGGGTCCTGAAAATGATGTGGGTGGGTGCGACCCCGCATCAGGGACGGACTATGTAGGAGGTATAGTTAAGGACAAAAGGAAGTATTTTGATAATCTCATGGAATTTGGCAGGGTTGGGTTCAAAGCTAGTCTTGCCTGAGTGGATAGATTTTATTGAAAAATTTGACATATGCCTATTCCAGGAGACTTGGCTCCTAGAACCTGCTTTCCGTGATGGTTACCTTAACTTTTATATTCTGGCTACAAAAAAAAACAGGGGCCGTCCTTCTGGGGTTTAACAACATGGGTTAGGCAGGGCCTAGGGTGTCAAAATATGTTATGTTATGTTATGTTACGCACACTTCTATAGCGCACAGCTGCCCCAGCGAAGGGGCGTCCCGGCGCTTCGGATAGGCAGAAGCAACACAACACTACACAGAGCAACAGAAAGAAGCGGAAGAGCAAACACTAGTATTCAGAGGGAAATAGAAAGGTTTTGATCGCCTTCCTAAACTTCAGTACATCATTGAAAGCACGAATATGGCAAAGGAGAGAGTTCCAGAGTTTTGCAGCCAGAACACGGAAAGATCATCCACCAACTCTACAGAGCTTAAAACGAGGGATAACAACCAAGTTTTGCCCCAATGACCTTAGGGAGCGCGACGGAATGTAATAGAGTAAGAAGGTTCTCAAGGATCCGAGGAGAGGACATTTTCAGGATTTTAAAAGAGAGACATGGGGGTCTTAAAGTCAATCCTTTGCCTAATCGGTAACCAATGAAGTGCACAAATTGTGGCTTTTGCAGAACAGAACCTTGGTAAGCCCACCAAGGCCCTGGCAGCAGCATTCTGTGCATGCTGCAGCCGGAAAATATCCGCTTGATTAGCCCCTAACAAAAGGGAACTAGCATAATCAAGTCGGGACAAGATGGTTGCCTGAATGACCAACTGCCTAGTGGGGCATCAAAAAATTTTAATACGGGCCTCAGCCCTCGTAGGATCCCAAAACAAGTCGCTGCTACACTCTTGGTATGACCACAAAAGGAAAGGGTTGAATTCAGCCAGACACCTAGGTATTTGACCTCTAGAGTAGGACTTGGAGTGACACCTAACTCAGGGGGCCACCAATTATCGCCCCAAAGGCTACTCTGCTTGCCAACAATCAAAACCTCAGTCTTCTTAGCGTTGAGCTGGAGACAGTTGGCTGTCATCCAGCCAGCCACCGCAAGGAGACCATTACGGAACCTCAGGGCATCATGGTCAGAGTTCCCACTAAGAGCAACCGCCAGCTGCGTGTCGTCCGCGTATGAAACAACCGTCATACCCCAGAGTTTGGCGACAGCAGCCAGCGGCTGCACATAAAGATTGAAAAGTGTGGGACTCAGAGCAGAGCCCTGAGGCACTCCTAGATCCAAAGGGTAAGGCTTTGATTCAAAAGGCGTGATAGCAACCCTAAAAGAGCGATTATCCAAAAAGGATTGAAACCAATCGAACGCCAGGCCGGAGACACCTGCATCTCCCAACCGTTGCAGCAATATCGGGTGGGAGACTCTGTCAAACGCGGCACTGAGGTCAAGTAGCACCAGTGCCGCAGTTTGACCAGAATCCACCACCGTCCGCAGGTATTCTGTCATTTAAAGCAGGGCCGTCTCAGTGCTGTGACCAGCACGAAACCCATTCTGGGATGGATCCAAAATATCCAACCTGTGCAAGTGCTCCGTTAAGATGTTATTAACATGGGCCTCAGCAACTTTTGCTGCCCATGGGAGAAGAGAGATAGGTCGATAATTCTCTAATTTGAGAGGGTCCAGTGTGGGTTTCTTAAGGATTGGAGAGACGTAGGCGTGTTTCCATTTAGATGGAACTATGCCTGATGAGAAGGATGAATTTATAAGATGGCAAAGATGTGGCAGGCAAAGAGTGGAGAAGTCTCTCAACTGAGCCGGTCTAAGAGGGTCCGCAGGAGATCCCGATTTTACCCTGATAGTCAAGCTGTCAAATACTTCCCCCGTCATCTCAGGGAAGGATGAAAGAACCACACCAGTATAGCTGCTAGGTCTTAAAGCCTCACACCGTTGGATGGAACTAGGAAAGGAGCGGTAGATGGTCTGAATTTTTTCAAGGAAGAAAGCCGCAAGATCTTCACAGTGTGCCACCGAGCGAATGTCAGCTGCTGGGGCTCTCTTAGCGGTCAGTTCTTTAGGAACCTTGAAAATCAGTTTAGAGGGATTTGGGGAGGTTTTAAACTCCAGCGCATAGTAGGCCGCACGGGCTCTACAAATCGCTTTATGGTAGATTTTAACTGTAGACATGTACAGAATCTTCCTACCTGCCTCATAGGTTTTCCGCCAGCTCCTCTCCGCCTGTTTACAGGCTTTTTTCAAAGGCAGCAAGGTGCTATCATACCAGGGGCTGGGCTCCTGAGAGCGACATTTGCTCCAAGTAAACGGAATCAGAAGATCAAGAGCCCGAGTGATCCAATCACAAAATTCATCATAGCCGGCTACGACATCATTAAGGGGACCCAGAGGATTTTCAACAAGTAATCTGTGAAAATCTACAGGCTTAAGTTTATTCCAGGAGCGTTTCCACACCACTTTCTCGAGAGGTTTGAGGATAGGATCCTCAAGCTTAAGATGACATATCACGAGGAAGTGATCAGACCAAGCTACTGGGCTAGGCCGAAGCACCTTAGCTCCTGTTAGATTGGTAAATATAGGGTCCAGGATGTGTCCACCCTCATGCCTCGGGTGTTTCACCAGCTGGCTCAATTGTAGTGCCTCCAAGTCTGCAAGAAAGCTGCTAATAGCTGGAGTGTTGCAGAGATCAAAATGAAGATTGAGATCTCCGAAAACACTGAAATTAGCAGAGCTTAACGCAAGAGAACTCAACAAATCAGGCAACGCCTTCCTAAAGGCAGTATCAGGCCCAGGGGGTGGGTAGATCAAAAGACCCGACAAAGAAAAATGATGGTTAACCGTAATGGTAAAATAAGCGCACTCACATCCATCCACCTTCAAAGCCTTCCATATACAGGAAAAACAGGATTTAACTATCAACGCTATGCCCCCGCCCCTAGAAACACGATTACAAGTATAGATGGAATAATCCGAGGGAATAGCAAGATTTTCTAAAGCTGCCCTCTCATCCTGTAACCACGTTTCGGTCAGGAAGAAAATATCCGGGGCCCCCTCAGAGATAAGATCATAGATATCAGAATGAGGTTTCGAAAAGATCTGACATTGAGACTCCAAACTCTAAGATCACAAGGGGCCCCCTGTACTAAGAAGCTAGATGTGTCCCCCGAGAATCCATTTAAAGCAGAAATGGGGACCGGAGCGTCAAAGGAGAAATTACCACATGTACAGTGGAAAGGACCACATAACGGATCCACTGAACCCAAGGAACATTGAGGAATCAAAGACCGAATATATAGAAGCTCATCACTCGAAAACCTAACTCTGTCAATAGTATCAGAGTTCCTGGCCTCTGGCACTTCCTTAGCGCTGAAGGGCGCAGACGGGCAGGACTCTGGCACGACTCCGGCGCGATGACGGCGCTCCCGCTGCGCGTCTCCATGCCAGGTTTAAGTAGGGGACGCGCCTGCAGGGAAAAGCACTAAAGCGCTCACCAAAATGGTGCCAGTAGCACATCCCTACCTACCCCCAAGATGGCGGCGATCTAGTAGAGCTGCCTAAAGACCCGCGAAAACAACGGTGAGAAAACGATAATAGTGCAAGTGTGCGCTATTCCTAGATTTTAAAAACAGGGTGAAATAACTAAGTTAAATAATATTATGACACAAACAGGGAAATATTTTAAAAAGTCGCGCTTGCTATCGCTAGCTAAGCCGCTCCAAGCGTGGTGTCCAAAACACAAGCGTTATCAGCAATTATGTGCACAAACCTTATCCAAGACCGAGCTGCCAAAAATACTCGTCTTAAGTAGGGGACGCGCCTGCAGGGAATAGCACTAAAGCACTCACCAAAATGGCGCCAGTAGCACATCCCTACCTACCCCCAAGATGGCGGCGATCAAGTAGAGCTGTCTAAAGACCAGCGAAAACAGCGGTGAGAAAACGATTATAGTGCAAGTGTGCGCTATTCCTAGATTTTAAAAACAGGGTGAAATAACAAAGTTAAATAATATTATGACACAAACAGGGAAATATTTTAAAAAGTCACGCTTGCTATCGCTAGCTAAGCCGCTCCAAGCGTGGTGTCCAAAACACAAGCGTTATCAGCAATTATGTGCACAAACCTTATCCAAGACCGAGCTGCCAAAAATACTCGTCTTAAGTAGGGGACGCGCCTGCAGGGAAAAGCACTAACACGCTCACCAAAATGGCGCCAGTAGCACGTCCCTACCTACCCTCAAGATGGCAGCGATCAAGTAGAGCTGCCTAAAGACCCGCGAAAACAGCGGTGAGAAAACGATTATAGTGCAAGTGTGCACTATTCCTAGATTTTAAAAACAGGGTGAAATAACGAAGTTAAATAATATTATGACACAAACAGGGAAATATTTTAAAAAGTCGCGCTTGCTATCGCTAAGCCGCTCCAAGCGTGGTGTCCAAAACACAAGCGTTATCAGCAATTATGTGCACCAACCTTATCCAGATGGCCGTCCATCTGGGGGATTAACAACATGGGTTAGGCAGGGCCTAGGGTGTCAAAATAAGCAAAGTACTACACCAAATAAGGATATACTGCCAATTAGAGTCACTACCACTGAGGGGGAAAGTATAGAGATTATTAATGTCTATGTGCGAGGTATCCCAGGGGGCAAAAAATCCGAGGTCATTAATAATTTAGAAGAGTTACTAGGGGCACTGCCCCCGAATTCTTTTCCCCTGGTAGCAGGCGATTTTAACACCACCTTTGAGCCCTTAGGACATGATGATCCCCTGTTAACAGAAGAAGAAGACCTTAGATGGGGTATTCCTACAATTGAGGCAGCTCAGTAAAAAGGTGGACTGAAGCAGCAATCCAGGTGAAAGGGTTGTGCATGGGCAGCCAGTTGAGGGCAGCTAATGGGCGTAGCTTGTCAGACAAATCCGTTAGAAATACTTTCGATAACGGCATTAGGTCAAGCCGTATTGATTATCTTTTAGTCCATTCAAAGCTCTGGTCCCATTTAGTAGATATGGAGGTTATAGAACGAATAAAGAGTGATCACCATCCGCTCACCTCCGTTTTTAAGTTGACCATGTCGGTGGATACATTACCCCTATAGGGGATTTTAGCACCTGACCACGTTATATCCAACTATATGCGCCATCTAAAATGGTGCAGAATCATTGAGATCCCGGAAATTGCAGCTGCGATTCACAAGGAGGTAGCTAATGCATTAGTAGTGTTGGGCTCTGTCTTATTTAGCCTGGACAACAAACATTATGTGTCTGATATCCATACAAAACTTTTTGAAGTGCTAAAAACTTACTTCTGCAGACCAAAGACAAAGAAGAAAATAAAGGGAACTAAACAAGAGGGATGGTACAACCAGCTTGTCGGAACTCTCGGGCCAATCTAGGCAGAGCACTCAAGCTTGGAGATATATCATCGGTTAAATCTGCCCGTGCCCAATATAAGAAACTGATGATAGAGGCAAAGAAAAGTTGGGACGAAGAAACATGGAAGGAGCTTAAAGAAGCGAGTGCAGCGAGGAACCCGAAATTATTTTGGGATGTTGCTAAATGGGACAAGGGAGGTCGCCCAGATCGCCCTCAGAATAATGTGGCACAAAATGATTGGGTTGACTAATTTAAGCCGCAATACGCTAGCATTGATGACGTAGTGGACGTTGACATGCCTATACTATACTATAGTGTGGAGATCTTTACCCCAGGAGACTAGACGCTGTGACTGAGGGTAGAGCGCCGGGTATGGATGGCATCCCGGCAGACGTCTTTAAAAATGATACCCAAACGTGGCGTCTTTACATTGCACGCATTGCTAATGCAATTGCCCAAGGGGCGGATATTCCACCTTCTTGGCAGGGGGCAGAGATTGTCCCAGTTTTTAAAAAGGGTGACAAGTCCCTTGCTGCTAATTAAAGACCAATCAGCTTAATAGATTCTATGCAGAAGGTGATGGGCAGACTGGTTTTAGAAAAGATCCAGACTTGGATTGAGCTCCATTATATTTTAAGTCCTGTACAAGCTGGGTTTCGGTCTCAAACCAGCAAAATAGACCAAGTATTTCGGTTTATTAATCTGTACTGGAGGACGGTCGTTATAGGTAGAGTTGCCCTAAACATGGTATTTGTCGACCTAAGGGCAGCTTTCGACTTAGTACCGCGAGGGAAGCTATAGCAGGTCTTGAGGGAAATGGGGATGGCTCCAGGACTACTATCCCTAATCATCCGTTTACATGAGGGAATTTTTGCTCGGGTTCGGTGGGGGGGCATGGGCGAAGTGACAGAAGACTTCCATGTTGGCAGGGGTGTGAGACAGGGTTGCGTTCTGGCGCCTACCCTGTTTTCGCTCTTTGTCAACGGGGTGGCCGACTTCCTCGCTCTGTCTCCCACGGATGCCCCGAGGTTGGCAGGAACACTCATCCCAATCCTCATGTTTGCGGATGATACCCTAATAATCTCCAAGACGCCTAGTGGCTTGAAAAGAGCCCTCTGGCTCTTTGAAGAATTCTGTAAATTGCGTGGTTTGGAGGTGAACACTGCAAAAACGAAGTTCATGTCCTTTAACGTGCATAAGTCGTTCAAGGGCAATGTACTTATGGATAATATGCCCCTGGAACAGGTCATTTCCTTTACATACTTGGGGGTCACGTTGCAGAGCGATATGCTATGGAACTGCCAATTAGATGGGGCAGTTTTGTCGCATAAACAACAAGCTGGAATTCTTTTAACTAAGTTTAAAACCTCGCTCACAAAACCCATCAGTCCAGTTCTGGATATTTATGGGATGAAAGTTTTGAGCTCTTGTCTTTATGGAGAGGAGCTGTGGGGGTTTGAGAATTTAAAAGGTTTGATTACACTGGAGAAACTTTTTTACGCAAAATAACAAGCCTCCCCCAAAGCACTCCCCTAAGACCACTATTACTTGACCTTGGTAAGTAGCCTGTGGAAAATCTTGCAAAACTTCGCCCCTTACTTTATTGGTGGAGGCTTTGGTGTACAGAGGAACTTACTCATTATTCTAATGGTCTTATGGATGCTATAAGAGCTGATTCGTCCCACAAGGTAAAATGGTTAAACGAAATTAGATCACTTTTAAGAAACCTTTATTTATCTGATCTATAGACCAATCCATCTAATGCGACATTCCCCTCGAAGGACAAGTTGAAGGAACGCTATTGGGAAATGGTATTTACAGCAGAAACCTCTAGAGGCCTTTCAACCCATCCTACAGGCCGCTTTCTCGAGCTCAAGTCCCGCCCAATTTTCAAAAGATATTGGGATATGATCGAGAAAGTAAATAATCGGAAATTGTATTTTCAACTTAGAGTAGGGGCATTGCCAACACGTGTATTCACTTGTAAATGGGGGGTGCAAGCAAAGATAAATGTCACAAGTGTTCTGAACAATCCGAAACAGTGGGGCACATATTCTTTTTCTGCCCGCTGTACACTGTGCCACGTAAAATCTGGCTAAAGCCTATTTGTAGAGTGATGGGAATCAGAAGGTACGCAATAGCTTTGAGAATATTGTGCTCTGATCCCGAACCTCCAATTGCCCTAGCTGTTGCAAAGTTTCTGGGGTGGGCTTGGCGAATCAGGTTGAGCACATTGCACCTAGGCACTGATGAGTGAATGCTTCTTTTTCTTGTGTTTTCCTTCTTTTTTGCTTTAATCCCTCGGGGTATATGTCTGCACAATGCTCTGGTTATCTATCTGCGCTACTTGTCACTTTAGGTCTATAAATTGTGTAATATCTTATGGGCTGACGAATGAATTAATTGGTTATATTTTTATATTCAGAGTTTTTAATATGTGTGTGATTATTTATTCGATGCTTAAAGAATGGTTTAATTGTATTTTAACTTTTTTTAGCTAATTTATAAATTGTTGATTGTATTGCAATATGTGCTTTTATGACAATACTGTCGAATAAAGCTTTGTGAATGGTAAATTGTACCTGCATCATAGTATTTTTTTACTGTCACGTGACCCTCCATGCTTTGTTTTCCTTTAGTTTCCTGCAACACATACTTTGTACTTCATTGTATTACTCCCTCCTAATCTTCCTGTCACTTTTAATATTTATTACTGCGTCACATGGCCTTCCCAGGCTTCTATTATTATTCCTCATAAATGATTTATCTTAATATATATCCTTCTGCATCACGGAGGGATCCTAAGTCTTTTCTACATAAATTGTGCGTACATGAATTTATGAATCGTATTTTTCAAGTGTCACGTGGTTTGGCCTGCATTCTTATAAATTGTGCGTTCATAATAAAAAAAAATTTTTACTGAGTCATGTACCCATACCAGCTCCATTTGCTTTGTACTTCATTGTATTTGTTCCCTCCTACTTGTCCCATGACTTTCTATGTTTATTGCTAAATTCTGCGTGCATGAATTTCTGTGTCCTATTTTTGAATTGTGCCCCGAGTTTTAGCCTGTATTGGTCCAATTTGTGCATTTATATTGGTATTTTTTTACTACATCACGTGCCCCTCCCAGCCGTTTTGCTTTACTTTTCTGCGGCACATGCTCTGGGCTTCATCGTATTTGCTCCCTCCTACTCCTCCTGTGACTTTTTGTTTATTGCTACCTCACGTGGCCTTCCCAGGCCTCTATTCTTATTTATCATATATCGTTTATCATAATTAACCCGTTTACTGCGACCAATATTTCGGCACAGTGTGCACGTTCTGAAGAGTGGGCTAGGCCCCGTCAGACGTTGAGCGTTTGTAGCACCAACCTTCCCTTTGCTTCATATTAGACATCCCGATGTTAGGCCCAAGGGCAGAATGCATTGTAAGTATAAGGTAGGACATGCTCTGATGTGTGTAACATGTTCTAATAGTGAATTGCTGCCATTTTAATTTTTCACTATTGAAGGCTACCTGTTCTTCATAGGCTAGAATGGGCAGTTAGATTATTACATTCTTATAATTCTAACTGACTCAGGGAACATGGTAGAAATTCGAATTTAGTATGCCTGAACACAGAATAATAAAATACATCTTCTAGTAAAGTTGGTTTTAATATTCTGTGTTTGAAATTACCACTTTTAGAAAGTAGGTATTTTCTTGCGTAACTGTCCAGGCCTGCCTCTGCTAGGTTGTGTATTCCTTGTCTGGGTTTGTGAGTGACAGGGCTGGAGGATTCCAGGAGACAAGCTGTGGCATCCTGGTGGTGAATAGAGAGATCTGCATCTAGATGGGAGGGAGGAGTTGCACCTGGGACCTGAATAGGGCTGGGCCTTCCCTCTACAATGCTGGCTCCACCTGCTGCGGCGTGTCTGATGTCTCTGCCCTGCACTGTGAAAGGATAGGAGGAATCATGTCAACAGAGTGCTCCAGAGCTGTATTTTCCCTCGCCAAGGTGGCTCCACCTCCTGTGGGGTGGATGATGTCTCTGCCCTGCACAGTGAAAGGAAGAAGAGAGTCATGTAAACAAAGTGTTCAGGAACTGGTTTGGACTAGGCAGAGGCCTTTCTGCCTTCAGAGAACAAAGGCTTTTGGGGTATAAATATTGGGACCCTGATCCCAAGAAATTAAATCACTTCTGGACAAGAAACCTTTCTGCCAAGGAGAAGAACCAAGGAAGCTGCAGGAGTTGTACTGCCCCTGTGCCAGTGTGCTGTTTGCTGGGTTGGTCTGCAGTGGTTGCTTCATTGCCAAGGGAAAGGAGAAGGAACTTTGTAAGGACTTTCACCTTAAGAATATTCTCCAAGGGCTTGAACTGTGCTTTCCTCCTGCTGAAGTCTCAGGGACAAAAGACTTCACCTCCAGCTCCCCACTGAATTTCCTTGCTGGGAATTCTGACTCCAGACATTTGCATGTCACTGGGAGTTGGAAGCGCGACGCATCGAAAGGAAACGTGTCGCCGCCGCAGCTGAAATCGTCGCATCGCCGGAGAAGCGAGCCTTCGCCGCATCTCCCTGGAAGCGTGTGTTCATCGAAGCTGCCTGCTGTTGCATCACCTGAAAAGAGTGACGCCATTGTGAGAGTTGCCATCGCATCACCGGAGAAGCGTGCGGGCTATAACACATGCTGCTGTTATAAGTTTGAGTTTGACATCATCCCTCTTTTCCGTGTTGCTGGACTGATGACCCTGTTTGCCAACTAGAGATTTGGCTAGGCTGTAGTATTTGAGCTTTACCAATTGGAGATATGGGTAGATTGTGTGTTTATCAATATGCTCCCGCCTTCCATTGTCATGGAAAGCACTCTTTGAGTGAGTACATTCGAGTTCAAACTTTCCTGGATTTCACTGACATAGTCGGTCTGATATATGTACATTTTCTCTTTGCCACAGAATTGTATGTTTTCGCCTCCTGATCCATTTCATTTATCTCCCTTTTTCTTCAATAATTGTTGTGAACCTGAGGTCTGTTGATTTCAAGACCGTTCCCTGACTTTACTGTTCCTTGGGGCTCCAAGGACTTTTTCCTTTTCTTTGACAACCAACACAGGTGGCAGAAACCCTTCTTACTTTTTACGCACCACAAAAGATGGATGAGGTACTTTCTGCTATTAGCCACTTTTTATATTAAATGGAAACTGTATGGTGGTCATGACATGATATGTTTCCTTTTTCGGTTAAAAAATAGAAACGTTTGATTTCACCTCTGCTCTTTGCTCACTATCACCTGGTGAATTTTCTTCTTTTTTCTTCTCTTCATTTTTTGACACTCGGGATTAAGTAGTGTTACGGACAATATCTGCATGAGATAGTAACACTTTATGAGCACCTGTTATTCTTTGCACTTCTTCAGGATATACGTGAGTTGCATGTTTTTTTTATATAAATGTATGGATAACAGCAGTTATTATAAATATGTTTTATTTTGAATTACCAGCCTTGAAAAAGGTCCTTATTACTACAAAAACCTGTGTCGGCTGTGTGTATTCATCTCCTGACCTGCGTGTCAACAGATTTTGGATTATATTGTTTGAAAATAAAAATTTAATCTGATAAATTGGCAGACTAAGATTACTTCCAATGTGTAGTGCTCTGGGTTATTCAATATTTGAATATATGAATGTTTAAATGTCTGCATTGAATTCTCTTTTTCCAGTATTTTTTTATAAATAATAAATAAGGTTTCATAGAAACTGAAAACTTCAATTCTTATGTATTGTTTTTAAACAATATGCAAGGTTTCACAGAATATAAGTATGCAACAGATTGAAGATGCTTTGGCTGCAAATTGTTTATACTAAAAATGCTCAACACTGTTCAGATACAATATATAAATTAAGAGCAGAGTTTGATTCAATAAAGAGTAACTCAAGATTTAGGGTCATACACATACAGAGCTGTAATCACTTTCCTTTGATGAAGGCTATGAGTAAGGCACAGAAGTCCTTTACTCGGTGGGCTTTTTTGCCTGTTGAATATCAGGTGCAGGTTCTTTGCTGAATAATCATTCTGTTGTTCAGATTACCTGAGAAAATGTGACCCCCCCTTTAAAATTCAAAGTAGGCCACTTTAGGTGTTGAGTTTAGTTTAGTTAGCTGAGAGGAAGGTGGGGTTGGAGAGACATAGAATATGTCTGATATTATCATGATGTTACAATATTTTTCTACTTTACAATCTCCAAAATACATTAAGGAAGCTGCAAACTTTGATGTTTTTTTTACTTTCGAAGAGCTTACTTGCCACATTATGCTGAATGGGTTAAGCACTTCCATGAAATAATTACTCCGACTTTTCCTGAAAACAATTGGACAACAATACACTCAGTCATCTTCTCTGAACTGCAAAGGCTAACTATGTACAGACATGGGTCAACACTACAAACCTAGTTAGTAAGGGTGTTTGGAGCACTTGAATGTTTACAGTGAGGGACAGACAACTGTCAGTGCATACCGATCACACCTGAATTGGTCAGCAGATGAACCCTACTGAGAAACTTCTTATTGCAGTACAGACAGGTATACTGAAGGAGTGCCCTCTAGCACATGGAAAATAAATAATTATGTTTTCTCCGAACTTACACTGGAAGGAGCAACAAAATCTAGTTTTCCCAATGTGCACACACTGATGTAAATTTGAATATGATTTAACCCTGCGCTCTCAGGAATTTTTGCAATGCACACAAAATATTCCATCAACTCCAAATATTCTACTCGTGAATGCGTATATGAGTGTGTTCTATGCAGATGTTCTGCAGAGCCTGTGGTTGGCACTAAACAGAAGTATGCTGTGGCACATGCTGCAATGCAAAGAGTTTTTGAGGATGGTGACTTCAAGGCGCTATGCACATACTATAAGGTCCTGAGTAGCTTCACTGCACTTCTAGCAGAAATATATGTCCTTCTACTTGCCTTTTAGGGAAAATGTAGCTCTTCCACAGGATAAGCTTCCTTTGGTCCATGTACAACATAACATGGCCCATAAATGAAAGTGAAGGAATTCACACTGAAGGGAGCTGTGCAACAGATTTGGTGCAAAGTAACTGTTGCAAACCTTTAATGTAGCTTGTGTAACTCAAATCCAATCCAAGATTAAAGAAGTCATTTTAGTGGCAATACAAGTAATGTTGAAAGGAGAAAACCCTCCTGATAGATTCCCCTCAGAATTCTTTTGCTCACATATTAAAAATAATGTTCCTAAGCTTTCTACGCCTGGTGTAGGGGATAGGTGTATTTCTAATGAGTGAGTTAGATTAGATCTAGTCAGGAAAGCTCATGAGAGGATAGCTTTGGCTCACGCTAGATCAGTTCTGCTGTATATTAATGCCACAGCAACAATATTGATAACCATATTTCTCAACGCTTATAAAAAGTATGTGTAGCAAAACAATATTTGCCAACAAATAAAACATTAAAATGTTGTAAGAACAGCATCTCTGATCAACAGATCAGCGTCATTTTACTCTACTATGTCGCGCCACTCCTGATTGTAAATCAGTTGAAATATACACTGGTTGCAGTGAATTCATTCTCTGGATCCCTTTGGGCTAGGCCACAAAAGCTGATACTGCTCAAGCAGTCACAAAAGAATTGCAGTGCCTCGTAGTAATGGGAACAGTTCATATCTTTCAGTCGGACAATGGTCCTGCAACCACCACTAAAGAGTTTATAAATGCCATGCCTGCTATGGGAATATGAATGTTATATTCATGCTCATTTTAACCAGAATTGACTGGCATAGTACAACAATCTAAAAGTATGCTTAAACAAGCCTTGACTGCTAGGATATTTGATACAATATTGACATGTCTGTACAGACTTCATGGGTTTCAGAGAGAACTAAATAATTTGCCTAGAGGTGTATTGGCCAGTCATATCCCATACAAATTACTCTATGGAGTATGGATGCATCTGACTGATCTTGATGTCCCTGGAAAGGTTGCAGAGCTATATATATCTGATCCTGTCTTCTGCTTCTATTTATTGCAGGCTGTTCAAGAAACTAGAATCAAAGTACCCAACATGAAGTCCTCTAGCTCTGCCAGCACCAAATATAAATTACCGCAGCTGCAGAAATGTTGTTCCACAGGGTGGAAGAGCTAGTTCAGATATAGAACCCCGACAGGAAAATCTTTGTACCATCATAGAAAGCTCATGTTACAGTTCTTTTGGTTGAAGGCACACAGACATAAATCCTAACCCCTCTTCCTGGTACAAAGGGGAACAGGAAAGCATTCATTGGTCAAATTAAATATCACTGTGTATGGTTCTATTCAACAGCTCCCCCGCAACACTAAAGTACTTCCTGAGGAGATCAAAGCACCCACTTCCTATTATGAAGGAACTACCCCATGAAGAGTCCAGCCACATAGAAATCTTCAATCCTATTCAGGGAATTGATGAGATTGCTGTGTCTTCAGCTTTACACCAAGTGCTTGGACAGGGTGCAAACCACTACCAACTAGAAACCCCCATTGTTAATATTGTGTCAAAAAAAGATAAGGAGACTATTGATACAATATGTACAGATCAAGAAGAAGAACCACTAGTGTTTCTATGAAATTGACTACCTACTAAAGAGAAATTAATTTGGCAGGAGCTTGTAAGCATTAATAGGGTTAAGAGAACTTTGCAACATCTTAAAATAGAAAATGTGTTTTACAAAGATGTTGATATAGAGGATCATATTGCCTGTGTTAGAACAGAAAGTTCCAGTTCAGCTCTTTCTAGTCTGCAAATGTTGACTTGAGTAAAGCAGAAGAAATAAATGAACATTACAGCATTCACCCTCTACATCCAAGAGGCATGATGGGTGATGCTTTAGAATGATACCAAATGGAGCAAGTAAAAGGAGAACTGGTAAGTGTATGGGAAAAGAGCTTCGGTGCACAGTGTTTTCCAATTTTGTTTCCTTCATGGGAATATGGTCGGTATGATGAACATCCAGGACAGATTCCTGCATCAAAATATAAATCCAGTAAATTAAATTCTGAAAATCCCTGCTTTAGGCAACACACACCATACATTTTCACCTTTTGTTTGAAAGTAATCTGTTAGAGCAATATTATGCTATGGGCTTTGTTGTGAGAACAAAGCATGGTTTAATTACATCACTGTGACAGATTTTGTGGGAAAAGTACCTGGTAAATAAAGGTTACTAGAAAGTTATTTGATGAATATCATAGCTTGCCAATATAATATGAATGAATATTGGTTCTTTTGCCAAGGTGAGCTAAAGTGTATGTTACACAATCTAGATTACACTACCTGGTTTGTCACTTTGAGCTGTGCAGAATGTGCTTGGGAGGATCTACATGAAGTTCCCACACAAGCTAATGCAAACATTTAAGGGATTCATTTTTAGAGTCCTGGTTAATTTTGTTCCATTAATCATGCAAATATTTGTAGATACTTTAAGCACAGGTGTAAAGCCATGCTAATTTTATCTGTAACAAAAATAATCCACCCCTGGGTAAATGTGTGTATTTCTTTCTGGAGGAAAGAAAACCAAGCTAGAGGTGCACCACACATACAATTGTTTATGTGGGTAAGAGATGCAACAAAGTTTGGTCAAGATACTAAAGAGTCAGTGTTGTTACTGGAAATTCACCTAAAAACACGTTAACTCTGAAGATAAGTGAGACATCAAAACTTATCAATGATTACAATCCCATAACCCTGTCCATGTGGAATGCCAACATGGATATTTAGTTTGTAGCAGACATTCTTTTGCTTTAGCTCGATACGTCACTTCAAAAGTCAGGAAATACAGAAATGAATGATATATGAGAAGCGACACCAGCAGAGAAGCCTTTAAGTAAAAATGTTTACAGTTTTGATTTAAAGATTCTCTCACACAGAGAAATTGGATCTTACAAAGCTTGTGACAAACGCTGTTCTACTAGCTCATACAGGAAGTTCAAATCAATCAATTGAGCTAGTTAAGACCTGGCATCAACATGGAAAATGTGTGTTGAAACCATTTCCTGGAATTAAGTATCTTCCTTATTTTGAATCTGACTGCAATGAGCTCCTTAAAACAAGTATGATGGACACTTATTACCATAATCACAGTGTCCAACTATAAAACCTTTGTATGCGCAGTACTATACATACAGAAATAACATAGATGAAAATATTGAACAAGGAAAGTTTGCAGTGACTGGCTGTAGCCAAATCACCAAATCTCCTTAATTATTGTAAACTGATCTGGAAAACAGATGAGAAATGAGGATGTTTTTACATGGCTCTTTTGCAAATTTTAAACCTTGGTGTTCAGAGGCTAATTAAATGGTGACTATGTTTGTTATGAAGATTTTTTCAATGAGGTCAAAGATAGTAATCAAAGTGAAGTGTTTCCCATATATCAGAAAATGTTAAATTATGTCATTCAACAAGAGGGCACAAGTGCTATAGAAGTTACAAAAGAAAGTTCACAAGATATCCAGAGCTCAGGGGCTAATAGCCAAGATCCTCGTGGCCAGCTTGTCATTGAGTTCTGAAAAAAATAAAAGTTCTCATTATTGGTGAGTGCTAGAAATTAGGTTTCTGGTTGGCAGAGGTATGTACCCTGCCCAAGTAAGAACCACAATCCTAGTGAGGGTAAGTTAGATACACAACATACATTAACCTGGGCTCACCCTCTGGTAGCTTGGCAGAAAGAAGGCAGGCTTAACTTAAGAGTCACTGTGCAAAGTATTTGTGCAACACTTCAAACAGTAGCACAGTGAAAACACCACAAAAAGATTCCACACCAGTTTAGAAAACTAGATTATGATTTGATAAATAAAACAAGACCAAATGACAAAAATTGAATAAGTAAAAGTCAAGATATGATTTTTTAAAGAACAAAAGTAAAAATTGTGCGTAACAGCAATAGGCATCAGTGGGGAGTTATCTGGTCACACTGGACCAGCGCAAAGTAAAGCATTCAGGCCAACAAAATGAAGTGAGGGCTGGGTACAAGAACCACACAAGGCATGCTGAATTAAAAGTACCAGGATCCTGGCCGCGAGATGAAGGTGCACAGGAGCGATGCATTGGTGTCTCAGTCAAGGTGATGTGTAGATTTTCTTCATGCAACAATGGTCATGTGCCAGTTCCAAAGGCAAAGCACCGGTTTTGAGATGCACTGGTTCTGAAGACGATGCACCATGTTTCTCCATGGAGTCGAGGGGATACCTCGATCATCTGTCTGCAGCAGCAATGTGGAAGTGGCTCTGATGCGTCAGTTCCGATGGTGATGCACTGGTTCCAAGTGTGATGCGCTGGTTCTGTTCTTGCTACAGGGGCAATGCTTCAAAACTGCACACACAGTAGATTATGCTTTGGTCCCACTGGAGCCAGCCCCTGGATCCACTTACAATGGACAGGGGTTATTTGAAAGCAGGAGGCAAGCCAGCATACCCTTGGAAATCCCTCTAGGTTCAAACAAGTGTCTAGTTCTTTCTCACCAGGGCAGAGGACAGCAGAAAGCATGGCAGCACAGCTCAAAAGCAACTCACTAAACTGGAATCATGTGATGTGCAAAGAAATGATGGCTTTAACCCAGGTCTGTGACTGGGGGTGAATGTTTGATTTGTTCAGCATTCCGTCCATCATCCTTTCTTTTAGCATTTGTCACCCCAAGTGGAAAAAGTATGCCCAGATGTAATTCCCATGCTACCTACGCCACCAGTTTAAAGCTAGCCTAGCTTATGAGGGTTGATATCCCGAAACCTATCCCAGGATACTTGTTTCTGGTCCAAGGAGGACCTAGCCTGACAGTTCAGGCCGGACTATTCCCATGGGAGCAGGGTCAAGACTGATTTGCATATGGCTGGGTCTAAACTGGAATGGCATGGTGCGCAAAAAAAATGATGTATTTAACCGAGATCTGTGACTGGGGGAGAATGCTTGATTTGTTCAGCATTCCATTCATCATCTGTTATTTTAGCATTTTCACCTTAAGTGGGAAGGGTATGCCCAGATATGGGTTCTGTGCTTGCTACACCACCAGATTTAAGCTAGCCTGCCCGAATGGGCAAAACTCTGAGAACTCTGCCGGCTGAGCAGAATTCTTCACCCACCCTTACTGATGGTACCTCGACTCACAGCACTTTGCACTTTTTACTTGTTTGTGCACATTACAAATCTGCTAATTGGTTAAAAATCTATAGCCTTCAAGATATGAGTTGAGAAAACTAGTTTGATAAATAGGCTCTAAAAACTTCCCTCTCACAGAATTATAAAGTACACAAAAAACTAAAAAGTAAAAAGTGCTGTGACTCGAGGTGGCCCTAAAGGCTTCCTCCCAAAATAGAGAAGCTATCATTGCTGCCCGTTCGTTGTGCAAATATACAATTAAACCTAGAAAGGCCAAGTTGAGAAGCAAAGCATGGGAGGTACAACTGGCTGCAGGCAGCATAAGAGATTGGATAAAAATGTGGGAGTTTATAAACTACCCTATGTTTTCAGAGGCCTCTTCCCCTTACAATAACACATGACAATGGGAATCATTAGCAAACCAGTAAATAAAGTCCCTGCTACTCAGATGGTTCCCACACAACAATCCACCCAATGCTGTAATGCAACATATTATGAGAACTCATAAGCAGATTTTTTGCCTCATGCCAACATCGGACAAAGGCACTCAATGTAACTTAGAATGCTTCATGGGGAAAAAAACTAGAGATTGTACATTGAAATAGTAAAGATAAAATGGAACATCAGAGTGTAAACTTAGCACTATGTAAATCAATGGTAAAGAAACTGAAATCATTAGAGAAAACTGTTTCACGTACTGCCAGTTTAGAAAAGACTCTAAACCTATGTAAAAATTGCAGAACAGTTTTTCAGCGAAATATGAATGTTAAGGAGGGATTAATGAATGGTGCAATGGGGAATATGAGCGACTTCATTGCATATTCCAATAGAACAGAGAACAGAGTAAAAATATATTTTGATTACATTTGATCATATTGAATGTGTTTATGCTGTCACCATTCACAAATCTCAAGGATTAAGCTTGGATGCAGCAATGATAAATATAGGTTACGCAGTGGGTGTGACTAATGTTGCTCTATCACAGGTTAGGTCATTGTCAGGATTGTACCTTCCTCACTTTGATGAGAATAAAGTGAATGCTGACTCATCATATGTGATAAAATACAATCTCTTGAGAGAGAAGCATGATCCTCCTCTGAGCTTATGTCCCAATGTTGACAAATGTCCAAGTTATAGAAAGCAAAAAAGTGAGGAGGAGCTTGGCGGGCATCCGTGATGGCCGCGTGAGCACAGCGCTCTCCGGACCCCCGCCACTCCCGGCATGATATCCTGAACATATCCTGATTCTTCACGAGGATTTGTGTAGAGGACGCTGGGCTGATCTTCCTGGGATTTTTGGAATTTGATTTGGACCCGGGGCGCCGAAGATACGACGACTCGAACTTTCGGGGTCCGCCCTTGAGGTGCGCCCGGGACAGGGTGCGGCACTGTGGCCGTCTTGGAGTTGAACAACAGCAGCAGGGGGATTGGACTTGTGGGCCCCCCTCTTAAGTTTCGGTTTCGATTCTGCCTCAGACTGAGGCATCTGGCAGGGGAGTCTGGCCTTTGCTGGGTCCGGCGCACGAGACGGCTGTCGGGCCTTTGGCCAGCTTATTCTCCTTCCAGGCTAGTTCACTCCTAGTGGTACCCTCGCCGCTGCTTTTGGTCCCGACGCCCTACTTTCCTGTGGCCATTTCCATCGGGTCGAGTGGGTCTCCTGGTGACGCGGTTTCCGACATGGCGGGCAGAGGGGACCGAGAGACACGAAAGACCAAGACGCCCCTGCGTGGGGGCCCGGTCCAGTCTAATGTTATGGACCGTTACACCCATTCGAAGGGGTCCCCTGGAGCCGCCCTGCCTGGCCCGAGTGTGGTTGACCACACTGTGGACGCGTCAATGGAGCCGTCCTTGCAGGACATCATGGGCGCCATCTCTGGCATGAAGGAAACAATAGGCCAACAGTATGAAGCTTTGGCCCACAAAATCGACACGTGGCCATTGATGTGAACTTGATTCGGGCCGACCTATCTAAAACCAATGAGAAGGTGAAGTCATTGGATCTCAAATCATCCAGCCTCACGGCAGACGTCTCGGAGATACAGACGGAGATTGGCAATCTCCGTAGGGTGAACGATTTCATGACCCGGCGCTTGGAGGACTTTGAGAACAGGGCACGTCGCTGTAATGTGCGTGTGGTTGGCGTTCCGGAGAATCCAGACCCGCACTCTGTTGATCTCCTGGTCGAGGACCTGATCCAGAACTACCTCTCTCCGTCTGGGTTGAGTAAATTCTTCGCAGTGGAACGTGCCCATCGTGTTCCGGGAGGCCAGGGTAAACCGGGCGCCCCGCCGAGGCCTATTGTTGCGAAACTCTTCCACTATAGGGATCGGGAACGCTATCCTGCAGGCATTGCGCGTGAAGGGCCCGGTGGCCTTTGAGAATGCCACGGTGAACTTTTACCCGGACTTTTCTCAACAGGTGCAGAAACAGCCTATGGGCTTCCGTGGAGTCAAGAAGCGCCTCCGGGACATGGGATTGCGCTATGCTATGCTTTTTCCGACCAGGCTGCGAGTTGAGTACAATGACCGAACCTTTTTCTTTGATCGGCCTGATTCTGTGAATGACTGGCTGGACTCTCTGCCGGACCGGCCTCCTGCGACTGAGCCCGCCGACCACCCGGGTGGTGCTGAGGGTGGTGTAGAGAGCTGAACTACTTGTCTATGCCCGGGTCTTCGTGTAGAGTAACTTCTTCTGGGATTTTATGCCTAAGTACCTCTACTGTCTGTGTGTTCTCTTCGTTCTTTGTCTTGATCGGGGTGGCGGGTGGGCCAGGGCCTTTCCTCCTCCGGGGTCTTTTTGTAGAATGGGGGTTCTTGGGCGACAGGCACACTGCATGTTGGGGTGGCTTTTTAGCTTCTTTCAGGGGTGCAGGGTGGGGGGTGTTTTCTTGATTGTTGGGGGGTGGGTGGATGGGAAGTTTGATGTTTGTGTTTTGTTTTATCAAGGCGATTCTATCCTGCTAATGATGTTTTTGATGTCATGCTCATTGGGGGGGGTTTCGGCGTCGCTGTGTGGGATGGGGGGTAGCGGGTTGAGGTTTATTTCGTGGAATGTCAATGGTCTGGGGGAACGCATTAAGGGGGGGGTGGTGTTGCAATGTCTACGACGTTTGTCTCCGGATATTGTTTTTCTACAGGAGACTCATTTGGTGGGCAATACATGTCGTGCAATGAATAGGTGGGGCTATCGCCTCGCCGCACATTCGGGGTTTACCACGGGTTCCGGGGGGGTGGGTATCCTTGTTCGGGCTTCCCTCCCCCTGGCTATTGATGATGTGATCCTTGATGATCGGGGGCGTTACGCCGTCCTCGTGGGACGCTATGAGGGTCGGACCCTTTCCTTGTTTGCCGTTTATGTGCCCCCCGGTCTACAGACCTCTACCTTTTCCGATTTGGGCCGGGTGTTGTTGAACCTCCCTGATAGTATTCTTTTCATAGCTGGGGACTTTAATTCTGTGTTCTCCGGTCTACGCGATCGTCACCCCCCTAGGGACACTCCTTCTGCCCAACAGTGGCTGGGTGGGTTTCTGGATACGTTTGGCTTGGTGGATTGCTGGAGGCTTATGCATCCTACTCAGCTTCAATACACTTTCCATTCTGGGGCCCATGGGAGTTTGTCTAGACTGGATTATTTCCTGATGCCTGCGGCGCAGTCGCCGGTGGTTCGCGAGATTAGACACCTCCCCCGGGGCATCTCTGATCATTCACCGCTCTGGCTTTGTTTTGAGGTGGGGGTGGGGGCGGCGGGCCGGGTGGCTCCTATTAACCCATGGTACCTCACCTCCCCCGAGACCCGTGATCTCTTGATTAAGTCTTTGGACAACTATTTTCTAGACAACGTGGGGTCCGTCTCCTCTGCGATATCCCTGTGGGAGGCCTTTAAGACAGTGATTCGCGGGCAGGCTCTTTCCCTTATTGCTGAATCTAAAAGGGCGAGGAATCGAGAGGTGGTGGACCTTGAGAGGGAGATCGCTGAGATGGAGGCTGACCTGGAGTCGGATGTTACACCTGGTAAACTCCACGCCCTGGGTCTGAAACAATTTGCTTATAGGTCTTTGGTTACAGATGCGGCTAAACTGATGTTTCGGGAGCAACAGGGTCGTTTGTATGATGTGGGGGACAAAGCGGGTAAATTGCTGGCATGGTTGGATAAGAATGAGAGGGCGAGTCGTGTGGTGCCTGTGATTCAGACTTTGAATGGTGTGAAAGTGACCGACCCGGTTGGAATAGTTGAATGTTTTGCGGACTATTTTCGTGTGGTTTATTCCCCTGTGACTGAACGGGATGTTGATGACTCTCGCCTTTTGTTGCGTGATATAGCTCTGCCCAGTGTTTCCGATTTAGACCGAGTCTCTTTGGAGTCCCCTTTCACTACGGACGAGATAGCGACGGCCATTCGCTCACTCCGTTCGGGCAAAGCTTTGGGCCCGAATGGATTGCCAATTGAATTGTACAAGCTACGCCCTGATAAGGTGGCGCCCTATCTTTGCACCATGTTTTTGGAATCCCGGGAGCGGGGTATTCTCCCATATGATCAGCGCCTGGCTACGATTGTTGTTATTCCCAAAGAAGGTAAACCTCGGGACCTTTGTTCGTCTTATAGGCCCATTTCCCTGTTGAATGTTGAACCCAAGGTTCTGGCTAAGCTTCTGGCTACCCGCCTCTTGACGGTCATTGGTGGCTTGGTTCATCCGGATCAATTCGGATTTATCCCGCAACGCAACACGGCTCTTAACCTACGTCGTCTCCACGGAGCTGTTGCGAGGGCGGGGCTTCTGACGGAGCCGGCCATTTTGGCTTCGCTAGACGCCTCGATGGCCTTTGATACGGTAGAGTGGCCCTATCTTTGGGCAGCTCTTGAGAAATTTGGTTTCGGACCTGAGTTTATTGGTTGGGTGAAACTGTTATACGCCGAACCCTTGGCACAGGTGGTGGTGAACGGTCGGGTTTCTGTCCCCTTCTGCCTGGGTAGAGGGACCCGTCAGGGATGCCCCTTGTCTCCGTTGCTTTTCGCGCTTGCCCTGGAACCGTTAGCTGCGTGGCTTCGATGGGAACCTTCACTCAAAGGGATCCGTTGGTCCCCGGATTTTGAAGACCGCGTCTCACTTTACGCGGATGACATTCTTCTGTATCTTACTTCCCCGCGTAAATCTTTAAATGTCTTATTTGACGTTCTTACTTCGTTTGGTGCTAACTCAGGTCTGGTGCTTAATTGGGCTAAGTCCTGTGTGTATGTTCTCTCGGGTGTTTTGCCCCCATTACCGGACAGATTTCCTATCCAGGTTGTCCAGTCTGGCTTCAAGTATTTGGGGATCTTTATTACGCTGGACTCTTCACTTCGGTTCGAGCGTAATCTCCTCCCCCCGCTTCTTAGACTGCGACTGGATGTGGCCCGCTGGCGTAAACTACCCCTGTCTCCTCTGGGCAGGGCTGCCCTTTTTAAAATGATGTCTTTGCCACGATTCCTATACGCACTTCAAAATTCTTTTGACGACGTTCCCGCTACCTATTTCCGAGAGATCGAGAGTCTTCAAAGGCAGCTGATCTGGGACGGGCGTCCACGTATCGCCCTTGCGAAACTTACTATCCCTTGGTACGACGGGGGCATGGCGCTCCCCGATATCAAGAGATATTATTGGGCTACCCAGCTGTCTGCCATTAACCATGCAATGTATTCCCCGGGTCGAGATCCGGCCTTTGAGATGGATAGACTCCAGCTGCCGGGAGGGGATTTTAATAGAGCGCTTTATTCCAGATCGGCTGGGCGCCATCTTACGGGCCCGTCCAGGATAGCAGTCAATGTGTGGCGCGCCGCGAATGTGAGTTTGGGATGGGAGAACCGACTGACAATGGCGACTCCGCTTTATGCTTCCGAACGTTTGGGATGTCTCTGGTCTTCTAAGGGCTTTGACCGCTGGGATATGATTGGGATATGTAAAGTGTGTGATGTCTGTGTGAAGGGTAGAGTGAAGTCTTTCCAGGCCCTTAAGGCCGAGCATGACTTGAGTGATAGAGAGTTTTTTCGATATCTGCAGGTCCGGCATGCTCTGGCCTCAGTACTGACTCCTGATGTGACCCTACCTGAATCCTCCCCCCTTGAGGATCGCATACTGGATGGACACCTGCCCGATAGCACTATCTCCCTGATTTATAAGAAACTGATTAATAATCGCGCTGATTTACTGCTCCGACTTAGGGAGGTTTGGGTCGGTGACGGGTTGGACTTGGATGACGAGGATTGGCAGTCGGCACTCTCTTCTCCGAAAGAGGTCGCCATCCCCGCCCGTCTTCGTTTGGTTCAACTTAAGATCCTCCACCGGGTGTATGTAACTGGTCCGCGTCTGGTAGTAATGGGTTTTTCCCCGGATGGCTTATGCAAACGTGGTTGTGGGATGAGTGCTACATTTCTGCATATTCTTTGGGAGTGCCCGGTGGTAGCGGCCTACTGGATTGATGTGCTTGCGGTGATGACTGTTGTGACTGGCATTACCCTCCGGCCTGAGGCCCGACGATGCCTGTTGAATGTGTGGGAACCCACCGACTATTCTGTGGCCCAGACCAGATGGGCGACCTTGGGATACATGGTCGCGAAGCGGGACAATGCGCAGCTCTGGGGCGCGTCCAGACCTCCCGATGTCTCGGTGTGGGAGGATAACATGGACTGGTCCATGTTCCGAGAGAAGACCGTCTATGTAGCTAGGGGCAGACCCAGGGCGTGGACGAAGATTTGGGGTCAGTGGAACGAATATCGTGGAGACATTTGTACCCCTCCCTTGGTTGACACTCCCGATGTTACCCTATCTCCCTAGGCTGGCGTTCCCAAAATTTTTCATGCTGTTCTAGGATTTTCCTGTCCTCCCCGCTGTCCCCCCCCCCCCGGCTTTGCCGAGTCCCACTGATTGTGCTTTTGTCTTCCTGATTAGTGGCTTTCCCCTCCGCCTTCTGGGCTGACCTTGATTAATGTGCATTCGCCTTGTTTAGAGTTTGTAGTTTTTTATGTTTCTTACAGAAAATTGTTATGTCCTGTCCTATGTTTTGAGCAATACTTGGTATCTGATTTGTGCCTGACCTCGGAAGTAATCGTTTGCTTCTTATGTTGTGCGTTGCTATTAGCGGCCAGCCCGTGTGGTTGTAGGCCCATCTCTGTGATTTTTATTTGATTGCTCAATAAAAGTTTTTAACCAAAAAAAAAAAAAAAGAAAGCAAAAAAGTGCTGGGATTGTAGGTTTTTTAAACATTTCTAAACTAAATGAATAATCTACTAAGAGTTCCAAAAGCTGAAAACTAATGAAGTCAATGGTGTAATAGGTGTAAACATATGTGCATTTTAACTGCATTTATATGTGATATTCTTGGCCACTGTAATGGTGGTACACAGTTCACTTTGAATTTGCAACAGGATGCGCAAGATGTTGTAATGGTACGCTAAATATGTTGGAAAATGAGAGAATTGCAATGAATACATTCATTAAAATAACCTATTCATGGAACCATGAGTGTGTCATTTGTTCCTATTCAGGCAGAAAAGACATTCAGTATGAAAAATGTGTGTACTTTACAGTCCCAGATTGCAAGTCAGTAGCTTTTGAAAAATGTTTTGTGAAAGCCATTCATAATAACTCCTGTCCAGACTACACATCAGAACTACTGTCTACATTTGTTGTGAGAAACAGTTCAAACATCTTATTCTCATGCTACAAATATATAGAGCTGATGGTAGTAATATCAATACTGATATCACCAACTTTACAGCTGGTGAAATCCCAAATTATCGGGAAACATACACTGCTGTTGCCATTATTTTTTTTTAATCATGGATAGTCAATCAATTCTAGCCACTATGCAGTCCAGATCAAAAAATCATGTGGCTGGACTGAATGTGATGACACACGTCTTACAGTAAAACATAGGTTACTCTTGAAACATCTAAATTCCTATCTCTTTCATGAACCAAAGCTCTAGAGAGAAACAATGTTTAGAAAACAGTTAATTTTCATTGTCATTATGAGGCCTACCAAGAAGAACAACTATATAATGATTGCACTTTTGATAGTAAAAAATAAAGCCCTCATAGAATAGGTTAATTAGTATTAGTGTGTATACGAGAAACATCTTATATCACTTTAAAAGTGATATTCTCTTGTACATTAAAAATATAAATTACAGTTTGTGTCTGTGATGTCAAAAACTCTTTTTAAAAATGCTAGTTTCATACCTATACCAAATGTGTATTTTTATACATCTAATTTATTTATTTATCCCCACCGTGCAATGATGAATTGCATTTTAATTAATTAATCAGACTAAACACACTGCTAGTATTCTGGAGTATATAAATTGAATATATTATTTCAGGATATATTCAGGGTAAATGCAATTTCGGAGAGCAACAGAAAAAGCCCTTTTTTAAGATAATAAGTAAAATATATACATTACACAAATAACATAAATATAGTGAAATTACTTAATATGTTGTGTTCTTTTCTATCAAGATAGCAATCCTCATGAAAAACATCAGTGTTCTTCCTTGAAACCATCATCAACACTGTGCAATTGGCAAGCAAGTTCAACAGAACTGTGTAAACAGTGTAAGTACATTGGGTACTCATTTATCATACTATATTATAAACACTTTTGTTCCAAGCACCTCTTACGCAGACATTACTAATTTATATTCACTGTTACCTTCAATACTACTGTATTATATAGTTATTTTAGTCTGAGGAAAGATTTTGGACACTCACCACCTTGAGAAGAGGTATCATTCAAAATAAAATGTCTGTGTAAACTCTTCCACATATGTTCATTGTACTGGTGAGATTTATCACATAACTCAGAACTGTCTATCTCTGTTCTTCTATGTACATCCATAATTGAAGAGATAGTTGTCAACCGAAATACAAATCTTTAGGGAGAAATGTCAGCAGTGAAGCCAGTCTGTCCTGATACCCTACTACGTATGGTTATGACCCTGGGTATGTAACTCAACGAAAAGTGCTCTCTGTCTCTACACACAGTACTACACACTCATTTCACCTTTGGAGAAACTCTGAAGAAGAAAACACTCTATGTATAATCATCATACGAGGCAGGGTCTTAACACACAAGACAGTCCCTAACTGCATCATTCTTTGTACCACTTGTGTGATATTCCAATGGTGGCAAAACAATATTGTCTGTATGTGCCATGTCAAGATTCATTGTGACACAACATACATGTCACAGTCCTAGAGACTTTTTTAGTTTCTTCCAGAATTGTAAAACACTCTTTTACCAAATAGTCCTTGGTGGCCTTTTAAAGCTCAAATTAATTAGATGGTTTGTTTCTTGATGTGTGTCAGTAAAAGAAGACATGATTTTAGAGAGTGTTCCTCCTTGAAAAACTGTCATGTAAATAATGAAATGACACACTGACCGGCAGTACATTTTAATACACATAAAGATTTTCCCAAATGAGGAAAGTAGAGTCTATACATTCTACAATATTGTAGGACATTACAAATAACTAAACAAATGTCGTATATGGAGTGTCTATAACCATAAGTATAACTGGTGATTTCTGCCAGTTTTAGAGTTCAAAACGTTACATTGTTACTGAACATTTCACCTAACTATCATGATACTTTAACCTTTATTTTTTCAGTGAATATATATATGGTTATAGTTAGGTCAGCATTTCCATGCTTTTTATGTTGTTGATAACTTTAGCGCTGTTTGACGAATCTCCACAAAACTTTCTAAATAAATGTTGTTTTTTGCTTAGTTTGTGCATGGAAGGTTTCTGGTTATCTGTCAAGTGGGGGCCAAGAAAAAAAGGGGGTTGCAAAATGCAAAATCTCCCTACATTTTCCTTAACCGTCTTTAGGCAGAGCTATAGCAAGAACTGCTGAATGAAACTACACCAAATTTGGCAGTACACTAGATCTTGGTACACAGATTGTGCTTTTTGTGATTTGTTGTAAATCCATTCAGTAGTTTGTGGGAAATTAAGATTACAAAGCAAATTGTTTATCTGGATAGGTGGTGTCGAGGGACACTTGCAAGAGTCGTTTGTACCCTATTAAAAAAGAAAAAACAGTCTGATTACTTCACGTGGGCCTTCTTGCTTCCACTGGAGTCAGACCCCCACAGGACCAAGCTCTTTGATTGGCTGCCAGCAACATGAGACAAATCTTGCTGGCAGCCACTACAGGCTTAATCCCCTGTCCTGAACTGTTAAATGAAATAAAATATAATGGGGCACGGTGGGGATACTCTGCGCCCCAAATTTCCCATGAAGGGGACCCAGAGGGAAACCCTTAGGGCCCAGAAAAAAGGGAATCTGCAAAAATTGCAGCGATGATGTAGGACTCCCACAGGATCAAAAAAACATACAAACTGGTGGTTGAGGTAGCACTGCTCAATTATAGGCCCTGGGGACATATGGTGGGGCCACACAGTCCTCTCCTCATGCCATTATAGGCCCTGAGGATCCAACTCCAGGAGCCAAATCATCAAAAAAAGGAGGGCCCCAAAATTTGCAGAAAAGGGGAGGTAGCGACATGTCTCTCTCCTCGAGTCTCTAGAGACACTGGGACCCCATGCTCCATGGCTGAGTTCATTAATAAAACATGAGGGGGCAAGTGCTTCCCCTCCCAGAGCCAAAAATAGGCCCCAGGGAGCCCACCACTGGAGCCAAAATGTTTCTAAAAGGGGAGGGGGCCACACTCGATCCCTGCAGTTAAGCTCACTAGCTATGTCCCAGGAACCCACCCCAGTACATAGTGGTTTTCCTGCCCATACTGGGACAAGCAAGAGAACCTGTGTTTGCTCTCTCCGGGCTTTGTATATCCTCCCATCGCTGGGAACAGACTTTTGATCTGTTTCCTTGCCCGCAAAGATGCAGGCAGGGAAACAGATCAACAGACCCTGGAGAGAGCACCATAAGTAGGTGCTCACTGCATATGGGAGTAATGCTGGTTCCCACTGCATGTGAGGAGCAGGCTAGGGTAGCGGGGGCCCTGGGGCCCTGGGGCCCTGGGGCTCGATCCCAAACAAGTTCATGTTGGGTGGCCTGGGTGGGCACCAGGGCACTCCACTCACCTTTAATAATGCGGGCCCAAGGGATGGGGTATTCAGGGCCTTTTAAAGGCTTAGGGAGGGTGCCACATGGTGCCCCTCCCCTTAAACTTAGGTAGTGTCCTTGTGAGTTGGGGTCCCCAGGGTCTTTTAAAGGCTTGGGGAGTGAGGCTGTGTTGCCGCCTCCCGTTTAGAAAATCACAGCCCTTGCGGATGGCATCCCGAGGGACATTTTAAGGCTTGAGGAGGGGTACTCTGCTGACCCCCTTCTCTTAAAAAAGGAAAGGCCCTGGGGTCCCCAGGACTTAATAATGCTCTTAGAGAGGGGTACTTGGACCCTCTACCCTTTAAAAAAGAAAAACATAAGGACCTGGGGGATGGGGTCTCCATTACCTAATGGGCTTAATGAGGCCCCACTCCCCTTCAAAAAACAACACCCTGCCAGGGTTTGCGCAGGTCCTGACTGGCTTTATGTATGGTTTAGATATAACAGAAGGGTATGCAGTTCCTAAGTGTAAATGAGAGTGTTCAGGTCTGTGAAAAAGTTCCCTCACACCCCAAAGGATGTCATGCTTCATCATATGGGCTTGCTCCTCATTTGGCCGGCACTGCAATGCCTGACGGGCACCGGGGAAGGGGCTCTTTGGCGAATATCTTTTTGTTGAAGCTGTTTGGTGCGTGTAGGTGTGTGGAATAAGTAGTGTAGTGAGTGCAGTGTGGTTTAAAAAAAGGTTAGGGAGACCATTTTGTCTAAATTTTATTCCTAGCCTCACTAACCTTACTAAAAAGCAAAGCCGCTTTATTAAATACCAACCAAGATAAACAATACAATCTACACTTCCCAGAAGGCCAATCAACAGATTGACCAATGGGAAAACATGGAATGTAGAACAAGAACCAATGAATAGGCCGTCCCATGTATAATGCTTGCTCTAACTGCGAACAGCCCTAGTTTCTTGCTGCTCGCAGTCAAGATAAGTACATGTGCTCCTTATATTATCCTTAATGTTTTATGATGTTGGCTTAATTCATAATTGCTGGTAAATGTTATTGGTTTTAGGTGTCAGTGCCTTTTCCGTTTGCGCTTTGCGCTCCCCTGCTGCCGCCTGCATCTGTGCTTTTCCCTGCTGCTCGCGCGCTGACAGTTTCCTTAGCCCGACGCGAGGCAGCCATTTTTTACCGCTTCTCACCTCAGCTGTGATACCAGTATATCCTCCTGATGCTCTTCAGCCCTGCTGTGTTTCTCCATGCCTGAGCTTGGGTTTCGTTTGCTCTCTCTCTCTGGTTGCGTCCTGCCCCTCTGGGAGTGGTTTCCCTTCTTGGTCCCAGCTATTCAGCATTTCTCTCATGCCCAGGGGTGTTCCTAGGTTTCAGGATTTCTAGTAACCCGTTCCTACCTCGTCTTTTCCCTGACTGAAATTTTCTTACTATAGCGCTCGATAGTTCTTCAGGCTCTGACATGCAAAATGAAGGAGAGGCATTTAAAAATGATTTGCATATGTTTATCAATTCCTCTGTGAAACATGCTGTTGAAGCTTCTATGAAAAGATTTTCAAAAGATATGGAAAATCCTATGTTATCTTTGATGTCCAAAGCTTTTGCCCTATCTGCAGGAGATAGCAGAAAGAAAAAGTTGGTACCTTCCAGCACTAAATATGATGTTTCAAACAATGTTGCATCACAAATGTTAAGTGAAGTTTCCTCACTTAAGGTTGAGGACATTGTGCCTCCCATTCCTCCTACAAAGGAGGGGATTTCTATTACTGCTGGTAAATGTAAATCTAAGCTAAAAAAAACCTGAGGTACCTAAGAAGCTGTCGATTTCTCAGATTTTAGACACATATGATGATCTTGGTGACACAGATGATGTGTTTGACTTTTTTTTATGCCAATGACCTTTCTTCTTCCCCTCCGGCTAAGAAGTCAAAAACTGATTCTTTTTGCTCCGGACCTCTTCTGGATTCGGAGGGTTCTCCTATGTTTGACTCTTCTTCTATTCGTTATCCAAATTCCACTGAATGGTTCCCTGCTTCCCATGTTGATGACTATATCTCTGCTAGACTTTGTCTGCATTTGGGCAAATCCCCTAGGTCCAAACTCAAGTGGGAATGTCCTAAACCTTCCCTTTCTTCCAATATTACTGTTCGATCAATCTTTGGTAACTTTTTTTTCCAACCTTGGTAAGGACCCCCGTAAAGGGGTGGATAAGGCTTGGTCTACTTGTCAGGAAAAGTTATTGGATGTTGAAGGGCCCTTGGATCGTATTTTTGACATGGCGGAATCTGCTCATTTGGATAGCTTGGAGTTGGATCCTCAAGAATTTTTTTAGGGGCCCAAAGAGCTTTTTGTCTCCTTGGTAATGCCAACTCGGCAATTATCCATGAACGCCGTAAAGGTCTCCTTATAAAAATGTATCCCAAGTTGGCTAACTTGGCTGCCCTTGACCCTGGCATTAAGACAAATGGACTTTTGTTTGGTGACTCTTTAGTGAAGGACTTAAGCAAGTTCGTCACCACCTTTGCTTCCATTGATTAAGCTCAACAATCTTTAAAGAAAGTTTTCTCTCAACTGTTTTTTGGACGGGCCGGTAGAGGCAGGAGTCGCTTCCCCCGTATGGGGGTCGTTTAAATCTATTACTTCCAAAATGGCAAACTCTGACTGCAGATCCTTGGGTGCTAAACTCTATCCAAGGTCATCTTATAGAATTTTACGCTCCACCTTTCCAAACAGGTTCCCCTTCTCTCTTTTCTTCTCAACCAACATGTCAAATCTCATTGTAATAGAGGTGGAATCCTTTCTCCAAAAACAAGCGATTGAAGTTGCCCCTCTAGATCCTTCAGGGTTCTCAGCTCCATCTTTCTGGTTCGCAAGAAAAACAAGAAAATGGGTCCTGTCATAAATTTGAAGTGGTTCAACCAATTTGTGGATTATCGCCACTTCAAAATGGAGACCATTATTCATCTCAGTGACTCTCTTAGTTTACACGATTGGATGGTCAGAATAGACTTACAGTACACATATCTTACAATTCCGATTCATTGTGCTCACAGAAGAATTCTCCAATTTCAATAGCTAGTAGTGACAGTTTTCCTCCCTCCCCTTCGGTCTGTTGTCAGCACCATAATGCTTTACGAAGATAATGAAACCGGTTGGGACATTGTGGAGGTCTCTCAGGGTCAGATTAATAATCTATCTCGACAACATTTTGATAATGAATTTAGACAAACAAAATCTGTTGTTTCATTTGAACATCACTCGTTCACTCCTTTCAGAACTGGGTTTCCTCTTAAATCCCGAAAAATCCATGCTTATTCCTTCTCAACAAATCAAGTTCTTAGGTTTTCTCATAGATTCTTCCACAGCTTCTCTTCATCTTCCTCAGTCAAAAGTCTCAGCTATAAAATCAGAAAACTCCCATGTGCTAAGAAACTCCTTGATTTCCCCTCAGATCTCTTGCAAGAACCGTAGGTCTGTTTTCCGCCTCACTTCAAGCGATCTTTCCAAGACCTCTACACTACCAAGCCCTCCAGTGCCTAAAAATACACCATCTGTGTCAAGACTTGGCTTATTCAGACCTGATTTCATTAGATCCATAATTTTGTATAGAGCTCCAATGGTGGATAGACCATTTAGATGCGTGGAACGGCAGAAGAATTTTCGCCTCAGCCCCAGATCTTGTATTAGAATCTGATGCAAATCTGTCGGGCTGGGGCGACCGTTGTGGTACAATCTCAACTGGAGGTACATGGTCACTCGAGGTACGTGTGCACATAAACTGTTTAGAGATGCTAGCAGGTTCCTTTGCAATCAAAAGCCTCGCAAAGGACAGAGTTTGCTGTTTTATCCTCCTTCACATGGACAATGTTTCTGCAGCCCGTTACATAAACCATCTAGGTGGCACCAGCCTCAAACCCCTTGTGGAGTTAGCAAAGAGCCTTTGGGAAATTTGCCTGCTCAACAAGATCTCGGTCAGAGCAGATTACCTCCCAATCAATCAATCAATAATATCAATTGTAAAGCGCACTACTCTCCCGTGAGGGTCTCAAGGCGCTGGGGTGGGGAATGCTGCTACTGCTCGAAAATCCAGGTCTTGAGGAGTTTTCTGAAGGTCAGCAGGTCTTGGGTCTGCCATAGGTGGATAGGGAGGGGGTTCCAGGTCTTGGTGGCAAGGTGGGAGAACGATCTGCCGCCGGAGGTCGCTCTTCGGAAACGGGGGACTGTGGCGAAGGCAAGGTCGGCGGAGCGGAGCTGGTGGGTGGGGATGTAGAAGCTGAGCCAGCTGTTGAGGTATGTTGGTCTGGTGTTGTGGAGTACCTTGTGTGCGTAGGTGAGGAGCTTGAAGGTTTTCCTCTTGTTGACCGGGAGCCACTGCATGTCTCCCAGGTGGGGTGTGATGTGGCTGCGGCGAGGGATGTTGAGGATCAGGCGTGCCGAGGAGTTCTGGATGCGTTGGAGCTGTCGCAGGAGTTTGACCGAGGCTCCTACATAGAGGGAGCTTCCATAGTACAACCTGCTGCTGACGAGGGCCTGGGTGACCGTTCTTATCACTTCAGTGGGGATCCACTTGTAGATCCTACGGAGCATGCGGAGGGTGTTGAAGCAGGAGGAGGAGACGGCGTTGACTTGTTTAGTCATGGAGATGGTAGAGTAGAGGATGACCCCTAGGTTGCGTACATGGTCGGTGGGTGTTGGAGCGGTTCCCAGTGCAGTCGGCAACCAGGAGTCATCCCAGGCAGAAGGGGTCTTGTCCGAGTACAGCTTCAGTCGGCCTTTCCTTATCCTTTCAGTGACGGCCTTCATTCCTTCGTGAAGGTTGGTTTTGGCGGTGTGGGGGTCCTTGGTGAGGGAGAGGATCAGCTGGGTGTCATCGGCGTAGGAGATGATGTTGAGGTCATGCCCTCGGGCAACGTCAGCGAGTGGTGCCATGTGGATGTTAAACAGAGTTAGGCTGAGAGATGAGCCCTGGGTTACAACGCAGATGATATCGGTGGCTTCGGAGAGGAAGGGGGAAGGAGGACACTCTGTGTTCTGCCGGAGAGGAAGGAAGTGGTCCAGGGCCTTCTCTTCGATCCCTGCATTGTGGAGGCATGTTCGTAGTGTGTGATGGCAGTCCGTGTCGAAGGCGGCTGCCAGGTCCAGGAGGATGAGGTCCGCCGTTTCTCCGTTGTCCAGCAGGGACTTGATGTCATCGGTGGCGGCGATGAGGGCAGTCTCGGTGCTGTGGTTGCTGCAGAAGCCGGACTGGGAAGGGTCCAGGTTGTTGTTTTCCTCGAGGTAACGGGTCAGTTGTTCATTGACGGTCTTCTCGAGGAACTTTGCCAGGAACAGGAGCAGGGAGATGGGCCGGAAGTTCTTGAGGTACTTGGGGTCCACCTTGGGTTTCTTGAGTAAAGCGTTGATCTTGGCGTGCTTCCAGCTCTCCGGGAAGGTTGCTGTCTCCAAGGAGGTGTTGATGACTTTCCAGAGATGGGGTGCGATGGATGTGCTGGCTTTGTTGAAGATGTGCTGTGGGCATGGGTTTGACAGAGATCCAGAGTAGATGTTATTCATGATCTTGATGATGTCGTCGCCGTTGATGGTGGTTCCGGAGAGCAGGCGGTTGGTGCGGATGGTGGTCGTGGGGGCTGAGGTCTCAGTGGTGTCGGGGCGGTCATGGCGTTGAAGCTGTCGTGGATGTCTGCGATCTTGCGGTGTAAGAAGGTGGACAGCGAGTCGCACAGGTCTTGTGAGCGTGGGATGTCGTTGGTGTTAGAGCTGGGGTTGGAGAGTTCCTTCATGATGTTGAAGAGCTCTTTGCTGTTGTGCATGTTGTTGTCTAGGCGGTCTTTGAAGTAGGCCCTTTTGGCAGATTTGATGAGGTGATGGTGTCTGCGGGTGGCGTTCTTGTGGGCTGCGTGGCTGTCCGGTGTCAATCAGAGTGGTGGAGTTGGTGTTGTTGTTGTTCTCGTGGTGGAAGTTGAGGTCCCCGAGGAGGATGTAGTCCATGGAGGCGAGGCCGTGTGTGCTGACGAAGTCGGTGATGTAGTCGCTGAACTGTGGTCAGGATCCAGTGGGTCTGTAGGTGAGGATTCCTCTGAGAGTGGTGTTGGGGTCAGTGTGGATCTGGAAGTGCAAGTGTTTGGCAGTGCTGAGGATGTCGTCGGTGTTAGTTGAGACTCTGAGAGTGTTCCTGTGGACGATGGCGATTCCTCCTCATGCTCCATTGGTGCATTCCCTGCGGTTGATCTTGTAGCCTTCAGGGACAGCTATGGCTATGTCTGGTGCCGAGGCGGGGTTCAACCATGTCTCCGCCAGGAAGGCGACGTCTGGGGAGGTTGAGTCGAGTAGGTCCCAGAGTTCAACGGCGTGTTTGTGGGCACAGCAGGTGTTGAGAAGGATGCATCTGAGGTGGTTGGGTTTTTTTCCTGCTTGGCAGCATGGTTGGGCGGATGCTTGTGAAGCTGAATTTCAGGCAGGTGAAAGCTCTGTGGGTGCGCTTCGGGACGGCCAGGAAGCAGTGTGTGATCGACCTGTGTTGAGTGCATGGAGAGTTCTGGCATCGTTGCGATGTCGGGTATCGTGGTGTTTGTGGGGTCCAGGGGTCCTGGCACTGGGCGCAGTCCAGGCGCGGAAGCGCACCGATGGGGTTGCCTTAGGTGCATCTTTGGCGCGCCAGCGGCACGCCCGCTGCACGCGTCCGATGCGCGGCCTCCATATGAGGGGATGTGGGAGGGAGGAGCAGCTGGGAGGCGGGAGCAAGGCAGCAAATGGGATTGCAGGGGGCGGGGCCACAGGGACACAGCATTGGGAAAAATGGGTGGGGGCCACAGGAGATCTGGGCACAGGAAGGAAAAACAAGTTTAGGCAAGAAAACAAGTACAGGCACAGAGGAATAAAATCAAATCTGGACCAGAAAGCAAGTACAGGCACAGGAATAAAAACAAGTCTGGTCAACAAAGCAAGTTAGGCACAGGGGAATAAAAACAAGTCTGGGCAAGAAAGCAAGTACAAGCACAGGGGAATAAAAATAAGTCTTTTTTGGGGGGGGGTTTATAGAGCGCACTTCTACCCTGAGGCCTCGTAGTGCTTAGGACGGGTGGGAGGAGACAGACATCAGACTATACAGTTAGTGGAAGAGGAAGGTTTTCAAAAGTTTTCAAAACTTAAGTAGGTCTGGTTCGCTACGTAGGGTAAGGGGCATGGAGTTCCAGCAGAAGGGGGCATTCCATGAGAACGAACGTCCCCCCATCTAGCTCGTTTAATTTTCTGAGTTACTGCCAGGAAGGTGGTACTGGAGTGGACATTTCTTTGTGGGTGGTAGGGGGTGACTAAGGAGCAGATCAATGCAGGGCCTGCGTACCACATAGCTTTATGGGCCATGCACATCGCCTTGAATTGGATCCTGGCCTGTATAGGCAGCCAATGGAGTTTTTTCAAGGCAGCTGACCCTGAGTGTCTCCGAGGCAGTCCCAGCAATAGGCGTGCTGCAGAGTTCTGAGTTACCTAAAGTTTTTTGATGGAGCTCGCCGGGGCGCCTAAGTACAGGGCGTTCCCATAATCGAGGCGGGACAGGATAATAGCCTGCACCATGATCCTGCGGGCCTGAAAGGGGAGGATAGACAGAATTTTCTTCAGCATCCTCATCAGGCCGAAACAAATAGCAGAGAGCTTGGTGGCTTGATGGTTGAAACCTAAGGTGCTGTCTAGCCATACTCCAAGACTTTTGATCTGGTCTTTGGGTTCTGGTAAAGTGCCCATACAGGTCGGCCAGTCAATGGCTGCTCTGGGTGATGGGGTCTTACCCAGGAACATCAGTTCCGTCTTGTCCCCATTTAATTTTTGATGGGAGAATGCCATCCAGTCGGCTACTGCTTCAAGGAAGCTAGACGAGCCCTCGGGGTGGTTGAAAGCAACCACCAGTTGGGTGTCATCTGCATAGGTGACAATTTCAATGCTGAAAGGGCGCACTATCTCGGCTAAGGGCTCCATATAAATATTAAAAAGGGTGGGACTTAGGGAAGAACCCTGAGGGACCCCGCAATTGAGGGGCCATGTTTTGGATTGAGTGGCACCCTCCGAGACCTGGAACACCCGATCTTCCAAGAAGGATTGCAGTCAGGTGAGAGCTATCACTGTGACTCCGAGGTGTCTTATACGTGAGAGCAGGATATTATGATCCACTGTGTCGAAGGCAGCACTAAGATCCAGCAAAATGATTGCTGTAGTGCCGCCTTGGTCCAGATACCTCCGAGCTGATTCTGTCACTGCCAAAAAGGCAGCTTCCGTCCCGAGCTTTGGGCGGAAACCTGCTTGAGAGTCATGGAGTCGGTTGTTAGACTCCAGATGGTTGACCAGAGTGGAGTTGATATGCTTCTCTAGCAGCTTGCCCAGCCATGGCAGACGGGAGATCGGACGGTAATTAGCCATGATTAAAGGGTCGAGGTTGGGTTTTTTCAATAGTGCTTTGACTTGGGAGCATTTCCATGCCAGCGGCACCGTTCCTGCGGTGATGGAGGCATTTAGAATGTTCAGAATTATTGGTCTGATTATATCAGCGACTAGAAACAGACGGCGCGGCGGGGCTGAGTCAGTTGGAGAACCAGATGATACTACTCGTATTAGTGTGTTCAGTGAATCCTCGTCAAGCAGGGGGAATTCCATTAAAGGGCAGTGTGTGGTTGAGGGAATGTTCTTAACACCAGGGGAAGTGGGATCGCTCTTTGTTGAGGTAAAAGAGAGGGAGATGAGCTGAATTTTTTGGTGAAAATATTCGCCTGTTTGTCGCATAGGTTTTGGGCCTCTTTGAGGTCAGGGGGATTTTGAGGGATAATACTGAGTGTTTTAGCAATCTGGAAGATTTCCCTCGGGGAATTGGCTGCCGTCCTTATCTTATGCTCATAGAATGAGGATTGTGCCGTTGTTATTTACGCCTTATACTTCCTGATCGCTTCTCTATAAGCGATTCTACTTTCAGCCCCTGATGCCTGTCTCCAGTCCCTCTCTAGCTTCCTACACTTTTGTTTCAGCTCCCTCAGTTTAGAAGTGAACCAAGGTGCTTCTTTAGACTTAGTTTTTTTGTGTAGGCTTTTCAGGGGGCTACAGAATCAAGCGAGGACTGTATCCAGGTGTTGAAGTTACTATTAGCCATATCCGGGTCTTCGCCCGGCCGCGGGGGAGTGGCGGTCAGTGAGAGTGCCCACTGGCTAGCGGAGAGGTTCGACCAGTTTCTCCGCAGCAGCGGGGCTGGGGTCTGAAGTGGGGGAGGAGTCAGATTTTCTCAGTCCAGCGGCACAAGCAGGTGATCGGTCCAAGGGAGGGGAATTGGGAGGCCCACGTGGAGCTTTTAATCGTTACTGAGCACAGCGTCTAGCAGATGGCCCTTGATATGTGTGGGTGCGGAGCCCTTTTGCATATTTGAAGAGCTGCTAAGTTGGACAGAAGAGCCTTTGCTTGGTGATCAGAGGGGTGATCTAGGTGAATGTTTAGATCTCCAAGAACTGTGAAAGTTGCCGGGGATAGAGCTAGCTCGGCGACGTAGGAGGGGAGGGAGTCAAGAAACTGGCCCATCTGTTCAGGAGGCCGATAGAGTAGCAGACCAGAGAAGGTCATTGTAGGTGAAAATTCAAGTGCAAAACTCATGCTTTCACAATCGGGCACTTCGGCTGTAGAAGAGCGACAATGGAAAGAATCCCTGAAAATTATCCCTATCCCCCCACCTTTCCGTATTTCCGGTCGATTCTGTGAAGTAAATATCCTGGTTGTAAGATCTGCGTGATGGCTGGATCCGCCTCGTCTCGCAGCCATGTTTCAGATAGGAAGACAGCATCCGGATTTAGAGTTTCCAGGAGAAGTGACTTTTCTACAGAATGCTTTGTCAGGGAGCGGCAGTTAAAAAAAACAGTGTTATAGGTGGCCGGGGGTCATGGACCATTAAAGTGTAGGGTTTAAATTTAAAATCACAGTGGGAGCAGTTTAGGATGATTTTAGCTGGGCACATAGCATGGAGACACATAACATCAGTGGCTGCCTTTAAGCTATGCAGTGTCTGTGAATCATATCTAAGACGGGTGGTCTTACTTTTATAAAAACGGACAAAGGTCCTGGCCCCTGGCCCCGGCCTGGCTCGGCCCGGGCGCAGACGGGCTTGCCTTTGGCTGCATGTGCACATGGGGTGATGTTTAAATACTGTGGGGAGCTCCAGAGCTAGAGTGCCGCCCCTACCGGAAGTGTAGATCTTCTCCCGGAGGCCCTCCGCACAAACCGCACATGCCGCGACGGACTAGGGCCTGGGAGGGTGGGAGAGTATGCAAATCAGGTGAGCAACAATTCAATTCAGTTTTTAAAACTAGCGATTCTTTTTAAAAATGTTTACACAGATACCGCAATGATCATTCCAACATTCACGCAGCACACAACTAGCAGTGTCTCTCAGCCGAGGTTCACCGCGTCCGCTTCGCGCGGTCGCGTGGGGTGATGTTTAAATACTGTGGGGAGCTCCAGAGCTAGAGCTCTCTGTGTGATTGCTGACTGCCCGCAGCCTCCGCCTCCATGCCCGCATCTCATCACTTCCTCCTCCGCTCACCTCTGAGCCTGCCCCCGGAGCCAGCCAGCTGCGTCTTGGAGAGAGACGCTGTGCGAGGATGCGGAGAGGGTACGGGAAAAGACGCCAAAAGTCGGGGAAGCCGTGAGCATAGCGGCGGAGAAGCGGTGAATAAGAATAAGAGGAAGAACAAACAGCCTGAGACGTGGCTGCAACGTAAAAGTAAAGAAAACTCATTTTTGAAAATGGAGCCGAAATCGGCTAAATCGGCTAAATCTGCTAAAACTGTCTAAAAAACGGAGGAGAGCATTTGAAAGCAGATAGAGGAGGAAAGCAAAATGCTGGGAGCAGGGTGCTCCCTGCACTAAACGGGCAGAGGAGCTGAGGTGCGAGGCACAAGGCACGAGGCACCTGGAAGGTCAGCCCCACAGAGGTAAGTGGGGCTGTAAGGTGTTGAGGAGTGCGTTTTTCTTTTTTTTCCCTCTTATAACAGTCTGTTCTTTAAGCCTTCTTTAAGCCTGTGAGTTGATAGACATTACGCTATATTGTATTGTATTGCTGATCTGAAAACTACATCTCCACTGAAGTAATCCTGAGAGCCTATCATTCAGCTGGGGAGATAAAATACCAATGTCAAGGACTGGGCTATAGGACAACTGGTAGCCCCCTATAACACTGCCTCCTGCTAATAACCAGGGGAGGCTTCAGAGAAAGCGGCACCGGTGAATACTAACAGGAGGGACACCCGGAAAAAGCACGAGGATTTTCTCAAAAAAAGGGAAGAAGCAGACAGAATATATCCTGTGGCCACATTTGCACGCGGCGGATGCTGAAAGTATGGGTTCCCTGGAAGGCACCAGCGGGAGCATAGAGCCATCACCAGCGAAAGGAAAAGGGAAGGGGAAAGGAAAAGGTGTTAAAAAACCGAAAGCATTGGCTAAACCCCCTGGAAGAGTCATATCGAACCCAATAAAGGAATTTGTGGGGAGACATTTTAAAAAAGGAGTTACGTCAGCGCAAGTGCACGACCTAGAACTTGAACTAGAGCGAGAATTAGAACAAGAACTAGAGCAAGAGCAAGAGCAGGCAAATGCCATAACCAATCAAACATCTCTGAATGGGAGCTTAGTAAGGGGAGAGATTGTATGCACCTCTTTACCAGTGGAGGTACACAGGTCCGACTCCCTAATCATGATCAATCACTCTCTACAGTTATTACTGGATCAGAATGGCCTGCCATCACCTCGGATATCGTCATCACCGCACGACCGCTTCTCCTTTGACCTGGAGAGAGGTTCCCTGGATAGCCAGATTCCTGTGCCTGTGGTAGTGATGGAGAGAGCAACTGAAGCCCCCTTAAGCAGTAGGACATGCCGGAAAAGAGTTGGAAATAAAAGCTCGCTGGAAATTCGAGATACCAGCTTGAACCAGGAAGATGATCTGAACAAGACACCGGAGCTAAACCCAGAATTAAATTGCGACCTCTCTTCCTTGCATACTGCGTCTATGTTGGACTTAATGCTGATATTACAAAAAACCTTGAAAAGACTGCTTGAAGTAACTCTGTCTAATAATGCTGTATTAAAAAAACAGAAAATGTATTTAGCAAAAATAGAGGGTGAACTGCAGGGGATAAGATCTCATATGCCAGATATGGTAAGGCAAGTGCCTGACTGTGAGCCCCATCTACAGGCACAGGTACAGGGGGAGGGCAATGGGGCGCTAATTGAAAGAGATCGCATGGCAAAAATGGTAGATAAAACCCCAAACCTAGACCCGGATACTTGTGGAAAAGGGCAGCCCCTAAACGATAAAAAACCCAAAGAGAGCCACCAGGTATACATATCAAAGTGGCCTATGAGGGTAATCAGGAGAGTAGAGCAGACTAGACGTAGTCAAACAAGTAGAGCAAGAGGCATAGGGAGAAAACCAGTAAGGAAAGAGAGGCAAGCCACTGAGGAGGAACCGGGGGTGGAAAAGGAAAACAGTACAAAAGAAAAGGAAAGAAATGAACCTAATCGCCCCAGGAGCATATTAAGGGAAAAAACTCCAAAATGCCAGGTAAAATCTGCAACCCCACCCAAGATCATGAAAACCCAGAGGAACTTAGATAGTATTAAACCCGCAGTACAGCACAATGGGGTGGGGAAACAACTGGGAGGAAATCTGCAGTCCTGGCTTACAAGGGAAGTACGACCTATTAGCTTGAACAAACAAGCAGAGAAGGCCAAGATAATGGAACCTCCGTTAGTAAGTAGGACAAGGAATGAAAAGAACGAGAACATGGGGCTATATTTTGAACAAATCCCAATAAGAACAGGGGGGGAAGAAGCTAGGAAAAAGGCCGCCCCTAAACAGGTCACAAATACTGCAAGGATTTGCCGAATGCCAGAACCTGAAAGCAATAGGAACAAACCACCTAAGGGTAGTGGGCTTCAGACAAGCAAGAGAAGGGAAGGAGGTGCCAAGAATCACACTATATTCCAATTTGGTAAAATATATGATCAAGAAAGCAGCGAAGGAACTCCAGAAGGAGGGAATTAGACTACTAGATGAGTATGAGGTGTTTACAGAGTTAGATGAGAAAGGCGGGCAGGGAAGAAACTTCCTAAAAATTCACACAGGGTTAGGAAAGAGACAGGTCTTGCTTCGTGTTCTCGAGGAAGAGGATGGAGCACCGCTAGGAAACATCCAAATAGTAGCAAATAATTCAACTCTGTCAACTAAACCGATTAGCTAAGAAGTATAGATTTGGGCGACCTGCGGGTGGAATAATGACCCTTGTGTCAACAAAAATAACGAAAAAAGTAATTGAACTACCCGTGAAATGTAAATGGCTGTTGGTCTGTAGAATACTGTTATCAGGATGCATAAATATTAACACAGTCTTGAATATAAATGTGTATATGCAATGGGCCACCACGGAGCTATATTGGGAGGAAATGGCTCTGTTTAAAGAGGATATGGACTTCCTGTGTGAGACATATTGCGAGGACATAATTATATTACTCAGTGACTTTAATCATAAATTGCATCCTAAGAATGTTGATTGCTGTTTCCAAGATATATTAGAGGCTTATGAAATACCACAAGCTACTTTCCCATCATGTATAATAGGAGCAAAGTATAAGCAGTTGACGAATTACTTGGGTGTGAAAAATCTCTTCTGCTTAAACAGAAGAAGCGAGTTGGACTGTCCCGCAAAAAGAACCTTTAAATTGGGCGCTCAAACTTGCCCGATTGATTACATCTATTTGACTCCTTGGAACTTCCATCCATCCTATGGGTTTAGGATTATAAATAAAGAAAGAAGTGATCACAACATGTTGGCTTTAGAGGTCCCCGGTGTTTAATTAGCACCTCGCTCACTAGCCTTGGAACAACAGATGGAGTACCCCAGACGTTGTACAACCAGGCTAATGGAAGAATATGTCTCAAGATTAATACATTTACAACAAAATCTAGACCTTAAGACTGCGCGTGGACAAACTCTCGAGTGGTACACAAGTAAAATCGAGGAGGTAGTCCAAATACTCAGTAAGGGACTAAAAGTTGGAAACAGTGGAAATAACAAAACTAATCAGGGAAATAGGAAGATGGGGAAAGTAATTGGTTGGTTTACAAGGGAATGCCAGGAGAAAAAAAGAGAAATTAGGAGGATGGCACGCCGTAACTCCCGAAACAGGGACCAGGATAGTAGAAAAGCGTTAGAAGTCCTAAAAAGAGAGTATAATATGCTAACCAGGAGGGTTAAAAGAGAATTTAAAGAAGGGTGCTGGTTGAAACTACTTGAAGCGATAGAAACAAAGAACTTACGCCAGTTTTGGAAACTAGTGCATTCAGCAGAAGATTGCCAGCCAGGGGCAATGAATTGTATAGCGGAGGAAGCAGCATGGGAGGAATATTTGCATGACTTGAATAGCCCGGGGACAGAGCGGGAAGAGAATCTGTACACAGATTGGAGCGGTCTGGTAATAGATATGAAACCCGACTTCTCAGTCACTGAGGTTAGAAAAACGCTAATGGGCCTGAACCTCACAAGAGCAGCAGGCCCTGATAACCTCCCAGCACTGATAATTAAAACACATCCATACTGGTGGGCTAAATTCTTCTCAAACATGTTCCAAATTATTCTAGATACTGGAAAATTCCCTGATACCTGGAAAGGGGCAATAATACGGCCCATACACAAGAAAGGGGACATGTATAGTCCAAAAAACTATAGATTAATTAATCTTTTGGACATTGGGAAGAAGATTTTTGCTAAAATAGTGCTTGCCAAACTAAAAAACTGGGTAGAAGCCAATTAAACCATCCCGGTAGAACAGAGGGGATTTAAGGAAGGGCACTCCACGGTGGACCACTGCTATGCACTGTGGGCCTTGGCACGGAAGTCGATAGAACAAAGGGGGAGTATGTGGTGTTGCTTTGTCGACTTCCGTGCAGCCTTCGACTCTGTGGACCGGGGGAAACTTTGGGAGTGTCTGATTAAATACAATACCCCACTGAACCTATTAGAAATACTAAAAGAACTACACAAAGGGAACTGGGTCCAAGTAATAAAAGACACGCAGGGGGCACTCACAAGGAAGGTAGATATAGGGAATGGGATAAGACAGGGCTGCGTCCTGGCCCGGCTTCTTTTTTCTATCTTCCTAGCAGATTTACCAGCAGTATTGGAGGTGGAAAAAAGTGCCAGCCCCAGAATGAGTGGCAGAAGGATCGCATGCCTGCTGTATGCAGATGATTTGGTTATTACTGACCAGACCAAATTAGGGCTGCCGAGGAAATTAAATGATTTTAATGAATACTGCAAGAATAAACGGTGAATCGTAAATATGGATAAAACAAAGGTCATGTGCTTCGGGAAAGGGTCAAAGAGCTTTTGCTGGTATCTTGATAAAACCAAACTAGAAATAGTAAAAGAATATAAATATCTGGGCCTATTGTTAGAGTCTAGTTTAAAATGGAATAAACATATGGAAAATCAGAATGCAAGAGCTTCAGCATCCATCTGTGGTTTGAAAAAATTCAATAAAAACTTTGGCGACAGGTCACACAAACCTATGCTGGAAGCCTTTACAGCCATGGTCCCCCCACAAGTATTATACGGAGCAGAGGTGCTCCTTTGTAGTGGGAAAGGCGACTGGGACCTGGAAGAAAGTAAGGCCTTAAAAATGCTTCTGTCCCTACCAAAGTCGGCAATGGGGCAGGCGTTTAGACTTGAAACAGGAATGATAGGGTAGAATACCCAGGCCAAAATGCAAGTGGCCAGATTCTGGAAAAGCCAATCGCAGGGGGAAGACCAAAAGGTCTTACATTGGTGTAGTGAGGAGATCCGACAAAGCAGCCTAAGATGGGCAACCGAGGCAAAAAAGAAAATAAAGGAGATAATGTGTTGCCTAAAGGTGGGGGTAACCCAAAATTCCGTAGAGGTTAATTTCACGAAAAGCGCTTTAAGAGCACAAGGAAGGGAACTCTCTAGAACACAAGACCTAATATATGTAAGAAATAAAAAATCTGTCCATAACAAGATAGAGGTATGGGAGGCCCATGTGGGGTATCCTTACCTGGAAGCCTTGCTGAACCATGGATTTAGGTGGGACATCTTAAAAATGAGAATTGGCATTATCCCCTGGCGATTGGAGGGGAGAGTGATGAATGAAATGATGTTCCCTGATGGTGTATGTAAATGTGGACTAGGGACCAAGTGCGGAACAGTGCACATATTACTGGATTGTTTCTTGAGTATAGAAACGAGGAAACAGTTTCTGCGACCCTTATTTATAAAGTATGACATTAGAGCAACAGCACAAGCAATCGATCTATTATTAAGAATGGAACATCTAGATATAGCGATTGCCCTCGGGTATTATTTGAAAGGAGTGAATGCACTGGCTAGGGATAAGCTCAAGTAAGGATAGTAAACTCCCCCTGTAATCTATATTTAGCAATACCGGAAGGATAAACCATGGGTGAGGCAAATTCAAATAGATTCAATACTGCACCGCACATGGATAAAGATTTGATTTTATGTTTTAGAATGTACATAAGTTTTTAAACTCTTAAAGATTTTAATGACTCTCAGTAATGAAATCAAATGTCAAATAGAAGTAACAAGGTGGAGTGTATAGAAGGAATGGTTAGATTTTAATAAGGTTTATATTCTTTGTTTTTAGCTGACTTTGTACAGGGCTTTGAAATTTATTCGATTGTTTAAAGAGTAAGGTCTAAATAAACAGAGTTTTTCTCTTTCTCTCTAGAGCGCTGCCCCTACCAATCAATCAATCAATCAAGACATTTGTATAGCGCGCTACTCACCCGGAAGGGTCTCAAGGTGCTGGGGGGGGGGATACGTTACTGCACGAACAGCCAGGTCTTGAGTTGCTTCCTAAAGAAAAGAGGGTCCTGGGTCAGTCGAAGGTGGATGGGGAGGGAGTTCCAGGTCTTGGCTGCCAGGTAGGAGAAGGATCTTCCTCTGGCGGTGGCTCTGCGGATGCGTGGTATGGTGGCGAGGGCGAGGCTGGTCGAACGAAGCTGGCGGGTGGGCGTGTAGAAGGTCAGGCGGTCGTTGAGGTACTTGGGGCCTAGGTCGTGGAGAGCCTTGTGTGCATGGGTGAGGAGCCTGAACATGATCCTCTTGCTGACGGGGAGCCAGTGCAGGTCTCTCAGGTGGCCGGAGATGTGGCTGTGTCGGGGGATGTCCAGGATGAGTCGTGCGGAGGCGTTCTGGATGCGTTGGAGTCTTTTCTGTAGTTTGGCTGTGGTTCCAGCATTGAGGGTGTTCCCGTAGTCCAGTCAGCTGGTGACAAGTGCCTGGGTGACCGTCTTCCTGGTCTCGGTGGGGATCCAGCGGAAGATCTTGCGGAGCATGCGCAGGGTGCTGAAGCACGACGAGGAGACGGTGTTGACTTGTCTGGTCATCGAGAGGGAGGAATCCAAGATGAAGCCCAGGTTGCGAGCGTGGTCCTTTGGCTTGGGAGTGGAGCCCAGGGCAGGGGGCCACCAGGAAACGTCCCATGCGGAGGGCGATGATCCCAGGATGAGGACTTCCGTCTTGTCTGAGTTCAGTTTCAGGCGGCTGTTCTTCATCCATTCAGCGACGTCTTTCATTACTTCCTGTAGGCTGGTTCTGGCGGTGGCGGGGTCGTTGGTGAGGGAGAGGATAAGCTGCATGTCATCGGCGTAGGAGATGATGTTGAGGTTGTGTTGGCGTGCGATGGCTGCGAGAGGGCTCATGTAGACGTTGAAGAGGGTTGGGCTGAGTGATGATCCTTGTGGTACGCCGCAGATGACTTTGGTGGCTTTGGATCTGAACGGGGGGAGGTGGACTCTCTCGGTTCTTCCGGCGAGGAACGAGATGATCCACTCCAGTGCCTTTTCTTGGATTCCGATGTTGCTGAGGCGTTGTACTAGGGTGCGGTGGCAGACTGTATCGAACGCTGCGGAGAGGTCCAGGAGGATGAGGGCTGCTGTTTCCCCGTTGTCGAGCAGGGATATGATGTCATCGGTGGCTGCAATCAGGGCGGTCTCGGTGCTGTGGTTGGCTCGGAAACCGGACAGCTAGGGGTCAAGGGATCCATTCGTCTTGAGGAAGGCGGCGAGCTGTCTGTTGACGGTCTTCTCGATGACTTTGGCAGGAAAAGGGAGGAGCGAGATGGGGCGGAAGTTCTTGAGGTCGGTGGGGTCCGCTGTTTGTTTCTTCAGGAGGGCGCTAAGCTCGGCGTGCTTCTAGCTCTCCGGGAAGGTGACGGTGTGGAAGGAGGTGTTGATGATGTCTCGTACATGGGGTGCGATGAAGTGTAGATCTTCTCCCGGAGGCCCTGCGCACAAACGGCAAATGCCGCGACGGACCGGGGCCTGGGAGGGTGGGAGTGTATGCAAATTAGTGATTCTTTTTAAAAATGTTTACACAGATACCGCAATGATCGTTCCAACATTCACGCAGCACACAACTAGCAGTGTCTCTCAGCCGAGGTTAACCGCGTCCGCTGTGCGCGCGCGTGGGGTGATGTTTAAATACTGTGGGGAGCTCCAGAGCTAGAGCGCTGCCCCTACCGGAAGTGTAGATCTTCTCCCGGAGGCCCTCTGCACAAACGGCAAATGCCGCGACGGACCGGGCCTGGGAGGGTGGGAGAGTACGCAAATCAGGTGAGCAACAATTCAATCGAGTTTTTAAAATTAATGATTCTTTTTTAAAAAATTTACAAAGATACTGCAATCATCGTTCCAACATTCACGCAGCACACAACTAGCAGTGTCTCTCAGCCGAGGTTCACCGCGTCCCAAGTCTGGGCAAGAAAGCAAGTTAGGCACAGGGGAATCCAGGTGGTGAACACCTCCTAATTTGTTGTTTCCTAAGAGGCATAAAGTTCTCTAAACCTCATTTAGCAAAGTACTCTAAGTTATGGAACGTGAATTTGGTAATCAAACTTTTTTCTGATTGGCCAGTTAATGCGGTTCATTCTTTGAAAATGCTCTCAGCCAAACTTACTAGGCTCTTGTGCTTGGTTTCTATCAAAAGTGTTTCTGATGTCAAATATATGGACGTGTGCTCTTGTCAATTTACCTCTTCTGATGTGATGTTTCACATTCATAAACGTACAAAAACTAATTTGAATTTGTTTTTTTATCCAAATTTTCTTTCCCAGCCTAAATTATGTGTAGGTCAATGCCTCAAGGTGTATGAACAATGGACCTTTGATCTCAGAACGTCCTCCCATTCCCAACTTCTCATTTCTTTCTGTAAACCTCATAAACCTGTTTCTTCTGCCACTTTAGCTCATTGGGTTCGCTGGGTTATGTCCCTTGCTGGTATGGATATTTCTGTCTTTGGGGCCCATTCCACTAAGTATGGGCCAAAAATCCGTTCCGCTCGCGACATTTGCGGATTTTCGGCAATTTCACGATCCGCGAATCTCGCGAAATTGCCGCGAAATTGCCTCAAAATTCGCAAATTCGGTCGCGGGCGGGTTTCTTTTTTTTTTTTATGGCCAGCTCACTCAAGGGACCAAAGTACCAGGCACACACGGTCACTGGAGGCAAATCTTCTGGCCCTTTACGCAGCTGCAGTGTAGGAAAAGCACTATACATTTACCCAACGAGGTAGCACTTACTTATTAGCCAGTAGAAAGTACACCAGTTGAGTAGAGGTATTGCACAAAACGGTGGCATCTTCGTGGATAACTATGCAGGGCAGGATTCATTCTGGCTCGAGGCTTCTGTCACAAAAATTAAGCCTCAACAGGAAGCACTTACAGATATAAATAAAGCAGGTGCCCGAGTTGAAGCTCAAATTTAGTAACGTTTTAATCAGCCCAAAACATTAGTGAGCACGGTCGAGGCTGGGAAAGTGTGCTTTAACCCCATATCTGCCATCGAAAATTAGCTGTAATACTCGAGGGAGGTCTTTGAATCCATGAGTTTCTCGAGCGCAATCCCCGTGTAGTTCCTGTGACCAGTAGGCTGCTTTCTCCTCACCTGCTGCCCTGCTCGCTCTCTGACCCTTTATACACAAGAGGCATGTTGACAAGCATTAAAGCCCTGCCCGTTTGGCCCCGCACCACACACTAGCAGTATCAAATGTCTTACCGCCCTTTCCCAACTATGATGGACAGCTCACTCAAGGGACCTCGGCTCCTTTTGGCGCAGTGGCAAAGTTACAGGCACACATGGTCAGTGGAGACAAATCTTCTGGCCCTTTACGCAGCTGCAGTGTAGGAAAAGCACTTTACATTTACCCAATGAGGCAGCACTTACTGATTAGCCAGTAGAAAGTACTCCTGTTGAGTAGAGGTATTGCACAAAACGGTGGCATCTTCGTGGATAACAATGCAGGGCAGGATTCATTCTGGCACGAGGCTCCTGTCACAAAAATTAAACCTCAACAGGGAGCACTTACAGATATAGCAGGTGCCCAAGTTGGAACTCAAATTCAGTAACGTTTTAATCAGCCCAAAATATTAGTGAGCACGGTCGAGGCTGGGCAAGTGTGCTTTAACCTCATATCTGCCGTTGAAAATTAGCTGTAATACTCGAGGAAGGTCTTTGAATCCATGAGTTTCTCGTGTGCAATCCCCGTGTAGTTCCTGTGACCAGGAGGCTGCTTTCTCCTCACCTGCTGCCCTGCTCGCTCTCTGACCCTTTATACACAAGAGGCATGTTGACATGCATAGAAGCCCCGCCCGTTTGGCCCCGCACCGCACACTAGCGGTATCAAACATCTTCCCGCCCTTAACCCAAATATGATGGACGGCTCACTCATGGGAGCTCGGCGCCTTTTGGCGCGGTGGCAAAGTTACAGGCACACATGGTCAGTGGAGACAAATCATCTGGCCCTTTATGCAGCTGCAGTGTAGGAAAAGCACTATACATTTACCCAATGTTGTAGCACTTAGTGGATTAGCCAGCAGAAAGTACTCCAGTGCAAATCGCAAAAAAATCTGCAAGTTTATGGAAAAATCTGCAAATTCGTGGATTTTTTTGCGATTTCGCGCGAATTCTTGGACCGCCGATCCGCAAAATTCACCCATACTTACATTCCACCAGGGGAGCCATGGCCTCCAAAGCTTTTTGGGCAGGCTCCAGATTGGAGGACTTTCTGAGATCGGCTGATTAGTCCAATGACAATGTGTTTAGTATTGATGGAGCAGATTTCATCTGCAGTCAGGCATTGTTTTATTGTTTGTGCTTCAGACAAACTGCATTTAAAGTGCTACACACATTTTGGTGCAATTTAAAAACATGGCCCATGAAAAACATGAAAGTGAGGCCTATTCAGTCTGAAATGCTTTTGCTGAATTAACATGTGTTTTTTTTTGCAATGTAGAGAAAAGTGGCCTTTTTAGCATTGAAGATTAATAGAATGTGTTTCTCTCTTCCCAGCTCATTCCTTGCAATCTAAATTCACTATTTTTGTCTTAAAGGACTTTGACTTATTGCATATTTTGATAAACATGTTTAGTTTAAAACACCTCTTTTTATAATGTGTGTGAATTAACAAATGCACTAAACACTACATATGGGGCTAAATACTTTTTTGCATGAAAAGCTATCTAAAACACTAAAGCATGTTGCTGTGTGCACTGTATTAACTGTGTGTGCTGTTAAAATTTACACTAAATGCATGAAAATGCTATGTTGCACATTGCACATTTATTTTGCATGTTGTCATAAATAATAGAAAAGCTGCTTGAAACTAATAGCTTGGCTAGGTAAACATTTATAAGGGGTATTAGTATGGAGTTGGGAAACATAATGGGCTGATTTACATGACATTAATATTCTCTTTTGTGTCTGTTTTATTTTTGGGCCTACCATTAAATGGCTGCCTGTGAATCCAGCAAGGCTATGGCTTGCATTAAAAGAGAAGAGAGCATGCGCAGACACCAGCTTGACTCAAACTGCGGAAAGAGTCAAGGCCATCTTGAACTTTGTACATTCTTGTGATTGTGCCAATGTACCAGTTAGATAAAGTATCCGTCCTGACTGCGCTGCGAAAGGAAGGAAGGACGAATTAGAATGAAACATTTTTCCTAGTAAATGTTGCAAGCGTTTATAAATGTATTAAATCATTTGCGCTTCTTTTGTTAAAACTGGTATAGGCAGGATTTCAGAATGAGTCAGAGTAGCGAGAACTCATGCTATTGTGGCTGACCAATCACATACAAGTTTTCCTGAAGATGCAACTTTTTTGTGTAGTCTGCCGAGAATTAGAGTATAAATAATGACCTCTCTGGAGGCGGGGTTGGCTTTTTAGCTCAGCTGGCTTCTTGCTCATTTTGGCTTAGGCTTTGCTTCATTCACATGGGTTAGGTACGAAATCGTCACGGGTGCAGCCTTGGGCGACCGAGGAGAGTCAGGTGGGGGGTTCCCTGATTTTTTTTCCAAAGTCCTGGCACGTCATATTTTGGCACTGCAGGCCACATTCCTTTGAAGCCTTGTGAAGGGTGGGCTGTTTTGCTTTTTAGACACAGACAGACAGAGAATGCAGCTGATTAAGATAGAATTAGATGCTAAACTTTAAGTTTATGCTTTGACTAATTAATTAGGTCTAAAAAGATTTATTTGACTTATGCATGTATTTTTCTTAATGGGAGATGTTTGCCAACTATTTGATTATTGATTAGCTTTGCAAGACTATTTTTCTTAGAAACTCTTTAAGAATTTTGCGCCACATTTTCTTTCCTACATGTAATGCTTATATGCAGACTGTAGTGTGTTCTGTATTAATGCTATTTTTCCTGTTTTCCAAATTCTGTAACCTGATTGATATTTTACTAATGAATAAAGGGTCAGAGAAAAATGTACTTTTGACTAGAAAATAAAACCCTTTAAAAATACTCAACAACTCTCTTTATTGGCTTAAAATAATAATTGCATTGTTGACTGTTCAGGTTTATTTAAAGTCTCCTGAAGGTAATACATGGCGTGAAGGGCCCAACACCTTTTTTCAGCGGTAAATTAGAGGTAGCATGAGGGTTTTGAATTGAGAAATTACCAGAAGAAATTTACCGCTCCATCAGTATGTTTGATTGTAAACCTGTTATTACTGCTACTTCTTTGGTTGTTGATATGGCTTCGAACATAACATAATAGGAGTCTCTGGTCTTGACATAAAATGTAGATTTTTCTAGTTATTTATAACGGCAAGTCTTAATTTTATTAAACACACAGAGGCGAGTATTATCACACTGCAACACTTTTTAATATGTATTCTTCTCCATCCCTATAGAGACTCCAGATCTATCACCCGCTTCTTTCTGATAGGAGCCATCGTCCTCAAAAGGATTCTGCTCTGCTACATCCTGCTCCATCATTCAACAAGGATCCTTCGATCCTCGTTCCTGCTTCTAGAATGGCTTTTTTTTTATTTTTGGCAAGAGATTTCTGTTTGGATTTAGGCTTTTGTATTGTTCTCTCTATTTTCCTTTGTTTATGGACAATATCTGCTCACCGAAGAAAAGAGGGTTGCTCGCAGTCAGAGCAAGCATTATACATGGCACTGCCTATTCATTGGTTCTTGTTCTAGATTCCATGTTTCCCCATTGGTCAATCTGCTGGGAAGTGTAGTTTTTATTGTTTATCTTGGCTGCTATTGAATAAAGCAAGATTAGAAAAGCATAATACTTGCCTACGTGTCTTTAATAAAATTAAAACTTTCAGTCATAAATACTAGGAAAATCTACATTATTTGTGAGTACTCCCACCGATTCACAGTCAATAGTTGTTCATGGGAGTAAATCATATATGACATGTTGATCATTTCAGTGTTAAGGAGGATTTTCCTATTTGGATCAACACATTGGATCCAGTTGTACACAGCACATTCTGTGCTACTCAACAATAAATAAAAAAAAATGTATCTGACAACATTTGAACTAAGTGGGAATCACACAAAGAGAGTGGAGAAACACACTTTGACAACTTTCAACTGCATTCTGTATTCAATAAGTTACGATGTGGACGTTCAATTAAAATCACACAGAACTTTTCGGCAAACAGTGGTTATTAGTATGCCTCCGTTTTAAAAACCTTTTGCAATGAATAATCCATGAAAAATAGTAAAGGAGCTCGAAGATCTGTAGAAAATAACCAACAGTAAGGATCAGTGAAACCTGTGTGAAGGCAGTAAATAGAACTTGACAATGTACTGGATTCGAAGTCATTTGATTAATTATTTATGTAACAGCAGTTTGACCATTATAGTGGATTTTGATGGCGAAACTGACAGCAAAATTAAAGAACCATTTGCAAAGATCGCATTAATGAGCCAAATCACCTCACATAAAGGATCCATAGACAACAGGAAACTCTGCCTTGGGGAAAGGATACCGAAAATATTGTTCATAAACAGGAACAGAGATGGATATTTTGGAGTAACGCCCCTATTACTTTAGTGACCGTGGTAACTGAATGTTTTCCCTTGGATGTGTCTCTAAATTAAGAGTAGGGAGCAAGTCAATACATTGGAAAGAAATATTAAAGTGAAGTGACAGTGTTGCAACTGACTTGATTGTGGAAGAGGAATGGCTGTTACCTCACTGATATATCAGACGTGCAGGACATATGTTACCATGTCAAGGGTTTAATCAGAATATACATGTTCTGTAATTGAACAAAAAACTATCTGACTTATACGTTTGGCTGAATTACTTTATTAGGCAAAAGTGCTGAGGACCCTGAAGTAGGCACAAACTTGGATAGCCTCTGTTGCTGTCCAAAGCCTCTACTTTTATAAAAAAAGAAACCATGGGCCCGATGTAGGTAAATGTTTTTTACCGGTTCGTAAATACCGAATCATACTGAATCGGTATTTATGAACCGGAAAACCATATGTAGGTAAATAATCGGTAAAAAATACCGATTCGGTAACATTCGGAGTGACTCATCGCGAAATCGATGACATGAAGAAAAGGTGGTATGATCTGAGGATCGTCACCCACTAGGCAAATTCCTTTACTGGACACAACCACTAGAGTTCAGTTATAAATGGGTAAGTTCTCATAACACCAGGTTTTTGTTTCAGTCATGGACATGGACATATTAGCATATCACTGTATAAGGCATTTCATGTGACAAGAAGCACTCTAAATCAAAAATTTGGTATGTATAAAATAGACATAAGTTTATTACACATTTATCTTGAATTTTTTTAAAAAGCAGATATATTGTACACAACAAATACAACAAATACATAAAAATATACACAAAAAATTGTTAAAAATGTTCAAAGGAACACAGGTCGACGCGGCGTTTCGGTTTAAAAAACCTTCATCAGGACAGTTTCTTCAGATTTTGTGACTGAATTCACAATTTGTTCAGTAACCAGCTTTTGTGATGACAAAGCCTAGATGTGTCCTGGTTTGGGTCCACATATGAAGATAGTAACGTCCCATATATTCGGCGTAGGTTTCCTACTGGGATCATCAGAATCCAGAACGCTGTAGACGGAGGTGCAGGGAGGCCAGCTCTATTTATGCAGATGGAACTGATATCGCGAGCAGTATAAAAACAGCCCATGAAGCACATGTATTAAACGGCTGTAGCGATTACGCAAGAATTGCTATCGTGTATACAGATGTAATAGTGTACGAATCCTCTGGTGGCCCCTCCGATACAGCGATAAGTAATCAATACTCACAATTGAGCGAAACGTTTTTATCCTATCCCGAATATATGGGACGTTACTATCTTCATATGTGGACCCAAACCAGGACACATCTAGGCTTTGTCATCACAAAAGCTGGTTACTGAACAAATTGTGAATTCAGTCACAAAATCTGAAGAAACTGTCCTGATGAAGGTTTTTTAAACCGAAACGCCGCGTCGACCTGTGTTCCTTTGAACATTTTTAACAATTTTTTGTGTATATTTTTATGTATTTGTTGTATTTGTTGTGTACAATATATCTGCTTTTTAAAAAAATTCAAGATAAATGTGTAATAAACTTATGTCTATTTTATACATACCAAATTTTTGATTTAGAGTGCTTCTTGTCACATGAAATGCCTTATACAGTGATATGCTAATATGTCCATGTCCATGACTGAAACAAAAACCTGGTGTTATGAGAACTTACCCATTTATAACTGAACTCTAGTGGTTGTGTCCAGTAAAGGAATTTGCCTAGTGGGTGGCCTACGTAGCAGGTACCCCACCTTTTGATTATTCTCTAACGTAGGGACATTGCAACACTTTTCTCTGTCATTTCCCCTGGTCCCAATTTGTTCCTAAGGGGTCCCCCTATACTTTCTTTACATGATCTGAGGATCACCACCAAAAATAAGCTTGCCACCCAGAAGAAGGAATCAGCAGCCACAGGTGGGGGGAAGAGCCGTGCTCCAAGCCTCACTGAACCGGAGCAGCTTGTGGAATCAACCTGGAGCCTGAGAGCATACACGGGATCGGGGATGCTGATAGCTCAGCCAGAGCTGCAAGAAAGAAAGGTAAGATGCAGGGACATGTACCCCACCCATTTCCTGGCCTCTTCCCCAATGTGGGTGAGTCACTCACAATCCAGCACACATGACAGTAGTCACCAGCAATGCCTCATGGTAGTCGTAGTCATAGGTAAATACATCAAAGCTGCCAACACCGAACACTGCATGCCATGCTACACTCCCCATACACAAACAGTTGAGGCATATGAAAATGTGTGTTAGGAATCTGTGTGATGAAAACACACAGCTGATCATTGTCCATGTCTGTCCACAGGAGAGTTATCGAGCAGAGCAGCGCAGGGAGGGGAGTCAAGTGCTACAACAACGGCTGCGAGGGAGAAGCCCACAGACACAGCAGGCCCTAGTACTGTCCCTGAGGACACAACCACAACGCACGCACCCACAGCAATGGAGCAAGACACCACTACACAGCCACTGTCGCCCCTGCTGTTCGAGACACAGACTCCGCCAGCACCTGCAGATGCCACAACACCCAGCTCAGGGTCCCCTGTGCATATAAGGCCAAGGAGGCAGGACGTACCACCATTAAGGATCCTGGAGAGCTCCGATGAGGAAGTGGTCGAGGCTCCCAGACCTAGCACACCACCACTGGCTGGCACCGCAGGCCAACAGGGGTCAATGGGATCTGGCCGTGCAAAGGACCGTGCCCGTAGGGCACGTGAGCAGGATGAGGGGCAGAATGTGCAGGGGGTCTTTGCTGGGCTGGAAGCCACAATGGTGAAGGTCCAGCACATGCAGGCCAAAGGTATCATGGCAGTGCACAGACAGGTGTGCATCCTGAACAGCAGGATGTCAGATATCGATCGGGGGATAAGTGCCATGGCAAAGGGAATGGAGTCCATGGGCAAATGAATGGAGTCAATGGGCAAAGGAATGGAGTCCATGGCAGAGGGGGTGAGGGACATGGGTGTGCGCATGAGTTCCCTCTGTGACAGGCTTGAGAGTGACCACCAAGAGAGGCGCAGGTATAGGCGCGAGGTCAGGCTGCTGAATCAGTCTATTAACCGTCTGGCAACTTCTACCACACTGCTGTGCCGGCGCTCTGTGAACATGCAGACTGACATTGTACACTGCTGCAGTGACTTGTCCAGGGGGATGGGGAGGGTGACCTCTGCTATGGAGGTACTGCTGACACAGCAGACAGCCACAGGTGGTAACACGTGTGTTTGGGACACAGAGGAGTCTACAAGCAGGAGTGGGTCCAGCACGCCTGTACAGAACATTCGTCGGAGCAGCAGACTCCATGCAGATGACACCGGCACGACTGCGCAGGTAGACCCCCAGCCCCGTGGCTCCCAGAACATCATGCGTAAGCGCAAACATTGAGAAACATAATGGACACAGGACAGGTCACAGTGAAGTGAACTTTGGTCACCCAGTGTGCAAAGTGCATTTAATTTGATTTATGTGGTTTTGAAAAGTGCAGTAGTGCATATTAAAGTGAGTGTTCGAAAGACATGAACATGCCTGTGTGTCATCACTCTATTAAAAGTATCTGTTGGTGATTTCTGCGCGTTGCAGTCGACCATCTGTTGCTGGTGCTGCTCCTGCTGCATTGTGATCTGCTTGTACTGTCACATCATCTATGTCCTC